>NW_027273872.1:22567500-23192500 GCF_046630095.1 Trachinotus anak | reverse complement strand
TTACAAAATTCAGACGCTGTTCAGTTCTATTCAGACACCATTATCTGTTTATATCCAAATAATGAATTTGTATGTATTTACATCCCTAATCCTCACAGTGGTTATTGCCAGTAGCACATAATAAACAAGCAAATCAAAATAATAAGGATGTGAGGCTGAGGAGGTGTTTTTGAGGGAGATGACAGAGACTTTATTGCTGCGAGGTGGAGGCTGTAACTCAGAGGGAAGGCCTTGTGGAAAGTGTTTGAGGACTGCAGTTAAAACAGAGCACATCTCTGTGAGCCCCAGACCACGAGGGAAAAAAGGACGCCAGAGGAAAAGGAGACAAAGAGGAGGGGGGGCAGGGGCAGGGAGGGTGGAAGTCCATTTGGGCAAGCGCCTTGTCATTTTCTGTCCTGACCTCTATGTCTCACCAGCTCCTGCTTGTCTTTCATCTACAACTTGTTTTCTGTTCGTTCCAGTTGACCTGGTCTCACCCTGATATCCCTGCCACATAATTCCTCCTCCTCTTTTCTCTCTTTTTCATTCCATCTTGACCTCTTCATCTTCTTTTATTTCTCTGAATCTCCACTGTTGTGTCTCTCCCACTTTTTCTGCAATTATCACTCTTTTTCTCTCTTTCAGTTACATTTAATCTACCTGGAGGAGAGCAGTACAGTTATAATTGAAAAGGAGAATGTGTTTGTAAGAATGAAATTAAAAGAAAGGATGAATCAAGATGAACAATGTGTGCCTTTTAAATCTGTCATTCCTTCTGTTTATTCCTGCAACATATATAAAATATTTTGCCTGTGTATCATCTTCTGCTCTATTGTCCCCTCCCCAGAATGCATAAACACACTCTCCAGTTCATATTCAATCTTATATTGCCTTGAAAGTGAAGAACACTATTGCCAAAGAAACAAGAAAAAATTTACTTCCTGTCAGTCACACTCTCCCTCTTTCATTTTCTCTCACATCCCCTCTCTATAATTCTTTCTCCCTGTCAAGCATTTTTCTGTACACTATAAGAAATAGTTCTATATCGTATATAAAGTCTTATGTAAGAGTTTTTGATGATATTTCACTTCCTAACCTGTTTGAGGTTCTAACCTTGTCCTTGGTTTCTATCAATGTTGCTCCCTCCTGCAGTTGAAAGCAGAGAGTTGTTTTTGTCTGTCCACTTTAATATAGGCTGTATCTTGTTTATCTGTCACCACACACTCAGTATTTCTTTCTCTGTCTTTTTTCCCGCCTCCTCACAGTGGACGGATGTATAGACTGGTCAGTGGATCTGAAGGAGTACCATGTTCTGGCAGGCGAACCTGTTCGGGTCAAATGTGCCTTGTTCTACAGCTACATCAGAACCAACTACACCATGGCCACCAACGCCAAGCTGCGCCTCATCTGGTACAAGAACAAAGGAGATGCAGAGGTAAGTCACTGAGTTATATAATAATAATACATACATGAATCAATGAAAAGTTTCTGTCTTGTTATGGGCATCATATGACAAACCCACAGTAAAAATGTAATTGTGATGCTTGTTTGAAATTGTGTGGTACTGTAATTGCCAAAATGTATTAACAATTTTCTATCTATGAACCCTGAATTTTTTAATTTAGTGGAACTCAGTAGCTCTCGAGGGTTCATAAAAAGGTTCATAAAAGTTGTTTCAGTAAGAGAACATTAAAAGTACAAACCTAAACATTTTGTAGATGGGATGTAGATAAAAAAAACAAAACAAACACAACTCACAATTCACCCCGACCTTTGATGTATTATAAGATGTGGACTGGACAGGAGTCAACATTTTGCAAATATTATATATATATATATATATACATATATAAACTTTTGTGGCTTAAAAATTCATAATTAACTTCAGTTTGAGCTGCCAAGTCAACAGATGCCTCTTAAATAACAGCAGTTCATAGGAAAAGGTACTCTTTGGGCTGTGGAGTCTTTCTTTGCAGAATCTGCTTTGGTGCCGTATCTTTTAAGTTCTGGCTCGAGTGCAAGAGGTTGAATGTAAAATGGAAGATATGCTACTTTAATTTGAAAAGTAAATGCAAGATTGAAGGGACTCTACACTGGTCATGATTGTTTCTTTTTGATTATGTCAAATATAAACTGAAGAGAACATGAAATGGCAGTTCTGCATCTTCATTTGAAGTTTGTTGTCTTCAATGTGACAAGGTTGTTGATTACAACCAGTGGGCTTCCTACCAGGTTAAAAGATGAAGGTACAGTAGTCTGGTTGCAGGTTGATCTTATCGTATAACTGTCTTTAGTTACTTTGCACTCGTTTGTGTCCGGCTGAGTAATAGCTAATGCACAGGAACTAGAGAGACTGATAAATCATACAGTGTCCCATGTGCTGCAATAAAAAGTTGTCCCCTTTTTACCAGCATGGACTATATACCCCACTGTGTGTGTATGTGTGTGTATATATGCATACACTGTGCATATGCAAATACATTGTTTCATTTCATAATAAGCTGTGCAATTTTTGCATTCTGTTGTTCAGGAGCCCATCATTTTCTCAGGCCACAGGCTGAGTAAAGAAGACGACTCCATCTGGTTCAGATCTGCTGAAATGGAAGACAATGGATTCTACACCTGTGTATTAAGGTAATCTTTGTACAAAGCCACAAATAGGCCACTTCTGAGTGCATTTTCGCCACTAATTTGGTACTGCCATGAATCAACCCTGAGGTAAAATGACTAACAGCAGGGTTTGGGGCACAACCTAGATTTTTACAAGGAAGCTTGGTTCAGGATTATTTCTGGTCCAGCTGGGCGCATTGTTGATAACATTTTGTGAATATCACATAAACACTGCTCTCTCCAGATGGGAGCTAGGTCAAAGTACACTGAACAAAACACAGACCTTATTTTAGAGTTGCACTTCCAGCACCAGCACACTGGCTTCATAAGACCAAATAAACAGTAAGAAGTTTCCCAACATGCAAACAGAATATTTTTGGCCCGACTCTGACCTGCAGCAGTGCTCCTGGAGTTGCCTCATTTTTGTTGATTTCATCATGGGAGCAACCTTGGAATAGATTTCTGACTCTGTGTGTTCTGTCTCTACCCAGTGGCCCCATTTACATTGCATGGGCAAAAAGCAGAAGTGTTTTTGGCATTTGAATAAAAGGAATGAGGTTTTATTTGAGGTAAAAGAAAAGGGTCCCTCAGTAATCAATATTTTAAAACACAAATGGCTGGTATTTCAAAAAATATGACTATTTTATCATCAACATTTTCAGATTCACTATGAATGTTAGTGTCACATAGGGAGGTTATATTCAAAAAACCATTTGTCATTACTTTATTACATCTGCTGGGGTCTGTTCATTCATTTCAACATTTCTCTTGTTTTTATTGCTGGTGTGTGTGTGTGTGTGTGTGTGTGTGTGTGTGTGTGTGTGTGTGTGTGTGTGTGTGTGTGTGTGTGTGTGTGTGTGCTGCCAATATGGCAATATGGCTGTTGGCACCACAGCAGAATTTGGCCTGAGTCCTACGTGGTGCTTTAGGGAAACGCCTGTGACTTTGTGTGTGAGGTGATACCACAGTGGTGGTGGGGTACTAACAACAGGACAACGCTTACAGTCTTGTTCACCTGCTAGCAGATTGTGTGTGTGTGTGTGTGTGTGTGTGTGTGTGTGTGTGTGTACATAATAAACTGAATGAAACTAAACCCTCTTGCAAACCTGTAAAAAGTAAACATTTTGCTTACAGTCAGCCAATATCCTTCGGGAAGACGCCAAAATCCTTTTTATTTTTGAGTAACTTTGTATCATAACTTCTGTTATTTTAATGGAATAAATAACCTTAAAGGGGCTATTTGTAAGTTTTCTCTGCCACTGAACGTAGTTTCTTGTTAGTGGTAGTGTTTGTCACTACAAGAGCTTCAGCCAGACAAAAGTTATAATACGGCCTCTGAGCAGAGCTACGTCTCCAGGGCAGATTGGAGGATACAGTGAGTTGCTATTGGAAAGTGACAAGATGTGCTGGGGCTAGCTGGTTAGCATGCTAACTTCAGTCGAAGAAAATATGTGATCGAGACAAGAGGTAACCTGAGACAGCTGTTGGTGAGAAAAGGAATGAAGTTTGATCCTGAACTCACAATGTTTCTTCTTCTAGACTGGTAAGTAAACAGCTGTTAATGCTAACGTTGGCTGTGTAGCGATAGCAAAACTTACAAATAGCTCCTTTAAAGATAAAATATCTGAGTGAAAGTTTAACTTTGACAAGCCTCTCAGGCTTTTCACATTATATTCAAGAAACTCTTCACTTTTCAGTAAGAAAAAAGTGAAAGCTGATCTTTGAACAAACAGATTTGATTTGCCCTAATTTCTTTGGCATAAATGATGATTCAGATTTATCACTACGCTTTGATGAAGGAATGAAAAATATTAATATGCACTTACTACATTTTTCCAGATCTCTTAATCAAATGTCACATTCCTCATCAATGGATGGAGACAACTGAGTCAACTTAATGATTAATGATTGATGCAGAAACAAAGAACTATAAGAAGCAAAATATAGTTTGCTTCCACATCAGCCACGATTATACTGCCCAGTAATTAAAAACTGACAGCCAATTAAAAACGAAAGTCATCCAGTGATGATGAAATGAAATCGCATGGTACGACAAGAAAAACAAGCAGTCAGAGGATCCTTCAAATCAACAACATTTCTGGCACATCTGCTGTTGGTTAGTTGTTTATTTTTGGGTTGTTTACGACTTGTCTGATTGTCTGACCCCTTCTGTGTCTCGTCCTGTTATACTGATGTTCCCACATCTTTCCAGTTGCTATTGGTGAGAAGTCAGTACGTCTTCATTACTGATGGATGGAGGATTAATGGTCAAAACTATTAAATCAAGATCCAAGTTGTAATAAACCAGAAATATTCTTTAACCAAAACCAAAGATTGGTTACACCAGGTGAACTTGCTTTGTGCCAAGAATCACAGTATCACCTCTCGATTTGATCCTGCTTGTCTTCCCTCCCTGCATCTGATACCCTCAGCACCTTCACTGTCTCCTGTTTCGTTCCCTTTTCACCTTTCTCCTATCACCTTCTCCCTCCTACTCCCTTTTCTCTCCCACACCTAATCTGCACTCCCTTCATCTCACCAGCTGCCTCCGTCCCTCTACTTCTCCCTCTCCCTCACCTCCTGTTTTTCTTCTCTCTGCATCCTGCTCCTGTTCCATCTTCCTCCCGTTCTCTCTCTCTCTCTCTCTCTCTCTCTCTCTCTCTCTCTCCCTCACTCCTCCTTTTTCTCCCTGGCTGCACACGATTCTCTTTGCCATTTCTTCATCACCCTCCCCCTCACCCTCCCCTCCTCTGCTCTCATCCCACCTCCTTTTCCTGTAAGAGCTTGACACCTATCCTCCTTAATAGGCTCTCTCTCCCTCTCTCTATCTCTCTCTCTCTCTCTTTCTGTCTTTCCCTCGTTCTCCCAGCATGACAACCTAATTAGGGCTTGGTGTCTGTCATTGTCTCAGGGTCTCTTATTAACACACACACACACACAGACACACACATACATATATAGAGGGACAGCACCTCCTATCCAAGTGGAGAGCTACCAACTGGATCATATTATATTACTAGAAGGCTTTGTCTGGAATGTGTTACTATGCACAGCGAAAGCCACAGGGAGAATATATTGTATTTATCGCCCTTGCTCTGATGCATATTGTTGTTGCTATTGTAAGGAAACTGTCATAATTTGCCCTATATGTGAGCCCACTGCCAGCACCCTGAGATAAAAGTCACTTTTTCTGGATTAATTTCACATTTCCTCCTGACACTCAGTGGCATGAGGTGAAGTCAGGTTTATGCAGGGACAATAAAAACATCAGATTAATTTCAGTTGCAGCCACAATTCGCTGAGATAGATAAAAATGGGTGTAATCTTGTATAAAAATGTTACCAAGTTCAGTTTGATGTTTCATTTATCTCCATATGCTGCCAAGGCTCAATGGTGAATCTTCTCTCTGAGATGTCAACTTTATAGGAATTAGTGTGATGCTTCACTTTGACACTCATGCTGCTTTCACATTTTGCAAATGACCAAAAATGGTTTGCCTCAGTAACAGCCATCAATAGTGAATTACATATATTGAACAGTGGTACAACAACACATCAGGATAGCAAAGGAGGCTGCTGTCTTTAATCTATCTCACTGTATCACTGTTTCTACAAAGACCCTGTCTCCTCAAATGACATTTCTATACAACTGAACTGCAACAGCATACTTTTTATAATTGTGACCAGATTATGTTTTGTATTAGCATTAAAAATTAATGTTGTTCATTTATATATTCCACACTTCACAAATGGAGTCATATTGAATGTATCAGTAAAATATTTACAGACTTATTTGTTTTCTGACCGCAGCTTCATTAAACTTGCTTATGGGTATGTTTAGACAGTCACAGCACTTGATTAGGTTTAGGGAAGAGCAATGTCTGGTTTAATACAGAGAAAGTTCAGTCACTTCAGACATACAAGTTTATTAACATTTACTAAAACCACCATCTTTTGCTATAAACTTGCGAACTGCCCCCTCTGGTGTGAAAGTCATGCACCTTGTACGCCCACCATCTACCCCAACCACCTGGTGCCATTAATAAAACTAGCACCTCTTTCATTCACAAAAATACATAAACTACTTTCTGCCACTTCTCCCTGGCATTAGATGTGTCATGTGAGCTAGCCAGAGCCAAAAGATCCATATCCATGGCATGTTTTGGAAATGGGAGGAGAAGTCCCACTTTACATATTTGCATCTAAAGACAAATTTGACTGCCTGTCAGGAATGTACTTTTTTTCTAAATAGTAGCCATCATAACACGTATATGTTTTCATCCTTGCAACATTTATTGTTTTCAAATGGGAAAGCCATCTATATCAGTCTCCATCCCCTGCTGTGCAGTCACTTACCCTGTTACTCTGTCCATTTATGCATTTATCTAAAGAATCCCTCCACTCAACAATCCATCCATCTATCCATCCATCCACCCAACCACTTGTCCACGCCTTATACTTGTCAGGGTGATAGATGTGTGTTTGCTGAGATGTCTATATCATCTCTCCTGAATTAACAAGCTGTGACAGACAGGGCCAAGGGGAAAATGATGAGCTTTTCCACAGACCTGTCTTTTCTACTCCTTCCTTTTTAATTTTTATTTTTTTTTTATTATTACGTTATTCTCACTTTGTCCCTCTCTGGCTTCTCTCCTAGTTTTAATTTGGTGTGTTTGTCCAAAAATTCCATTATGCTTCCCAGTGTGTGTAACCTCAGTTCGGTCCAAGAAACACAGCTGCGTTTAGAGAATGAGGAACTTCTGTTGGTTATGAAAAGATGTTTTTGAATGTTGAATGTTGTTGATATGGTGTAACGCTAGTTTACAGCAGGGTCTCTTCTTTCTTTTCTGTTGTGTCCAGACAATCCTGCCTGGCAAAATGTGATAGAATCCTCTCATGAGTCCACACAAAAGCCATTGCTATGAAGGAAAACAAACCACTATGAGAACTGCTTGTTTTTTCATCTTCTTTCTAGGGTGAAAAATCTAAGTTGAACTCTTAGATACATGATAGAACTCAGTTGGCTCAAGGCAAAATGATTAGAGGACCTTTTTGTGACATCTACAAAAGACCTAGGCTTCTTTGATTCATGAAGTACGCCCTGGGTCTGCCCCAAATTTTGCAGCTGCTGGTAAATGATATGTCCTTCTCTCTCTAAGGTCATCACCAAACCCCTGAAGCTCTCAGACATCCTGCCTTCACTTTGTTGGAACCAAGAAAGTCTAAATAAAAAACAAATATAAGCTGCTGTGTCTTTGGTGAACTCAACTGGTGTTGAGAGCTGTTTGAAAACATCAACACATATGATGCCGATCATAGATTTCTATTTTCTCGACAAGAATCTGTAGCCTGGTTTCAGACAAATGTCCACATATCAAGTTTGTTACAAATGCAGTGCTATGCTAATTAACAGCTTTTCACCCAGTTAGAGTAACAGTCAACCAATCAGAGGTTTGGTGAAGAGATTTAGACTGGGAGCATCATCTTCATACATAGATAGCTATCTACCTAACTACATCCATCAAAAACACAGATATTTACCATATTGACCACAAAATGGTAACAAGCATGGATAAAGGGTTTTTTAAGTGGACTGTTCCTAGCAACCTCTATCACAGCTTCCATGGCAATTTAAAATTACATAGGTGGTTATTTATATGTCTTAACCTTCTCAAAACAAAGTAAAAGATATCCCTCCAAAACTGAAATCAGCTAATTTGAAATACTGCTGGGTTTTTACAGATGACACTGTGCTTTTGGTTACATTTTAGCTTACTGATGGATGGATGGATGGATGGATGTATAACAATGTGAAAATGTAAAAGGATCAGTAATAAGGAACGTATTGTTGTTCTCACCCAAATCTGTATTTCCTCTCGGCTTTATCGAGCTCTGTATTATATAGCTGTATGGCCCGCAGTTATTTTCAGAAAGAAATGCTCTAAAATGCCTAGCTGGTGAACATACTGGTGTATTGAGCAACTAAAGAGGTAGACATTTCCCTCAGGAGTCGTTGAGACCAAAAACAGAGCTACAGTAAAAGGAGAGCGAATATTGGACTTGACATTTATCAAGTGGCCAGAAACACAACTCCACCTGAATGCTAATATTGCTCCATGACTGCTGGGTGTGTAAATGAACAACTGTTTGTTAAAACATTCCCCATATCAATTTAAAAGGTGATGATATATCAGTGTAGTGTTCACAACTTGTTTCTTCTGCCCCCACGTGGCCCAAAAAAAAAGTTATTGCAGGTTTAAAATGATTCTGATGTTGACATAGGTTTTTGAAAACAGGTGCTGTCAGTGTCTTGCTTTCAGCTTGATCCACTTTTTTAAATTATTATTATTTATACTAGCACAAGTGGGACATTTACATGGGACTTGCATCTTTCCTGAGGGCAAATCTCATGGGCATTTCTTGGAGTAATACTCATTCAGTGTATACATGCATGCTGTGCAAGAGGTCATAAATATGGAGTTTGGATTCACGATGGTGGGATCTGCATTTTCTAATACCCAGTAACTAATAGAAGCAAATAGAAGAGGACAGACGATCATATAATTGAGCAGGCAGGTCTTTTAAAATATAATGAACCTGGATTATCTAAAAGAAAACATGTGATGACTTTTGGTTTAACCATTCTGGGTTGTTTATGGTTGTGTAGTGGCTGTAAAAATGAGTTTTTCCATCTTCTTATAATGTTTTCTGTGGAATAACATGCTCCAGGGCATATTGCTGCCCCCACCCCTGCAGTTGTAACATGCTTCATTTCATATGGAATGTGGGGATCTGTCTGTTGCCTGTTGATTTTCAAAACACTGCAGATCCCTTGTGTCTGTTGTAGTGTGTGGGTTTGTATGAGCTGGAAAGGGAGTACAACCTGGAGAGACCGTTATAAAACCAAAGGTGAACAAGCATTAAAGGTGGAGTGACATTCCTTCTCAGGAGACCATAAGTGGAAAATAACATTGTCTGAGACACGAGGCACAGAAAAAGAGAGATGTGCACAGGGAGAAGGCAAAAGAAATGAAAGCAGGTGGGTGGGGAAGAGATAGAAAAAGGAGAGGGTAAGAAGAGAGTCAAGGAGAAAGTAGTTAAATTGGAGGAATGGGGAGAAAGGGTAAATAGATGGAGAGAAAAACAGGGGGAGGGTACAGAGAATGCTGAATTGTTCATAAAGAAGGAGGGAATGGTAGAACGAGATGGAGGAATGGCTGGAGGAGAACAGAAAAGCAAAAATCCATTTTCTCTGCAGGTATAAGGACCTCAGTAGGGGGAAAAGGTATGCTGCGACTGTCCAAGACCCTCTGTACACCCACTATGATTAGGACACCAGTAAACTCACACACACACACACACACACACACACACACACACTACTTAGAAAGAAATAGATACACACAGTGAGAGGTCTCAGTTTACTTTTGAGGCTGTAACGCTGTGAGAAAGAGTTTGCACCAAACCTCTATCCTGCAACACTCAACCTTCTGTGAGGGTTGCGCAGGAAAGGAATCAAAACATAGATGGACACACACGCACACACACACACACACACACACACACACACACAGAGAGAGAGAGAGGGCAAAGAATGAGAAAGACAGGATAGATAGAGAGAGAAGGACTCTGAGAGAGCAAAATAATGAGTGTTAGATTGTGAACAAGGTAGCGTGAGATGAGAGATTTCATGCCTCTGGTTTTGCCTTCTCTTCAACACATTGTATTAGATGGAGATATAACCTGCTTTATGTGTGGGAAAATGAGTGACTGACCAGCTGAAAAGCTGGCTGGCCTCTGGGATTGTGGGTCTGTGAATTGATTGGCTGGTTGATTGGGCGAGTGGTTGTTTCGTTTGGTAACATCTTGGCAGGATGATTAGCTTGGTAGGGTTGGTGGCTGGTTGGTGCCTTGGCAGGGTGGCAGAAAGACTGACCTGCTGGCTTGTTGGTAGAATGGGTGTTAAAGTGGATGGTTTTCTGGCTGTTTGACTACATTGTTAACTGTCTGATTGGTTGTTGGGCTGGCTGGTTTCGCTGGCCATCTGAGCTGTGTTTGTAAAGCAGGTTTACTGTGTGGCTGGCTGCTTGATTGTCTGGCTTATTGACTCAGTTAGTGGGAAGGCTGTCACCATCAATTGCTTGTTAAAACATTTTAAAATGGCGCAGGAACTTTTCCAATGGCCCACTAACCATTTCAGGAACTCAGAAACCTTACCTATGAGTCTGAATTTAAATACATTCAAATACATACCTTGTGGCTGCTACAACATGTACACATTCAAACAGTAAGCAAGCACTGGTTGCCTGGTAGGACAAAAGACTTTCTAGTTTCCGCTGGAGAACTTGTTAGGTCCTGCATCTGGATTGGTGCACTGGAGCTGGTTTGCAAGGACAGGGTTGAACTTTCTGGTCAAAAAGGGGCAAATGTTGACATTTTCCTCACATGCAACTTTTTGTTCTTGTGTTTATAATAATCACCATCTCTTCATCAAAGACATGTAGTGGAACATTGTTATATGTCTGCATAAAACTCTTGGAGATGAGTTTAGGGTGGGCATGTGAGCCATAAGTAACATTGGAGACCACAGCTTCCTTCATGGTTCCTACCATCAGTCAATTCCCTAAACATAACAAAGCCTGTACCTTAAAGATGGCAGATCAGACAACTCATATGGGCAATTTTTAAAAGCACTGACAAAAAACTAGTTTACCGTTTAGGTAGGACACATTTTTGTTAGATGGCTTGATGACTAGTTGCATGGCTAATGATTTGGTGGACTATACTAAATAAACTGCAGTCTGTCTATTGAAATTTCACGATCATTATTCCATCTCACATTCCTTGAAGCAGTGTCCCCTATTTGCCATTGTTGATGAAGTCAAATGAAAGGCTGAATTCTCATTTCCTATTTTTTTCACTGTCTTCCTCTTTTTCTCTCTCAACTATTCCCCTGTGATATTTCTAGTAAGCCGAACCACCTGTCTCTCTTTGCAATAGAGGATAAATCTACCCTCTGTGGACACTCTCACACAAGATACACACACATAGTTGTCACAAGGGTG
Organism: Trachinotus anak; assembly: GCF_046630095.1. NCBI lineage: Eukaryota > Metazoa > Chordata > Actinopteri > Carangiformes > Carangidae > Trachinotus > Trachinotus anak. Next base: position 23,180,847 of record NW_027273872.1, on the reverse strand, counting down.
TTTTCTAATGCCAGCCAACTGTTTAACCTTTCTCTTCATCAGATTAACAGACTGGGAGCATGAGATAAAGACAGCAAGTGGAACGAAGAAGAGACAAAGAGATGAAGAGACAGAGTGGAAGAGAAAAATACAATGACAGTAAGAGAATAAAATAGAGAGTAGGCGAGAGCAGAATAGTAGCAGAGAAGGGGAGAGCAGTCATTTGAAGTTTCTTTGGCAGTCCTCTATGACTTGGCAGCCACTGAGTTGGTACCGCACTCTTGCCAGTGTGGGCCAACATGTGCCAGTGCATGCCAACTTGAGCCAATGCCTGCTACCCCTCAGTCTTTTGGAAAAAAAAAAAAAAACAAAACAGAAAAGTAGGCCCTGCTTTTGACACTTTGATGTTCAAGGGGTTTTAAGGTGTTCTGAAATGTGATCTGACTTGGTGGAGATATGGAGGAAAGGACAATGACAGAGAAAGGAAGGAGAAAGGAGGGCAGGGGAGGAGGTGTGAAAACCAAGCAACTTGTGTGTTAGAGTGGTCTTGTGTTAGAAGAACTGCTCTGTAAAGTTAAGGAGGTAGTTTGATCCCCACAACATCAGCAGCCCTCATCTAAGTGTCCTTCAAGAAGACATGGATAATCATACTCACTCATTAAAGGCATACTGGGCGTGATTTTACCTCTTGAAGTAGCATGTTATTACTTTGTAATGCTCAGTCGCTGATTGTGGTTTACATTTATTCATTTGTCCTAAGTGGTGTACAAAAAAGATCCGATCTAAGCCTTCAAGAATTAGTGCCACAACACAGGTGTCTCAAGGTTGCAGGAGCTTAAGGTCGCAATTAAATGTTTATTGATAAAGAAATAGAGAGAGATAGAGAGAAGGTGCATATCAGGTGAGTATGTACTCTGAAGAGGAAGGTCTTCAAGTTATGAGGGACTTTAAGCAGCGATGGTGGAAAGTGGACGTGTATGACACAGATTCTATCTTGACATTTTCTACCATTGCAGCCCACCTGTCTACTACGGGAGCACGACTGGTTTGCCATTGTAGATACGTTTGCTGCAACGGTAGGGAGTGTTGAGAAAGAACCTACGTCATACACATCATGCTGTAGCTGTCTCTTAAATCGTCACTGCTTAAAGGCCCTATGTTAATTAGAGAGGAATTCAGCTTACCTGAAGGAGTAGGGTAGATTTCTTGCCTCGCAGTGACGGTAGGTCTAGTCATCATTCAGTCATTGTTGATTATTGAAGCTGACATAGGAATAGCCTTGTAATTATAAATTTTGCCAAAACCTCAATCAATGTGTTTTTGTGTACTTACAATCTGTGCATGTTGCTATTGTCAAAATTTATACCAGATATAATTCATACATCAACAAAGCTATATCATTAACCATCAACAACACTGGAAAGGTATGTGAAAGAATGTAATGAATGAAATAAATTAAGTAACTTTTATAGAAAAAATAAAATACTCTTGTAGATCAAGGTAAAGGTAACTTTTCAGACGTTTGCGTAAGAAATTGTTCAATCCCTCATTTTTAGTAACAAGTCGTAGAAGTGTTACACATGAGAAACCACAGTATAGAATTAATACTTCATGTATAGCTTACAGTGCTTGGTGCAGCAGTTGCACACAATGTAAATAAAGTCCAAAGCCTGGGTAAAGAAAAACAACCTGCCTTTACAATTTAAGTGAGCATTGTGCAACAGTCTGTACTTTAGCTGTAATGAAAAAAAAGCTGTTGTAGCTGTCTATAGGTAATGTAGGTAAGGTGCAAAAAAATCCACGAGCCATTAGTCATCATGAGTCCTTGTGTGTAGCAGGCTTACAGCTTAGAGGTAGAAGTTCTGAAGTCTATTCATGTGAACTGCTCCTTGGTTTACTTAGGTCACTATGAAAGGGACAAAAAGGTGACCACAGAGTATTTGAATGTAATACAGTGGTTTAGGAGGACATCCGATGCTTTTCTTCCTTTTAGGGATTGATTGAAAAAGGGGAGATAGCTCTTCTGCTTCAGACCAATGGATGGAGACACTATCATCACCAAGGTTATTCGCCTCTATTGGTCTCTGTAGCTCTCTGGCCTCCATGCTGGACGTAGCTTTCCCCAGTGATCCAGACCTTGGCCGGATGGAAAGAAACATTGTAATAGTGAGATATGTATGGTATAGTAGGCTACTGAGAAGAAGGTAAAATTAGAAGCACTCTTATTAGATGAACTCCACTCAGCTATCTAAAAATACATCACTCCCTCAGCTTAGTTGTAAAAAAAATTGAGTGGGTGCATATGCCATGATCAATCCAAGCATACACTAACGGTACTGTGAAAGAGAGAAAGAATAATTCTGGAAAAATGGAAAAATTAGCCAAACACTAAACCATACTTCATTTTAACACACTCGCATGGCATTTGATTGTACTGGGAGAATACACATGATTCAATAACACTGTTCTATGGTGTAAAAGAGCTAATGTCTGCTGATCTGCTGGGTCTCGAGGTCTTGAGTACAGACGAAAGACGTCAACAGTTAACTGTAATAACGTTGTCATTTTGTAACCTAATGACCGTGACAATCCGCTGTTATTGTTAACACTCGTTAAGTTAGGTAACAGAAATTTTGATTTGCAGAACCAATTTTAAAACACAATATTATAATTTTTTACCAGTTATATACAGTCTATGGTTTTACCACAAGATGTGACACCTACATCCGTGCTAACACTGTGTGTAAGCTAACACGGTAACTTCCGTTACAACATTACATTACCCATCATGTGTGTAATATTTTCCAAATGTGGAAATGCATGCAGTTAGCTATTACAAGTACTTTAACACCAAACGACTGACTGCGGATTCGCACGGAACAGCCTAGAGCCTTGCACAGTCCGTCAGGTAGCTGGTGTAGGTGGGTGTGCATAATGGCCTTGTTTTGTAGGTCAGATCCACCCCTCAGCCCTCCTCAGCTCCACCCTCTTCTCCAAATATGGTTTCTTCTGGTTTCAAAAAATCAAGATGGTGACTGCCAAATTGCAGTCCAGACAAAACAGCAATACTCTAGAGTTCTCAGAACTACTACAGCACAGTAAAGAGTAGAAAAGTAGAGTAGAACAAAGATGAAGTTATTGAGTTGGCTCAGTTAGGCAACTAAAACTCCCTTAATCTTAAACTTAGATTAAGGGAATATCATGGTAGCGATTAATGATTAAAAAAGAAAATGTCACCCAAAGGTCTTTGACAGGAAACAGCCTATGGTAACCTGTCTGATGTCTGTCTGTTAGTCTGATGCACTACACCCCGTCCACCAGCCTGACTTCCACTTTCTTATTCTCAGCCTCAGTACTTAAAGGACAACCCACACATTTTTAAGTGCTGGATCATTCAATACAGATGAGATGAGATGAAATAATGTGCTGTTTATTGATGATGCTTTCACTATTATTTCAAAATGCTGAAGGGATTTCTTATCAACCCTTTGGCAAAAGCTGTAGGAACACATGCAAGTGTTAACATTAAGTGAAACATATTGTTCACTGTTGTGTCTGTAATAGTAATGACATGGCCAAAGAGGCCATATGCAAACAGCTAATAGCACCATCCAAATGATCCTATACTGTATGTATACATCACACTTTGTCACTTATATCAATCATTTAAGAGTTACACCAGGGGCACTTTGTAAAGGCAACACCACTGTTGCAGGTATGATAGAAATCCAGCAGTACTCTGGGTTCTAAAGTCCAGGGCTGAAACCCATCAGTCGAACAAGTCGTTGTTTTCATTTCAGTTTTCTGCAGAGCCCAGCACGCTGTCCTTAGTTGCCAATCAGCTTATTGACTCATTGGAAGTATAAAAATGGTCTTTTACCTTCCATTTAACACAGCATTAATTAACACTATAGTTCAGTGTCTAGAACTGACATTGTTGCATTGTATGAGCTCAATTAATATGAATGAAATGACAGATTTTGTGAAATTGTATACACTATAAGTGTTGAGATACATAATTAGTCAAATGTGTAAATGACAAATGTTATGAGGCAGCCACTAGAAAGCTCCATAATCTCTCTGCTTTACATAAACAAACTGCTTTGAAGTTCAGTGACGTCCACATTGCAGCACAAACACATATGCACATAAATGTAAACTCAGTAAATTAACTTAAACAGTTCATCACAGGCATAATTCATAGAAATCCAAGCCTGCACAACAACTTCATTTTAAATAAAGGCCTCGGGATAAATGCACTCAGTACTGCATACAAATGATGCACACACACACATACTCAGTGGTTTCACCTTGGCCAGGTGAGTATAGATACTTTTTTCTTCACACATATATTTTCATGCTGTGTAACCCAAGCTAAACTTCTCACTACGTGTGTTTTACATCTTCAGTCATTCATAACCAAAAATAAATATATAGGCTGGTGTCCATATGACATGCTCTAATTTTCCACTTTTCAAAATGGACAACTGCCCCGGGACCCCAGACCCTTAGGGGCTCTGAAGGTTCTGGATTTACTGTGTGGCAATTTATGGTAATTTCATTGGCAATTTGTTCGTATAGTATGTGTAGTGTATAATGTATGCACAACTAAAAAACATTAACTGAAATGGGGCCTTCCACCTTGCCTCATCTTGATACCCAATATTGTAGAAGGCCTTGAGTTAGAATCTACTCTAATATCTTTTAATTAGGGTATTTATATAATATGCAGGGGTCCATGGGATTCCATAGCTCACTCTTGCTCCGGGTGTCCAGTTGTGGAATAATCCATCCGTGCTCATCAAAACCCTTCTCATCAAACACTTACTAACAGTGGGACACAACATGAACACATAGACTATCAATTCTTCTATATTGCTTTTACATATTTCTGTATTTCTATGACATGTTTTAAAGGATATAGGATACTTGGGGAGTTTGTAAAATGAAAAAAACAAAATGGTCAAAACACCTGATATCCCCTAAATGAATTGGGTACCACTTTACAATAAGACTACCCATATGAAGGATTTATAAATGGTTTAATAGCACACTTTTCATACATTGATGCAGACTCACTATTTGGCAAGATCAACTTAATGCTTACTACTCATTAATCTTACCAATGAGTTACTACCATTTATAACTGGTAAAAGGGAGCCTTATAGTAACTAATTAATAACAATGATTTACACTTTACAATAAGGCTTCCTTTTATCAGTTAAAAATGTGAGCAACTCATGAATAAATGGTTGTAAAAGAAGCATCTCAATTTTAATATCCACTGTGCATAACAATCTGATGGCATATGTCATAATAACACCTGTGATTATAATGAGGATGGGTATTGATAGCATGTCAAGGTAAACAATATTGCAAAGATCTTAGACTATGAATCTGGTAATTTGATATGTTAATTTGATACACTAAATGAAACTTTCTGACCATTAAGATGTGCTGAAAGTGGTTCATTGCTAGGAACTGAACAAACACCTGATGAAGCAGATGGGTGAGAAAACAAAGAAAGTTAGGTAACTAATTATGAGACTTAACAATATAGATAAATGTGCTCTCACAATCTGGCAAGCAACAGCTCACTGCTGCCCTTTTTATCTAAGGTGTTGTAACACCTTATAAATGTGTTAACAAGCTAATTAATGATCTAGTTATAAACCATCCATAAATCCTTTATAAGGGCAGTCTTATTGTAAAGTGGTACCATGAAGGGAAACACAATCTACTGTCATCAGGCTGCTGGTTTATTTTATTTGTATGACACAAATATTACAGCACTCACATTAAAATGTAAAAACAGAATGAAAACGTTGCAATTAAACACTGGTGCCATAGGTTTGAGAAGTCTCAGATGTCCATTATATCCAGAGTAACTGTCTTAACATTACTATTGCAAATGAAATTTCAGATGAAATGTAATGTTTGCAGTAGCCATAAAGTGCAGTTAAATTAAGTTCAGGCAGTAGTGTTACAGTCAGAACAGCAGGGACCACCCTGACCTCAGCTCCATATGGTCTGGGCTCAGCCCCAGACCCTGTCTACTCCTAGAAACACCCCTTTGGCCAATCAGTTCAGTTTACAGGTGGACTCCACTCAACTTCAAGACACATCTCAAGGATAATTAAAGCAAACAGGATGCACCTGAACACCATTTTGAGTGCCATGATAACTGAGAGACTTCAGTTATTGTTCTTTAATTTCTTTTTTAATATTCTTTTCACTTTGTCATTATGGATTACTGAGTGTAGATTGATGAGCAAAAATGTCAATTTTAACAATTTAAAATTAAATCTACAATACAATAAAGATTATTGGATCAGAGTACCTTCTTAAGTCACTGTAGCTTCTCTTAGTGATGCAGTGCATTACTGAATGTTTAATGGTAAACGACATGACCATTTATTGTTATGGCCAGTATAGCATACTGTAAGTTTTAATATGGGTGGCTATAGGAGAAATTAAATACCATACCATTAGTAGACTTTGCTTTTCAAGTTTTATTCATTCCAAAAAGGCATGTGAACACAGTTATGATGAGTTATGAAATTGGAAGATGTCTCTTTTTTTTTAGCACATTTTGAGTTAGTTGTGCATCAAGACTGGTTTGGTATTTGCACATGCACCTGCATGTTGCTCGACTAGTTTTTATACCAAAAAAAATCAATCTTGAGAAACCAAAGACCAAACATGTCCCATTATGTTTTCGTTGTATGTTTATAGTAAATGTAGATAAAGTGATCATTCTGGTATGGGCTGTCCATAGACACAAAGGTAAAGTTGTTGCTTATCAGTAGTGACATGTATTGATCTGTTCTTCAGAGGGTGAGGTTGCTGACCTTACACATAAAGGAATATCAGCACTCAAGTGGAACATACACACACTCACTCATGCCTTTGCTTTTACACAGTGCGCTGACACTTGGCCAAAAATGGAAGAGTTCATGAATTACTTACACACAACACACAGACATACAATATCCAACAAGCACAAATGCACAAGCACAGTGCACACACAACATGGAACAAACATTATGTCCGGTGGTTGCTGCCTGGATATGTCAGTGAGTTGACAAAGGCTAGTGTGTCTCTCGGAGAGTATGTGTGTGTGTGCTGTTTGATTTGTGAGTGTATTCTCTTTCGTAACTTTAATTATCAAAACAGTGCAATTATTTTTTTGTGAGTTTCAAGTGCATTTTGATGCAATTTTGTTTTTTTCTTTTTTAAATCAAGAAATCTTAAAAGGACCAAAGGACTTTTTTAATCATTATAAAATGACTCACAATTGTACCCACTGTTGTAATGAATAAATGTCTCCAGTACCTGTGACTTAATCATAGTTTTCTGAAAAAAACTTCAACTCATTTATTATTCATTCACTTTTAATATCATAAAATTTCACTGATAAAAGCATATTCATTGCTGCCATTCAGTGGAAAATGCCTGAATTAAACACTGAAAAAAGCTCTGCACAAGCAGCATTTGCTACATTACCTTGTTAATGTAGCATATAAAGCTTTTCATAGGCTAATACATGCATCCATACACTGTATATAAGCATTTGTGTTGAGCAATGGCAAACCATGAGTATAACAGCAAAGCTTTCAACCAACCAACCAACCTCCCCAGTCCCTTCCTCCCCCCTTGACTTCTGGCAAAATTAAAGTTTACAGTCGACATTCATTCCTGGATGAAATGATTCTGGTGGTCACCAGTTCTGATCGGCAGTGATGTAAACATGACTCACAGTGAATGCGCTAACTTTCCTGCCTTTTTCATGCTTTGACATCTTTCAGAACCCAAACACTGCCACCTTCCACTGAGAGTGAGATGCAGTCAGGGCTGCACTTAATAAGTTTTAAAAACACGTAACCACTGACTGAAGCATCTCATACGGAGTCTCCAATACTTACAGAAGCACCAACCCGGGGATGAAGTTCAATGCAGCTCATTCTTTTCATCTTGGTTGCTAGCAACCAGTTTAAGCTTGTGCAAAACAGTTAAACTGTTCAGTTCATTTTACAAACACCCTGAGCACAAAAGAATAATTCATTCAGATCTACCACCATTATAAACCAGCAAGATGGCAAAACGGTGGCAACTCCCTACCTTTGAAGAGGTCATGAAGTCCCATTGTCTGCCTATTCCTCTATTATTTATATTTCTTTAGTGCATAAGGGTCCAGAGATTAAAGGGGTTTTTCATAAAAGGATTCCAAGTTGTGAATATTGTCCTGTGAAGTTGATTGCAAACCATCTGTGCAGAAACTCCTGTCTGACTGACTGAAGTTGCTGATCTGCAAGGTTATATCCATGTACAGAAAAAGATAAACCCCATGAGACAGCTTTTGCCTTGAGCCTTAGGAAGGCTGAGGGCAGTGATTTTTGGTCAAAATTGGTTAATTCACCTGCCACTTTCTAAACAAACACATGCTGCTATGGGGGCTTCAGGTCTTCTGTCCTGATTATGAAGTCCTAACTAATGAGTGAGCCAGTTAATCCTTTCTCTGGCTATGCAACAAAAAAAGAAATATCTGATTGGATAACTCTATTTCCATGGTTTTAGGACAGTTTAACAGTTTAATTTCTGAAGCAAACGTGATTAGAAAATGAGGCTATAATTAGAAATAGATGAGAATAATTATAGAACAAGAATTAGAAGAGAATAATTATCAAATGAAAAAGATTAAATGTAGCATTTAAAACATGCTATGTTTGGCCTTCTCTGAAGGCCTTAAAGGCCCTTAGGGTTTCCCACTGGTGTTGAGATACCTGCACGCACAGAAATGTGTATGTGCTTGTGTGTGTGAATGTCTCAGCAGGCGCAGGTGTCCGTGCTCTCTCTCTCTCTGCCTGTTAGTTAGATTGATAGTCAAATTAATCTGCAGCTCCATCCAGGTATACACGCTGCCTGCTGGCCAGGATACATCCCCCTCTATTAGCGCCATAATTCAACGCACCCTCCAGCAGCCTGCCCTGATCATAGGAGGGTAATTGCAGGGAAGGTGAGCTTGATTTATTGACGGAGAGGATACGGTGGATTATAAATTGATTTGGAGATTAATTTATCGCTCATTTTGCATCTTAGATAATTGGAATTTGTGTTTTTGGGAGAGTGCTCTGCGGCAAGCACAAACACACACACACACACACACACACACACACACACACACACACACACACACAAATAGTACACAAATCTGAAATATTAGCGGTCAGCCAAAGTGCAGTGCGCCTAGAGTTTTAGAAGTGATGCTGCATTCCTTGAGGACACTTTGGAAACGATAGTGGACCATGTAACAGATGTACAGCAATCCCTTCAAATTAGGATCAGAGTGTAGCAATGAAAAAATCATTACAGCCTCAATACATATGCTGTCTTTGTGCCAGTGTGTCTCAAATGGCACTTTCAACATGAACTTCTGAGATGGGGGCTACAACAATGGAGAAAAACAAATCAAATTAGTAGACTGTTATCATTTGTAGAAAGTTCCTGTAATAACTTACAATTAGAAAATATAATTTTATACTGTAACTATAAATTAAAACTTTCAATGTACAGAATATCATATAATTTTAATTTGTTTTCATTTTCAGTTGATTTGCCTGTTGTGTTTCCAGTTGCATTGAAAGATGTTTCGTACACCTGGCATCTGTTTCAGCTTGGCAGCACATTCCTCATGTGCCTGAATAGATGCACATAGGGAGTCATAAACACGCCCATAAGCACATACCAGTAAGAGTGAAATCCCATGTTTTATTCATAACTGTCTTCAAATGCAAATACAGGCGTCCACCTCCGCCCTTTCTTTGCCATGTTACAAAATAACAAGCCACATGCAACAGACAAGACACACACAAACACTGGTGTGTGTTTGTGTGTGTGGTGTGTGTGTGTGTGTGTGTGTGTGTGTGTGTGTGTGTGCATGTGGGCATGCACTAGACTTGAATTTAATGTAGAGACTTGCCGATAACAAAAGGGTTATGAATGTCACTCACTCACTTTAGAAGCAGAATGGCGCCCACAAATCTTTTGTTTCACCTTTTAAATCTCTTTTTTCACCTCATTCATTTGAGGACGCAGCTTTACTGGACACATTTTACTGGCATTAAATTGCCACCCAAGAGCTTATTTGTAAAGCATGTTTGTCGCAAAAGTCCTGCACAGAGCAGCAGAGGACACACATCAAGAGAACCATGAGATAGGATTTGTCAGAAGAGTTGGAAGTGTTGATTTCACAACTAGAAAATAATGAGCAAACACATTTGGGCATGAAAATGTCCACACACACGATGTATATTTGGAATGCTTTCAGTCATTTATCTTACAGTAGACCTATGAAGTGGGGAATACACATTCTTGACAAGAGTTTGATGAGAAGATCTATACCACTCTCCAGTCTACATCTTAAAAATAAAGCTGCAAGCAGCCAGCTAGCTTAGCTTAGCCTAGCCTAGCATTAAGAATGGCTACAAGGGGAAACAGCTAGCCAGTCCAAAATCTGCCTGCCAGCTCCTCTAAAACTCATTAATGGACACATTAAACTGTATGATGTTTGCTTAACTGTGTCTGGCTGAGAAGTAGTTCCTCACATTTACCCTCCTAAAATCACAATGTGTTCTTTTTACAATTCAAACAAATGAGATATAATATGTTAATAGGTGAGCTTTAGAGGTGCTGGTTCCTGTGGACGGAGCCAGGATTGCTGTTTTTACCCATTTCAAATCTCTGTTTTAAGCTAAGATAACCAGCTACTGGCTTTAGTTTCATTTTTACCATATAGTCATTGAGAGTGGAATTAATCTTACCCTCGACAATAAAGTGTATGGAAGTGTATTGCCCAAATGTCCCCAAAATGTCAAATTATTCCTGTAGTACTAAGTTTATGCAGAGGGCAATACTGCACTATGCAAATTGCACTAAGAAGAATGGGCCATGTCAAGTCTTGTGTAGTCAGAGTTTAACTCAGCCTAAAAAATTGTAACAAGCTGCCCCTCCTTTCTTTTAATTGAGTGAACTGACCCATTAATATTTCTGTCCTTACTGGCCGACACTGACACTTTATTCTCGTGGATGAAATGATCCTATTATCCCAGCTTATTTCTCAATTACACACTTTATTTCCTACAGACAGTGACAAGCCTAGGTACAGTAACTAGCGTTGTTGAGAACAGATTAGATTCCCAATAACTTGGACATGTGTCCCATCAATGATCCTGATAAATTCTATAAACTAAGCTGCTTTGTTGGCCTGCAAAGTGTGCGTGCCTCATAAAAATGAAATAACCTGAGGCAATGAAATGCAAAGACATCTTTAATAAGATCAAGATGATTCATATATATCCTAATATTATATATTAAGTCTGTCGTTCAGATCTTTGCTCATTGCTCTGTGTCCTCCAGCCATTTTCTTGTCTGCTTAATAAAGTGCTGTGCCAAATGAATGTCCTGCACTCTCCTCTTGACAGATATTCACATTAGCAGTTGTCTTCAGGGATGAGATGTTCCATTAATAGCTTTCATTTACAGGAGGATTTCTTTTTAATTTGTAGAAAACATAATTGTGAAATAAAAAAAATCTTCACCACAAAGACCAACTCTTAGCAACACAAAATTTAAAACAAACTTTCAAACATGGAAATTAGTTAGCACTTCTGGTCCCCTCGTCCCAAAGTTTTTTTTCATGGGTTTTTGGTTAGATGACTGAAATAACATAAGCTCAGGACATTTTCACATTTTATTCTACATAAAGTACATCAGTAAATACCCCTGTTGTGGTTTCTTTAAGCTTTTACCTCTACTTAAAAAATGCCAGTTGCTAACAAGTGGCAAAATGAGACTACAAAGGTTGTCGGGGACATTAAACATCATCATGCCGAACACATAAACTGATCTACTCACCAGTCCTCTAAAGCCTGGTTGTGTTTATACTTGCATATATGTAAGTATAGCTATAAACTATTACTAACTTTATAAGATAAGTCTTTTATAGAGGAGGTAAGGGCTAAATCAAACTACAAGTTGGATGTTTAGTAGTGGTGATGATTATGTAATGTGACTGTGGTGTAGTTTGTTTTTGCCTTTTACTTCTAGTGATTGTATTTCTGCTTTAAAAATCATTAAAGTGCTGTTGAAAACAGAAATCAGAAAACAGAAAATCTTGAAAATAATATTTTGACATTTTTGGAAATATGACTATTTGCCTACTTGTTGAGGATTAGCCAAGAAGATTGATACCTCTGACCTATGTGTATGCCAAATACAATTAGAAGACTATACCCAGCAACCACTTAGCTTAGCATAAAAGCCAGACAGGTCTCGTCATCACCATAAGCCAGCTTTGGGAAATCTGCTCCCGGCACACAGTCCACCATAAAACCTCAACTTGTCAATTTACATTTGTATGAATTGTTAATTAGTGAGCTTTGAAAATGCTGATTGTTGGATTTGTTATCTTTGGACAGAGGTAAGCTTAGCTAAGCTAACTAGCTGGCTGGAGCCTTATCTTAAAGACTTGAAAGTGGTATTGATCATATCATCTAGCTTTGCCTGATATTTGTAAGATTTGTTATCACTGTATCGCTAAAGTAAGCATTAACATCTGTTTACTTATAATAAATCTTGCGAGTTCAGCATCAACCTTGTTTCTTTACTCACTAAGCTGTCTCCAGCAGTGGAAAGCAACCCTTTTGTTTTGCTTCTATTTCTATCACTTATTTTCTTTTATTGAGGTTAGCATGCTAACCAGCTAGCCTGGCCGATTCAGACTGTCTTGTCCTGTTTGAATACTGAGTCACAGAGTAGCATCCGGTCTAGCTCTGCTCAGAGGGCGTATTATAACCTCTTGTCTTGCACGCAACAAGGGGCAAAGCTATTACCATTACCGGTAAGTGAACAGCTGTTGGTGGTAACGCTGCCTATGTAGCAATAGCAAAACTTACAAATAGCCTGGTTAAATATTTTGGATACATACAGTGACAGCATTTCAATGTGCAGTTAAATAAAAACCTGTCACCACACTGTCCAGGACAATCGTGGCTGCTTTGTCTGGATAATTTACATTCTAATCTAATCCAACATCTGCTGCAGGTAAAATCCAGGAGCAATGCTAAAAATGCGTCACTTGGCAACGAAGCTGATGAATTTATTTCAAACATCTTTCATTTCTTGGAAGAAGACAATTTAAGGAAAATATATGTGAAATGATGTAATTTTATTTTTGATGTACCCTCTTTCATTCCACTCCATCTGCTTTTTCTTTAATTAGTGATTTCCCAGGATTTCTGAAACAAAGGGCATGAACATAACGTTGTGGGTGGTATGTAATTAACTTAAGGTTAGCTGGAATCTGTTGGATATTAATTTTCACTGTATGTTCTTCCTCTTCCAACAATCCCAAGTATTTTCAGTGCTGGGTATTTCTTGTTTGCCTTGCAGGTAATTGGCAATGGAAAAATGATATCAGATTTCCAACATCATGGCAACTTCATTATTTTAGGTGCAAAGACCTTTTTTGTGATTAAAGCACAGCACACCACAAACTGTGCAGCTCTAGCGGGGAGACCATTTAATACTTTGGTGTCTTTTACTTCAGGGGAATCTGACTAACTCAAGCATTTAAATGTATTCTACACAGCACCAGATATGAATACACACCCACACACAGTCACGATTTGCATTTGTAAGAGGCGCACAGCGTGCACTAAATGCTTCTGACACAGCGTTTGCATTGCAGTCCAATTGAATCGTCATGTTTATAGTGAGATGTGCATAATACATTTCTTCTTTACGTAGATGCTGTTTTTACTATTTAGCATTTGGCATCTGGTTTCTGGGTTGGACAGGCAGAGGGGGAGAGACCATGAGAGAGGCTGACACGGCAATGAAAAAGAGAAGAAAACGTGAAAGGACACAGCAGAAGAGAGGGAGATAAGATAAAGCTGCTTCAGTTCAGTTCATCTCAGTTCACTGTTACTGTCATAAATGTGTAGAACAATATCATCAAAGCAACAAGATAAGAGAACATTTTAACATAAAATCTTTCACCGCTTGTGAAATTGATTTTCTGTCAGAGTCTTTGCAAGGAAGGACCTAGATTTCTTTCAATTCAGATTTTTCATCACCAGTATTGATAGTGCATGTGGTAGTTTAACACGTGACACGTGATTCATATGTGTCATACATAATCACCCACCAGTACACAGAATGATTTACATACTTACAAGCAGAGGTGAGTAGGTCTGACATCTCGACTATGAATCCAGAGTCAAGTCCTGAGTGTCTAAAATAGTAGGTATGTATCAGAAGTAAAAGATTGTTTTTGGTACATGAGGACAGCAGAAATACAGCACTCACCTATCATCAGTGTAATACAAGTAATGCAGTATGTTGTCATGTCTACCGTGTTAGCAAGCAGATTTTTCCTATTTACACATCTAGCAGACACAGAGCAACATCAGTGTTTATTTAGAGTCAGGTCTCTGGGTACCTTATGAATTGAAGTCAAATGTTCACTCTTCTTTAAGCTTTGTTTTTGGTCTCCACCATCCCCTGAGAAAAATAACTGGCTTTTTAGCTGCTAAATCCTCCACGATGTTCACCGGCTAGCTGCTAACTTATCTTTGTTAACCCTGTCTGCAATTTGATTTTTGTTAATAAATATAAAAAGAATAAATAAATTAAAAACAAAAACACACACACAACTATTCCTTTAGGGAATATCTAGAGATGGTTAACAGACACATGCTCATTCTTAGGTAGTGCCTACATGAAAGCTAGCTCAAAGTAACAGTAACACTATAGCCACATTAACAGTCCATAGTAAGTTACATTACGTTAATGTTAGCTTGCCTTTTCATAATCTCAGTATCATGGCTTGCATGTTGATAAAAACTGTGATACATTTTATTACAGTTTTAGCTTAGTTTTTATTTTAATTACATTTTTTTAATAGAAAAAGGAACATCAACAAATACTTCAAAAAAAAGGCTGGCTGATGTGCATGAGAGAGAGAGAGAGAGAGCGAGAGAGAGAGCAGTATAAAGGTAACTGAATCACTGGAGGAGAAAACAAGATGCTGCAGGCTGCAGATGGATTGATGAGGAGGAGAGACACTGAGGGATGGATGGATAAAAGGCTTTCCAGGACTCTAGTTCAATGCTCAGTGGTCTTGGTTAGGTCAATGACTAAAAAAAATATCCCAGTGTCCCCTAGAACATACACACAAACACACACACACATACACACACAGATACACACATACACAGCATTGATGGGATAAGTGGTTTAGATCCACTTAGATGAGAGGTTGTGGTTAGGGGACAATGGATGAGTCCTGTGTGCGTGTGTGTGTGCGTGTGTGTGCGTGTGTGTGTGTGTGTGCGTGTGTGTGTGTGTGTGAGCGTGTGTGAGCATGTGCATGGGTGAGAGAGAAAGAAAGAGAGATCAATGTGGTCCTTTGTGTCTGGAGGTGAACTTGGGAAAACACACACAGCAAGACCTACACAAGCAATTACAATCACCTTGAGGAGACATCACATCACACACATCATAAGAAACTTTCAAGTCTGTTCTTTTTGTTTCATTAGATAATTCAGTAACATCATAACAGCAGGATGTAGTGTGATATCTTGCTAGTACTGGGTGCTCTGGCCTCCCACATAACACCAATTCAAATAACAACGTACTATATTTTAACACAGCCCACAGAGCCCACAGTTCTGTCTTATAGGTTGTTACCTCAGCTCAGTCCTTGCACCTGAACCAAGGAGGAGCTGCACCTTAATTGTAGCAGGTTGGCAATCAGGTAGGCTCTATGACAGGGTTGAGTATCTACAGTAATGTGGCATAAAAACAACAATTTAATCTATTATTTCTTTAATTAACATTAATTACGTTTGTGGCCACCGCTGTACACTGGCTATTGACATATTATCACCTAATACAGTTATTATGTTTAAGTATGTGACGGAACCTATGTCCTGTTTGCCAGCTAGTTGCTAACTTTGTCAGTCTGTTGTTTGGTCCTGTGCTGGTGGATTACAGTGGAAAGAGGTTAAGGGGGGGAGTTAAAGTCAAACCAGAACAGTTGTGCAACATGAACCCAAAATGAAGAACTTAAAGGTGCTAAAAGGCTCTTTGTGTTCGTCTTCTGAGAACCCCTTACTACAGTGGCCCTGAGAGCTCAGCACACTGCAACTTAAGAAAACACATGTAAATCATCAGTTTGACAACATATGTGCTGTAAATACTCAAAACACCACCAAATACAACTACGGTGGCCTAGACAGGTCAACACAGTGCAGAAACCACAACACAAATATAAAAGCCTTAACATGAATGCAAATTAAGCCACAACGGAGGTGAGCAGCAGTTTGTCTACTATTATTATAACAATAAAATTGAAAAGGTATGACATGAAAATATAAATACATTGAAAAACATTGATCGTTTGTGACAGTCACATAGTGACACGTAGCGACATTTAGCAATAATGTTTCATTCACTTCTCAAACTGCTTGTTACTCTCCAGCAGTTTTCCAACGTATGTGAATGTCGACAAACACTGTGTGTCAGTCACATATTCATAACTCTTGTCATGATTTGCCTATACTATGCAATTTGGTCACCATTTTCAATAATACATTTGTTGTATCAGTCAGGATGAGTGGTAAGTTCTTCATAATCATTAATCGTAAAAGTAAGAAATTTAGAGCTTTATTTATTTATTTTTTAATGTCAAATGGACATAAAATTCAACAAAAACTATTAAACTAAAATGTTACTTTAGATCTCTCTAGTTATGACAGTTTGAGCTTTTTCAAAGGATGTGTAAATAATATAATCACTGATGCCTGACAGATAAATAGGATAGAATCATTTTTAATGTTGTTAGTACATAAAATACAAACTAGATAAGAAACCATAAAATTAATACACCGTCCCCATGACATTGTGACTTTCAAGAGTTTAACTTCTCTAAAAATATGTTTTGTTTGTGTGTGTTAGAGGTTGTACAACCCATAATTTCTTCTGGATGCCAACTCCTTCATTGTTGTCAGCGAAACACTGAGATGTCAGAGGGCCTATAATTTCACCAAAATACCCACAACAGCAGCCAGTGGTCTGCCCAATACTTTCCCCATGAAAACAGCTCTTACACTGTTCCACACAGAGTTCCAGTGTCGGACAATTGGAGGAATCACCCGTCTCAATGTTGTCATTCACTCCGGACAGATAAACAAAACGACTCAAAACAAATCCACTCAGAGTCAGCTGAGGTTGCTGGACTAGAAATGCAGACTGCACATACATGTCACTTTTGTGCTCCTGAATAGTTCAGATTCACAAATTGAATTTGAGCTTTTACTGGTGATTTTCCACTTTTTTACGCTCTTCCTCTCCCAGGAACGCTGCATTATTGCAAAGTTTTAAAGTCTGCCACTGTCAATAGAGGAACATGATAAAACATTTTCCACATGTTGTGTTTGTAACCCGTTCAGGAACTCAACATACTGCATGAAAGTGTCCATGTCGATGACGGTGGAGGAGAGCGATGAGGGGAAATGCTTCAGCAGCAAAATCCGCCACCTGGAGAAAGCCGAGATCACCCACAGTAAAATGATCACCTGTCCTGATATAGAAGACTATATGGCTCCATACAAACAGCCACAGATGACCTGGTATAAGGTATGACACACACAGACACACACCTAATACCTATGTCCTCTGTAGACTGTTGTGACTGAATTGATTCTGTGTGTGTCTCCTGTCAGGAGTGTGAGCGGGTTGAATGGAGAAGTTCCATCACTGTGAACACCACACACATCTGGATACCAGAGGTGGAGGAGGGTGACGGGGGAAATTACACCTGTGAGTTACAGTATGGATCGAGACTGGTGCGGCGGACAACACAACTCAAAGTGACAGGTAGGACACAGTGCATTAATGGATGAATGGCCCTATGAAGGAAATCTACATCACACGTAACTGTAGCCTGAGAAATGTTGTGACTGGAGGAAAATGAAATGCTTTTAAAGGATAAATTGTAGAGGTGTTTGCATTAATCTCAGTCAGCAGTTGCTCTGTGGTTTGTGTGACATTTTTCATTCGCTTTGGAAAAAGCATTTTCCAAAGCAGACTGTGAAAACATGCTAGAATTAGCTAATTGTTAGCTTATGATGACTGCATCAACAATCAGATGCAACACATCATTTAATACAAATCTAGAACACGTGTTGTTGTAAAAGTGTAACCTTGTGGTCAGGATTAGAACATGGGAAGTGCTCCGGCCAGCTGCAACAGATCAGCAGACACTGGTATATCTGCAGGCTGCTCACAAAGCAAATGTATGTGAGGATTCAGTGGTGATGAGCTGAAGTCAAACTGATTTAATGGAGTAGAAGTTTATGGATTTTCACTGTTGGTTTTTCCATTGTTGAAGATAGTTGCTGGAGCAGCTGATAGCAGCACAGCACAGACACTGGTCTGGTCTGTTTGAAGTGCACCAGATCTGGTTAGAAAATTTTAAAAGCTCATATATCAAATATTTAAAGGGCATTTAGTGACTATATTTCTAACATGTAACAGTTTCTACAGGAGATCCTGAACATTCAATAGATTTGTCAATAGATTCCTCTTTATGTACATTACAATGTCACCACACGGAATGGCAACTTGTCTATTTCTGCCCTCAATCCAGATTTGTCTGCTTGCTGGATGGATAGATGGTTTGATGAATAGATGAATAAACAAATGAATGAATGAATGAATAGGGTCAGTCAGGACTGGTCAGGAAGTTAGGCATCAATCAGATCTTTCTGATTCTAGGCTTGATGGGATTTATGTGCATAAACCCACTCAGAATGAGTATGTGTAAACTGGCTGCCATCACAGAAACACAGTGGGCTTAACCCATGGCAGAAATATGTTCTCTGCCTGCTTTTAATGTACAGCGGCTCTCTGAGTGACTCCATCCATCATTTTGACAGATCCCTAGACTCAGTGATACATCATTCATCGTTACTACAGCACTTTTAAAGTTTCCTTGAATGCACAAATACAAAACACCCTCAAATAATTGAATGCGTTTACATTCCTGGCACCATTCTATGTGTTTGTATTTGGTCTATTTGTCTTATTCCCACATTAAACATAGATTGTTTCAAGCTCCAGTGACTTTTGACTTAACGTTGACTTGGCAGGAACATCTGCACTTTGCTGTCACAAGTTTAAGCTGACTTCCATCTGCACTTTTGTATTTCACGTGTGTGTATGTGTGCGTGTGTGCGTGTGTGCGTGTGTGTTTGTGTGTTTGTGTGTGTGTGTGCTTGGGGAGGAGCTGCAGTTCCTTTGATTGTGTGCTCATTCCTGCTTGTGTTCTTCTTGTTGTGCCATGTGCAGTATACATGTTGTTGTCTCTGCACAATGACAACATACTGTGCTTATTTTCTATCACACACACACACACACACACTCACACACACACACATGCAGCCTGCCTTTGCACACTGTTTGGCACTTGTGCTCACATCCACACATGCAAACAAACTGAGTGATCTTCTAGTCTAACATAATATGATGAGCCATGATAAGCAGCACAGACTGAGAGTGGATACGGCTTCAACAGTTTCCTTTTACTGCTCCATATTTCTTCCACTTTGAATCCCAGAACCAAAGTCAGGACCCTTTTCATCTTGCTGCCGTAGTTCACATGTGCAGCTACCTCTTGTTCGTCTCTACGTCTTGTTCAGTTGAGTTGATATGAGCAGCAATCGCTTCATTTGTCAGGGAATTATTCAGTCCCACATTTTCTGGCTTCCCTTCAACAAGTGCTCATGTGGAGGGAGATAAGAGTGGAAAGAGGATATCTCAGCAGTTCATATACACTACATGTTCTCACTATGCATTTATTGTGTTTCTACTGTAAAGGAAATAGTTCCTCTGTTGAGCTGTCTCACTGGGACATCTCTCGGGTTGGACCTAAAGCACAACTTAACCCTGTGATCAGATAGGATTATTTTTCTCCTGCGGATCTTTACTGTGTTGGATTAAAGAGAGAAACAGCTCAAAGGGTAGAAAGAGTGTTCGAACATACAATGTTAAAAAATGTTAAACATTAAAATGAAATGAAATTAATTAATTAATTAATTTCAGCTTTTTGGTCTGTTGTCCAGAATCCCAATGAATCATATTAAGGACATCCAGTAAAGATAAAATAATATATGTGCTGGGGTGGTTCACTGTTGCCTTCTGTTTGGTGAAACATAATAAAGGATGAATTTTTACTTTTAATAAAATGCATCTTTATTGTTTTTTGTTTTTTTTTACATTGACCTTTTCAAGCACAATACTGTTGATATACTGTATATGAAAAAGAAGTGCGGAACTTCAAACTTAATAACACCACGGTCAAAAGATCACACCCTGGCAATGAAAGCTGGTAAATTAGATGTAAAGGGACAGTGAGATTCATTGCTGCTGTCATCCTCTTCCTCGGAGGATTTGAATTTTTATTTGTGTTGTGCTGTTTTAATCCCAGGGAGATATGTAAATCTGTTCACAGAGATGTAGCATGGCATCAGTCTGAATTTACCGGTGAATTGTGAGGTTTGCTAATTGTGATTCTCAGTCGTTTTCTCATGGGGCAAAAAGTCTGACCATTATAATGAGACCATATACATCAGTTTGATTGTTCTGACTATAAACTATGGCTTAAAGGCCCCGTTCAAACATCGCTTCGGTGATCTGATCACAGTTGGACAGCTCTACATGCATCACTTCACACCTGGTATTAAAATGTGTCTCCACATGTGTCTACAGTGACCTCTCTCAGGTATTTAGGATTTCTGGACCCAAATGCAGAAACAAGTCCAAAGCAGAGCTGGTGCATTTTACAGATTTAAAAACACAAAAGTCTTACTGGGAGGTGAAACTGAATCCAAATCAGGGGTGTAAAGAATCCAAAGCCCAAAATCAGAGGCAAAAAAACTCAGGAACAAACACAGGAGCTTGAGGAGACACTGTGGAACATAGCAGGAGCAAATACAGATGAACTGACAATGACTGAGGGAAAGACTGAGGCTGCAGTCGCAAAGTCAAAACTAATTTCCTTCCTGAATCACTTTTCCTCGACCTCGCCTGAACGTGAGGTCAAGGAAAAATATGAAGGAGAGTTCATTTTGAAATAAGACAACATAAAAGCACAGCGAGTTGAGCTATTAAAATAATAATTCAATTAAAATTAGTAACTGACTCGGGACCAGAGGAAATAATATTCAGACGTAAGTAGACTGAATAGAATTTTGACTTTTTAAAGTAAAGAAAAAGATTTTTTGGTGCACTGAGCAGGTTTTGAAATGACAGTGATGTATTATGATGATGCTAAAGATGATATACTTGTTCTTCACGATGATTCCAGGATTTGAAGGAGAAGAATTTCGTGTTTCTGGAATTGGGTGCTCAGCCAGTCACACAGGGGATTTCCATAAATTTTGGACCATTTCACAAACGTAAAACAGGTGCTCTGTTGTTTCTACATTTACGTTGTTCTGTAATTGTAAAACTACAATCGTTCGTCATTTTAAATGTTACTGCAGTAAGGAATTGTCAGACGGCTTTTTCTGCTTTCCTTTTGTAAAGAAAGGTCCAGTGTTTCCTATTCTAAAGGGGATAATATAGGAAGCCTTGAAGCTCCTTTCTTTATCACTTAGAGAATTCAACCAGCTCTTATCATTGCTGCTGCTTAGATATTTCATTTCACTCAGTTAGGAACCTTCCTAAGAGAAAAAGACTTAAATACACAAAGGAGGCAGGGATGATAGGACACGGGTGAAACACGGGCGGGGCAGACAATGACAACGGAGGGAAACTGGACAAAGACAGAAGGACCATGAGACACACAAGGGGAACAAATACAAAGGAAAACAAGAAATCAACAAAAATCCAAACCTAAAGTCTCATCAGATCGTCCTTTCAGGGGCAGACCATAATAACCAATTGAGATCGGATCTTGCTTCTTCTACGTATATGCAAATAAACAATAATGCATTGTTGTTTTAACCTGTCTGACAGACGGGTCCATCGTCAATATGTTTGTGTGTGAGAGAGAGAGAGAGAGTGAACGAGTCATTGCTCTGCAATGAAGTAAGGTTTCATCCATTTGAAATAGTAAAATATTTTCAGTTCATTATGAAACTGTGTTGGGACAAACCAGGACAGACCAGGTCCTTCACTGTGACCTAGGACACATTTGTGTTCCTGCTGCTAAAAGAACGTGGCCACATGTGGAACAGCAGATGCCTCCTCAATGCATCTTGGGTGCGTTCACACCGGTACTTATCATGTACACGTGTTCACCCGATCAGCTGAGGTAATACCAGGTCTGAACGGGGCCACAATCACAAAATATTGTGTGTGTAGATGCTACGCCGACAAAATGCTGTGAGGTCAATTTATTTCATCCTGTTCAGGAAGCCAGGATATCAGTTTGAATCTTATTACTCTCTCTGCTCTGTTTTTGCCCACATTCAGATCTGTGACTCCTCCTGTCAACCTCGTTTCTCTCCATTCTACAAACAGAGAGCTTAAGGCCGTTCCAGATCCGATCCTCATGACCCACAACAAGATTTGTGTAACTGTGAACATGCACAAATATGTGTGTGTGTATCTGTGCATCTTTGACTGCTGACTAAAAGCAAAAGATTCACTTCAGCATTTTTAGTAGCAACGTTTGCTGTTGTAAAGGATCCATCTCTCTCACATGGTGGAATCAGGGATTTCTTTGATTTCGTCTCGGTATCTCCAGCAGCACGCTTCCAACCATGAATAAACGGTGAAACCAGCCCCCAAGATATCTGTCAGTGTGTGCCAGGCATTGGCTAAACATCTCTGTCCTTGATCCTGTAGTTAGGTCTGTGTCTCTTGGCAGAGGGCTTTATCGCTGTGCTTTCAACATTAAATGGAGATTAAAGCAAAGACACAGACAGAGCCTGCAGATCAGCTGTTGGCTATGATGTTGATTCCAGCAAAACACACTTATCTGAAAAGAAGTACTGGAAATAGACCCAAAGTTAACTGACATCGAGGAAAAACCTGCAGTAAGGAGGATGTGTCCTAAATGTTACACTCTGGATGTTCTTCATCCAAAGCCTCTTACTGTTACTGTTACTTTTTAAACAGCCAGCTTTTAATTAACTGCTGCACCTGAGGGAAGTGTACACTTTGTTAGACTGGGTAATCTCTTGTCTTTACAATGCTGCTCACTTTGAAGCCTTGGGACATCCTTGGGTCTAGACTCTAGACCTGTTGTGTAACATTTGAGCTTACTTTAATTTAACAGTTTCTGCTCGCTACCTTGATACTTAACATTGGAATTAATGTGCCAAAAAAAAACAGGTTTGAAATACAAATTCTTCCATGGCCTTGAGTCCAATTCTACAAGGAACAAATTTGAAATAAAATAGAACAGAAATGGTAGAAAAATGGTAGAAAAGGGTTGTGCAAAGAAGGAGAGTAGTTTAATAAGTGGTAGAAAAGGCGTCCCAGTAGAGTGATATGATATAGATTTAGCTTTACCATTTGCTCAGTAAAGAATTACTTACAGCCAGGTCACAGAAAATGCACAACAAGCATCAGCAGTAACTCAGCCAATGAACATTTTTTTTCCTCAATAAAACCAATGTAGAGTTGCATGGTGAAGAAAAGGCGTGGAAAAGGAAATGTGCAGCAACACAATGCAATCAAAAGAACAGCAGTCAAACCTCAAAGAGTGAAAAGCAATACTGTAGACATGATTCAAATACTGTATGGTTTGTTTTATGTATTAATTAAAGGATGTTAACTAAATCTGATTGAACATTTCATTCACAGGATTCATATATGTCATTTCCATCTCAGCCAAGTGTTATAAAATTTGTTTGATATTTCAAGATTTTTCTGGTCTTTCCAAGTTTTTTTTTAATTTTTTTATTCTCAAACTGAAAACATTAGAGCATTAAAGCACTAAAACAGGTGAATGGAGGCCCACCTATTGTGTGGGAACCATAAATGTCTGTATTGGATTTGTTGCCAATCTGTCCAAAGTGTCTGCACCAAAGTGGCAGTCCAATTCATTGAACCCCACCGCTGGCAAAAATCATTGCAGTTAATGTGTTGCTTTCAGCCCATTCATTTCAGCAGACCCAAGCCACGACTGTGTTTCAGACGGGTGTAATTGCAAGTGTTTTCATAAACAAATCACAGCAGAATATTTCATGAGGAGAGGCTCACAGTGGTAGTTTTATGAGACCTTACCCACCTTATTCAGCTGGTCTTAAATGAACCTCTAACGACTGCTGTTATTGTAATTAACTGTTCTACGATGCTGTGTTCCTGCCTGCTGCTGTTTTGTCCCTGAGTGGTTCTTCCTCTGTGTGTGTGTTTGTGTGTGTTCATCAACATGCAGATGTTAGTAATGCTGTGTGATCTGTCTAGTGATCACAGAGAGCAGTCATATAGTATTACAGCTGTAGCCTGGGGGAGGAGGCGGGTGAGACACGCAAATACTTAGGCAAACATAAACAGATGAAGAGCACACACAGTCCGGCGGGTAGAACACATCTGATTGGGTCAGTGCAGTGGTAACTCAGGGTCGGTGACGGGAGAGAGAAACAGAGAGGAAGAGCATCAGGAAATAGAAAGACAGACACAGGAAACTGGAAAGATTGAGACAGATGAGTAAAAGAGGTAAAGGTAGAAAAAGGAAGAAATGAGGAAGGAAACAAGAACCTGGCTTTTGTAAGCTTACATTTCCTAGATAAAAATTACATAACCCAAGTATCACACTTAAGTCAAAACATGATGTTTGAGCTGGTTATTTTAGCTGACCTTTAACCTTTGAATTATTTTCTTGTATTCATAAGTCAGGTTACATAGAATGAACAAGGAGCAACTTCAAAATAATGAAACAAGATACAAACTGAGTAAATATCAGAACAAATCAGACAAAACAGCAAAACTTCTGGTGTGATATGTTGTTTTTATTTCTCAAATTTCACAGTTCAGCAACAGGGAGAAATCATGATGAAATATAAATAACATAGATGTAAATGGATAGATAAATATACTGATTAAAGAAAAAGAGAGATGTAGATGTAGAGATGTAGAAAAAGAGAGATGTAATATTCAAGCTAGTTTATGAAACATTCATGTGGATTCTGAAGATGTTTGCTGGATAATTTTATTTGAAATTATTTTAATTTAATAATGCTTCTTCACTGTGCTACTGTAGCTACATAATATAAATGAATATAACATATTTATGTAATGTAAAAAATATTTTTTCAAATAATGGAAAAGATTAAGTAAAGTCAAAGTGCAAACATTGTTAATTTAAATGGAAAAATTGAGACAAGTAAAAATAAAACCCTCCATTAAGCCGGGAGTGTTTTCTACATCTCCACCCTGATTTTCACCATTATCCAAGGAATAAATGTTGTTCAGTGAAATGATCAAATGATAGTTTTTATCAAAGGGAGTTTGTGCAGACAGAGGGAGAGTGAGAGGCAGACAGACTGAACTCTCTAATCTTGTTTTTATATCCATCATGTCCCACAGTGAAGAGCTCCACCAGCCCTGAGCTGCCTTCAGGAGCAATCTGCTATCTCCTGCACCACAACTCTGTGTGTGTGTGCAAACTCACAAGCCTGTACATACAAACAGGGGAGCGGGTGTATTGTGATGTATCTGACACTGAGTGTGTGCTCATGTCTGTATAATGGAAATCAGAGTGTGCCCATAGCTGAGACTGTCCTGTAAAAAACAAGCCCATAGGTCATCTGTGCAGCAGCTTATTGTGACCCATGGTCACGTTTTGTTGTTAGGTGACATCACAAAATCTGCATTAGGGAGAGGGGGTTGGGGTGGGTGAAAGGGTCAAGAAAACACCCACCACTGCTCTCCTGTGTGAATATGACACAGGCAGTGTTAGATTCTCATGTAAAAGTAGTACTTGGTTGTTTCTTTTATCCATGACCGTTCAGCGAAGTTAGCCATGTTGTTATGCGTCCACGCTGGCGACAGCCAGAGCCGGAGGCATTGTGTTTATGGGTTGTCCATACAGATTCGTCCCATTCTTGGAGACACAATATCTCAGAAACGCCTTGAGGGAGGTTCCTCAAATTTGACCAAAATATCCACTTGGACTCAAGGATTTTGTGATTACACTTTGATGCTCGGAGGTCAAAGGTCAAGGTCATGGTGACCTCACAAAACAAGGTTTTGGGCTTGTGAACGCAATATCTCCATAACGCCTTGAGGGAATTTCTTCATACGCTGTTGATTTAAAATAAATATTGGCCATAAAGAGGCTTCATGTTTTTATTGGCGGCACCACAGCTGAGAGACTGACATGCCACTCCAGACAGACTTTTGGACACAGCCATAGTCAAATTAGCAGGATATTTCTAAACACCTTTGAGGGCAGGCAGAGCTTTTGACTGTGTTTGAAAGGTTAAATGTAAAACTTTTAATCCTAATTTAAAAATGCACTTAATAACAGGTGGATGGAAACATACGGATGCTCGCATTACTGACAGTGGTTATAAAGGTGCATTGAGAGTGATTGCTAAATTGGAATAACAACAAACCTTTTGTGCATCTTCTGTTTATATGACACAAGCAGCCAATGTACCAACAGTACAGACCAGGTGCAGGCGTTACGAGCTTCACACTAGCTTTTTCAGCACACTTCCAGCGTGCCTTAACTCACGCAATACTTTAATTCATGCTGTTCCATGCTATGAATTCTGTTCAGCTCCACGTATGTGTTTTCATTGACCTGGGATGCCCTTTATAAAAGTCATGGACACACCTTTACATTGTGCTTTGCAGCTTAGCAGACAGTTCTGTGCTTCCTGTGCTACGCTAACTTTCTGAGCTAATCCAGTTAGAATTCATTTTCCAGATTTGCTGTAGGTGACATCATCGTCTATTCTTTTGCTTCTGCATATTTGTTTCAACCAGGTCTCCCTCCCTCTCTCTGTCTCTCTCTCTCTCTCTCTCTCTCTCTGTCTTGTCCTCACTCTCTTTCCATCCGTTGCCATTTTTCAAAAAAGTCTCATCCATATTTCAGAGGCATTTCAAAGTAAAATGTGTGTTAGCAAAGTACACAGCATTCAGGCTAAATGTAACACTGCTGAGGATGTGTGTGTATTTGTGTGTGTATGTGTCTGTGTGTGAGAGACAGACAGGGAGAGGGAGACAGACAGACACACAGAGAGACTCACAAAGAGACAGGCAGAGAGACAATGAAGGAGAGGCGATGCAAAATGTTTGCAACCTCATTGGAATAATGTTAAGCCTAATGCAACATTACTCCCCCTGCATGACAGCTTCCTCCTCCCATACACACACACACACACACACGCACACACACACACACACACACACAAACACACAAACACACACACTCTCTCTCTCTCTCTCTCTCTCTCTCTCTAGGACACAGGACGCATTAAAAGATTCTTTGTCTTTCTCTTCCAACCCGCTCTGTCTACATCTGTTACTGTCTCCCGCTATTATTTTCCTTGTTCCTCCCTCTGTCTCTTGTCTTCTCTCCCTCTTTCCTTCTTTCCCTCCTTGTCTTCCTCTCACTCTTTCATTTTCCCTCCACCCCTTTCTTTTCTTTCTTTCAGTGTTGCATTATTCTTCTCTTCATGTCTCCTGTACTTTTGCTCTTCCTTTCTCCTGTTCCATCTATCCCTCTCTCTTTCACAATTCGACACACTGTAGTGCGTGTGTGTGTGTGTGTGTGTTTGTGCATGTGTTAAGGGCCTGTGGCCTAGTTAGAGACTCACCTCCTAATTCATTGTGAAATTGGCTCTGTTCTCCAAAGACAGAGGGACTCGATGAGGTTACTACACTCCCTCTCTCTCTCTCTCTCTCTCTCTCTCTCTCTCTCTCTCTTCCTATTAACATGTATTTGCAACTTAAATAGAAAGCGAGGCAGAGAGATGACGGGAGTCAGAGGGGAAAGAGACAAATAACACCGAGGGCAGAATATTCCACTGTTGTTTTGTGGTGTTTGAAAGGGAGAATTCATTTATCTAAAAACTGGAGCTCAGGGATTATTCACTGTAACATTTAAAAGATGCATGATGCCAGTTTTAGCATTCATTGCATCCCCAAACCAATTCATGGCAACTGGGCTCAGGGCACAGTTGTATCTCTAAAAAGGTCATGGCATCGAGGTGCCAGGAGTTTTCTTCAGCCGGCAGTGATGCACATAACCGAATGCTGGAATGTTCGGGCAAATCAAATCTCTTTGCTCAAACTCCAAGACGATACTTTAACTGTTTTCTTTTTCAAAAATGAAGAGTTTCTTGAGTGTAATCTCAAAAGGCCCGAGAGACTTGTCAAAGTTAAACTTTAATTCAGATTTATCTTTAAAACTATGGTAAGTTTTAGAGGAGCTCTTTGTAAGTTTTGCTTTTGCTGCATAACCAGTTTTAGCATAGTTTAGTTTACAGTCTAGAAGAGTTCAGCATTGAACTTCATTCCTTTACTCACCAACAGCTGTCTCCAGAGGTGGAAAGCAATGCCAGCGTTAACTCTTGTCTCTATCACATCTTTTCTTCTACTGAAGTTAGCATGCTAACCAGCTAGCCCCAACCGTCTTGTCACTTTACAATAGCAACTCTTATCTGCCCTGAAGAAGTAGTATTGCTCAGAGGGCATATTATCACGTCTTGTCTTGTAAATGCAACAATGGCTTTTCAAGCGACCACCACCACCTGTTCACAGCAAGAAACCACATTCGGCAGCAGAGAAAACTTACAAATAGCCTCCTAAAAGACGCTTCCGCTCTTCCTCCCATAACAAAATAGCGAATTCTCAGATATCTTTGGAAAATATCTTTGAAAAATACTTATTTCAGACAATTTTTGTTTTAGAAAGTTATCAAAGAATATATATATTCTTCATAGATGAGTTCAACACGGTCTTTAGTGAACTTGTGACTGGTTCAAAGCAAGCATGTGGATGCTAGAGAAATAGTTGTAAGATAGATTTATTGAATGTTTGCCATCAGAGGTGCACTTGTGATGATCATTGGTTTTGATGATAAAATACATCTGAATATGAGCGAAACTGCGAGAATTGTGTGAAAATTCACAACTAACGTGCAAAGCTGTTCATAGTTCAGTTTTAGAGATAAAATGGTTTTCTTAAATGCTGTACACCCTGCTTTGGTTTGACAGCATACAGGGAGAGGGAGGTACAGGCAGGTATAGAGGTAGAAATACCAAGATAGTTGTAAATCACTATATTTTAGGATCCTGTTCTTTATTTTGCAGTCTTTTAGTTGAATGCCTTATAGCATAGAGACATTATTATATTGTTACAAACAACTATTCCAAAGCAATTCCATAACTTTAATCTTCTTAATAATTGTTTTCTCCAATAAATTGACAGAATTGAACTAAGAATTAAGTTTTTCTAGATGAGTTTTCCCCCTGTGGTTATGATTGCTCTCTCCCAGAAGCAAATGTTGAAGTAGAGTGACATTGTTGTAGCTATAACCTTGTAAGGAGGAGGCTGAGGTGGATGATAGGTTGTAGAAAGTGTTTTACTTTGAAACCACAGACAAATGATGTCATCCCATCAATAGGGCAGTGAAGTCAGAAAATGCTTGTATAGGTTGTTTGCTTGCTTATATAGGAAGACAGTGACAAACAACGTATTTTGTTGTTCAGGGATGAAAATATGTGGTTGTGGTAATGTTTTTTTCATGTAATGTGGGCTGTTTGATTTGACATGCCCCATTTCCCACAGGTATCAAGGTGGTAAAGGACAAACTTATACTGAAAAGCAGGCAATTACTGTACTCCAGTGTAGCTAGATTGTCCAGCAGGCTCTCCAAAGTGAATGACAACATACATCATTTGTAACTACACAGTAGTGTATTTGTCTCTCAATTTCCTCCTTTGTCACTGAAATGCAAACATTTGTTTTAGGGTATTTTCTGAAATTACTGATGCTCTCGTTTTTCTTGTGATGACAGTCATAGATGGTCCCTGTGCAGTGGCGATCCTAGACTCTGGGGGGGGGCCCAGGCAAAGAAGCCTGTTGAAGACGCAGTAGCACATTGTCCTATTCATGTTGCAAATGTCCTCAAAATGACCTCAGTAATAAGCCCATAATGATGCAATTATGCTTCCAGTGGTAAAACCATCACATTCCTTTGGTGGATAAAGGCATTCTGCTGTTAAGATGGTAAACACCATTACTAAAACCAGCAATGAAGCATTTGTCAGCACTGTCTTTAGAATGATTGTAATAGATATTACAGAGGAAAAGAGGCAGGTAAAACTAAAAGTGAACCTTTTAAGTAGAAAATACTGTGTTACATTTTGTACCACACCACTTGTTTGTCCGCTGGAGGTCTGGATACAGGGACATAACGGGGGAACATAAACTGTAAGGCATTAGTCACTCAGAGCAGCCCATCTCTTTAGCAGTTCACTCAACCAGAGGCCACTCTGAAAAAATCCTCAAAATACATTAACAAGACTAAGTCTGAGAAAAATCAAACTGTTAGAATCATAAACCTAATTACTGGACAGACTGAATTTTTTTTTACCAGATGATGCCACACAATAAAAAGTCAAGGAATTACCAAAGTTCACAAAAGATGTTGATGTTTACCCTGTATTACTCAGTAATCCATCTAACAGCTCTCAGGACATTTCCCTAAACACCAAAACTGTGAACTCTTAAACTGAAATGTCAAGCTCATGGTGGCACAAGAGGAGAAGTCAGGGATCAGAAAAATCACTAGGATTCATCGTGTGGGCTGCAAAAATATTTGTACAGAATTTGATGGTAATCCATCCAGTAGCTGTGAAGACATTTCAATAAATACCTAAACTAAAGTGCCAGCTTCATGGTGGTATCAGAAGAAAATCATATCATGTAATAGTTATTGAGATATTTTAATCAGGACCAAAGTGGTGGACCTACTGACAGACTGACATTTCCATAACTACAGCCATGCTGCTGGTAACTAGAGACCATCGTATGACAGGATCACACAGCAGCGACGCCCGCCAACATGTTGACGTTCTGATTTTAGGCTGTAAATAAAGATGGATGCAGCCTCCATGACGTCACCCACAGGTTTCTGAAGAGAAGTTTTGAAGCTCAGAGTGAGCTGCTCCTCCATCGCCATCTTGGCAGTGCCTGATTCCACCTAACTCCTGGCTAATCCAAAAATGAGCAAAGGGGAAATTAGCTATAGAGAAGGAAACTGTTTTTTGGACCAGCTGTAACCATGTTTATCTCCACTGTAATGTTGGACATTTTAACATGGGAGTCCATGAGGATTGATTCACTTTTTGGATTCAGTCTCAAGTGGATATTCAAGGAACTGCAGTTTTTGGCACTTCAGTATTGCCGCTTGGTTCCTCTATGGTAGTTCCTGCTACACTGGGTCTCTCAAGGATCACATTTTGAAATGATCACACACACACACACACACACACACACACTCAGATTCGCAGGGTGAAAATAAAACCAGCTCTGCTGTCATCTCAGGTAAAAACTAAAATCACTGGTTTCCCTGGAGTCAAAGAGAAGGAGAATCTGTGCTCTCATCAGAAGACTGGAGGTCATGTCTCTGGACGGGCAGACCAGTTATTATCCATCAGCAAGACACTGAACCTCTGTTGTTCCTTGATTCTGACCTTTGGACTCTATGTGAAGGGAGAGGAGTGTTAATCAGCCAAGTTCATCCCCAGTGAAATCACTGCAAATATTTCAACCCAATGAATAAAATGTTGAAATGTCATTTACACTCACGTTATATCACCAATAAAAGGAAAAGAAAATAATGAAATGCTTAGGGTAGCAATGACTGAATATTTAAGATAGCACATTTTACTCTAAGGCTATAGCATCAAATACATTAAATTTTTAGAACAACCTATTTATTAATTAAAGATTACCAGGGTGGGAATGATTCAGCAGCACATGAGAACATTAAGCATCATGGAGACACCAGGAACCTGTCAGAGAGAGAAGCAGGTTTTGTCGGGGTAATCTTCAGTGTGTTAGGATACTTTTGTATGAACACCAGACAAACACAACACCTCAGCAGTATGACAGGCACTTCCTCTCTATGGTGGATGAGCTGAAATACAAGTCACCTTGGTTCAGGACGATGATGTCGGTCAGCTTGGTTTGAGCAGATACAGACAGCACCCAGGGGACATATATTTTTGTTTTAGATATGTGAATGTATTCTTATTGGCTTTTGTTATTTTAGTGTATATGCAAACTTGTGTCATAATGGGTGTGTGTGTGTGTGTGTGTGTGTGTGTGTGTGTGTGTGTGTGTGTGTCTGTGTCTGTGTGTGTGTGTGTGTGTGTGTGTGTGTGTGTGTGTGTGTGTGTGTGTGTGTGTGCGTGTGTGTGTGTGTGTGTGTGTATTTGGTTGAGGTGACTTGATACCCTTTGTTTTCTTTCACTTGAAACATGATTCAACCACTGGTCTGGAAAATAAGAGGTTCATTATGTACATGCATTCTCTCTCTCTCTCTCTCTCGCTCTCTCTCTCTCTCTCTCTCTCTCTCTCTCTCTCTCTCTCTCTCTCTCTCTCTCTCTCCCCCTCTCCCCCGCACACACACACACACATTTAATTTGTCCGTTGGTGTTGAAGAAGGGCACAAACACATGTTTTTCACCTACACACACACACACACACACACACACAGTTGCTCAAAAGACCATCAGTGTTAACTTTCCCTCCTTGCTTCTCTCTCACAGTCGCAGACACACACACACACAGAAAACCCAGTGGTCAAGTTAATTGCATTAGACAACCTTAAGATGCAGACCCCTCTGTCTCTCACACATCGATACCTCTGACAGAGAGGCAAGCAAAGAAAAACAAGCGAAAGAGCAAAACAAGAAGAAAACACCAATGAAAAAATACGAAAAACAAGTTGAGGAGGAGAAAAAGTGGAGCGATTATGTAAATCGGTTTATACCAGGTTAGCCACACTGAGACATTAATAACAAACTTTGTTTACTCTGGGAGACTTTGACAAACTTTATCCATGGCATTATTATCTGTGGTCTGCAGAGAACAGGATATTTCATCATCTGTTTCCTCCGTTTCTCAGAGAAAACCAATATGCAGAGAATAAAATTAGTTTACCAGGCAGAGCTCTTTCACACCATCTACCACACTTAAAACTGTTTGATAAATGATCTAAAAATAAGTTTAGGGAAGTATTCTTATAGGTTGGATCCGCTTTCACTTTTTACAGATTTTTTTTCTTTTTATCACGCAGTGACTGGTTTGGGGGAAAATGTCAACTTTAACTAAAGTAAATAAATAAAGGCATTATTCCACAGTTTATCAGCACATTGAATCAAATCTTTTACAACCCTTCATCACAGGGTGAAGGTGCCACAGAGCATCATCATCCCTTTACTTCAGCGACCGTTACCAGCACAGAGTTTCATTATTCTGCAGCCTGCACCGCACACTCAATAAAAAACACAACTCAAACATTAACCACAATACAGTCTGTAGGTCATCAGCCTGCTCGTTCTGACTTCAGCAATGTTCTGCTTTCTTACAAAGTGAGAAGACTGAAATCACTCTCACGCCTGTTTGTGAGAGTTACAATATCTAACGTTTCCACATTAAAATTTCTAAAAATGACTAGGCCTAGCAATTCTCAAACCTAGAGAATGATGTGATTTTAAACATGGCAACCATTTTATTATCAGAGAAAAAAAAGCCGAGCAAATGTTAAAGTGGCCTGTCTTGTCCAAGGTAAGAAATACAAAGTCTGTGAACACCTCTTAATTTCACATGTTGACAAAGTTGTACAGTAATTCTTTTGTTTCCAGCTGCAACAGCACGTGGCTGGTATTGTTTTCACCTTCATAGTGTAACCTGAAGAACTACTGACAAGGGTCCTAATGCCAACATGTTGACAGGCGTTGCTGCTGCCGTGATCCCATCACAAGATGGTCTCTAGTTTAATCTGTTCTGCCTTTACTGTATGTACGTATGTGTTATGTGCTGTAACTATTTCTTGATGCACAACGACCTGGTGCAGCTTCCCGTGGTCTTGTCATCACAATACAGTGGACGAAGGTTGAGTACGAGTTTGCTAAGACAGAGAAAAAGGTTAAACTTGTGCTAACAGACAGATCTG
Organism: Trachinotus anak; assembly: GCF_046630095.1. Classification (NCBI taxonomy): domain Eukaryota; kingdom Metazoa; phylum Chordata; class Actinopteri; order Carangiformes; family Carangidae; genus Trachinotus; species Trachinotus anak. Next base: position 23,146,649 of record NW_027273872.1, on the reverse strand, counting down.
ACAACTGGGAGAAGCTACACATATGTTCCAAACCTGCAGTACTTGGACAGATAAACTACTGTTCCTGTAAAACTAACAGGTTGAGCTGATATATATTTGCAGCAAAAATAAACATTTTCCAATCAAAATCTACAGAAACACAAACTCCTTTAAACACACAGATGGGCGACAAATTCAAATTAAAAATCTGAAAAATGAGTGGAGAAACAGGATGACAATGCCTCCATCCAGAGGGCATGAAGGGTCACTGAATGGTTTGATGAGAATGGAAATGATGTGACTCATATGATCCAGCGCTCTCCACCACCATCATCAAACGACAAACATCTTTTGGAAGAGTGGTTCACCCCTCCAGTAGAGTTCAGAGACTTGTTGAATCAGTGCCAAGGACCACTGAAGTTGATCCATTATTTGTTACCTCTCTGTATATTTCAGTAAATACTAGAAAACAGAACATTTCTGGATAATATTTTGAACAACACAGTGCAGGGAGCTCCTCGCAGCATTTCTTATAAATGGAACTGAAATATTGAACAGATAAAAATAATTAACTAACCCCAAAGGTGTTTTCCTGTGAAGAAAAAAAAAAGAGTAAAAAGAAAAAACAAAGTACAAGAATAAACAAAGTACAAAAAGATAAAACAGAAAACTTGATTTTAATTTGAATTCCCCTCTCCAAGGCCCAATAGTTATCTTTCACTGAGACAAAGTGTATTAGGGGACTTGAGCAGAAGAGATAAGTGACTGATTTAAAAGCCATTGTTTTCACCCCCAACTAATGAAATCTTTTAACACTTTAGCTCTTTATTCAACAGAGTTTTTCACTGGCTGTTTTTCTGCTCGTATGCTACACTGAACTTAACAAGATCAGGGATTTTCAGTGCAGTAACGTTATCCCACAAATAGCATTAAACTGGGTATTGTCATCACAGACGTGGATCATAATAACCTCAGTGATGCATCTCTCTGTCTGTACAATGTTAACTGGCTGTTTCCTCATGATGTATGACCACTGTGATGATGCTGCAGGCAGGTCACTGAGCCTGACTACAGTAGCCTCTCAGAGAGAAGCAGAGCCAAAGCAGTTTGATCTTTATTTATTTATTTCATTGGAAATCAAATGAGACAAAATAACAATCACAATAATCAGCAACATATGTAAAATCAGATCCAATTATCACCCATTCTGAAAATCAGCTGACCCCTGCTTTAGGGTTATTAGTAGGTTTTTTTGTTTGACTTTGGACAGAGCAGGCTAATGTCTTCCTGCTGACTCAAGTTTTCATGCTAAACTAGACTAACCACCCCCTGAAAAAAACAACTATACATATTTCTCAAAATGTTGAGCTATTCACATATTTTAAAGTGCATTACTTTCTTATCAACCATATTTATTCCAGTTATGTTTTTATCTATGTAAATGCATAGAAATGACCATTAAAGAAAATCTGAATCTGAATCTATTCCTTTAAAACCTGATCAAACCTCAGGATTGTGATCATCAGAAAGAGAAGAAGAAGAAGAACCCTAAAAAGAGGAGTTAAGTGTTACCAGGTGGCTTTGTGTTCACAACCCATGAATGTCCATGAAAACAGGCTCAGAGTGAGTTAATTGGTCAGTAGTCTCTCTGACTGCTGACTCTATAGCCGTGTGACTGATCCCTTACTGACACAGGAGTTTGGAAGTGCGAGTAAGAGGCTGTGAGCTCTCATCCAGCTGTTGTCCACGGAGCTCAGAGAGTGAGAGAGCAGCAGCACGGAGGTCTTCTGTAGCGCTGATACTTTGACATTTCACAGCAGAAACAGGCGTTAACAGTAATTGCTGCTGAATCTCATTCAGGTTCCAGCTCTCTACCATAGCTTACCGGGGCACCAACATGAAACAGAGCTAATGTTAACGTTAGTTCAACCTTTGATTTTCCTGATGTGAAAAGTCAAAACGTCTACCGTGAAATAAGCCATCCTCTGCCTCCTCTCAGGGCCTGAATGGGCAGAGCAGAGAATGGGAACACTATATCCTCATCCAATAAAATTATATGAATACTCATAAGAAGTGATGGTATGCCATAATGATTAACAGCACTGGATAAAACCCAAAAGCACTGTTTTATGAAGCAAGTATTTTACCCAAGTATCATAATAAAGCAAATATTCTGATGTCAGATCCATAACAATGATTCAAAGGCTTTTTTTCTGAAATCCTTCATCCACATCCCAGAGAGAATCTTTGATATGAAGAAGAAGTGGAGGGAGATTAAACTGCTTCCTTCAGTAAAGACGTATCACCGCTGAGCTACAGCAGGTTTTACTCAGTTTTATTCACGTTTCATGCTCCTCATTGGCTTTTAAATGGCCATCAAACGCTCCTTACTTTTCTGTATTGTTTTATCCACTGCCTCTCTCTTTAACCATCCTCTTTATCCCTAGCATCTATCCTACCCTTTTTCTCTCCCTCCTTTCATTACTCCCCTCTTTCTCTTCTCCATCTCTTCACTCCTGTCTTCTTTTTTTCTTCCTCTGTCCTTCCTCCTATGTTGCCTTTTATATCCTTTTTTTCCATCATCACGATGCATCTGCCTTTTTTTCTTATTTTGAAATTTGCAGCTAAGTGTGTCAATGCTGAGGAAAAAGAAGAAAAATCAGAAATATAACAAAAGGATTTTACGTTTGGCTGAGGTGGAAAGGTTGAGTGTGGATAAAAGTGAAATGTGACAAAGTGCAATGGAAACAGACTTGGTGAATAAATCATGACACACATGAAGCATGTGACGTAAACACCCACTGAAGCTTCTGCTCCACTGAAGAGAAAAGAATTGCGGCAGAAGTAAGCATCAGATGTGTGTGGGCTGATGTTGCAGAAGACTGTAACATCTCTCAGTCAGGACATGAAACAAACAGTGATGCCATCGTGTTTTCTACATATTTTCCACCTCTTTTGATTGCATCTTTTTCTGCAGTGGTTTAATGCCACCAACTAACTGTTTATCTCAATGCACCGATTGGAATTTTTCTTCTATTTTCTGTAAATTCATTTGTAATTTTTGCTAAACTTGGACGGAAACTTTATTATAATGTAACTGCAAGTCAGAGAATACAAGCTTGTGTGGATATGATACACACGAAGGGTCAGGAAAAACTCTCAATTCATGTACTTCCATAGTCACGCTTGGTATTTTGAGCACACAGTGTATTCACATTGACAAGTGTGGCAACATGTAGTGCACTACAGGAACCAGGATGGTGCCCTCATAATGGTCAAAACAGTGAGCACAAAGGGGGCAACCCGTTAGCTGAGTGGTTAGGGCACATACCACCACATGAGTGTAAATGCTCTAAACAGGGGGGTCAATGGGTCAGGTCCTGGCTGCATGTCACTCCCCTTCTCTGTGTCACACTTCACTGTCTGATCAAATAATAAAGGCATAAAATGGCCAAAAAAATATTTGAAAAAGAACAAAAACACTGAGTGAAAAACGATGTACACTTCTCACCCCTCAACAGTGGCCATCTTGGCTACGTAGCAGAAGGAGAGTGACCCACCAATGTATTTTCAAACTTGTGAACAGTGCCAGAAGAAGGAGGATGCATCGGCAGTTTCATTTCCATGTCTCATGACAGACAGGAAAGTAAAACGTTTGATGTTAGTCATGTGGGCAAAGCAATTTTAACACTGCCATGTTAAAATTCACACACCCCACCAGTGACTATAGCTACTGTGTGCACAGTGTACTACATGTGAGTGTGCTATGTGCACAGTGTACTACATGAGTGTACTGTGTGCACAGTGTACTACATATGACTGTACTATGTTCACAGTGTACTACATATGAGTGTACTGTGTGTACAGTGTACTACATGTGAGTGTACTGGCTGAAGTATCTGATTGAGACACAGCAATTGTGATTTATAGCTGCAAAAATGCCAACCTTTACCTTTCTAGTGTAGTCTGTGTGTGTTTGTATTGTGTCTGATGATTCTGTGCTTTTTCTGCTGACACACACATACACGTGTAGCTCTCCCCCTCCCTCTCAGAAAATGCACTCTCACTAACTCATTTAATTTTGTCACCATAATTACAAGTCACTGAGCAGATAATAATTCAATTATCTGATTATTGAAGTGTTTTCTCGCGTTTAATTCCTGCTCAAAAGTGTGTTTGTCTGTTATTAACACTCAATTGAATCACAGCAGTTTTTTAACCATTACCCAATAAGCAGCTACAGTGGAGCAATCATGGGTGAAGTGCTTTGCTCAAGAGCATTGAAACAGAAGTCGGTGACACAGGATCACTGTGTTATTTTCTCTGTGTTTGAAAGCAGCAGAGGAGGAGCAGGAAAAGATGAAGTGTGATGGGAAAGTTAAGAAAAGAAAATAACAATAGAAGCAGGTGCCGAAAAAAGAGACAGATAAATACAGATGGGGAAGATGAGTGGTAATAGAGCAACAAAATGTATTATGAAGCGTGTCAGTGTAACCTTTTAGCGACCTGAATCTCTCTTGTGTGCTACATAATCTGACTGAGAGTAATTTGTATCTCTTGTTACAGGGGAGGGAGGACAGGGGAATCTTTCCGAGAAGGTTATTTCCGCTACGGCCAGACAAATTCATCATGTAGTCTCTGCCACGTTCTTAAGTGTGTGGGTTGCATTTCTCTTGTCTTACTGTGTGTGTGATTGTCTGCATCAGGCCTGATTTGGCCAGATGGTCTGACCTAGAGTGACTTCACTCCTCTCTGCCTCATCCCTCCTCGTGTGAGTCACTCAAATATTTCACCTTTATTTTATTTCACCTGGGCAGTGTTTATTTTTTTATGCTTGTAACTGCCAATAGGATAATTTCACCTGTTTCCACTGCTGCTTCAGTCAAAATAAGATACTTAACTAATATCCCACTTGGATATAGGACATTTTACTTGTAAGAAAAACACAGCATAACATAGACAAAGCTGGACGCATCAGTGATGGTTCAACTTTCTTACAGCCTCTAACCTGGACAGCAGTGGCAGACAGCCCAACAGGAGCACTGGGACAATTCACCTTCACACAACCTTTACTCTAAAAATAAAACAAAAACCTAAAGAGCTGCTCAGCTAGACTTATGCCCTGCATGTGGTGAAGCTGGGGAATTAGTATTTTTGGTTTAGAGTGAAACTTGCTTTGATTTCGTGATGAAATGGTTTTGCTCACCACCTGGCCTCTCCACTACAGCCACAATCAGGTCAAACTCTCCTCTCATTCAGTTGGAAACTCTAAATCTAATGGCTTGAAATGTGCTCATTACAGGTGTTTTGCTCAAACTTCTAGTCATGAACAAATGATGTCATAGTCTTATGCTTCAACATTATTTATCCAGGGGAGCTTTGCTGAAAGCAGTGCACAGCACGTGCTCATGCACACCCTGAGCAACGGGCACACAGATGCAGTGGCCCACCAGGATTTGTCCTGATGGCCAGACCTACTGTGTTCATACTCACAGTTACACACAAAGACTCCTGGAAGCTGCTCTATACCACCACAGTCTCAGCTACTGGTGACTGAGCAGCTCCTCTGGAGTGACTGGGGGGCTGTGGATCTTGCTCAGGGGCACCTCAGCAGTGATAATGAGGGAGGGGCGAGCACTGCTCCTGCTGCTCCAGGGCCGAACCAACAAGCATCCAGCCACTAGCCCACTTCTCTAAGCTTTAGGCCTAGTTTTGTGAGCACACTGACAGGAAATAAACACATTTGATTTCAATGACCTCGTGGCCTGTCCTCTACTGCTGTGCTTTGCAAACTTTTTTCACATCAAGGACCCTGAAACTGACCCAATGAGACCACGGACCCCATCTGATAAGATTTTTTATTTGTGAAGGTTTTTTGATACCAGTTACCAAGGTAGTCATACCTTCTGTCATTGTGTTAGTTATGGATGGAAATATAGTGAAAATAAATGATTCCCTTTTTTGCTGGGGCCCCCGAGGAGCCCCCTCAAGGACCCCTGGGGGTCCCTGGACCCCACTTTGAGAACCACTGCTCTAATGTCACTTCAAGGAAAAATTAGACATTTATTACTATATTGTCATTGTTCTGTTTTCCTTTTTTCCTGACTACCTCTGTAGTGTCTCTCACAGTGCTCTCTACAGCTGTGAGAGAGCACTAACTCTTTTCAGACTTGTAGTCGTATTAAGATCTTTGACAGCCAACCGCAGGCTCACCTGCAGTATTTGACACCTGTGTTGACATGTCACACATATACAATGGAAACTGTCAAAGGTCTCACCTATTATAATCATAATCACGACTATACTTACCCTCAGCTGGAAGCTTTCATTTACAGTAAAAGATCACCATATGAAAGTGGCATTAGACTATTGATATCATATAAACATGACTTCATGACTTGGAGAGCAGCTCAGAGCTTCTGTGTGATTCCCCTTTAAGTACGCTGTGGCAAGTGAAAGGAAATCGGCAGAAGAAAGAGAGAGAGGGAAAAGAGAAGAGCCGGCAGAGACAGAGCGAGAGAGAGAGAGTCAGAGTGAGGAGGAGATGAAATGTGACACAGGTCATTACACTGGACTTAATGAAGCCTGTTTGCCTTGATAACCACCCATTTCATTAACCGCTGCTACACAACCCCCTGTTTGCTGGTGACACACATGCATATACACCACCCTCCGCCCATTGTCTGGGACCGTGGAGTGAGACATTAGGTTAGATGAGAGCGTGATTAATGAGATGCCAATTAATTATAGACAATTACAAGTACCTGCCGCTGCCTTTGTCTCATTCTTTTTCTAACTCCATCTCTCTCTCCCTCTCTCAAGTCAGTCTCACTGGTTCTCGCTCTCGTTGTTACAGACTGTAGACAGAACAGAATGACCACACTGGAAGAGGCACCTGGTGTTAGACAACTTAAAATGAATTCAAATTGTGGCAAGAGGCTCATAGAAAAACTGCAGGCTGCTTTTATAACAAGACATTTCAGACTTATTTAGCTTTTATTAAACAGACTAGTGTCTGTGTATTAACACAAAAAAGAGAAATGCAGATTTTTCTGAAATGCAAGTCAGATCACTTTTCAGTCAAACAGCCTCAGGTGTTCTACATCACGTTACCTTTGCAGTGTTTATTCATGTTGTTTCACTTTCTGCTGCTGGTGCTGTTTTCTATGGATGTATGAAGAGAAGTGGATGCAGTGTTACAAGACAGTGCCTAATTGATGCCCTAAACATTCTCCAGGCTTCTGCATTTATGAAGGGGAGGTGTGCATAAAGCATGAGTCAGATCACATTAATGGCAGCAATTATTTTACTGACACAGCTCTATGAGACCTCTGACAGCTGTGGCCAGAGGCAAAATGTTTTCAGGTTGTCTGTCCGTCCCACTCTCATTAACACAATGTCTCTGTAACACCTTCAGGAAATTTCTTCAAATTAGGTACAAAGGTTCAATTGGACTCAAGGATGACCTGATTAGAGTTTGATGTTTAAAGGTCAAAGGTCAAGGTCACAGTGAACACACATTCTAGTGAAAGTGACATATGAGGAATGCCTGGGGGGTAATTTCATTACATCTGGCACAAACATCCACTCCTTGACTGTAGCTACACATCGAAGCTTGAATTTTGTATGAAGTGTATCAATCAATCATGAACCAGTAGACATATACATGTATTTATTTGACAATGTAGAAAAATCATTACCGCAATTTATAGTCAGCAGTATATAAAGTACTTTTTCAAACGTCTCGTTCGTGCTTTGATTCTTTATGACCACACTGCCTGAACATTCAGTGTTATTTGGTTGATCAATGCATGACTCAGACCATGTTGCTCCAGTAAGATCTCTCTCTCTCTCCCTGTGTGTTTTTTCTATCCACCGTCCGCCTCTCCAGTGCTTGTTATTTAACAGGCTGTTGCATGACTCAGAGCACATTGAAAACAAGGTTGGTACTATTTTTTACCAGGATGAGGTTCCTCACCCATATAAATCATTAAACCAAGATAGAGACACAGTGTCTCTCTCTCTCTCTCTCTCTCTCCATCCCTCCTCCTTGTCTTTCTCTCCACTCACTGCTTCCATTCATCTTTTCCTCCATCCATCCCTCTCTCTCTCTCTAGTCTAGACAGAGACAGAGTTAAATGAAGGGTGGATGGAGAAGGAGAAGAGAATGGAGTTGGAGTTGAGGATATTTCAGAACCCAATAGAACCTTAATGCAGCTTCCAATAGTATTTAAAACAGGTTGATATTGCATTCAATAATTAAGGACTTAGAATAGTCAGAGCTGTGTCACTGAGACACACTGACATCCACAATGGATGAAAAGGAAAAAGATGAAAATAAAACATGGGTGATTGGTTCTGTCTTCAGGTTGCACACATTTACAAGACATTGCACAGGAATTAGTCTCCATTGCTAATCCAGCAACATGCTAGTGAGTTAACAAGTGCACTGTGACCTAATTACTGTCAATAAGAAGCTTAAAGCCCCTCACACCTATTGTTCACACACACACACACACACACACACATATACATACATACTTGTACTTCTATCTTTGTGAGGACACTCATTGACATAATGCATTCCCTAGCCCCTGACCCTAACCTTAACCATCACAACTGAGAGCCCAACCCTAACCCTAACCCTAACCTAAACCTAAACCTAATTCTAACCATAACTCTAAAACCAAGTCTTAACCCTCAAAATGTGATTCAAAGGTGTCTCAAAAAGTGAGGACCGGCCAAAATGTCCTCACTTTCCCAAAATGTCCTCACTCTGTTAGTAAAATACTTTTTTTGGTCCGTACTATGTAGCAAGTACAAGTACACACACACGCACACACACACACACACACACAGGTGTTTTCACTTATGGCCTGATTGGACCTGATTATGAGTCAGTTGGCATGTAGGCCTACAGATAGGCCTGGCTCACTGTCATTGCTTACCAGGACACTTACACAGAACAGAGTTCTAAGAACAATGTTATTAGCAACACCTGTGCGTCGCCATTATAAGTCATGTCTGTTAAAGGAGCTGTTTGTTAGTTTTGCTATTGCTACATAGCCAGTGTTAGCATTAACTGTTGTTTACTTACCATTTTTGAAGAAATGTTGTGAGTTAAGCATTAAACTTTGTTCCTTTACTCACCAAGAACTTTTTCCAGAGGTGGAGAGCCTCTCCAATGTTAACTCATGTCTCTATCACGTCGTTTCTGCTGTTGGAGTTAGCATGCTAACCAGCTACCGCCGGCCCATCCGTCACCTTCCAATAGCGACTCGCTCTAGCCTCCAATCTGCTATGATGATATAGTTGTGTTCAGAGGGAGTATTATTACCTCTTTTCTTGTAAGCACAACAATGGCTAAAGCGGGGGTAATGTTAAGCTAGCTGTTGATGCTCAGTTAATACCTTCAAACTGTTGGCTAGCTGCTTCTTAAACAAATTCAAGACAGGGGATGTGATTTGTTGGTGTAGAGACTTTTATTTTTTAAGTAACCATCTGGTTTCATTCCACAACACCTCTGGTGCATGTGTTGAATAAAAACACGCACTACATACACCTCAATACTAGTTAGCATGTTGAAAAGTAACTCAGGTCTTTATCATGTAATGTTCACTCTGATTCTGATGCTAATTCAACCAAGCTGAGATGAATGAGAGGCTCAGGTGTTTACATTACAGTCCCACTCATTCCAGTACTGATATCAACTGATTATTATAAAAATGTGCAAACATGTACATAGTGAGAGATACATTGTTTCTGTAAATAAATAAGACTCCTGCATTCTTTAATTCATTCAACACTTAGAATAGCTGCTTCCCAGATAAAGTGAGCCAGGCAGTGTGAGATACTTTTACCATCCACTGCATCATATGCACTCCACGTCCAACACAGTCCATTCAAGACAAACTGACTGTTGCACCGTATTGCTTTAACTCTTCGTACCACATTCCTGCAAATCCCTTCAAAATGAACTTGACAGTTTGTGTCTGAAGCCTAAGCAGTGAGGGATAACATACAAGCAGCTAGTCATAAGCCTGGGCAGGATGATTTGATCCCCGACACAAAGTGGTTCCTTCCTCTTCTGTTTCCTCTGCTGTGCTGGGTGAGCTGGGTGTCAGAGGCCTAATACTTTGCATATGTTTGTGAAGTAATACAATGAAATTCTTCATGATGTTCGGCTGGTTTAGTGTTTGTCTGCAGACATGCTACTAACAGGTTCTGAACTGGTTTGGATCACTGAAAAATGTGTTGCTCTCAGGCATCGCTGTTGTGGTTTTGTCCACATATAAGACAAAATATTCATTGTAGCTTTTTCCCATAATAACAACAGCCTTTCATTGAGCAGCATGGGTATCTGTCACTTAATGATGTGGACTGGAATGATGAAGTGTTTGTGTGTGTATGTATGTGTGTAATTAGTGTTCCTTATTTGTCTTTGTCACTTCTTAGCATGTATTGATCCTTCTCTTCAAATGCATGAGGCAGATTAAGAGCAACAACAGCAAAAGAGAACAAAAGAGACGCACAAAGATGAACAATGTCTTTGTGTGTGCACACATGTCTTTCTGAGGTTGTGTTAAACCATCGTTGTGAGGACATTTTGCCTGGTCCTTACAACTTCAAATGGATGTTAAAGGTTAAGACTTGATTTTTTAAGATTCAAGTTAGAAGCAGGTTTAGGTTAGGGTTAGAATTAGGCATTGATTTCTGATGGTTAAGGTTAAGGTGAAGGGCTAGCTGATGCATTATGTAAATGAGAGTCCTCACACCTATAGGAAGACCAACGTGTGGTGTGTGTGTGTGTGTGTGTGTGTGTGTGTGTGTGTGTGTGTGTGTGTGTGTGTGTGTGTGTGTGTGTGTGGTGTTCATCCACCTGCACTCATCATGTTGTTTTTCGTCGTCATCCCCAGACACAGACAGTAAGAAATTCTGACATCTATTCAATAAACTGTCAGCACAATCAACATCAGTGTGTTCGGACTTGGATGAGGAGCGCAACAAACACAGCAGAGACAGAGGCAGCTGTTTGTCTGATACAGCTGCTGAAATACTCACTTATAGTCCAGTCAAAGTCAAAGTGCAGCGGGACGAAGAGGCTGCAGCTTCTGTTCTGTGGTTCAGTCATTGGATTTCTCTGTTGTTGATCATTTATTTTTCTACTATCTATATTTTTCTGTAATTTCCTTACAGCGGTTCTAAACTGAAAACATTGTTTTGTATTGTTTTTTATTAAACAGCTCCACCGGATGAGGTGGGGGTTTCGCTGCCTTGCTCATTTGTACCCTCGTGCTGTAACCTTTGGCTGCTGCCACTCTAGTTTAAACTTAATGCTCATGACAATGTTACAGCTCCTTTCTGGGGACAGTTTCAGCATTTGATCACCCAGCACTATAGGTGACATATTTACAATGTGGACAAATGTGGATAAATCTAGGCTTTGCTAATGTAATTGGGTAAAGTAACAGATGTGGGCTGAACACTTGGCCATCTTTGGTCCCAAGTTCTGCAAAGCAGATCCAAGCACAACTTTACCAGTCTCATCATTTCTTAAACTCAAGTGGACAGTTTATATAAAAATTACAGAACACAAGGGAAAGAAAGCCAAAATATATCAGAGCCAACGCAGTACCGTTGGCTCCCTCCTCCCGATGGACAATCTGTGTAATCTCATTATTTCAGCTGGGGTGAAAATGTTAAGAGTCCAAATTTAGAAATTTGGCATGTCCCCGTACGCCTCCAGAAAGGATCCAGCTCAGCAGGACCAATGAGACCATTTAAATATACTTAAAGGACAACTTAACCCAGTTACCCCATGACCACGGACACCCCCATAACTGACACAGCTCTAACAGAACGTGTCTGTCTCTTTCTTCCTCTGTCTACACCAAATGCATTTCAATCAGGACAGCTGCCGACATCAGCAACACACTCACTCGTGTTTCACTTTCTTAAGCATAAATGCAACTGAACCACTGTGAGTTACACACTCTCAATCTCAAGTTACAGCTGCAAAACAGGAGTTACACACAGCACCAGTAACTACAGCCCTGTGAACTCTGTAATGCCTGGATTTACACTCTCTGACATTCAGGAGGAAAGAAGCAGAAAGTTCCACAGAGCTGGTTTCTGTTTTCATATGATTATACAGGAGGTCGTTGTGCAGAGTGAATTTGACATTGCCTTGTGCTTCAATAGTGTGGAGTGCCACTAAACATCCCAGATTTTATTTGATGTGAAGCACAGAGTTCCATTTGTTTATTAAGCCTTAGAGTCAACGACAGCCAGCCAGCCGTCCTATTCTCATGAACGTGATGTATTAGTGACACGTGAGAGATTTTTTTTCAAATTTTGAACAAATGTTCACTTGGACTCAAGGAGGAACTGATTAGATTTTGATGGTCAAAGGTTAGAGGTCAAGGTCACGGTTACTTGACAAAACACATATTTGGCTATAACATAATCATAATGTTAATCATAATGTTCAACAAAAACACCTCTGGATGTTTTTATTCAACACTGTAACTCAGGACGGGGAGACAGTGACCATATTTCCCACAACTTACAGTACAGCATACAGTAAAACCATGAGGTAGTAATTCTGATTTGTTTGAAAAATGCAAAGGACTTGCTGTTACAATAAACATCATCCCTGAGAGCACTGTCATGTCAAGTAAAACTAGAGCATTAATCATTTCAGTAAATTCGTAAAAACTGTAGAAATGATGACGGGAGCAAAGGAGGAGTGATGTTGTTATAGTGGGATTCAAATCTGGGTGAATGCTGGGTGGATGCATGGGAGACTGCTGTTCATTTCCCATTTCTTACAGCCAGTGATTTCCCAAACCAAACCTGAACCGTAGCTGTGTAAGATCAGGAAACAGTAACATTCATGAAATCGCAATGTCATTCTGTCAATACTGCAGTCAGATCAGAAACTTCTTCCATCGGTCAGGCTGGGGGCACCCCGTGGCTCTCCAGGTAGTACACATGCCCTTAAGTCCTTACTGCTTTGGCCTGCGTTCAAGTCCAGCCTGTGGCACTTTGCTGCATGTCATCCTCTCTCTTCCCAACTTTCCTGTTTCTCTCTCACTGGGAGTATAAGAAAGGATATATATATATATATATATATATATATATATATATATATACATATATATATCAGTATAATAAAGTTACTATACATATCATTTTCTAACTTAAAAAGTTGGACGAACTGTAAAGTCAGTCTATAAAATAAAATTAAAATCTCTAAAATCCTTAACTCAGAGAATTATTTCCTGCTGAGAAACTGTTTGCCTGTCCTGGAAACATACATTTTCCAGAGGAGGCTGTGCAGGGTCATAATTAGCTGGACATTAATTAGCTATAATGAACATTTGACTGCAAAAACACCCCAGTTACAGTGTCATAAGGCCTCTAACTACAGGCAGATATTCAGCAGTATAAGAAAAATGCCTCGAGTGGCTTCTGGAGTGATTTTCTGCAGCTGCGTGAGTCTTCCTTACTTTTCTTCAGTTTATGAGCTGGAGGGAATGTCGAAATGCACACTGTGGTCAGTGCTAAGATACACTCAGTGTGTTACTCAGAAATAAAAGTTGAAAATGTGCCCACCGGCCAATCAAATTAAGAATTCACTGTAGCAGTGTATTTATTAATATGTAACGAATGTGATTACACACTCAGTAGTATTCAGTGTTGTCAGTAGAATACTGCAGAATATGAATCAGACTTTAATGAGCCACTGCATCAGTGATTCTGCTTGATGCGATGCTCCTACACAAACTGATGATCAAATTTAATGCTCCTTATTTTTCAGGATAGACACTCACAGACAGCACAGAACTTATTACTGCCCTCAGACAGACCCACATTTGTTCAACATATTGTACATCCACGAGTGTATAAACAGGCAGCTGCTCACAGATCTCATTGACAAAACAAATAGATTTATTGCACATCGGACACATGTACAAAACAAGCTTATAAAACACTGAATATGAATTGAATAGTAAAAGATAGAAGAGAATGGCATCAAATGTAATTACAATCAAACACACACCAATATACAGAGAGACTCACGCACATCTTACATTTCAGAAACTGGCCTTTCAGACTGTGTGTGAATATACAAAGTGGCGTGTGTGTTTAAGAGTGTGCTAAACTTGAGTTGTAATACTCTGCATTAATAAGTGTCAGTGTAAAGAGCTAGCAGAGCCTGTGGCTTGGTTTTACTATTCAGTCTGAATGAGGAAACAGTCTTCAAAGGTTACAGTCATACAGCGGGAGACATATCACTTTTATTAGGCATTTCCAGCCGTATTAATGACTTTGTCTGTGAATGTGGGAGGGCATCTGACTCTCTCAGCTTTTTATTTTTGTAAAACCATATTTCTAACTACTTGGAAACACACACACTGAGTCTTGTTGAACGGCTCAGCGTAACTCAAACACAAGCAGCAGTTTTCATGGCTTCAGGCAACAAGCAGATCTCTGCAAAATCAACATCAGGACCCTTTCTGGTGTTTTTTTTTTTTTTTTTACACTTTTGCTTCGACAGTGCAGGACACTCTTAAATCACATCAAAAACGCTGTTTGAAATGTCATAACTGAGTCTCCCTTCAGTTGGATTATTACTGAGAATCAGTCATTAGTTACACAGATGTTTGCTGAATGTGCGCTGCCTAGGTTTTGTAGGAATTATGCTAAAATCAAACAATTCCTCAGGACACAATTTATGTCCAGTGCTGAGGTTTAATGCAGGTCGAGTCACAAGTTTACCTCAAAGGGATTTACAACCCCCTCTCTCCTTAGACCTTTGGATTGGGTGAGGAAAAACTCAGAGGAGGAACCTCTACCTCAGAGGTTTTTGTTCTGTCTTAGACCAATACTTTGACAGTTGCACATACTGTATCCATGCTGTTATATGCACAAAGGATCAAATGATGACATTTATCTGCACAGAATTATCACACACATCTGCAGGTCCTCTTAGCTTTACACAGGGATTTAGTTTAGTTTGGATCATTGTTGTTGGTTTTCTGCTGCAGCCACAGCAGCACAACTGTCAGACACATGTTAGCGTCTTGCTGGTGAGCACAGTGGAGCATTTACAGTAGAGATCAGGGTTTTGTTGTCATGTCGTTCAGCTGCCCATAAAGGGGGGTAAAAATCACTTAACACAGCTTTAAATCCTTACCTATAATGGTCTAATAAATATGATGGTCATTCCCTCAGGCTACCTTGGCCCAGTGGTTTCAGTCCTTTAACATTAGGGGCAGCTCACAGATATTGATTTAGTAATTGAACAGAAAAACAGAAACATGGTTAATGAATGAATTCAGTTTTAAATGACCAGTTTGTTTGACAAGTAGGTTGTAGGTTGACTGCTGATCTTAGATCTGTAAGTTTATGTGAAGAGCTGCATCGTCATATAACTGGTGTTGAACTCTGCTTTTGAGAGTCTGCATGACTCCATGATAGGAAAACCAAAGAGCTCCTCTCACAGAGATCTGCTGAAAAACTACGACAGAGACATATTATTAATCTTATAATTGTGAAAGCTCACTGTCATTTATTTAAGCCAGTCAGACGTCTGGAGTAGAGCTGCCGTCCCTTCTGAGGCAGTTTACCAACAGTCCCACAGTCCTTCTGTCCAAACAAGCTGTGCACTATGCAGTAAGCTGTGTGTCTGCACCACAGACATGAAAACTAGACTCTAATTATAGCTGCGCTTCACATTGGTAGCTTCCATAGTTTCACCCTTCCAGGTAAAGTTTCAATAAACTCTCTGATCAAAACTATGAAAATAATGAGACAAATCAGGCAAAACTCAAAGAGAGTAATTCTCCTGGAACGTGTACTGGATCATTTGTCCAGGAATAAAAATAAAAAGCTTCTCTCTAAACTAGCAGAGCAGGAAATTCATTATGAGTAAAGAAAAAAGGACTTTTTCCAAGCTGGCAGCAGGAGACTGTTTCTTGACCAACTCTCCATTGTCTGAATTTCTCTCTCTTTGTTTTCCACATTCCTCTCACTCCTCTCACAATATTACTCTTGTTCCATTTCTCTCTTTTTTCCTCCTTTGTTTTCTTTTGTTTTGCTTTCCTCGTGTCCTTTTCTCTAACATCTTTGCATCCCTTTACCTCTCTCTCCTGTTTTATTCCTCCTTCTCACTTGTCTCCTCCTCCTTCTCTTGCATCCTCTCCTCACCTTCTGTCTGTCCTCTCACCTTTTCTGTTTCACGCTCTGCTCTAATATCCTCCCCCATCAGCATTATCCTCCTCTCCCCCCTCTTCCATCTCATCCATCTCTTGCTGAGAGGCTGCGTCAGGGCAGATGAATGTTGGACAGATGTTATGTAGAAGTCTCGCCCTGGGTGGCATAACTAAATAAGAGTGTGTATTTGCCTCTGTGTGTGTGTGTGTGTGTGTGTGTGTGTGTATGTGATGCCTTGGGTGGCTACAACTAAATAAGAGAAGAACCAAATGCCTTGAGTTGTTTCCAATATATGCCCCCTGCCCCCTGCCAGCTTCAGCTCAGTGTGTGTGTGTGTGTGTGTGAGGACCATTTAGAAGCTGTTTTCTAGTTAGTTGCTGCCTTTTAGCTGTGTGAGGCTCAGATTGGAAAATGCATTACCATCTGTCAGAGGAGGGATGTGCGATATTATGATGCTGCTGTGACATTTTTCTGTACATTTACATCTTTCTCTCTGTTTGTTTTCACCAGGACAAAAACTGTCTGTGGGCCTCTGCTTTTCTTCTGGCTTTGTCAGAGTTGGTGTGTGTTTTTTAGACTTTGGCCAGTGATTATCATTCAGCACGTTATCATGATTAACACTGCTGAGGAGGAAATCTTGGAGGGTTCACTGAGCGGACTGGCTGTCCGACTGAATCACTCAGTCAGCGACTGACCGGCTATGAGGATGAGAGACCAGCTGTTTGCTGATTTCCACACTACTCCAAGTTTTTGAGCCCAGAATATGGAAACCCCTGGAAACGCTGATGACTCTGTTTCATTTTGAAAACCATGGGGCTGAGGTGTAGTCTAGACATGTAAAAGGGTCAGGTTTGGAAACCACGGCATAGTTGCTCCCTGACTGGGTTTTATCAGCCTCGACTACCACGGATAAGGAGTTACAACTGTCACTGACCTTGTTGTATTTGGTAGCAGCTGGTGTGCAGTTAAATTCTGCATTTTAATGCTACAGCTGCCTTTGCTGTTCCTCATTTGTAGTATTTTGTGAAACTAATCAACTGCAGAGTAAACAATCTGCTTCCTGTTTAAACCTCTTTACACCTGTTTACTGCAGCTAACACACGCTCAGTGTACGTGAATGATCACGTGTTTTCAGGTGTGTTACTTCGAACGCCGATCGTTTCTGATAGGGAGCTAAAACAGTCATCTGGATGAAGATTGTTTTTGTTTTAAAATGAAAAGGTAGCAGTGTGGACATAGCCGAAGAGACTCAGTAACTAACAGACTGACTGAGGTCCTGCCTTCAGACTGACTGGTTCACTGGCTGTGTGAAAGTTAGCTGAGCTCTCTGTTGTCACATTTTTCACTGGTTTTTATTGTGCTGTTCAAACAGACATTAGAAGTACAGATAACAGAAAGTGTTGATTTCAGGGTTTAACCACTAAATCTGGCACTATACTACTGTACTACACTACACTATCCCTCTAATCAACCATCTGATCAATCTGATCACAGACAGACATATAAACACCTGCCAACGTGCTCAAAACCACCTCTGTGCTAGTTCCTGCTACAGTAGGTGTCACCAGGACCACATTTTGCCATGACAACACACACACACATGCACGCACGCATGTGTGTGTGTGTGTGTGTGTGTGTGTGTGTGTGTGTCCAAAGCCTGATACAACCAATTCCTCCATATGAAAAACAAATCAATGTGGCGCATGGTTACACAGGGTGACATGTTCCTTCATTATAATTAACATGGGCACTGTAATTTATTCTGAGTCAATCCCTCTTTCACTGTCCTGCTGCCATAAATACTCATTTAATCCACCACTGTCTCCGGGCTCCACAGACTGGGTAAGCACTGAAAGATGGACGAACACATTGTCCGCTCTTTTCTGGGATTCATTTACATCAACCATTGCCAACGTGTAAGTTGTATCAGATGCTGCTGGACTGATCCAGAACCTCCATGCACCCTTAAGAGTGTTTATTATAACATAGCTTCCTCCTTATGAGTCAATTTGTAATTCTCTATTTTTAGGACATTGCTCCTGTAGCAGGCATTTAACCTTTGACATGTATATTCTGATGGCTCACTTCCATTGACGACTCCCATGCACAGATAACAGGAGCACTGCCAGTATCATTTGCTGCAGTGTTAACTCCTGTTAAATCCTGCTAACAGGATGAGCAGCAGGTGGAACAAAAAAGAGAGGATGAGAGTCAGATGAAGGAGATGGAGAGCATAGATGGGGTTTGTTTTAGACATAAAAAGCTAAATATGCATTTCCTTTTATGTTCCTCTGCAGTGGGTAGATGGATATTCAGCCAAAACCTTTCAATAGATTTCAATTTGATTTGATTCAATCTAATGAAAGAGGGGGTAACTAGTGTAAAAAGAATCAGCATGTAAGTTAATACAGCTTTAAACCAGTTACTCTTCTCTAGTCCTTGTACTTTTCCAGTTGATACAGTTTGGTTTTAATGCCAGGTAGCTGCTTATTTCCCTCAAATTATGCACCACAATATCAATACCTTTTTGAAATTCATTTCAGGACCATATGAAGATATGGCCTTCACACAGCCTTGAGATTCAGCCAGTAATGCAAAACACCACTGTTTGATTGATGAACTCTGGACAGTGTGTGTTAGCCTGCCATCACTGCAGTGCACAGGAAAATAAGCTGTTGTGTTTGGAAAAGTGACTGACAGCAGGTGGCAAACAGCCAGACAGCAGCTCAGATCTGATTCACTGAGATCAACAAAGTCTGCCTCTGCTGCTGTAATGTGCTCTGCTCCCCGCTGTCGGAGAGTGACAGCTGTACTGAGTGACTGGCTGAGGGGCCGGCTGACAGATTACCTGACACAATGACCATTTAACTTTATTTGCTTATCTTGATCTTTTCTTTCCCTGTTGTTTTCTTTCTTTCTTTCCTCAAGCTACATTTAGCCTCATTGAGTGTAAACCACTCCCAGGCTGCCTATACCATGGACAGTGTTAAGTAATAATGGAGGAGGCCTTTAATTTTGTAACTCTAATTTCCCACTACGCCCTGACAAAAAAAAAAAAATCTATTAATTCATCCACACATCACCAGGAAGGACACACTCACACTCACACGAGCATGGTCACACCAGTACGCCACGCCCACTTAAATGCAACAGTGGCATTTATGTGTGTGTACACAAACACACAGTACAGTATATGTGCCTTCATTTCATTCAGTACCCACAGCTGCTTAGCAAAGCACAATAACTATTGTGCACACGAGCGTGAAAACACACACACGTCATGTTAATTGGCAGTGTGGTAAGGGCTATTATGAGTTAATTACTTTTTTCAACCTGGTTCAGTCTCTACTAAAGGCAGAATTACCCACATAAATGTGGGTAATTCAAAATGTGTGTGTGTGTGTGTGTGTGTGTGTGTGTGTGTGTGTGTGTGTGTGTGTGTGTGTGTGTGTGTGTGTGTGTGTGTGTTATTGGATCTGAGAGCAGAAACTGTTAGCATTCGCAAATCTATGTGTGTATTTTCCCTCGACACAGAAGCATTGACCCCTATTAAAGTGTATTAATAGGCAAGCTAAATGTTCAGCATGAAAATCTGAGAGCTTACAGCCAAGATAATACTCTATTAAGACTGCATGCATGACTGTGTGTATGTGTGTGTGTACGAGTGTGTATCAGTGTGTGTACACACTTGCACAAGCAGGGTTATCTGGGCTAGCTTCAGGCTGAAATGGAGATTTATTTGTCTATAATTTGCTGATTGTTTCCTTTCTCTTTACCTGTCTCCTGGCTTCATCGTATCCTGAGACTCATCCCTGTTCAGAATTGACTCATCTGGTGCTGTTGAATGGCTGAAGCTGACAGTGTGTTAACCCGTGTTTTCCATTTTACCTCTAACTGAAACAAGACAAACACCCTGTCTGAGCCAGCACCTGAACTCATCAGATCTATCATCTAACAAAACACCTCTGATATTTGACAGCAGTGGGTGGGCTCATTGTGTTATTTGAAGCTTACAGATTACAAATCTGTCTGAAGCAGGATCCAGCTGCGCACACAGTCCTGTTCAGTTTCTTGAAGTAATTGGCAGCTATGTGTCAGACACATTTTGTGTTAACTGAATGGTTAACATTACTTCTAAATAATAGCCTGTTCGATTTGGTCAATTAGTTGGATTTTCATGGCGCTCTGAATCTTACTGACCTTGGTGATCACCTGACTTTTCCTCTTGTCCTCACAATCTACCAAGTAGAGTGATTTGAGGGCAACCTTTGCTTTACTGCATTTGAAAATTGAACAGCATAACTGGTCTGACAACATGCAAGTATGTTGTTATTGCTTGATACACAAAACAGAGCAACCAGGGTGATAGTCACAGTAATTAGGGTTAATGGTTGCTTGTTTAAAGCTAAACTTTTTAAGCTTAATAAGACTCATATTATTCATTTTGTGCTTCATTGAAATTCCAGTCAGTATTGATGTTGGGCTGGACACTACTTTGACCCAGACTGAATTAAGTGTAAAGTCCACTATTAGATGGTTTTGTACAGACATTCAAGACCCCCAGACAATGACATGTACTGATGTTTGCCTATGGTTGAAGAGGTTAAATTAATTATGTTAACCTAAGAGAAACTACACAGTGTTTGGCCTGAAGTTCATTCTGTAGAGAGATTTACAGCAGGCTCCTTGATGGTGACTCACTTCAGCAGGTCACATATTTTATGTTAATAATTAGAAAACATTCCTTCATACTGGTAAAATATCTCTCACTGTTAAAGTAACTGAATTATTATGTATCTGCTCGATCAAAAATGTTCTGCAT
Organism: Trachinotus anak; assembly: GCF_046630095.1. Taxonomy (NCBI): domain Eukaryota; kingdom Metazoa; phylum Chordata; class Actinopteri; order Carangiformes; family Carangidae; genus Trachinotus; species Trachinotus anak. Next base: position 23,125,627 of record NW_027273872.1, on the reverse strand, counting down.
GATATGAAATCAACGCTGGCACATGGATGTAAGACTCAATGAATCTAATAACCTTCATGTCTGTAGGAGGGGTGTTTGGATTTGATAGGTGTCTTACATCCTTGTTGCATCACTTTGTTTTCTAATTCTCACCCAGACAGACTGCTTTTGTTTCTGCCGCTGCCAACTAATCTGCTGGATAAATACACTTTTTACTAAATCAGAAAGTCTATTTGCACTATTTGCAGTCTTAAATTCTCCATTTTCACATCAAAACAAGTTTCACTTTGATTTCAGCTTTTAAAAACTTTAAAAAGGAACTCTTTTATCTCTTTCATCTTATTGGTGGGTGAGCATGAAGATGCTTCTTGCTTCTACTGTGCATTTCCATACCCTGAACATAATATGTGTTCCATTGATATCATCAAGCAAGTCATCAGCAAAGATACTTTGCTCCAGCTGCTGCTGAGGGTCTTTTCTTACTGAAGCCAACTCAATTCAATTTTAAGTGTTTTGCATCAAATAATAACATGCATTATCTTTAGGCACTTTACAGTGTAAGGTCAAGACCTTACAATGGTATAGAAAGAAACCCAACAGTTCCCGGAATGACAGACCTCCCTTTTCAAAGGAAGAAACCTCACAGTAGCAATTATAGCACCACCTAATAATGATAATAATAATAATAATAAACAAGTTTGAATTTGTGTCAGATCTGGATTCTGCAGCTCCACTCAACCCATATATCTGTAAAACAAGGACAGAGAGAGAAACAGAGGGGAGAAGCGTAACTAAGGGAGAGAGGAAATACAAAGTTAATGACATGCGATTATGTGATATAAATGCATGAAGAGGGAGAAGTCACCCTAACCCTAACCCTAAAATTAGTAAACTTCAGACTGGTTCAAAATTACGACACAGAAGAAATTGTTTTTTAGACCAGGTTAAGATTTCTGTTAGGAACCATAAAAGATTAATAGACTTGAACTGAAAGTGAAGGCAGCATAGGTGCTTTTAACATCCAACTTTGTGCTTAGTGCTTGACAGAGAATATGGGATACTAAACCTGCAAATAAAAAAGTGTAATCAAAACACCAATAGTTCAAGTCAAACTCCAGGAAGACGGGGATGATATGTGCAAATGAATGTGTGTATATTATTTTTTTATTTCTCTCCTTGTGAACTGAACATCTTTGTTATCTGCTCCCCTGGTGGTGATGGAGGCACATTGTTGCCAAGTGATCGCACAGGCCCCCTCCACCTCCCTAATCTGCAATATGTTCAGTTTGGCATGTCTGGTAATATTTGATACCTCTGGGGCACTCAAACACACACACACAGACACACCACACACAGATTTGCAATATGCTCCATTTGGCAGATTGCCTCATAATTGGTACCTTTTGTACTTGTCCACTTGTGCACAAACACATGCAGACACTCATTTGCATCGTGATGCTCATGAGGACCCCTGTGTTTTCCATTCATAAAATATCCCTGAAAGCCTGAAAAGCCCAAATCACAACTGTTATAACCTCTGAACTTCAGAAACTTCTAGTACAACCCTTTTATCTAGCAGAATTAGTTTCCTTTTTTCAGTCAGTGTGAGGACATTTGGTCTCTATTGGAGAAAGAGAAGACTGAACACACACCCACTGGCAGTGGGCAGTGTGTGAGAGCCAGACAAAGACAGACAAGTGTAGTATGCCATATGTTGACTTGGTTGAAAGGTCAGGCCTCTTGTGGTGTCATTATAATATCCAGGTTGATTTCCAAGTCTTGCTGTAGCAGGGTTGAAAAGCCAGGTCTCTCATGCTGTCGTCTCACTCACACGTTTATATCTGATCACTCCACCCTGGAGAGTCTCTGCAGCATCTCACCATTCGAAGAAAACAGATGTTTTATTTTGAAAGAGACAGACAAGGGAAGAGAGACTTCATTACAACGAGCACAGGAAAGATTTCAAAGTGTGTGTGTGTGTTAAATTTTTCAGTGACAGGATCTATAAAGTACACTCACGGCTGAGTCAGCATGTCTGAACACGCACATCAGCACACACTGTATCTCTAGATTGAGCACACAATCACGCACGAACACAGCAGCGGCACAGGTTGTCTTGTGTGTATGTTGTCTTCACATGAATTCAGTGTGTATCATTACTCAAACAATATTTATTTTCAAAACAGCCTTAATGATATTATTCTTATCAGGAGGCAATAAACTGGAAAACAAATCCATTTATGTGCTTGACAGGAACTGGCTGGCTCCCATTAGATGAGTTTAGCCTGGCAGAGGTTAGCTGTGCTGTGGTCCAGTTTGGTTTGGATCTTCATTGATTGGCCAAACCGAACCAGCCAACAGCCAACAGCAGAATTTGGAAATAATGAGCACATGTTGCGCAGGAGCAGCCGTCGGCAGCCAAACTACTGACAGTTTGTCATTATTTCCCCAGCACTCCTTTCCTCATACCACGCATTTTAACAGACCAGAGGGTATACAGTATGACATATGACAACATGGCAGACAGTGAAAACATGATGCAAACATATACAATCATATTGGCTGTGTTTGTCACTTTAATCACAACGAAAAGGAATGATATAAATGAGACGCTGCACTGTTTCATTGACAAACTGGAAGCCGAAAGAACAGAAAATGACCATTATCTGTCAAGCTTGTGTTTGGCTTTGGACATCTTGTGGATGAGTTTGGCTTGGTTACACTCCAGACAGGTTTGGCCTGCCTGTAAAGACAATAGAGACACTGGTCGTGAGCCAGCAGCTCAAAAGACTGTCTCTGTGCCACGGGTATATTAGGCCATGGCAAAAGTTTTACCTGCTCCCCCAGCCAGTAAAGTCAAGTCAAACTTTGTGTGGCACATTTACAAATAAACTCAGCAACGTAAAAGGTAGAAGACAGAGAGGAGGGACACAACACGAAGCCTGAAACCCACAACACATTGTATTATTTTCGGAAATAGGTGAGAGCCTCAATATCAGATGTAGAAACAGATAGTGTATGTGATGGGATAAACAATGTGGGGTTTTTAAAGCTAAATATTTTGGCACTGAAGCTGCAAATACTGTTTTCTATATGTGACAATTTTATACCAGGAAATGTATTCCAGGGAAAAAACAGTTTGTCCAATAAAACTCTCTAGTAGAAGAGAGAAAAACTGTATAATATTAATCCAACCTTTCACTGCTACTTTTTATCCAATCTAATGTTTTCCAAATAAAACCAGTCTGATATTGATCACTTTTACAACATGCCATCAATCTGCATCATATCCATCACATTAGAGAATTTATTTTATGATTTACCTTATCTGTGGGAAAACATCAGTGTCTAATCCTAAAACACACTCAACCATTCTCCCTTTTGTTTTTAGCAGAGTTGCTATAACAGTAAATGTATTACATTATGTTTTGGTATTTGGTGTCAGTGTTTATTACTTTCCGCTTAAATAACATATATCTTAGTTCTATATATTACCCATAATTCCAATGAGTTGCGCAGCTTTAAGTGATTAAAGGAACACCTCTATTAATATCCTGTAATTATAGCTCTCACATTCATGCCTTTAGAGTCCAAATGTCATCAGAAATTTGGCTAAATTTAATGTTCATGCGTAAAAATGCATAATTAATTGCAATTAAGCAGTGGGCGGAAAGAGCTGTTACAGCTAATATAGTAGGATTAGAATTACAGTTAGTATCTGACTTATTACATCCTGGTGACCTGAAACACATTACAAAAAAAAAAGATTTTTTTTTTCTTTTTTGACATGTTGTAAGATAATGTTTTGAAATCATATAACAGAGGATGTAATTATGGTGCATAAAGACAGTCACATACACTTTTAGGAAAATCTTATTTGAAAAACAAGAACTTTGTCTTGTACCCTTGGTAATAATACACAATGACTTTTTTGTCTAATTCTATAAAATATACTAAAGTTCATACTTGATTTCTATTTGATATTTGTTGTATTTATGACTTAAATAGTAAAAATGGGACGAGTCCAGTAGAGTTGAGCTTCATTAGAAAGAGTTGTCCTCCTTGTGGCCCGCTGGCTGGTGAATTCACCGCAGCAGCCTCCAGGGCAGGAGACGTGAAGCCTGATCACACAGTTCTGCTTCTGTCGCTGTGTACGAGCGTCTCTCTCAGACATCAAGATCATCTCTAGACATCTCATCCTGAGCCCCGGAGGTGACGCTGAGTTTAGAGCTGATCCACTGTGAAAAGACCCAGTGGGGAGGTTGTAGATGCTGCTGTGATTTTGGAATGATCAACGCACAGCTGTCACTTCATTTCCTCAACATCATCGTCACCACTGTTCACCAAAGCATGCTGGAAACTGGCACCTAAGGGGGAGGACTTGGAGTTTGATAGAGGACCATCTTCTGTCCGTCTCTACCACTGTCTCTCTATGAAGTAATTGAAGACCACCACATCATTCTGAGAGTTGGTACCTTAGAGGCAGTTGAGCAGCCTTTTTTTGGATAATACTAGGTTGACCCACTGAATGTGGTGTGACAGCGTTAAGTTTGCATTTTGTGAGATTCACCTTTTGTCCTTTAACTTCCAACATTACAAGTAGTGTACAAACAATGATGAAGAGCTGAGTTGTTTTATGTGATTTGTTCTTTTAGCGGGTTTTAAACACATATGTATTTTGAGAAATAGAAACCAAAATTGAAAGATTTCCCACCATTTATTTCAGTGAAAGCTGCTCAATGGGTGCAAAGACATTTCTTAGCTTTCCATGGTCTTCCTTCTTTTGGTGGCTATTGAGTCCTTTTCTGGCTGAACCAGCTGACTTCCTGCTGGCTGCCCACATACCCCATATGCAAATGTAACATTTACATACAGTGAATTTCCATATGTGAAATAAATATACATATGGAGTGAAATCATATATGTATACATGTAAAAACTACAAATGAAACCTATTATGTATTGGAACAATTTCATATATTTACAAGTATGTGTAGCCCATAGAAGTATCTGTTTATGTATACTGTATATACTCATATTGTAGGCATATGCTATATACCTCATTCCAAAGCCTGTCAATATATGTTGATATTATATCTGTAACTATACAAGGTAGACGTGCATGTTTACAATTAATTAGAAAAACACAAACAAGTAAATAGAATTTTTATAATTAGTTAGTATGTTGTTTTAAGAAACTTTTATATATTAAAAATATATCTTTACCAAATATGGTCACAACATGTTATACCATATAAAAGTTAATCATTTAGATATTTTTATATGTATATATGTGCATATACAAATTGTCATATACTGTATGTATTTCATATATGTGACATATTAAGCAACATCACTCTTCTTGATGTAGGGAAATATATGTCATATATTAAATTTCTGTTATGACATGAATGGTGCGAAGATAATTTCCTAATATGACTCTATATGAAATACTATTAAAGGTAGTAGCTCAAATTATTTATAACCCTCTGACAATATAAAGCAGTTCAAAGCGTTAACGAGTGGGAATCACATGACCTACAGTTCCCTTTATGGCCACTACACCAAAACTAGCAGTGCTTTCAGCTATGGCTAGGCTTATGTCTCTAGTCATTCAAAACATTGATAGGTTTTACTGTTGTTGCTAAGAGCTGAGTATTTCCAATATAGCTTTCGGAGTTATGTTACATGACCTTTGAGCTTTCTCTTGAAACGCTGTCATAAGTTCTGTCTGCCACTCATGAATAGTTTTAAATTTTTGTCTGTGTCTTGCTTCTGTCTTTTTTAATACAACTACTCCTCCTGTCGCGTCGTCCTCTCCCTGTATTTCTCTTTCTGAGCAGACAGACAAATGAATATTAAGCAGGCATCGTTATGTTTTCCAGACTTTTACAAACACAAATCCTGCAGCCCTTGGCAAAGCAATATTTTCCCAGTGCTTTACACCCCCCCCCATACAAGGACACATAAACAAACTCTCTCTGCAGGCGACGAAATTCAAAACACGCACAGACAATTCAGTTCCATTATGAAGAGTTATCTTAGCACAGTCATCAGTTTCACACCATCTCAGGACTGATTCATCCATATTGTTTCAGAGGCATTATTTACTTTGTTAAATACATTTTGATGAACTAAAACTTCTCTTTTAGCATGTCTCAGCACTTTACATGGCAGTTTTTTAAAGATGTATATTTAGGATTCTTGTGAATCAAATGTGAGTCATCAGCTCCTCTTGAGCAACACTATAGACTCTTACTTTACTTAATGATCCTAACAATTTTGTCTTCAGTCATATCAGGAAATGTTCAGTAGCAGGCCCAACGTCCTTACAAACAGTACGGCTCCTGGACCATGCCTTTTACTATGCGCAGCCAAATCGCCGCCCATATCCTGAAACATGATACAACTCCTCCAGTGATGTCTTCAGATCAGTTTCAAGACATCATAACACACATGTAGAATTACAACACAGTTGACACTGTAGTTTTCAGCAAATATCGGTCAGACAGTGTGTTTGTTGGGAACTGTTTTCATCTGCAGATCAATACATATTTGTTGAGCTGGTGAGTGTTTGTGACATTAGTGTATGTAGGTCGTATGTTAGAGCATTTAGCATGTATGTATTGCCACCACAGAGTAACTGGAAAAAACATTTCTTTTGCATATGACACTAATTTCCAGGAGTCAATGTTGCTATTCCAGGCAATCATTACCTCGGCCAAGGAGGTTATGTTTTCACCCATGTCTGTTTGTTTGTCAGCAGGATTACACAAAAAATGCTTGAACCGATGTTCACCAAAGTTGATGGGGTGGCATGGGACAGGGAACAACCCATTACATTTTGGGGCAGATCCAGATTATTTACTATGAATTTTAATTTTTATTCTCTGAAGTCTGGGGTATGTTGTTTGACGCTGGCCTCGGCGGTGGTCTATGCTCTCTGTGTGCCCTTCTAGTTACTGTTAGGATCAGTTAATTTTGTGTACTTTAATAATGCTGTCTGAACCACTGAAAAAGGTTTTTCAAGTCAATCTAGTATTTATTATCAGCTGAGCAGCTTAACAAAGTATAGATCACTGACTTCACATAGTCTTTGTTCACAGGTTTTCCACTGTGAATTGAAAAGTGCAGCATAACTCACAGAATGTAGATTCTTCATTTGTTCTACCTTGAAAATATTTATTATTTTAAAAGAAGCATGCAAATCTATATATTTGCACCCTCTGCTATTTGCAGTTAATGGGTTCAGCGAAATCATTAGTGACATCAAAGGATCAATTTAAATGATAAGGATGTTGTGTCTATTGTAAATACATGACTAACTGGTTCTTTATCAACTGATAGTGTATTGAAGATAAGGTTTAACTAAACTGTACAAACATTTTAAAGTTGGAAAATGATGATGAAAATAACTACTTTTAATTACCACGAATAGATGATTTTCAGTCAGCAACTGCCTGTCAGCACAAACATGGATAAGCATGTTCATAAAGATGGGAGATAAAATATTCAGAGACAGTTTGAGCTGATGAGGCACATTGTAGAGTTCACTTTATCTACACATGCATGCACATCTGCACACACACGTTCACTCACACTTGGGTATGCAGGTACACATACTACATACTTTATACCTGCACATGTTCATATTTGAACACTTACCTCTGCTAAAGCTCCGGCCGTTCTCTGCTCAGGTTCAGAAATCTGCTTGTGCGTCTTAATAATAACCCAAAGACAAATGCGTCTGCCACTTAGACACACAACACGACAACACACATGGATTTCTGCACTGCCAGGAGCTCACATGTAAAATGGTAAATCCTGACATCATGATGGAGATGGTGCCTTCTTTTTTCACTAAGTCATAGGAAGTAGATTCTTTCAGTCTTTACACCATCTTGATATATTAATAATCACTGCTGTGATGAGGTGCCACTGTAATTGAAGTTACCTTTTTTCTATCATATATTATGTCATAATATGATAACTTTGCTGCAACTAGGAGGCTGCTGAGCTATTTAACTAACAAACTAAATTGTCAGTGATTATGAATCTTTGGACTGAACCGAACAAAGGACCAGAATGTTCATCCTGAGTCCAGCATGAGGTTTAGGCAATAAAAGCACTTTGGTTAAAGGAGCTACTTGTAAGTTTTGCTATTGCTACATAGCCAACATTAGCATTAACAGCTGTGTGCTCTACTCACCAGTTTAGAAGAAACTTTGCGAGTTCAGCATCAAACTTCATTCCTTTACTCACCAACAGCTGTCTCCAGCAGTGGAAAGCAACACCAGCGTTAACTCTTGTCTCTATCACGTCTTCTACTGAAGTTAGCATGCTAACCAGTTAGCCCGGCATGTCCCGTCTCTTTCCAATAACGACTAACTGTATCCTGCCCAGAAGACGGAGCTCTGCTCAGAGGGCGTGTCATGACCTCTTATCTTGTAAACGCAACCATGGTCGAAGCTCTTGTCAAGCGACAAACGCCACCGCCAACTCCCGGCAAGAAACCACATTCTGCTGCAGAGAAAACTTCCAAATATCCCCTTAGTTAGTTATTTAGATACTGTGAAGGTTTTGGTGAACTGCTATTAAAGTAAACATGTTGTATCTTTTAATTTCAGTTACTTTTGACTTTTTCAATGTTTAACCAAACTTTCTCTAAAATTACCTTTAGGATGCCAACACATTACTGTACCAGAATGTCAGCGCTTCATTTGCTACAAGGAGATATTACAGTGGAAGCAGTGGATAATGTCAGAGAAACAAATAAATTATGTTTTTAGAAAATGTTTTGCAGATATATACAACATGAACATTTTCTCACTTTGCAGATATATTCATTAATATTATTTCATCATTATGTTCATAACAAACATATTTAAAATAGCATTACTATATATGTTTCTCCTGAAACTTACTTGCTTACTTGTAAATTATTTGTATATACATATAATTTCTAGTATACAAGGTCAAATATGAAATGAGTTGGCTAAAGGTGATGGTGATAATGATAGGTAATTGAAGTTAGTGTCAGCATATCATATGATTTTATATGGGTGTGTGGGGTATATTATGTCAATAATATAATGAATTTATGACAGTGATTCTAATATAATGCCTCTTACTACACAAAAGAATAGTTCTCTATCCACTCTTGCATCTATGCAAACAATTTAATGAGGGAATATGTACAAACATCCTACATTACAACAGTGCAAATGAAAGTACAAACACACTCATGAAAGACAGTTCTTTAGTACTTATCCTGTTAGTTCAGATGGAAACAGCTGCTTTATAAGATAAATAAAAGTGACAAAATTGTTAGTGACAACAGAACAAGTTATTTCTCACGAACAACATTGGAGAAGTGAAGAGAAACAAAAAAAGATGTAATGTAACAAGCAATAAAGCTTCCAGGTCCTACCTCTGTGCACGACACTGCTCTGAATATTTCATACAGCACTTTTTATACCTGTGTAAGCACTCCTGTGTATGTGTCTCTGAGTGAATGTGACTCATCTGCTGTATGATATGATGAAAATCAAGAGGACCGCTCCTCACTCTCCAGAAACATCTTCCAAAGTCAGTTTGGTCTTTTTTCACTTTGTTAACATTGACAGCTGACACTGTTCTCCAATTGTGAAGATGTTCTATATTCTACGACCCTGGGACTGAGTCAAATAAATGGAAATACAAGAGAAAATCAACTCCAATAAATTTATGTTTGCTGAAAGGTTGGATAGCAATGCAGAATTTAAGTGTCACTCAAAACTTCAAGGAAAAATAAAGCACGACAAGCACACACACAAAGAAAAACAACCCTAAAACACACACGCCCACAGCCATACAACCCATACGGATGTGCAGCGTCTGACAAGTGTCTTACATTCTTTCGCTATAGATTCAGTTTTATTGAATTTTCATGGTGAAATATGGCAGGTACGTCTCTCCAGCTTCGTACAGGAAGGCCCAAGGTGGCATCAAAAACACAGCAGTACAAAAGTAAAGGCTTTGCATCATTTCCCACTCTAGGAACTTTGCCATGAAGCTGACAGTGACAGAATGACTGATGGAACAACAGCTCTTCCTGCTAAATCCACAACACAACTGTGAGATTAAATGGGCACAACTTTCTTCTTGTTGGGAGTTGGTGGTACTTTATGTGAAAGGGTGGTTTGTAGTTTGGTTCTTTTCTGTATTCCCACTCATTCTAGGCCTCATCAGAGCATTTAAGCCACGACCTTTTACCCCTTTAACTGACAGTTTAGTGACTTGAACCTGGATCCCTTGTTTCCGACGTTTAGTCCAAACCGTCTAAAAACAGGTTGTCTGTACTGCAGTGCTGGTAGAGATCTGTACACACAGTGACACACACTCACACACACCTTTAATAAAAAGGTACCCAGACATCAACAGTAGTAAACACAGCTTGTGGCACTTGGACAGAATTCAAACCCCCTCTGTACCAACACAGTATGTGTGTATTTTCAGCAGATGGGGACAGCAGCAGGGTGTGTGTGAGCACATGTGCACATACACAGTACACGTGTGTGAGTTTGTGGGGGTCCCTCAGTGCTTCCTCACCGCTCTTCATGAGATGACCTCAGGAGCTGGGAGTGCAGACATTTTGGAGCCCGGCCATCGTAACAGCTCTCTATATCCATTACATGATACCACTCCAAATCCCACTCTGAGCTTGTAATGTATCACTGGGGAAAACACTTTATGCACCCATTTAGAGCCTTTAAAGGGGATATTCACTTTTTTTTTTTTTTTTTTTATTATTTACTTTTGCTATTGCTATAGAGCTAACGTTAGCATTAACAGTTGTGTAGTTACCAGTCTTGCCAAGAGCATCAGACATTGTCGTGTTTACAATACAAGAGGTTATAATATGTCCTCTGAGCAAAGCTACATCTTTAGGGCAGACTGGATGCTACAGTGACTCAGTATCAGAAAGTGGGGGCTAGCTGGTTAGCATGCTAACTTCAGTAGAAGAAAAGTGCTAGAAATAGAACCACCTCTGCTTTCCACCTCTGGAGACAGGTCTTGGCGAGTAAGGAATGAAGTTTGATGTTGAACTCACAACAGGTAAACCGTTTTTAATGCTAACACTGTCTAGGTAGCAATAGCAAAACTGACAAAAAGCTCCCTTAAAATACTTTTAAAGCTCTGAATAGTCTGAATGTGAAACCAGTTTTGGAAGGGACATCGCAGTGTTTTTCATAGCAGAGATTTTGAGTTGTCACTGGAGGAAAAGTGAGACAGTGTGCACAACACCAAGACACCACGACCAAGACACAGAAACTGAGGCACTAAATGAAATTCAGTTGTCAGTCACTTGTCTGTATTATTTACACCCATACTTATACAAATGTGACAAAGGTCATCAAGTCAATGCAGAATGCAATAGAGATGTTAATACCTGCCAAGAAAGGCTCCCTTACTGTTGAGAATGTCTTTTGAATTTTAGTTTACCAGAACCCACATTAGCATTTCTGTTTGGGCTACAAGATAAACTGGTTGTCCTAGCTTTAAGCTAGCAGTGGTAAAGAAAATGCCAAAAAGCCACCAACACTGAGTTTTATGACAAATTAAAAGGTCATAATTTTTGCCTGCAGCACTGACATTGATTTTCAAATCTAATAGTGTTTATTGTGTATTTATGAGCAGGTGGCTTCAGTATCGATTAACAAAAACCTGCTTTAACATCTCAGATCAATGCATCTCCAACCCCATCATTGATTTTCATGATGAATATGTATGGCGCCGCGTTGTGTCCCTTGTCTCTCTCTTCTTTAATACTGTGTGTGTGTGTGTGTGTGTGTGTGTGTGTGTGTATGAAACACATATTTCATGATGACAGATGAATACAACATTGACCAATAACAGTATTTAATGAAATGGATGTCAGACGTGTTTCTTGTTAAAACGTAAAGGTTTGAATAATCACCCATCATGCGTCACAGCAAGGTTGATAGTGGGCCAGGGGACATCCATCAATCAAGAAGTGTGTGTGTGTGTGTGTGTTTGTACGTGTGTGGTTGTGTTTGTGTGTGTGTGTGTGTGTGTGTGTGTGTGTGTGTGTGTGTGTTAGACTGAAGGAGTTATTAAGCCACAAATTGCAGCATCTTGCAACAATGTGCTTCATGTGCCATCGACACTGGGCTTTTTACACTGGATGAAGAGTTTGTTTTCACTTGAAAGATAAAAATTAAATTAATTGAGAGGTGTGGGAGAGAGAAAGAAAGATGCTTCCCATCATTCATCCAATGACAAGCTCTCCTCTCAGGAAATGAAGTGATATTTAATTCAGAAAATTCACAGTCTAATGATGGAGGATGAGGATGTGTGTGCACATGATGAGGCTGGTAATGTAAATGTACAGTTTAGCGACTGAGTATGACCTCGCTACTAACAGGAAGCTCACCTGCATGTGTGAGTGAGAGAAAACTTTGTCTATACCTTACTCTACCATTTTCAGTGTTCATTTACTCTCTCTCTCTGCCTGTTAATGTCTATGTGTTTAAATGAAAAATGTATTAATGATTGAATATGGCCAAGACAGTGACAGTACACTGACTGATGACAGAACGTACAAGCTCATTATAAAAGGTCTTATCACCTCTCAGCAGACACGGTTACACACGCACACACACACACACACACACACACACACACACCCACACACACAGACAGACTTCACTTTTTGTTCAATGTCATATATGCGTTTGTCATCTTAATCAACATTTTGCCCTAACTTACCTTTTTTTAAAAGTTGTACAAGGATCTTTGTAGGTCAAGGTTAACTGAGGTACCAAAAAGTCACACACACTGTCCCTTACTGTAAATATTGTATAACATCATGTGAAGATCAAAGAAAACGCAGAACAATTAAGATAACCTTGGTCTAATTTTTAAAATGGTACAGAAAATACTCTATAAAATATTCTGATTGACTCTAAAAAGGTGTCTTTCGCTGCTCACACATTTTCGAACCTGCACTAATCATTAGGTTTAATGCTGGTTCACTCCAACCTGGGTTTTACTTTTTTAGTTTTGGCCCTCACACATTACAGAGATTCAGGCACGTTATGATATTTCGACCTCTTTATTTTGCAGTGAAACATAAGCTAGTCCTCCTAAAATAACAATAATAATTATAAAGTTGAGCAAGGAAGCTAGTCTGTAAACTGACAGAGAGGTTTGGTCATAATTGAATTTTTCATCTTTGTTTTTACTTCTAAATATGTTTGTGTAACCTGAAGTGTTTGTTTAAAACATGTATGATTAAGACTGTTCTTGCTTCTTGTTTCTCTAGCAACAAACAGGCTTTAGCAATTAACTTGATGAGTACCATGTTATGAGAATAACACAAACAAGACCCAAGCAATAATTAATTATATTCTTTAATTAGGAAAACTTGACACTACACAACAATAGATTCGCTGTTGAAAGTACTTACAGTGGCAATACTAACTATAAAAACTGGTTTGGGTGGCCTAAATAAAAGCTTCATAATAACTTTTACTGATCAATTTATGCATCATTATTATCATTCTTAAACACATTTAAAGACAGACTGAGTATTCAGTGTGTATATCTGCAAGATGCCAGTAATTTCAAAGACAATTTAAAAGCTGGTGCATTGCTCGAAACCTAAATGTCCCACCTGCTCAGTGTGCACCTTTGTAAGGGAGATGGATATAGAAAGAGAGCACTATAGCCTGCAGATAGCAGAAAGATAATTAGCGAACTCTCTATGGGTGGTTGAGCCACCCTCAGCCCCTACGCTGGAAATAGTGTGTTTTCCCATCCATGCTGTCTGTGGGACTAGAGGCAGTTAGGTAAGAGTCCCTTAACTGATTTAAATCAACTAATTAGAATCACTAACTATACAGTCTCAAGCACACACACACACACACGTGCTGAGGTGGTGGCGGCTGAATGATAGAGTGGTAGTGATGCCAGCTGTGCTTCTCAAACAGTTGCTTCATACTGTCTGTATCTATACTCTTGATTTCCATAGTGGATTTTATCTTTTTGTTTTCTCACAGGTTTCTGGTGTCATGTTAGATCTGCCTGTGGGGGTTATTTCAGCTGGTGACATGGAGAGCGATCTCTGGGGTCACAGGCAAATGGGTTTTTCATTGTTATCCCCTGAAGAGCATTTTATCCTCTATTGAGACTCATTGGATTGTTATCTTATCTACGTTAAGTGCATTTGTATCCGATGAAATTAGATTTTAAATAAGAGGATCCGTCTCATGAATCCTTTGCAGAACTTTTTCATAGTCACAGTGTCACATTTATTATATTCATGTGTTGCTGGAAATCGAAGACAAGTTACAGTTGAAGTCTCTCAAGCAGAGAGTTCTTGTGCAAACGGCCTCCACCTTTATCCGTTTTCCCAGTCCACTAGAGAGATTTGGCATTTAGATTAAATAATCAATTAGCCTTCGAGCTGCAATGCTGGTCAATTTCTCACCTCTAAGATACACCAAAGAACAAGACATACCAGAGGAATTTTGCTAATAGATAAGAAAATAAGTCACATGACGCATCTTAATATTAAGAAAAGACACTACACTGAATCAAAAATATAACATACCTGATTAATACTTTAAGTACATTTTCATCAAAGATTCCTCAGCCTTAACAAACCAAATGCATAACAAAGGTTGTCATTTGTAGAGAGGACGTTGTAATATGATTCTACATCCTCTGTAAATGTAAGACCAGTCTCCAGCCAGGTAAAGTTATTCGCCGGGTACCTGTCAACACCCAAGCTCATCAGGTGTTGTTCTCCTTCCTCTGCAACCTCCTCCCCTCCCTAGAGAGCCCCCTCCTTTGTAATTTATGCCTTTAATCATTCAGCTTTATGTGCAGAGTCAAGGGACAGTGCTTGTTTCCTCCATCGGGGTGTCCCTTCAGCGTGGCACTGCTCCGGAGCAGATGGTATCTGTGATAATGGTCTACAATGCATACGCCGGCGTGCGTGTGCGTGAAAAGAGAGGTGTACTTTGGTTTAATGTTTCCCCTACTTCAGCACTTGCACCAGGGTCACATTAAAGCCCATCGATCTCACACACACTTGCTTTTCATGGTGTGTTCCACCCTCGGGCTCTGGCTCTCTTCAAAGCACAGTGATTGCATCAGAAGTAAGCATATGTATATTTCACACAACACCGGATCATCATAATGATATTGCCATAAAGCTCGACTTGCGTCATCCTTGCTATGATTCAGGTTATTTCCTTTTTTAGTGAAGAATTATTCACCCTCCACATTTCCTGAGTAGAAATTGGAATTCACGACTGTTTGCGTCAAGTCTGCTTTCATTTATAGGACTCCCCCATATTTAAAGGAAGATCAGCCTACTCATTGTAAACCGTAACAATAACAGCTATCCAATAAGTCATCCATATTTCTGTTAGGTTGTTGGCACCAAAGCTCAATGCTAACACGAGTATTAACAAATAACAGTCTCCATGCTATGATGAGAGACTCTAACTCTCAAGCTAAATACTATGACAAGTAATTATTGTAGTTTCCTGTTGGTTAGAGTCTACCTTCAATATAATATAAACATTTTATCAGGGCCTGCTTCCCTTGTTGGAAATGATGGTAGTTAGATGTATAACAGCAGAAGGAAATCTACCTCATGCAGTTTCAAACTACTAACACCCTAGTGACATCTCCTGTGATGTATTCATGGAATTTAATCACCAAAAACAATACGTTTTACACCAATGGCAACTTGAAACTTGATACTGAATCGTTAGTCTCCACAGTGTAGGCTTGTTTACCTAATGTTGCCCAGTTATCACTCAAGATACAGTGTTTCATTAGTTGCTCAGTGAGTGGCTTTACGCCTCATTCTCTCACCACCTTAAAATAATTATCAGTTACTGACTTGTTAATAGCTTCACGTCCAAGTCTTAAATACATAAGGGACACAAAGGTTAACTATATTACTGACCTGTCTGTGAGTAATTCAGAAATCTTTGCAATGCAAGGATACATGGATGCTTCAGTGCAGCTGTCCGATACAGTTCTAACTTGACTACACACAGGTTTCTTCAACACTCACGTGACGACCTTGTCTCCTAGAAATTACATGTAGACACATAGACTGTGGTCATAAATCGCAACATGGGTCACATCTTGGAGAAGCTTTCAGCTTTGGAAAGGAGAAAGGATGAAGATGACCAGAATGGACAAACAGAGTAAGCCGTGTCTATTGAAATACGACTGCTCGCCCTAACCCAAACAATCATAATCTAATCTGCGTTCCGGCCCCCGCAGCACCAGCCTTGCCCCCCCTTGTTGTTGTATGCCCTATGTGTAGACGGGGTGATTGTTGTAATTTCGCTGTAATTGTACTTGTACTGTTACAGTGACAATAAAGCTCCATCATCATCATCATCATCATCATCATCACATTTATGTACATCTAAAGTGCAGCAGCAAATATGTATCAGTAACCAGATCACTTTCTTCAAAATATCTGATCTCTGATAACAATATCAACTCGCAGTGACTGACCACAGTAGGGGCTGTGGATGCAAACCCCAGTCTCTTGTGTGACAGTCATGGGTTTTGTGTGCCATAAATAAATCTGCAACTTAATTCATTCAAAAAATAACACTGTCTCTGAACATAATCCAGCAAGCTTTTAGGTTACAAGCAAATCATATTTGCTGTTGTAGTTTAGTTAAAATGTAATTTCTAGGGACAGGGTTACACATGACCAACTCCTGATGACTAATGTTAAAACCTTAAAGTCATATAAGGTGCTCAGATTAGTCCTCTTATTAGCTATTACTAGAGTGGTTTGTTGGCTTGGTAATATTTCTTACCAGTAATTTTATCAGTGTTTACAAAGACTGGCATCCGCCATCTTGAGTTGTGACTTGAGATGATGTGTTGGCTAAACTTGTAAGTCAGTCTTAAACATGAAAATTATAGCTGTGCAGCAGCTCTGACAGATAAAAAAAAGTTAATTCCTCACGTTGTATTTACAGTATATGAAGCATGTATCAGGTCCATGCTCCAACCAATACTCTTCAATACAAATGACAGATTTTCCCTGATAGACACAATGAGTAGGAGTGTGTTCATTCTCTATTTTCTGGTGGGCACTTGTGTTAACTACTCAAAGTGAAACAGAAGAGCTGGTGATCGACTCTAAACACATCAATGACTTTGTGTCTCTGTTCTCATGATGCTAAAAACGAGGCGGTTAACAGGACAAACCCAAGAACATCACTGACGTATGTGCCTGTCATTCAGAGAAGGAGACAGCTGACTGCAGCTGACGCACATCTCAGACAGAGAGACACATCATAGAGATAAATATACACACATGACAAATGTATACTCTCTCTCTCTCTCTCTCTCTCTCTCTCTCTCTCTCTCTCTCTCTCTCTCTCTCTCTCTCTCTCTCTCTCTCTCTCTCTCTCTCTCTCTCTCTCACACACACACACACACACACACACACACACACACACACACACACACACACACACACACACACAGGGTCACAGATTAAGTAAATACATAAAAACCTGCATGAATGAGAGATGCACAAATTTGCACATATTCATCCACACACATGGTCACACACCTACACAAGTGCATTTGCATATCAGTGGGTACGTTCTGTTAGTGTGTATTCATTCTCTAAGCACATGTGCAGGCCCACTCAACACACACACACACACACACACACAAACACAGATGCACACACTCTGACTCTGAAAGTGTTTGTTTTTAATGACACGTTAACTCCCCATCCATTTAGAGCACATGAATGATGCACAAATACACACACACACACACACACAAAGTCACACTTGTAAAGAATAAGATGTACTTTCCCATACACACACACACACTCATACCCATAAAAACATGTACTCACAGTGAAAATATTGTGGCAGTAGTGACAGAGCGCTCGCTGTGATGGGTGGGAAATTATTTGTAAGATCTTTTATAGCTGTGAAATTGTCAAATAGTTTAACACCCCTACTCCGCTGTGTTGCTTCCATGATTCCTCAGTTCTTGCAAAAACAAAGGAAGGAAAGCAAACAAATGAGTTGTTTGCTGGTTGAGAGCCACCCCACCCACACTTAACCCATTTCATCATTAATCTATTTAACATCAGGGCTTCACTCAGTAGACACTAATGGGACGGTTGCATGTAACAAGAATCTGGCTATTTGCTTTGCATCAAACCAATGCAACTTTTTTATTTTCCCTCAGAATCCACCATCAGTGACTGACACGCACCAAAAAAACAAGTCAAATCAGAGTAGAGCCTGACAGGAATAAATGGGTCTTACTGTGAATAGGGCATGACATACAAGTCCAAATGTATCAGGACTAAACAGAAATGTCTCTCGCCTCTCTGCTCTGCCAGACATTTCATAATTCCCCAAAAGGTCAAACCAATTTGATTTACAGAATATAGTATCTGATTATGCACACTGAACAGCACAAAGTGTACACATTT
The DNA here is from genome assembly GCF_046630095.1 of Trachinotus anak. Lineage (NCBI taxonomy): Eukaryota > Metazoa > Chordata > Actinopteri > Carangiformes > Carangidae > Trachinotus > Trachinotus anak. The sequence continues at coordinate 23,107,125 of NW_027273872.1, read as the reverse complement.
GTCACTGTTGGTTTTACAAAACAGAAAGGCTGACAGTGTAGTTTAGTCCAAGCTGTTTACTCAAATATACTGAGAACAGAACTGAGGTTCATGAACAAAACTTATACTAATTATTTCCACAGCCAATTGATGCTACGGTCTATTTCTCTACCCACTTAATTTTAGGGAAATATTGTACTTTTTCACTTCACCATCTTCATGTTTTTTACTACTGTAGTCACTTTGTGGCTTTGCAAAATATGATACGATGTATATAATACACATAAGATTGGCCTATTAAATGTGTTGCACTGTTTTACAGTAAAGTACTCTACAGTATATTAAGTTGCCATTTCAATGGCCAAGTCACAATTGTAATAGTAAATCCACATTCACCAGGTATGATATCAAAATGCTGTTTACATGGCAATGCTTGAGTAATAATGATTCAGTAATGTAGTAGATTTAATGTTTTGATACTTTGTGCTAACACAATTGAATTTTTTATTTATGACTAACTAAAATATAATATAACAGTAACACATCTAAAGAGTCTTAAAGTCAGTGAACTGTTGCAGTAATGTCATTTACAAAGTGGTTAGCCGCCATAAGCTACTGGTCATACCAGACCAAGGAAGGTTGTAGCAGCAAAAACCCTGAGTGTGTTGAACTCAACAAGAGTGAATTTTATTGCCGATTATTGCTAATATTTGGGGATTTTGATCACTAGTGGTGCTATGGTGCGGTGTTTCCATGAGTGCGTACCAGTTTTGTTTGTGTCTAACCTGTGCATGAGGATGCACTTGCATGCTTATACAGGTGGTGTCATACACATTCTTACCAGTGTTTTCATCCATTTCACGGATTGTTAGATGGTAGTGCTCCAGCAAAATGGAGTGAGGAAGACTGCAAGCTAGCAAACATTAAAGTAAATAATACAAGTTCCTTTTTTTAAAAATCAGTTTTGAAAATGTTTTATGAGGAAGAAAATGCATCCAACACTTTTGCTTGACTTTAAAGATGCAAACAAAAGTTGTTGTTTTTTTTTTCTTTTTGGTTAACCTGAACCATGACTGGCCTCCGTTTTCATTCTCCAGCATATTAATCAGTTGTGATAGTATTCTCTGAGTGCACAGACCTTATGAGTTAATACTTCTACTAAATGTCTCTTAAATGAGGAAAACTCTCCCCCTGTGACAAAATAAAAATGTCCAGAGTGTTAAAGGTCAGATTAGATAGAAAGTGTCAGAAAGTAGAAAAGGTCAAAATGAAGTGATCCCTAAAATGCTGAGGTCATTCCATTTGCAGAAGAAAACAGCGAAGGCCACATTGCAGGAATAATTAACATCATGCTGAGTAATTGGTGATATAACCATGAATATTGTTATAAATGTTAAGAAATGTTCTCTTGTGTTCTCTTGTAATGGAAGTGTTTCACATGTTGTGAATCTTAGAGTCTTGAAATTTCATTTGGTCCAACACACAAACTGTATTCATTCCATCCTTGGAGATAAAGACTGCAATAAGACAGTGTTTGTTTTAATCTACTCGGAGCGCCTGGAGAGCTGAAATTATCAGATCAGGAGGATTCAGATAGCGTCAAAGTGTCTTAAATCTCAAAAAAAGTCAGTCAAATGACTTTCGAGTGGTCTAAACTTTCTGGCGCTCACATACATTCATATCTGATGACACACATGCACACATACAAGTTTAAATTCAAGAAAATGCCAGATTTATAATCCTTGTAATGATTGTCGTGGGAGGTAAGCACTAAAACAAACTTTGACCACTCTGTCTAAGGTCTGTCTTCTGATTATTGCTCTGTCTGACCTAATGTGCTGAACCACTCCACACTGAACTGAAAAAGGCCAGATCTTATTTGAAATCCAAAGCGCATACAAAGAGACGGCTGCTGTTTCAGTCTTTGTAATCTGGTCTCGGTATGGTAATTAATTTGTGTGGTCAATGAACATTATTTGGGTGCAGATCACATAGGTTCTGAGTGTTTTAATAGTAACATACTGTCTTTGCTTTTCTATTAATGATTTGTGGTAGACATTTGCAACAGTTGACTGTTCAAATGTAAAAATAGAATCCACTGTATGCCAGTGTGACTTTTGAGATATTTCAGCAGTAAATGCTCTTTTTTTATTTTGCTGCTATCAGCAAAACACAAACTTTTCTAGGAACCTTTTCATGAAACCAGAACCCTTACCTTTATTTTGGTCACTGGTAGAAGTCCCTGCCTTTCAAAAGGCCCCTAACACTTTGTAATGGCTCACAAACTACCAGGTTTGCGAGCCACATTCACTGTTAGTATCAATATTACAACTTGGTATGAGCATTTCTTCTGATATTATTAAGGGCTTTAAACAATAAGTCAAATGATTGAGATTTAGTTAGTCAACAGAAAATGAATGAGGAAGGATTCATTTCAGCAATTTTTCACAGAAAAGCTCCAAGCTATCTGTGGTTCAACCTTCTCAAATGAACAAATTTGCTGCTTTTTTTGTTTCATTGTAAAGTGAATATCATAGGGTTTTGGACTGTTAATCTGACAAAACAAATCAAAACATTGGAAAACATCAACTTGGGCTTTGGCAAATTACATTTTTCACTCTTTTTTCTGACATTGTACAGACAAAAGCAGAGCATTATTTACAAATATATCGACAGCCCACAGAAAATTACGACCCAACCCTGCAATTTTTTTAGGTCTACAAAGCTTTTTAGTTTTTCATTTTGGTAATTGCTGTTCAATTGCGATAAACTTTGCAAGCACCAAAAGGCAGAAGGACAAAGTTAAGTGAACATAAAGCAGTATCTGGAAGATAAAGAGCCAGCAGGCGTTAGTGGAAAAGAAAAATTCAACTAGTTTCTACATTCTAATGCTAACTTCTGCTGGATGTGTCAACAGACAGTTGTTTGGTTACACCTTCGTAATAACAACTTTATGTCAGTGTTACATTTTCATCATTATTAATTGGATCCAATTGGCCAAAAATATCTACTGATCTAGCTTTAAGGGAGCTAGTTGCAAGTTTTGCTATAGCTATATAGCCAGTATTAGCATTAACAGCTGTTTACTTACCAGTCGTTGTTAAACAAAGGGTTAGAATACGCCCTCTGAGCAGTGCTACTTCATGAGGACAGGATTGGATGCCACAGTGACACGTTATCAGAAAGTGATTAGGTAGTCTGGCTGGACTGAGGCTAGCTGGTTAGCTTGCTAACTTCAGTACAAGAAAAGAAATGATAACAATAGAAGCAAAAAGAAAATACATTGAACAATGATGTTTCTTTTCACCACTGGAGACAGCTCTAAGTGAATAAAGGAATGAAGTTTCATACTGAACTCGCAATGTTTCTTCTATAAGTAAACAGCTGTTAGTGCTAATGCTGGCTGTGTAGCGGCAGCAAAACTTACACATAGCTCCTTTAATTTGATTTTATTTTTTTCCAAAGGACAGAGGCAGAAATTTGACTCAATGGCATTTTCAATTTCTGTTTCTATATCTCTAGGTTTCCTCCAAAATGAAGCTACAATAAACTATAAAATCTCAATGTGGTTGTTTTGTTGTATGGTAAGCTAATGTCTCACACTAAGCCCTAGCTGTATCTAATATTCATAGTTCCTCTCAGACATGGGAGAATCTCAGCCAGTGCTTCTAACCTAATGGCGCCCCACACATGCAGAGAGACCTAGACAAAAACACACTTTCCACATCAATAGCATACTGTAATTTTCAAGACAAGCAACCATTATGAAAAGTTCAAAGATCTCAAATGCGTGCTCGTGTGTGTCTCCATGAAGCTGTGTGCTAAAAGTACACCAACCCCGTCATTATCATCTATTCACCACAACACACCTTTTGATATTCAGATTTTTATTCAGGTTAACACAGACCCCAAACACTCACAGAGACAATCTTCTTTTGCTCCTACACAAAGTTGTTTTTTTGTGAATTAATGGCAAATGCTGCTGGTGCATCCGGCGTTTTGACAGATGTTTGGCATTTTCGTTGCCAGTTCTGCTGCTGCAGAGGTTTTCTGTATTTCAAAAAGTACAATTTACCTAACAAACACAAAACAGCAGGGAAAACTTTTGAGAGGGATCTGTTAGCTGTGTGTCATTTGATAAAGACATGGATGTTAGTAGAAGAGACGCACTGCACCACTACTTAATCACTATGCCACAGCTCCTACTGTGCCTCCTTCTCACTCTGACTCAGTCAAGTTCACAAAGAGTCACCAAAATACCACGGAGGTGCAGGCTAATACAGCTGCGTACACACAGCAAAGGTGACACATCCAGTTTAAAGCCATGAAAAGCCACGCAGCATGTTCTGAAATAAAATGAAAACCCCAAGACAGACATGAAGAAAGGAGAGGAAACGGAAATGTATGAAGGATGTGAATAGAGGACAGAACAGGAGAGTAGTAGGTCTAGGTGAAGGGTTGTCTCATTAATCTTAAAAGGTTCAGCGGAACCTTTAGAATGCAAATGAAACTATCAGTCTTATCACAGAAACAGAAAGAGGGGTCGAGTGAGAGGGTTTGACAGTGTTATTGGGGGGAAAGTTGAAAAAAAGGTGGAAAAGAAAAGAAAAAAGAAAAGAAAAGAAAATGATATTCTCGCCACTTTTGAAAAACACAGGAAGAGCATTTAGACCAACATGGGTGCGGAAGCACCTCCCAACTCTGTCCTTGCTTTCCTCTGATATGAACACCGAGCTTTGTTACTGTGGTTGTTAGTGTTACTACACAAAAAATAACAAGTGGACCAATATTTAAACACAGAGCAGTGGGGGGATACTGACTCATTACCATTTGAACATACTGTACTTTAGAGAGCTGCACCTTCCTTTCCATGTGAGCATGCGTTTTATGAAGGACTTCAGCTGTTATCTTGTTTTTTTTCTGACATTAAAAAACACTTTTAAATGGCCCTTCTTCACAAATTGTAGCTCTAACGCCCAAGTGGCTCATCTCTCATGCTTAATAAAAGATCAAAACAGTTGACAATTTCAAGTGGCATAATTTTCCCTCTGCCAGACATATTTGAGCTTACCAATGGATGAACGTAGACTACGGCCATGTAAGCTGGTCTGGTGGTCCATGCCAAGACACAGTGGTGCTTTGAGCTAATTGCTCAGTGTCAGTATGTGAACGTAAGTAAGCTAACATGCTCACAATGACAACGTTGACATGTTAATGTTTAGCAGGTATAGTATTTACTATGTTCATATTCTTAGTTTAGTGTGTTAGCATGCTAACATTTATGAGTTAGCTCTAGACCCAAAATACAGCTGAGGATGATGGAAATGTTGCTTGGTTTACAAAAAAATCCAAAAATATTGGACAAATTCAACATTTGGCATTAGATGGAAAAAGAAGAGATCACCAAAGTTATCACAATTAATCCTGAGGGGGGGCATGAATGTCTTAGTAGATTTCATGGCAATCCATCTGAGTGAAAGTGTCAACTTCAAGGTGGCCACTAGAGGAAAGTCATTAGGATGACTAATGATACAGGACAGTGTGGAGTGGATGAGGATCAGGAGGGTAGAGCAGGTCATCCACTAATCACAGGGGTGGCGGTTTGAACCTCCCTCCGGTCGACATGTCAAATTGTCCTTTGGGAAAGACGCTGGACCCCCTGGTGGTTGGGCCAGCGCCTTGCATGGTAGCTTGCTGCTTGTGAGTGTGTGTGTGTGCAAATGGGTGAAGATGCAAAGTGTAAAGTGCTTTGGATAAGAATGATATCTCAGATTTACCTTTTACAGTAGGATTCATCCTCTGGGAGCATGAATGTCTCCATCCAGATTTCATGGCGATTCATCCAATAGTTGTTGAGATATTTCAGTTTGGACCAAAGTGCTGGACCAAGCAAGCAATCCTAAGACGAGTGTAGCTGATTTCTGTGCTGTCAAAGTCAGTCAAATCCAACATCTCATTCATCTCACCAATTTTGTTCTTTGACAGTTAAGAGAGTGCACGGATCCAGAACTATATGTACCTCATCTCCACTACCTGCATCAGTGTCATGTTTCCTGTGAAATATCAGTGCATGACTATGATCATCAGATGATTTATCATCAGGGATTTATTGACACCAGAAATGAACTTCAGAATCTTAGACATAGGACAAGTTGCATGTATTCAATCTTCAAAGAAGAATGGAAACACTGAAACATACCAGATCCTGCTCAACACCTGCTGCTAAATGTATTGTCTATCTTCTATTTGGAAAGAGCCTTGAGATAACTTCTGCTGTGATTTGGTGCTATATAAATAAAAATGGACTTGACTTAACCAGAGGATTATAAGACGCTTAGAAGCAGTGAGGGGAAAGGTGTTGGACAGCAACAAGCATTGGTGCTCAGAGTCCATTGAGGTGAAATTGAAAGGTGCTTCGGGTGGAGGCAGAGCGCATCTGCTGGTCGTCAGACTAGAAACACAGTCAGTCATCTTGTTGGTCCACACAGAAGCAGACAGAGGGAAGAAAAAAATCGTTAGGTGAGACAAGCTGTTGCAGTGAGCTGCCTCTGTGTCTGAGGCGGAGCTGTGACAGTCCAGTCTCTTTATATTTGTGATGCTGTGGAGCAGCGATCAACTGATAGAGCAAAGGTCAGATCTCTGCCTGCATTTCTTCACAAAACAGTGCAGCTGCACAGCTCTACAGCCAAAGTGTGTTTTTCAGGCTAATGTAAATCTCAGACCTTCATTGTCATATGTTGCAGGGTCTATATGTATGTATTTCTCTCTCTCCAGCTCTAGTTCTGCCACTGCCTCTACCATCCAAGCAGCGCAGCTACATAAGGCAGAAGTGGTGGCTGTTGATTGAAAAGAAAAATACCTCCTTTTGACATTCGGAGATGTTGCTTGCCACAGTGAATGAATGAAACATTCAATGTAATAACTTTTCTTTTATATATGTTACGTACATATTAACAGTCGGATGGATGTGATGAATGTGTCCGTGAATTGAGAAATAAAATGAGTTTTCTCCTTTTCCTTTGTTTGTTTAGATATGGAAGGATTGTTATGTGGGAATAATGAGCCCATAATATGATGCTATGTCCACCACAACCAAAGCTCATTAGTTTAATAAACCTCTCACTCACTTCTGATAATTAACCTTCCCCTCTGTAAATCTTTCTCGCTCTGTTTCTCTTACAGCTCTCCAAACCACTCAGCCTCCCAAGGTCCTTTTCCCTCCAGAGAGGCAAGACACGGTGATAGAAATCACGCCTGGTAAGAACCAACACTTCCCCTCTGTTTATTTATTCTAAGATTTAAGTGGTAGTCCTTGAGGTCCTCATTTTGAATATGTCTCCATTTTTGGTGTGAAGTGTTTATTTCTGTGGTGTTTCCTCATGGTGTGGCATCTCTGTGCCCTACTGGGACACTGCCATGGACTCTTTGACTTTTGTCATGTCACAACAGAGGTGGTCAGCTCAAGCACCACCCTGATGTGACCTTCAGGCAGAAATGAGCCCTGCAAGGGATTAAGAGGAGTCATGCAGGAGAAACTTGAAGCACAGGTTTTGATTCATTGTTCAGCATTTTCTGTCTCCCAAAGGTAGCAACACTGAAATTCTTAAAGAAAAAAAAAAACACAATTTTTTCATTCACTTTGTGATACAAGTGACAGCGGGAAGGTCGACCTCATCTCATTACTGAATATAACGTTATTCTGTGCAATTGGCACATTCACATCCTTCAATCACTCAAAATCAGAGTGGGGGTCGCAGCCAGCAGGTCTACAGTGCAACTGACTTACCTAGATGTGGGTTTCAATTTGCTTCAAGTTATCTTCACTCTCAACAGCCTTCACCGCCATCAGAAAGTTGTAGGAGAGAACAAAGTAGCACAGTTCTGGTATGTCATTACATTTTTGACAGGATGCATATGGCATGGACTTCCAACTTCCACCAACTTCCCTCTCTGGGATGCCCCAGTAGCCTAATGATATACCAATGTAACGACCATGTTCAACTCCCGGGAAGGGGATGTCACACCCTTCTCTCCCCTCAGGTTTCCTGTCGACCTCTACAATGACTGCCGAACCCAGTCAAGAGGCCAAAAAAAAATGTATGTCTTTCTGTCTTTGAATTCTGTGCATGGCAGCTACATTACAGTTAAGGTCAGGGATGATCGTGATTATGGCATATAAAACCTGAACACTTGATTATGTTGGTTAACTCTGGGCATCTAAAATAATCAGTTATGGTTAGGGGAGGACTGTGGTTATTGTGAATGAAAACAATTAACAATACAAACTGGTCTCCCACATTAAAGTCAGATTCACTATGCTCCTGTCCACCACCCGACCTCCACACCCTTACATTTTGCCTCACTACATAAGGGGTACTGTACTTCCTGTGTTGGCACTGAGCTTTGACATTGGCTATAATGGTGAGGTGTGGAACAGTTCAATAAAGATGTAATTCCTGGGGATACTTGACCAGCAGTGGTGCTTGCAACCCTCCCTGACTGTGTTGGATAACTTCCCTTACCATCATTTCTTTTGTAGTGATTATGAATTCCTTTGGTGTCCGTGGGTGTCACATGATCTGCCAGCAAATATTTCCTGCACCCTGTAGGGACATTGCCTCTTTCTATAGGTAAGTCAGAGGTCAGGCTCAGGTGCAGAGCAGCCCTAGAGCTGGTAGTTGATTCGGTGTCTCGGGTCAGACAGCAGAAATATGGTGCCTCTGTGAGCACTGGCCCCCTGCTCTCTGCCTGTCTGCGCTCTACCCATCCCAGTCCCGCTGCGTTTTTGTTCTTTTATCTCCTCTAGTCAGCGATTAACAGTGACTTATGAGCAGATATGTACTCGATCCAATTTAATTTGTGCTAAAACATTTACAGAGTCCGCGCAGGACTCGCTGCAGCGCTGCCTTATCTACTGATGAGAACTGGCAGACAGTCAAACACATGACATTTTCAAATTTAGTCTTTTCACTTTGATTCATCTTCACTGCGCGATTTTCAGATTGAGAGTAAAGGATGTTTCGATTGGCAACTTACATCAACCTCAAAGTTGTCAGTTTAGCACCGTTAGCACTAATATGAGAGGGAGAGAAAATGAAGTTTCTGCTGGAAATGTGACGAGAAACCTATGAGCTGTTTTGACAACAACAGGAAAGGTCTGATGAACAAATCTAAGAATGAAATAAGGAGACAAGAATTTCTGAACTGAAGGGACCTCATTAGGATTTTCTTGTGTATAAAACAGTGTGTGTTGTGTTCTGCCGTGGGCCCGGTTGGCTGGCTTCCTTGCCAGCTGTGTGTGTGTGTGTGTGCGCGTTCAAGTGCATACACGCCTGTGTGTATGTGTGCGTGTCCTGCTGTTCAGCGGTCTCTCTGACAATGTTTGCACTGTAGGCGGAAATGTGTTTGGATCTGTGTACGAGTGTGTGTGTGTTTGTGTGCTGTGTGTTTCCATTAACTCCAGATTGATGTAGTAACAAATAGGCCCTAAGGCCTCTGTACACTGATTGCAGCAGGGACACCTTTTAATGGGCACTGCAACTTAACTCCCACTACACACACACAGACACAAGCTCACCTACAGCAATAAAGGCTGAACAGTAAGACACATATGCGCACACACACACACACACACACACACACACACACACACACACAGTCACAGTGTGACCCTGTGGTACATTTTTAATTATCATCTTGTTTTAACCTGGGGGAGATTTACATCAGCAACCACAGTCATGTTGTTCATTTTCCTCTTTTTTCCCTCCTCTCTCCTCTGCCCCTCTGTTCCTCCTCTCTCCTTTCACTTCCTCATTTTTTTTCTCCCTCTCATTCATTCTTTCTTTCCATATTAACTATTGGTTCTTTTGCCTTTGTTTCCTTTTCATTTTTTTTCCTCCTTTATTTTTCTTCTGTACCACCCACATCCTCTCTCTCTCCTCTGCTTTTCTTGTTCTTCCATAATGCTGTAGGTTATAAACACGATTCAATAAGCTCATTGTTATTATACTAATGTGGGCTGCAGGCAAAAGAAAAAGAGCTCATAATTAAAGATTGATTCATGATATAAACATTAAAAAAATGTAAAATACAGAAAAAAGAACAATGCTGATGGAGGAGCTATTTGCACATCCCCCGATAAATTCAGCCTTAAAACCCCACGTTGTCAGAAGTTAGGCGGTATGTAATGCACCAGCAGTGCTATCAGTGCTATTAGCAGCTTAGAAAGTCAAAAAATGGCTTATAATAAATACATTATCTAAATGTCAGATGTATTTGATAAAAGTCTTCCTGTATTTTTAACCAACAATAGCATAAGGTCTCGTGCTCTCGCTGTGCACTCTTGGGTTAATACGACTACAATATTCATTCTGCCTTAAGAAACACATTTGGAGTTCACAACTTTTGATAAATTTCCTGTAATTTTTTTTCATATCAAACAGTTCCTGAATGTTCATACCCTGTGTTCAATCAGGGACACATGAGGAGTGGGAGTCAATTTAAAGACAAAAATCCTGACTCACAACTCGTCAAGTTATTTGATTAATCTAGATAAGAAAATGTCTTCAAACCAAAGTCATTCAGTGGTCACAACGTAAACCATAAATTGCCATTTCTTGGTAGTGTGAGTCAGAAGAATGGAGTTGACAAAGCCAACTAATGAATGTAGAATTGGGGGTTAAAATGAATGTGAATATAAAACCAATATGAGGAAAATGCACATGAACTCAAGCAGGATTAATTCAGATAATTTGATGAATTGAACACAATTTGATTTAATAACTGGTTGTGTGAAATGTTCCCGTCATTCATCACAAATTCAACAAATTTTTAGGGTTCATCATTTGCACCCAGTAATTTGTCTTTCCGATGTTCTCGGACCTAAATTTCATATTTAAAGCCAGTGAGGCTCAGCTAATTGTTAGACTGTCAAACGATCATGTCCTCTATCCCTCGATCTCCGTACCCAAGCAGAAACTCTTCCAGAGTTTGACCCCAGACTTCAGCTACTCCTCTGTCACCACTTTACCCTCTTTATCACTTCAGCATGGTTCAGTTCCAGGTAAATGTGGTTATGTGGGTGTAACAGCTCCGAACACTGTGCCTTGGCTGGTATGAATGATATTTTAATGAAGCATGATTCCTGACTGAAGTGACTCCTAGGTCTTAGAAAACAAGGAAGAACATCATGTCTACCAGCAATCCCCTCATCAAGAGCTGAATCAGTCAGTAACAATGGTTCAAGTCAGAGCTGCAACGAATCAGTCATGACAGTTTCACATATATCTTAGCTCTGTCCCAATTCAGGGGCCGCGTCATTCAGAAGACACAACCCCTGCTGTCTCAACATCCTAACAACATGTGTGGTAGCTGCTGTTGACCACAAAGGCTGAACCAAAATGAAACAGTCTGGTCTACAGAGGATTTCCACTTTGCTCCAGCAGCTGTGCCACCCTTACCATTGTGTACCATCGTTTTCTTTACCAAAACTTGAGGTTTTAAGCCCTTGTTTTTGTTTTTGTTATTTTACAGTTTTCCCATTAGCTGTTGAACTGAGTTGAAAACATTTAACGGTGTAATCCTCATGCTCTCTGTCTGCATTGTTCGCTGCCATATTATTTCCATTACCAGTGCGCAGTGACTCTTGGAATAGGTTTGGCCACGAAGGATCCACCCGATCGAGCCTTTGTGGAAAAGAAAGCTGCATTTCTTGGCAGCATTTGAAGAATCGAAATGAGACACGTCACAGTGCTGTGACACAGTCTGAAGGATGCAGCCTCTGAAGGACGCAGAATCTGACACAGCTCTTGTCAAGATTACTTGTAATTCATTGTCTAACATTATATATGCTTCAGTACAATGAAACAAAAACAATATGGTGGATATTTGTTGGCCATTATGTTGACTATTAGTTACAAAAACCCAAATGAAGTCACCATTTAAAGTGAAAAATGTTCGCATGTCGCTCAAACACAAAACAGAGGAGAAAGCCTAAAAATGAACGTTCCCTTAAAAAGTCCATTGGCAAATATATATTTTATATTTAGAACGTATTTAATTTGTCAGGGTTATGTTTTATCATTGTATTTCTTCCTTTTCCTTGCCATAAAATAGTCCCTCACATAACCTTCTGCTGCAATTGGTTTTTAAGCTTCAATTTTTTGGATTAAACAAGAAGATATAACATGTAAATTAGCTCCAGTGCTCCAGTCTCTGTGCTAAGCTAACTGTCTACACATCATGCGTATGTGAAAGAATGAAGGCAGGAAGAAGCATTTATTTGCTAGCAGCACTTTAAGTTGTCCTCCAGATTAGATAGCCCTTATGGAAAGTACACACAGACACACACAAGCACGTATGTGCGTAGGTGCACACAGCAAATGCACATACTGTATCTGGACACATGTAGACACATTCATGCACACAGTGGACAAATGCACACACTACCGCCAGACTACAAAGGAATCTAGGAAACAGAATATTGTTGCTGTCATTGTTGATGATTCTTTAAGTCATTTATTAAGCAAAAATGCCAAATGTGCTGCTTCCAACTTTAGATTGTCTTTAGATGTTGGACTGTTGGTTGGACAAAACAAAGATGTTTGAAGAGTATATCTGTGTGATTATTGAGTTAATTGAAAAAATAATAGAATGATTAATTGATAAAGAGAGCAGTGATACATCCACACAAACATGAAACATGCTCACAGATACTTTCTGCAACACACACACACACACACACACACACACACACAGTAGTATTAAGTGCCAGTGTGAGGTTGGCTGTGAAAGGCAGGGTAAGATAAGGAGGCAGGCTTTCTGTCTTTTTTCTTCTCTCTCCCCTCTTGTCTCTTTACGTCTGTCTTCCTCTGTCCCCGCGAGGTGTCTGCCTCTATCTCACTTTCCTTCCATCTGTCTGTCTTTCCCCCTGCCGCTCTCTACATTTCTAACTGTCCCTTTGTCTTTTTCTTTCAGCTCGTTCAGTCTTTTCATTCATGTGCTTTAAAACGGTGATGCGTCATGTCATTATTCCCTTTCAAACTGTCACAGAGAGATAACGTGAGGTGGGAGGGGCACAGGATGAAATGAATGCAAGAAAGGTCTTTATATTTCAGATTTTCATTCATGGAAGAGACTCGAGTTGTGTTTGCAGTTGTTAGTCATCTTCAGACATGTAATTCAGAGCAGAATAATGCCGCACAATAGCTCCAAAGTGTCAAATAATCTGCAACAGTAATACACATCGCTTTATTCATTTATTTTTACTTGCCCAGTTAAGGGTGACAAAAACCTGCCTCTGTAATAAAACCTGAACTGGTGCAATGAAAATAAGTGAGATGGTTAAAGATGGATTAAGGTGGAGAGAGAAAAAGTACAAAATAAGTAGGGAGGAGAGACAATGGTAAAGAAAGACGGGTAGAAAGGAAGCGTCAAGGGGATGAGTGAAATGAGGACAGAAAGGAAAAACAATGGAAAAAAAGAAAGTGCAGCTAAATGTTGCGAAATGTTTTGTCAAATAATGAAATGCATTGTAAAAGCAGGGTGGGAGATAGAAGTGGAGGAGGAAGGAGGAAGAATGAAGGAAAATAGAAAGGAGAAGGGCAGGATTGAAGGTGCAAGAGCAAAAAAAATCTAGAAAGGTTTGTCCAAAGGAGGGAGACATGAATGGTGTTGTGAATTCAGGAAACACTGAAGGGAAGAAAGAGGAAGAAAGGAAGGGGCAATGGGAGAAATAGGTTGGAAGGCAAGGGCAGAAAGGTTGAAACATTATTACCAGCCAAGGGCTATTTAAAGCTACACCTAGGATAGTATCAGCCTGTATGGTATGTACAGTATGGTACATGTATGGCACAGGTCCTTTGATTGGATGTGTCCAGTTGCAGCCTGCTGACACCCATTCAAGATACAGAACATTGGCACTGGTGGGCGGCAGATGCAGCAGTAATAGCTTGATTTCTAAAGAGAATTCAGAGTATTGGACAAATTATTATATCATAGATGAAAAGGATGCATCCCCTGGGAACCATGAATGTCTTATACTTAACTGGAAAAGTGAAACGTCAGGGGATCACCTAAGTCAGTCGGCTTCATTCTCTGGGGAGCATGAGTGACTGCCAACACTGTCTTCCCTAGAGACATGCATTGCTACATATTATGAGTAATGAGAGGAGAAAGTAAATATGGTGAATGGGATAAAAGAGAAGGGGTGAATTAATGTGAGGGACAAAGGAGAAGCCAAGTAAAAGAGAAGAAGGGAATGAGTAGAAATGAGGCAAGACGGAGGAAATAAAGATCGGAGGGATGAACAGTAATGGAGGAATGAAGAGAACAAAGAAAGGGAACAAAGAAGGGATTCAAAAGTAGCCTGAAAGTGGAGGAAAGCAATGAAGGAAGAATGGGTATGTTTTAGAGAAAGGGTGACAACAAGGAAGAGGTAAGGAAGTAGGAAGGAAGGAAAGGAGACATATACTAGTCAATAAGACTATTGTATTGTGGGAGCATCTGAGTTCCCGTTTTATCACTGTCAACACACATACACATCGTTTCAGTCTTCATCTGTCTCCATTCACTCACTACCCACACGCCAGACTACATAATATAGTACAAGGTGTTTAGCGTTTCCATCAGTGTCACAATGTGCGAAGTCACACACACACACACACACACAAATCTCTGTCAGCGCCTTGATATAAACAGGCTGTTGACAGACGTGACAGAGAAAAACACAGAGGGAAAACAGAGGGACAGTGAAAGTTGAGAGGGAGGAGAAAGTGCATCAAAGGAATTGAGAGAATAATTGCAGGTGAAAGGAAGATCGATATGCGATGAAAGCGCGATAAAGAATGGATTTTGTTCTTTCTTTTGCTCTCCCGTTCATTTGTCTTCTGGCTGCCTCATGAATATGGTAATCTGCTTTTGTTTGCATCCTTGATGGAAAGGGTGGGACCGGAGGAGAGGGACAGGTGGGAGGGAAGACAGAGAGGAGAGGGTGAGAGAGGTATTTGTTAAAGGTGAGACGGTCATCTAAACATCTGTTTCATTGGTTCTTCATGGGCAAAAATAACAGCGGCAGGAGTAAAGGAGTTTGGAGAAGTGGGCTTGATGCTGCAAGGTCACCAGTGTAAGTCCCTGCACAAGCCAAGATGAAATTAGGAGGGAAATTGAAGCATTCGCATTGTTGCCCCAGGTCAAGTACTGTTGAAGCCCCTGAGTTTCCTATTTTTGCTTCTTATTTGAGACAAAGGTGGCAAACATGCAAAGATACAGTTATACATGAATAAGATGTTGATGAAATGTTGATCAAAATTGATACACTAACCATATAACAGAGACTCAAACTTCAGAATGAATCTGACTCCTCCAAGACACCTCATTTCCACCTGCATCGTTATAATGATATGGTGAAAGACAAAAAGCTTCCTCAACCCACTGCTGTAATCCCCATGGACTCATTATTGTTTTTACCGGAAATACAACCTGATCAGTTTTCTACAGACCAATGTTACATACTGCATGTTCTGTTGATGGTTGCAAGAAAAATAATTACTATTAATTGGATGAAGCCTAAACCTCCCACCATCCTTCAGTGGCTAGAAAAAGTCAAACATGTCTATATGATGGAACACATGACTGTCCAGCTACAGCTACAGGTACCTACTTTCAGAAGAAGATGGGCACCAGTTATTGACTACCTTAGTTTCCTCACTCTGTGTAAGTGTATTTGTATTTGTGTGTATGTATGTGTAGATATATTTATGTATGTATTCTCATGTATGTGAGCATGTGGGTTTATATGCACTTGTGTGTATATCCAAATAGAGGTCTTTGTGTGAATGTCCTACTCCTGCAAGGTGATATTCCATCTTATGTATAGGTGCATACATAGCAATAACGTATTTAAAAAAAAAAACACTGCTATAAATAGTCAGATTAACATTTTGATCACTACAACATCAATGTGAGATGTGTCTCTTGTCCAGCAGCTCAGATGAACAAATTACGACAGTAGTAGTTTTTAGAGAATCTTGGATACAACAGTTCCCAATTCAGGAGCCACATACTCTCATTGAAAGGCTCCGATAAATGTGGGAGAGAAGTACTTCTTTTCCTGGGCAACAAAGGCCCCAACGGGTGGATCCTATATGGCCCAACCTAACCTATCCCAGGATTCAATGCACACCAGTGAAGATAGTATAGCAGCAAACAACACCAACAGACAGCCCAAAGATGGCACTTTTACATGTGAGCACTGGGTTTCAGTTCATTTGAAGAACCACCAGTACAACTGTTAAAAAAAAACCCTACGGTCTTAAAACTTCAAGTTTTTGTAAGATAATGTCAGGTGTCTTTGCTGGCAGCGCTTTGTGACACAGCGGTAAGGGCAGGCACAGCTGGTCAAAATGGAAATCCTCCGTAGGCCAAAACTGTCTCATTTTGGTTTGGCTGAAGTGGGCTATGACTGAAACAGCTTGTGTCTCCAGTACTGCCATGTTTAATTTTTTGTTTTACTTTTAAAGTCACAAGTGATATGGAAAATGTTATTATGACTCAAGGAGCCTAAATGGTTTGGTCAAACGTCAAAGAACCACGGTAATCCACTGGAAAATTATCCAACAAGACACTGAACTACAAATCAAATATTTCAGTAGTGTCTTGGTTATTTGATAATTACCTAAAGACAGTTTTGAATAATGAACCTGTAACTCAAATGTTAGGATACAGAGACATTTTTATAGCTTTTCTAATAGAAATACTTTTCAGAATCAGAATCAATTCTTCTCCAGAAATGAGTACAGCAGCAGCTGCCCTGAAAAAAGACGGGCCCTCACTGTTTGGTACACTGTGATCTCTGCGTCTCCATCACTGTCTAATTATTTCTCCTGCTGTCTTTCCTCGCTCCCTCTCTCTTCTTCAAACTCTCACTCTCTCTGTGGGATAAGGATCCTGTGGAGCCAGAATTGGATTTTTATTAAGTAGAAATCCCCTTTGAAAATCTACCTAACCAAGACCACTGTGTGTGTGTGTGTGTGTGTGTGTGTGTGTGTGTGTGTGTGTGTGTGTGTGCATATGCGTTTGTGTGTGAGAGAGAGAGAGACTGAAAGGATTAATGATTCGAGTGTGAGTGAGGCTGTATGAGGTTGGATTTCCGCCATGCAGTGCCTACAGTATCTGGAGTGTCTGTGTTCAGCTTGACATATACTGTATGTTACTAGTTTACCTGTCAGAAGAGAAGAAAATAATGGATGATATGACTTCACAGATTTTTATTTTTTTAATCATATAGGATTCTTGAGATTTTATGTGTAAGATTTCAGGGCTGAACTGTTTTCTTGTGTTTTCCTTTCCTCTGTTCTTTTACTTACTTTCACCCAGTTTCCCATAAGATGCAGGATCTGCTGTTGTGTATAGGCATCTGAAGAAATTCCCTGCTGCATTCAGGACTGTAACATATTCTGATATATTTGTGTGCAGTTACTCATTTGTATAATCCCCTGATAATTCTCAACTTCCCCAGAGAGTTTCTTGAATTCAGTGACTTTCCTTGGTTGCGTTTAAATTCAGACCTCCAGCTACGGAACGTCATGACGCACTGACTAAGACACAATTAATTATTCATTTAGGAAGGCATTCATTTACCATATGAGTTTTAAATCTTAACAGAACCACAGCTTTGTCTAATTTAAATTACTTTACGAATTCAGTGTGGATTATGCATTTAGCTCAGAAAAACTATGCTCGCCTGAAGTTAATTTTTGTGTCTGTTTATAAACCTCTAGTGCGTGTTAGGACATAGAATAAAATATGCAGATTCAAGCAGTCTTCATTTGCTGTACACCAACGTACTTTCTCTCGTGCTGTAGCAATATCTTCCTTTCTTCTTCTGTCTCCATATGTCTGCGCACTCATTCATTATGTGTATGACTGTGCATTTGTGTGTATTTGGTCTCTAAGGGCAGCACCTTTTTTTTTTAAACCCCACTGAACATTTTCACACCTTTAACAGCTGTGGGAGCAGGAGCAGGAGGAGAGAAGCCAAAGAAGGATCTTAAGTGGAATAGTTTGTTTCTATCACTTTTAGATGAGTAATGGAGGTTAAGAGGTCGCCAGAGCTCACTCTCCTCACTCTTAGGTGACTTAAAAGGGTTTTTTTTATCACCTCAGGACAGTGATACACAGCAAGTTTTAGCACAGCTTTGAAGGACGATAATGCTCATGGAGTTGCAACACAGGTTTCCTAAAAAAGGATCATTTTCCTGTGTTTTTTCCAACTTCAGTCTCTTTTTAACAGCCAATCCCGCAGATGTGTTTTACACAAACCACTGGAGCAAGCACCTCTCACCTTTGTAGAGCAGTGACCTCTGAAAAACCACCAGTTTCTACACCCACTCACGAACTACCCCCCACTTAAGAGGCACTAACAGTTGAATTCAGATTTCAGGCACTTACTAATCATCATTATTTTGCGTCATCACTTCCAAGTGATGTTGCACAATAATAATTTTCCCATCTATAAAATGCAGAGCAATGCATGCTGGGATTGTTAGCAGAAAGTATGGACATGGGTTGTGTCCGAAGTCACTCACTCATTCACTCCTCCCTACTCACTATCCAGGGAGTTGTCCTCTGTGGAGGACTACAGGGTGAGCTCACTGGTAAAATGGAAAAACACTTTCGGACACTACTTGGGTAATTTTCTCTGCAGGGTTTTTCGGTCTTTCACCACGAGCCCAATGCATGATGATATATATTGCTTGGTTAGTGAGCATCAGTTGTACACTACCTTTCATGATGCATTGTGGGATATTATGAGTCCACTATATAGGGTATAATAATTCTCACTATACATTTGGACAGCGCTACAACACTATGTACTAAATACATTTTCACATTCACTGAAATAAAATGGCAGAGAATAAATGTAGTGCCATATATGGTAAATAGGGAGTGATTTCAAACATATGCGGTGTCTCACTTGATATGATGAGTGAATAACTGCATTCAGATGCAGTGCACTGTAAGTACCAGGACGGTGCACTCAAAACAGCCAAAAAATTGATGGACGCTCAACAGTCGCAGTCTTGGCTTCAAGGCAGAAGGGGCGGGACGGTCAATGTATTTTCAAACTTGTGAAAACAGCGGACGTGGAAGTGAGCAGCTGCACACATGTAAACAAACCAGTGCACATAAGTAAGTAGCTATTTGTCCCAGAGGTGGATTTATATGCAGTTAGCTACAACAGCTAATCAAGGCGGGATTCTTTACATTCTGTCAGACTCACAGAAAAGGTGAAATTGCTTATGTTGTTTTGTATCGAGGGGATTCTCGCCTCCAGGAAAACAATCAGCTATATTGTTGCTGCCTGTCATTCCCAGATCTCTGCTTCCATGCTGGCAAATGCAGTGTAAGCATGGCCTATGGTCAGGCAAAAGGCAAAAAAGTTAAAAGATTTTCCTTTTGAAAAGATATAATGATCTCTTTGGGGAGGCCTGTTTGTTACAACAGGAAAACTGAATCATGTAGGAAACAATACCACATTCAATCATATTAAAATAAAATACCTAAAGGAAATGTCTGAATTATAGCACTTTTGGAAACTGTAAATGAACAATAGGAAAATTTAGCTGAAGAATACAATCTTACAAACATATAAATAATCTGGCTATTTTAGACATTTGTTATTATAAGTTTTATATTAGTAATGGTACATATAGAATGAAAACTAATAACCGACACTTATAACCACCCTAAGTATTTATTGTCTTTACTTGCCTTACTGGGAATGCATCAACATACACACAGCCTGAAACCACACTCAAAATTAAACTTGTCCACTCACTTGTAGGCCTACAGCTGTTCAAACTGCAGATGACAGGGACCAAATTAAAATTTCCATGCAATCCTTCTTTTCAGTCTACTTTGTTAACCATCGGCCCTGAGCTGGAGAAGTAGAACACTCCTGGAAGTTTTGGGGCCCTCGAGTAACAGCTGTCAATCAGCCATCACCTGCCACCCAGTTCTGTCATGAAATCCCCCCAACACACACACACACGCACACACACACACACACACTAGCACCACTGAGACCAAAACTATTAACACTCCTAACCTCTTGTGGGCTCACTTGCCTTTTCTTTCATTTATCCTTTATTTTACATCTCCTCCTGATTCCTGTTTCTTTATTCAGCTCACAGCCCAACTACCCCGAAGGCTAAAACCATCTGCTCATTCCTATCATCTTTTTTATTCATCTTTTCTGTACTTATTTGCAGTGGTGGCTGGTGATTATTTACCTGGATTGGACTACAAACTGACACATAATTTTATGTATGTCTCTAATGGTTAGCTACAGTTGTACGATCTAAAGCAATCCAGTGCAACAGCTGACACTGAGAGGGTTTGGATGTAACCCAATGGTCATTTTGAACCTGCACGATATACACTGCAGTATTTTTTTTATGTCTTTGTTTGCTTTGATTATATACGTAAGATGTACAAAATATTAGAAACACCTCAATATGTTGCCAGTTGTCCACCCATTTCAAGCGATCAGCAAAGCTCAATCCCAAACCTAAACTTAAAGGAGCTATTTGTACGTTTTGCTATCACTACATAACTAGTGTTAACATTAACAGCTGTTTATGTACCAGTCTAGATAAACATTGCAAGTTTAGCATCAAACTTCATTCATTTAATCCAGTCTTGTCTCTATCACAGCTTTTCTTCAACTGGAGATAGCATGCTAACCAGCTAGTCCTGAAGACGTACTGCTGTCCAGAGGCCGTATTATCAGTATTGTTGCCAATGTTAAGGAGCCACTCAGTGCTACTTTGGAAAAGATGTTTTCTTCCAGACTGGGAGCAGATAGAAACTCCAGAAACTCCACTGTGAGAAACTGTATCAGCTCTGAATCTGTCGGTGATGCCGAATTGAAAACAAGCCCCTTGTGACTGGTCATTTAATTAACCTCGTGAAGCATATCTGCTGTAATCTCCAATCTAATTTCATCTGTTAATTTAAAACTGTTCTTAACGAGGCCAGCCCCCAAGCCAATCAAATGTCAGGTATAAAAGCATAAAGGACTTGGTTAATTAGAGCTGTCAGGAAATGTCCAAATATGGACAAAGAGAGAGCCTGGATTTCCTTTTATTACTTTCCTCAGAGAGTTATTAATTCTGTGGGAATCACCTCAGGTGGTGTGTGTGTGTGTGTGTGTGTGTGTGTGTGTGTGTGTGTGTGTGTGTGTGTGTGTGTGTGTGTGTGTGTTTCTGGGGATAAATCAAAAAGGCGGGGGAGTGACGACTAAGAAAAGAGATAAAGTCGGATATGGAGAGACAGAACAAAGAGAAACAGAAAAAAAAGGAAGGGAAAATATTTGGTTTTTTCAGAATAATAAAATATGTCTCTTTCCAACTTTGTGGCAGCTTCATTTCCTGTTAGACAGGAAATTGAGCCTTAGCATATCCAGAAGAGATTCTGCATCTCATATTTATCAAATATTATTTGGTCTCTCATAGAGGATTGTAATGTCAAATTATATCAAAAAGCTGCACAGGGCTGTCTGAGGATTTTATATCACTCTAAACATGTGAAATGTGGCTTTGCATCGATGGAAAATAGAGAATTATTATAAAACTATTAGGGGTCGGCAGATTATCAACCAGGCTGATTATCAGATCCGATATTATATAAAATAAAATGTGCTGTCTGTTGTCCACTCTGTGGTTTTCGAGCAGTTCCGACCCAGTTCACTTGTTAATCCACGACACACTAAGCAAGAGCAGGAGCGAGAGAAGCCAACGCTTACTGCTAAGCTGAAGTAACTGTCAGATTTTCTGTGGGAATTATAATGATATATGATGAAACTGTTAAATGAATGAACATATTCAGGTTATCAGGCCTATCTATAGGAATATATACATTCATATTTCATTGCATAAATGCTGCTCCAGAGCAGATCTGGCTAAAGATAATGCTGTCTATTACAGTCCAGGAATAATTTCTCCTTAATGAAGGTTAAAATTTTCAGTTTGTCTCAAAATTGCTTTAGAGAGGTGTTGGTTCAACAGTGTGATCATTTTGAAGGATGTAGTGTGTGACACTGTTGAGTTGTGCATTAAACAGAGGTGTTTCTGATATTGAACCTACCTTCATTGAGATAAATAGGGTTGACAAAATAATAGAAATGCCTGGATATGGTGGGTGTCCATAGACTTTATGTAGCAGTTGTTTTGTGTTGGTATATTGGTCTCGTTGATTACTCATGATCGGTAGAGGAATCAATGCTCAGAAACTTTTAAAATCAGTTGTTCCTGTTGAGCGTTAATCTTGTTTCCAGTTGCTGTTATAATTTGAGGAAAAACAGATTGTACTGGTCAGATGCCATATGTGATGATGTGTGCAGCTTGTGTGTGTGAGCACATGAATATTTCAGTGTGTAAAAGGGAACTGACAAGCCCCATCAGAACTGATCTGTGAAAAGACACACTACAGGGCCTCTGATGTATGGTTGTCAATGGTTTGCAGAGTCTAAAACTGTGCTTGGTGGATTCAAAGACGAATGAGTTTGGTCTCTGCACAAACACACACAATCTGTTGAGGATATTTTATGATGTTAATTACACATGAATTATCATGTTCCAAACCACACTGGAAGGAAAACCTCATCATCACCTCACGTCTCTCACTGAGGAACAAATGGGAGAACTGGAACAGGAGCCTGTACTGTCACTCCCAGTTAAAATACAAAATGTGAATACATAGTTGTGTTGTCCCTTCAGTACCAATGTGGGCGCAGATAAAACTTTCTGTGAAACTTTGTTACCTTATTATTATTTTTAAGTATGGTGTTGTGAAACCTTCCTGAGTATTAGTATAACAAAACAAGAAAATTATTTTCAAAATGAAAGTTCTAGTAAAGTCCCAGCAAGCTGTAATTTAAGTATCAAAATAAAAGTACTCATTCTGCAGACTGGTGTATTATTGTATGTGAGAGGGTTAAAGGAGATATGTCTCTTTGTTGGAAAAGCTAACAACTCAGTAATATTTAAGATGAGATAGTGTGCACCAGCAAGACACTGCTTTTTTATAAGTATAAGAGGTTGGAAGCCACTGATTTAATATCTGCTTTGTATTTTCCAACCTCATCACATTTTTATTCAAAAGCTTTATGTTGTAGTGACCAGTGACCAGTAACTATATTTGCCAGGTTAATTTAGTGTATCACCACTGGCAAATACAGCCAATTGAAGAGTCATAATCTTTTATGATTGTTTCAAACAGGGATCATTGAAGAGATACTGTCGTGTTTAAATGTTTTCATGCCATTAACAGTGACTCCAAAACAGAGCAGCTATTGCAGGAAAGAAACAGCTGTTCATTTTGGAAAATACTGCTTTCTTGCCTGAAGTTAAATCAGAAGCTCAGTAACACTGTTATGTCTGTTACGTCTTTAGCTCGGTTTAAGTTATCTTACCTTATCTTACCTTAGTTTACTTAACCCTAGAACACTAACATTAAAATTAGTAACACCATCATTGAAAAAACCATAGATGGGAGGAGGGAAACAAACATACCATTAATAACATCAATGAGCTGCCTGAAGCTACCCAAGGACCCATGCAACTCAGACAGCAGCAACACAATGACAATCACATGACAAGAATCGTGTGGGTGAAAATCACCCGACGTTAGTGTTCTAGGGTTAATCTTAGCTTAGTCTAGTTTACTTTAGCAACAAGACTGGAAGCAGGGGCAAACAGCTAGCCTGGCTCTGTCCAAAGTTCAAAACCAACACTTCTGTAGGTGCAACAGTAACTCTCCTGAAACCATAAACTTTCATTTTAATGTATGGATCAAACAAGTGAGATCCAGTGTGTTAAGTAAAAGAGAGCACCTTTTGTGCAGAAAAACTGAGCTACAGCCACCACGATCTTCTGCCGATTGGCGGAGTTAGTATGATGGACAGTCCAGCATGAAATGAAGAACTCCTGCATCTGTGTTGTCACTAACGTGGCCACACAGCAACATTCAGGACATGTCCATCGAGCTGAGCGGGCTAACTCACTGCTGTAACGACAGGGAGTCATTGCTGCCAGGTGGGACCTTGGACTCTGTGTTTCTACCCACAAAGACTGTTCTCCACTGGTGGAGTTTAAGATCATGTAACGGCAGCCAGACTGGTGAGGGAGCAAGCTACACGGCTGTTATTACAGCAGCCTACCTACAGGAGTTGTAGGCATCAGTGATCAACAACCACCACACCTTGATGGATTTTTCATCATCATCAGCTTCAGTCATGCAAATTTAAAGACTGTTTGACCGAAACTCCACCAACATCTCAAGTTTTTTTACAAAATGAGAAAATACACAGTTGCTGTTGCTAAAGTAAGAGTTACCATTAAGACTGTATGGTGTTTGAATACCACTGAGGGCATGAGAAGCAACACTTCATTTCCCTGGATGTATGTCAGGCACAAGTGTGGAAATGACAACAAACCTGAACCTGAAACCAGATTAGCTGTTTCCCTCTGCCTCCAGTCTTTATGCTAAGCTAAGATAATTGACTCATGGCACTAGCTCTATAGCTAATGCATAGACATGAGTGTAGTATCAATCTTCTCATCTTAGTCTCAGCAAGCAGATGTGTGTATTTTCCAAAATGTCAAACTTGTTCCCTTTAAGACGAAGCAAAAACCACATACAGTTAATCTGTAAACATGCAGTGCACAGACAATGTGGACACCTGGTAATTAGTTGGACTTTCATGGAGAACTCTGATTCACAGGAAGCGATTTGTATTTCAGGTGCCCGCCTCCTATAGAAACTCACAATTTACTAACCAGTGGAAACGGCATTACAGCACTAGACACAGTATGAATGACAAAGAGGTTTACAGGGAAGTGCAGCACAAAAGCGGCACAGCATTGACCACTTGGCAAAAAGCATTGAAAGCTAATTATTCCAAAGATCAGTATTGAAATCCCCAGAAATGTAGCTGGCACTGAGGATGGGTTTTTGGAAGCGCGTCACCGCCTCATTCACAGCTTCTCTAATAATAGCAAGGATTCAAAATTAAAATGGAATAATTTGTTAGAGGCAGGATGTCTGTAAATAGACAAAATGACAGAGTGAACAGCCTCCCAGGTTACAGCTGAGCTGCCCACTTTCTGACACGTGGATGTGTGTGTGCATTTGGCCTGAGAGTGTGAATGTGCATGGTTGTATCTGCGTATCTGGCCTTACTGTGCGTGTGTGTGTGTGTGTGTGAGTGTGTGTTTGTGCACGTGTGAGGCACCATCTGTGTTGCCGTGTGCAGCTGCGCTCCCTTGGAGCCGAAGACCCAAAACTCAGCTGTTACCAAGACAACCCCCATGCACCCCATACCTGGTCCACACACACACACAAACACACATAGTGTTCAAAACCACCTAAAGGTCTTACACTGTGTGTGCTCTTACATGAGCAGATGGACAGAGATGTATCATAGATTTCTAATGAAGTGTGTGTTTGTAAGAGAGAGAGAGAAACTGGGAGAGACAAGCAGATGGACAGTCTGTGTTTCAGTTTGAGGTTTCTCTCCCCTCTGCTTGAGTGTGTGTGATATGAAGATGATTTCAGTCCGCACTGAACTGCCTGTTTGGTGGATCTCTTTCTTGACTGCCTTCAGTCATTTAATCAGCCACACATCTTCAATGGTAGAATGTGCCTTTGGCCAGGCTCAGCATAAGATTAGCACTCCTTCAAGTTTGAGGTAAACAAGGCTGTTAGAGATAGCACTGATACTAATGCATCAAAGACCCCTTTCCCATTCACTCCAGGATTCTGAAAGTAAAATACCCATTTAGGCTACATCCACGCTACTACTGTGTTTTAATGATCCATCCGCACAACACACATACTAACACACCTGAAAACATATGTCACATGGCTGTTCACATATACTGGGCAAGCGTGAGGCAATGTAAACAGGAAGCAAATTGTCTGCATTGCAGTTAGTTCATTGCAAATTCTGTTGGGAATTTATGGTGCTTCCTTCTGATATCATCCCATTTAATATTGTAATGTAGATTATTAAATCTGAGAATAGCTTTCTGCATGTATTATACATTGTGCACAACCTTTCAAATAAGCAAATAAAATAAACCCTCAAGCAATTAAGTTTTTTGTGTCACCTCAGTCTTCTCACCACCTCCCACATGTATCCAGTGAGCCCCTGGAGGTCCAGACCTCTAGGCCGAGAACCACTGGTATGTGACAAGAGTTTTAAGCAAAAATTGATAATTGGTGCCCCTAAATTAAAGCCTGAGTACACTCTGGCTCTAGAGGAGCTGTCTGGACTTATTAAGACCACGAGTGTTTTTCCAGCCTTGTGCAGCTCTTGCAGAATGTTTTTAACTCAGCAGCACAGAAGCAATATTTAAGCGGAAAGGATCAGTGCATTAGTTAGGTCCATGTCACTGGAGCATGCTGCTGCTGAAATTAAACAATGTGCTTATGCAAGCTTTGTCTGGCTGCAGCTAGCTGTCAAAAACGGCTAAGTTCTTTGCTGCAACAACAGATGGCGTGAAAAGAGCAGCACAGAAGGTGGACAGAGAGGCTGAGGCCTCATCTCACAACAGCCAACCTGTTATGTGATGAAAACATTTAAATACTAAAATCAGCTGTGTCCCCTAGCATACATGCCTTTTCAGTCTCTACAGGCACCATGCTAACCAGTGTATGCATACACGGGTAGTGGGCAACACTTCCTGGCTAGAAACCGTAGTATCTGCCTTTACCTCCACATGACGGAGGCTTTTAGCAGGGGAAATATAAGATGAACCAGTTGCATGTTAGCTGCTGTATGAGCTTCCGTCAGCACTGACAGCTCATTATTTGAAATGCTGAAACACATCAATATCCATATCTCCCCCTAGAAGAAACGATGATCTGAAATATTAAATCACGTCTTTCACCAAAGTCCCCATGCTAAATCATTACTAGCCATGTTAGCAGCTCTCTGAGTCTGTACTTGGACACGGCGGTGCTTTAAGCTAAATGTTCAGCATCTTTGTTTAGCATGTTAGCATGCTAATGTTTGTTAATTAGTTCTAAATTCAGACTGATGAGAATGTCCTTAGCTTTGCTCAAAGTGAAATTTTGGCCCTGATGATGGTGAAAGATGAAAAGTTAAGGGATCACCAGGCTCATTTGGATTCATCTTCCCAGGAGCATGAATGTGTCTGTAAAAATGTTATTTATATAATATTTCAGTCTGGACCAAAGTGGTGAACTGACTGACCAACAGACCAACAGACCTACATTGCCTTTGTCCAAAGCCTGGTGTGGCTAAAAATGGAAATGAAAAGAATCACTGATTTACACCCCAATAGATCTAGTACTGTAACATTGATTAGCTTGTTGCATGTTGTAATGATTGTGATGAAATTGCTGCAAACTATACCTGTGTACCTGTGGTGCTTTTAGGATACAATAGGTTTGCAGAGACAAGGATCGTGGGTTGCTAATCTGATACCGTTTTGTGAAATCAGACCTGCCAACCCGTTTGAAAGGTTCCTTCATCTCTCTCAGCACATGCTGTATTTTTCTTACTTGATACATTTTTGTCTTGTCCCTGTTTTATCTCCTGAAACAGGCTTCACCTAAACCATGAACTCTATTATCCTCCCCAAAGCAAGTCAATTACATCACACTGCACAAATGGCTAAATTAATATCTCTCTTTAACTACTCTGAATGGAAGCAGTGTGTGACAATCTCGCTGTAGTTGATCTAGTAAGCTAATTAAATCAGATCCATCTGTACTGGAACGCAGTGGCTCCACTGACACCACTGGATTTCCAGGGAAAAGGGACAATTCAATTCAATAACCTTTATTTAACGTTATTCTTGGTGACAAGTAGGGCAAGGTTTAATGAAGGGGCTGAATCACAGATGACATGAAATATAAAAATATATCACGTCTAAGTCTGTGATTCCAAGTCTATTAACGGAGGTCCTTTTTTATCAAACGTACTTGTCAAGTCAACTATTGCAGGATTCTCTCACTGTGTGTGTGTGTGTGTGTGTGTGTGTGTGTGTGTGTGTGTGTGTGTGTGTGTGTGTGTGTGTGTGTGTGTGTGTGTGTGTGTGCGCGCGTAAAAACAGTTTTCAGTGATTCATGTCCTTCATTAAGGATTGTCCTACTTCTTTCCCACAATCCTTCACCTGAATGTTATCTGCTTCCCTTTCCACACACAGATTTTCCACACAGTGCTTGGTTTCTCATTTCCTATGATTTCAGAAGTAATACGATTATTTTACCTGTTCACACTTCACACCAATATATAAATTTAATCTCAACAAGAAAAGGGTTTACTGGGCGTCCCTTCAAACACACTTTGTACATACACAAACAGACAGAGGAGTTTTCGGACATCAAATAGAACGATGCTGAAGTGGAAGCGATATCTCTCCTCACAACGGCGTTCTGTCTCATAAAGGATCTGTTGCCTGTTGCATTCATAATTGTGTGATTACTGCAAGCATTCACACTATTGAAGAATCTATTTTTCCATTTTCTTCCATACAAGTTACTAGTCGTACACACTTGAAGCTAGAAACATGGTTCCAAAGCTAAAATGTTAAGAATGTTTAGGACATGTGTGCCATGACTTTTGGTGCAGAGATCTATAATAGTTGATTTTATATTAATTTCTTGACATTTTTTTGCAGAAAAAAGCGATAAATGATGAAACATGATAAAACATGTTGAATATGTCAAAAACTATAAAAACTACAAGATTAAAACTTTATGAACTTGGCGAACAAAGCTTTCTGTCCTATAATACTCCCAGTTAAATGCCTCTATACAGACCAAGAGGATAGGAGCAGGGCTGTTTTCTAATGCATGGGTGAGCTGGAGCAGCACCAAAGACCAGGAAGAAATCTTTTTTTAATTATTTTCAGTTAAATTTCAATTTTCTTTTAAAAGTCAGTCTCTTTCATCCAGTGCACATATTACACCTCAAGTGTCAAAAGCAAAAGTATTTATCATACAGGAAAACAGCCTTTTTGATGGATAAGTTATTTTATATGACATTATTGGCTGATATTGATGCTTCAACGTGTAAGCAGGATTTTACTGTTATAACTGTCTAAGGTGGAGCTAGTTTTAACTACTTTATATACAGTTGGATTGATGAGTTCATCAACCAGTCTCCTCCAGTGGCCAACAATATAAATCTGGGGGTTCGTGAGATGGATAATGGGGTTGATAAGAAGGAAAATTTCTGCTACACGTGTGTGTCTTAATTTTTTTTTTTCTTTTTCTAGAATTTTCTCTTTTTTTATGCTCTTGTAAAGCGGGTCGTTTTTTTTTTTTTTTGTTGTCTTTGTTTTTTAGAAAATTTATCAGATTTCTAAGATAATAATTTCATTAATTCAGAAAAACGGAGCAGATTTTTTTTCCTTAAAGGAATGCATTGTGCTTCCCTAGAAAAGTGTGAAGAACAGCTGTCAAATAAATCTAATGGAATAAAAAGTAAATTTGGATCCAAAATGTAGTGGAATTATAAAGTGGCATAAACTACAAAATACTGAAGTACAAGTAGTATTTGAATAAATGCACTTAGTCATTTTCTATCACTGGTGCAAAGGTGCATCCTCAACCACTGTCATCAAACAGTCAAACGTGTAATGATAAACAATCACCCACACCCTGAGATTAAGTTACATTACTGAAGTCCCAAACCAAGAGATCTCTTTAAAACAGTGCACAGTTGTTTCAGTTATTTCTATGACACTGAGCAGCACTGAACAAAGCGAGCAGTACTGAACCATGTGAGCAGAGCCTCGTTTTTGCGGATGAACCCAAACTCTGCAGTGCTGCTGTTAAGGACAACAGTATTTTGTTAATTCTGGTGCTCTCTTTGCTAATAGCCAAGAGAAAAAGAAAAAAACTGACACACAGGGTTGAAAAAGAGGCATGGAGAAAAGACAAGGAGACGTAGAGAGATGAGAGAGAATCTGTTTTAGTGAATAAAAATGTCAAGCAAGGAGAGAGCAGGGGAACCCAGAGAGTGACGAGTGGAACAGACTAATGATGTGAGTAGTAGCTACAACAGTTCCAGAGGAAGAACAGTCAGTCTGTCTGTGTCTCTATGAATTTCCCACTATCCTCTGTTGCTTCCCACCACTGTTCGAGTACCAGAAACTTCACTGCTATGTCTTTACACTTTGACTGCATTTCACAAAATCAACTTTTTGAATAGTCATTTGGCAGAAAAAGAGATGGATGGATGTTTACACTTGTTTTTTACAAGTGTGTGAGTTTTGGTGCTGAGTGCATTTTGATTTAAGAAATAATCAAACATTCATTTATTCATTTGTTTTCTAGACCTCTTGAATATTTGTAAATACATCAAGATCAGTTTGAATCTAATTACATATTATTAAAAAAAATGACAGCTTTTTACAACATTATCACAAAATATCAGAGAAAAAACAAATTGAATCAGTTTTTTATAGTTTCATCTTCAATAATTACAAAAGGAGGAACTGACAGATATTTTCAATTGATCCCAACACGATTATAATATTAAATTAACTTATTGCCACATTAATATTGATGCAAAAGACAGTGTGGGATTCTTACAACAATGTGAATCAGGTTTTGATAGTATCATATGTTTGTCTTCCAGCTGTTAATTTAAGTACAATATTCACTTTACTTTTAGCTCTGTTTTTGTCTCCACCAACTCCTGAGGGAAATATCTGACTCCTTAGCTGCTAAATGCTACGTTACGTTCACCAGCTAGTGGCAAACCTTGGTGCTGGACAGGTTGTGCATAGTGGATACAACAGAGGTCTGGATACAGCTGGCTGCTGCTGCTGCTGCTGCCGCCGCCGCCGCCGCCACTACCGCCGCAGCCGCCGCCACCGCTGCTGCTGCTGCTGCCGCTGCTGCTGAGAGCAGTGAGAGTGAATCAAAACAGTGAAGTTGTTAAACCAAAACAATGAGCTGAAAAACGCTAAAAGGCTTTGTAGAGATGTGTGGAACTGCAGTGCTGAGTGATAAATCTTAAGGGCCCCTTTCACATTACACATACTAACGTGATTAATGGCTGATATAAAAATATGAAACACTGGTGCAGCTGGTCTATGTTTATCTCAGAGGCAAGCATCACAAAGCTGTGCTGTTCTTTGTGAAGCTTTTTGGTTAAGACTTGTCTTGTACTGTGATCTGTGTAGTTTTGTTTATTTTTGTATCTGTGCATGTGGTTGTGAGGAAGATTCACTTTCAGAATCAGTACTTTGAATTAACCAGGGTTCCCACACCGTCTTAAACATCAAACTCAAGGACTTTTCTAGAACTTTCCAGGCCCAATTCGCTGAAATTCAAGGACCCAACATGGCCTAGTTTCAGACACAGATCAAGGTGAATTACTGTTGGAACTTTTTTTTTTTTTTAACTTTTTTTTTTCATTTTTATAAGAACTAGCAGGCTTCATTAGTTCACAGACCACAATTAAAACGAGAAAGAGCCTTGTATGTGTGTTGTCTTACAGTGATGACAGATTGAGTGCTCTGTTGCACATATGCAGACAAGTACACACAGCCTGTTTACTAATGTAAAGTAAAATACATATATATATATATATATATATATATATATATATATTAGCACGTATATTAGCACCAATTTCTATTTAGGTTCATTTTCAAAAACTTTTTTTCTCAAATTCACAAATTTTCAAGGACATCAAGGTTAATGTGATTTATTTGAATTGGTCTGAAACACTGCAGAAATGAAATCACATCTGCATCAGCCTTGTTTAGAGCAGAAGATTGTTTCCTTCATTTGTTTAAATCTGGGAGAACAAATCAAACATAGAAAACTGCAGTGAGCTTTCCTGCAGTGTGAATGTGGTCTGCACCAGCGACAAGAACACAAGGCTTTACAAGCAGAGGGAAACAGATGTTGATGTCTGATAACCAGCAGTTCCTCATGCTCGGATAGCAGCATTAGAAAATGAACTAAGGGCAAAGCACAGTCTGGACTGATGCTCACATTCAGCTGTTTCTTTATGTGCATGTACTTGTTATGAATGTGTGAGAGGCTGCATTAGTCTGGCAAAGTTACAAAGACTGGAATCAGATCAGTTGTGACTGGTGTCAAGTGACCTCTGTTTACAAACTGACTTGTGATTGGACAGAGTGATGTGGCAGTGTGAAGTGATGACACACCAACTTGAGAAAGCTCCCATCAATCACTTGTACAAAGTCTTTCTTTGACACCGATGACAACAACGCAGCACCGGCCCTTCAGCAGTGTTCTCGTAAACCTCCTGCTGCTTTAGCCACAAATAGAAACAATGACAGGACTTGCTGTATGATTTGTAGATGGGCATATCAGGACTGATTGCTGGAGATCAAACCCCCCGCCCCCCCACAAACACACACACACACACACACTCACACTCACACACAGAGTCACTCACACCCTCATGCCACACAAGTGCAAACAAAGTTGATGATTTTAATCACCATAACATGCTGAGAACACAAACACACCCTCAGGGTGCTAATCAATTACTGTGGCACACACATACACACACCTATACACACATACAAAGACACGCACACAATCAAGCTAAACTAATTTCAGTCTAATCCATTTTTTTACGGGTTTCTGCAGTGTGTGTGAGTGTGTGTGCGTGTTAGTGTTTGAGTGTGTGTACTACAGGATGCTGGCTGCCTCAGCACAAAGGAAGACACTTCACACCACAAGAACCCATCGACACACACGTGAGACATGTTGTACAAGGCTTTGCGAACCACTTTGCCTCTCACCTTGTTAGAATTTACAATTTTGAGAGAGACAGACGTCAGAGCCTTCTGTCTTCCCCTTTTCCTGTCAGTCAGAATAAAATGATGCAAACATAAAGCAATCATCTGACATTTCCATGTGAAACAGCTCCACTTTGCCATGACCAACTGACAAAACCCAGTGTTTACTCAACCTAACCAGTTTGAGAAACGTTTTACCTTTACTGCTTCAAACCTTTGGAAGCTCTTTTTGAAAATGGTCATTTCAGGGATTTACCTCACACAGGGACAAAACTGTCACCGAGCCTCCTGCATCTCCTTCTTACTCTGCATAAAGCTGCAGCTCATGCCTAAATATGTGAAGTGTAAGCATTCAGCTCAAGTGCTACTTTGACAACACACACTTAGATGTATACACAACCTTAGCATTCAGTGGTGGTTCTTGACTGTGCGGATAGAGCTATCATTATGATAATACTGAGGTCTATCATAATTATCTGCTAATTGACTGCCTGATGAGGTAGTGCTCATTAAAATGCTCATTAATACTCCATCATCACCAATGATAGCTGTAATCACAGAGTGGTGGTTTCAAGGTCTTAACAGGAGGGTGTGTGAGAGCATGTGTGGATGCAGTCCACACATGCTGTATATGTGTGTGTGTGTGTGTGTGTTGCCTGTAATAGTTGCTCATAATAGTTGAGCCTTTCCTCCAGCAGCACTGTATCATCACAGAACCTGCTGCATTCAGCCCTTTCAACACATGAAGTACACACATATAAAATAGCCCATTTTCAGCTATATAGTTCATTCACCTGAGCGTCCCTAAGAATTACATCCAAGAACGATGCCGCACCTTACCTACTCCGTACAGTGCCAACACTGTGATAATGCGGGAGCCAGCATGCCCTATTGAAGCATGGCAGAAAGTGTGCTTCTAGTCTTAAAGATAATTTGGCCTCCTTTCCAGCTCCCTGGCATAGGTAGGCTTTACCCAGGAGGCTGAGAGGCTATGATGGATGAGACCCTATGATACTGATGATACACCGAGGATGGGAATGCCTCGGGATGTCCAGGAGGAGCTGGAAAATGTTGCTGGGGAGAGGGACGTCTGGATTACTTTGCCTGACGGTGACCTGACCCAGGATAACAGCAGAGGATGGATGGACTAAAGATTTAGCATTGACTCACGTTTACTGCAACTATACGACTAAAATGTTTAGCATGATGTATTTCTGGCCACACAACAGTCAGCGATGTTGCAATAAATAAATTCAACAGCTGATGGAAAAATAACAAATGACATCACTAACTGAGATGTGTGCAGCAGTTCAACATCTCGAGAATGTATGTCACATCAAAACATTTTCCAGTTTTACCATTTAACCATGCATATGGTTTTGGTTTTATTTGCAGAATTTTGTGCTAAACTTTCTGCTGTGTTCACCAATGCAATGAATGAAGAATACAATTCGATTTCTGTTGGTATTGAAAGTCATTATTTCATATGAAATGCAAAAAGTAGTGAAACCTGTTCTCTCCTGCTGAATGCAGTGAGCTGGCAGCAAAAGTCTGAGCAATGGAGACCTGGGAATCTGGGCTAATGAGCTGTTTGGCTAGAGATCATTCATGACCCCACTGCCTCCAGGAGCACTGTCTGTTCAGCCTTTAATAAGTTTTCCCAATTCAAGAGGCTCCAATCAGGCACCCTGAGGCACACCTATAGCACCTGTCTTACATTGGTTCCCGAGGGTGGCAGCAGGCTGCCCACTGTACCTGAAGGCATCAGTGCAGAAATAATAAATTAACTGTCATATTTACTATAACACGCCAGCTTTCTTCATTAACTACCACTTGTTTTCTTAAAGTGGAACACTGCAGGTTTTATTGCATCCGTAGTGTTGTTTTTACTGTATGTTTCCTGCCTAGCCTGAGCCACAGTGCATGTTGCAGCTACAGAGGAGAGGATTTTGTGGTCTTTCATAGTGTGTATTGAAACAGTGTTGTGTTGTGTGTTGCAGGTATGCCTCTTAGTCTGGATTGCAAGGCCTTCTTTGGCTACAGTGGAGAAAACCGAAGGCCCATCATCTACTGGATGAAAGGGGAGAAGTTTGTTGAAGAACTTGCGGGACACATTAAAGAAAGTGAAGTCAGGTAAACACACCAGCATCCACAGTAAATACTGATTCACTCACAAGTACTGTACCCCTAATCATCCATGAAAATGCGACATACATCTGATTTTACATGTCGATTTTTCACCACTTCTGTGAAACACTGCTAGAGAGTCTCAATCACACCCTCTCAAGTTTGCAGGTTTCTGTTGTTAATTAATTTCTGAAAAGACTCGACTCCAGCTGCACTCCTCACACTGTCACACTGGCTCTCGTATGATTTATGACTCATTGAGGCCTCTCTGACAGATTCGCTCTCAACTTTCCTTAAAAATTATAAACACTAATAATAAAGTTAAATTGAATTCATTTTCTCCCCTACTGGGACCAATTACACTGGTCTCTATTGGGAAAACCCTGATTGTCTGCGGGGCATCAAGTATCATCAGAGCAACTGGCCGGATCACCATGGATACCATCTGAACACTCACTCACTTTTCATGCACACACACACACACACACACACACACACCCCACCACCTTAAAACAGTTTGTTAAATATTTTTATTTAACTCAATCCACCTCCAAAATGTATACAGGCTGTACTGTGTGTGAGTACAGCAGTACTCAGTCTGCCAAGCTGCTTTTTTTGGCAGAAAAACTTTATATATTTAAATAATCACAGGACATCAAATGATACATCACAGGAACCACTTTCCTGGTAGCCTGTGATAACTTTGCCTCTGTAAGGCTTTGCAAGTGCTCTGGGGGGTAGAGATGGGGTGAGGTTTACAGGATTTATTGGATTAGAGCACATAAATCTAGGGTAACTTAAAAACTCCACTTGTTAATACCAGTGTGCCAGAGTCACTGAATGAAATATGTCATTTATGCACTGACATAGCCATTCCAGTTGCAAAATCCGCAAGCAGCCACTCGGTTCTGTGAATGTACATCATGGACTGTACATGGTAGAATTAAACATTACAGGAAAACCATGCTTTCTTGCAGCCTGGGCTTTCCCCATCAGTTCTTTTGGTCATGCTAACACTGTAATTCACCAGTGTAATTGCTGAGATTTTAAATGACATCACTAATGATAGGTCCAATAGAGCAACAAAGATGAGTGGTCAGATGATCAAACAGGTTGTAACTCTAAGTCTACAGTTTTGCCAGATTAGTTACCACTTAACTAAATGTGAGCGCACCCATAGTGTTACAACTGACACCCCCTCATTACAAAGGAAAACCAGAAGTGTACACTATAAACTACATCACTATAACTATAGCAAGCACAGTAAACAAAACAAACCGGCATTTTTGGTTTTAAGTTTACTGTTTTACTGCTGTACCTTCATTTTCTCCCCCAAACAAATCTGACCAACCTGTAGAATTGTTTTCTACGGAAGCTGAGTAAGGCCGTACTCGCAAATATTTTCTTTAATGTATTTTTAAGGATATTTTTAACAAAGCTCGTTATCATTTATATTATTAGGAGAAAACAATTTTTTGTTATCCAGAGATAATGAGATATTATCTGGAGAAAATTATTTTTTGTTGACCCAAGATAACAAGATATTATCAGGAGAAAATATTTGTTTTGTTTTCTTTAGATAACAGGATAATTATTCTGTTTTAAAATGTTATCCACCAGGATAACATCTCAAGAAAACCAAAAAAATCATTTTCTCCTGATATTATCTCATTATCTCAAGATAACGAGCTTTGTTATCTTGAGAAATGGGATTAAAAAAAATATTTGCAAGTATGGCCTTTCTGGGCTTCTGTAGTTTAGATAGCAATGCTATCCAAGTTTTAATGAAGTAGCAGCACAGAGCCTACCTCCCTAAAAATCTTCCTGTGTTTGGATATTTTCTCAGCACCTGGATGTGAGCACACAAGTACCTAGTTTGAGGGAACAAATTAAGCAACTTCAGTGTATGAGATTCATATTTAAATGAATGAGTAAACAGAAAATCCCCTTCCTATCATCTCCTGGGATATGTAAATGTACTTTGTCAAAACAAAATATTCTTAATGATTAAATCACAGTGTACCAGTGAATAGAACGTTCAACCAATAATTACCATAAAGAAACACCACCACAACCATTTTGAACATCCTCTCCTCACCTATGAACTAAAACCTGCAGCTGCTTGTCTTTTAAAGTCACAGTGTGAGTTCATGGTATGGCAGCAAATCCCTGTTTAGTTTTTCATGAATGCAGTACTCGTACACTGACAGCAGTAGTTTGGAAAGAATCTTGGGTGGGTTGATGCACCATCTACACTCACCACACTGTCACTGTCACCTTTTCTCTTTTCATGGTATTGTTCAACCTGCTCACTTTACTCCTCTACAGTCACTGCTGATACATAACCCTAACAGCCTATTAAAACATATATTATTATAACATAGAAAAGACATAATTGCAGTACCTATTTTTTTTTATGATTTTAACCACCAACACTAACTCTCGCATCCTGATCTGGAGGTGGTCAAAGCTCTTAGATAACATTTTTAAAATAAACTCTATGCCAAATGTTCTCTCCTGCCTAAAGAGCTGTCACATTTTATGTCATCAGCTCAGCCCACCAATAATAATGTGAATATTTATTCCGCCCTAAAGAGAAATCCTTTTACGTCCCTATTATCTTGCTCCCTCCACAGAGGGCAGAGGTCAGGGTCATCTTCACAGCAGCAGCCCTGCAGCTGGCAGCAGTTACTTCAGGGATACTTCAGCAGGAGGGCTAAGGGATGGTCACTGTCATTGTTAAGCCACTTATTGGCCCCTGAAAATGTTCACTCCCAGGAAATCAGTGGTGTAGATAAAGAGAGCAGGAGTGTGCATGAGTGTCAGTGTTTAAACTTGAAACTAATCATGCCCTGTAGTATTAAATTAACCTTTGCCTGATGAGTTCTCAATCTTTCAGTGCAGTCCTCTGGCCAACTCTGATCCAATCACATCGTTATTCCAAATCCAACAATCACACTACAGCAGACAGACTCCTGCTGTGATGCACATTAATCTGTCCATGTTTAGCTCCCTCCACCCATCCTGCTGAAGCACTGGCCTGGGGACTGTGGATGTCCGTGTCTGTTTCCACAGTATCCAATACCACCTTGTGGCTCAGTGATAACATGAATACCTGCAATTACCGAGGCTTGTTCCCCTGCAGTGTGTGAGAGAACTGCTGACACTCTCACCTCATTATTATTACACCACCCAGGGAGAGGGACCACCTGTGATACAGACAGAAGACCTACGTCTTATATGTATTCAAGTGTTTTCAGTCAAAATATGTCCAAACGCACCATCAACATAATGAATGTAAGCACTATCATTGGTTTTACTGCAGTTGCTGGCACAGCTTCACTGCTGTCCATGTACTTCACATTTCTGCAACTCAGCTATGATAGTTCATGGCTCGTTCATGTGCAATGAATTCATGATTACAATATTTCCACTTGGGCCAATGCTTGCTTCATATTTTCACTTGAAGGCTGCTCTGGCCCATATGTCTAGTGATGTGGAGAGGCTTCTTT
This sequence comes from Trachinotus anak, assembly GCF_046630095.1. Lineage (NCBI taxonomy): Eukaryota > Metazoa > Chordata > Actinopteri > Carangiformes > Carangidae > Trachinotus > Trachinotus anak. The sequence continues at coordinate 23,068,679 of NW_027273872.1, read as the reverse complement.
ACCTGCTTAAAATTCACATCAGCTGTCCAATCCAACTGCTGCCTCGCTGTTTTAATGTTTTTTTATCCAGAGTTCGTGTCTGTATCAGTGAAGGTTATTAGTTATTAATGTGTCTTCTTTTTCTTTTATCTTAAAGTGCAATTAGTCTTGCATGGGGCGTTTTAGTCACCTAAATGTTGTTTCAGAGGTGGTTTCACTCTGACAAGAATAAAATAGGGAGAAACAATTCTTTTCTTAAAGAAATACTTAATTATAATAACAATAAAAATAACACATTTTGTTTATACAGAGTTCATGAAGGCGCTTAAAGACACTTAACAGAGGTAAACAATTAGCAAAAAGAAGTTACACACAAAAACAGACCAGCTGTAAAGATACTGTATTAAAAATAGGTCTGGAAAAGGACCAAATACTGTAAAAGAGATGAAAAAAATAACATACTTATAAAAGCATCAGTGACAGAGCTGAGTGTTAGTTGAAAGCAACTTTAAAACAGTGAGTTTTGAGTGATGTTTCAAAGCTGTGGAGGGTGGCAGAACATTTAATGTCCATGGGGAGAAAGTTCCAGAGCCCTTAGGGGCAGCAATGGAGAAGGCTCTGTCATCCCAGGTTCAGTGTTTGGTCCTCTGGGAGATGGAAAGAAGGTTTGAATCAGCTGAGAAGAGGTCTGAGAAGAGGTTTCATGCTGGGGTGTTATGGTGGAGGAGATCAGAGAGGTAGGAGGGAGCCATGTTACAGAGGGCTTTGTAGGTAATGAGGAGGATCTTGAACTGGATACAGTGAGGGAGGAGCCAGCATAGGTTACACAGAATGGAGAGGACGCAATCATGAGTCAGGAGATAGGCAGAGAGAATTTATGGAGAAGAGTATTCGGGCATGCCAATGAGGATGCTGCAGTAATCAAGTCTGGATATGATAAAAGCATGGAGGTGTTTCTGCAGCTGAAGATGATAGACAAGGTTAAAGGCGGGTGATATTTTAATGTGGTGTTCAAATGAAAAAGTGGGGCCAAAGATGACTCCAGGGTTTACATTACGTCTCTATACAACTAAGCTGCTACAGCAAATACTTTTTGTAGGAAGCACAATAGCAATAACAATAATAACAATAATAACGAATGGATTGAATATCTTGTTAATTTACATACTTGGCAGGTCACAACAGTGACTGGGGCGGTAGGGAGGTAGGGCCAGACAGGATAATTGATGAAAGATTTGGGACCAATGATGATCATGTCATATTTGTCAAAGCTCAGTTGTAGAAAATCGGTTTGTGTCTACAATTTAGTGAGACAGTTGGGCAGGGTGGAGTGAGTTAAAGTGCCAATGGATTTAGATATAAAGCTGGACATCATCAGCATAGCAGCAGAAGTGGAGACCAGGCAGGAGATGATTTTACAAAAGGGAAGAATGTAGAGGAGAGGAGCAAGAACAGAACCCTGAGGGACACCTTAAGACAGATGTGTCATACACATCAGCATGCACAGTTATTAATAAATCTGACTTCAATTTTGACTTTTTACAGTAAAGGGCAGTACTATTTATGCTTTGGAAAGTTACAGGTGGTAAAGAAGAACGGTGTGGTCAGTGGTGATGCCAAAATAACTGCTAAGTCTTTAATCACATAAGTATTACATGAGCCTGACATAAGAAGATCTCAGCCAGGTATTAAGTGTCATATAAAAACCATCAAAGCTGAGCAGAAGAAATCATTTAGTGGGATGGAAAGAGCGTGTTTAGAAGCAGACATCAAGTAGCATTAGAGTTACAAATTGGAAAGAGATTGAAGGGGGTGACACGAGAAAGAAAGGAGGGGTGTGTGTGTGTGTGTGTGTGTTTGTGTGTTTGTGTTTGTGTTTGGGGAGTGGGGGATGTGAAAAAAGGAGGAGAAGAAGTGAGAAAAAGTGATGTGTTTTTAATCAAGGACTGTAACAACTCACTGCTTTTGACAGTGACCTCTGATGCTCTGAGTCATTGTGTGTCACTCATCAGAATGATGCACACACTGAAATCCACTAACATGTAGAGACAGAAAGCAAGAAAAAGGGAAAAAACCACACACATACAGAGGTGATCCCAGACATCAGGTGTATTTCTTCAGGAACACTTGACCTTTTTTGCTCTCATAATTCTTCATTTAATGTTTACCATCATAATGTTAATAAGATTTCTGCTCCTCTGTTGCTAAATGGGCCGTGAACATTTATGTTGAGAGGGTTAGGTGATCAGGTCCCACAGGGATCACACACGCTTAAAGTGCGTGTGTTGAAATTCTTTGCATGCAAGCACTTGGAGAAAAGCCTGAAGTGACGGACATAGTTTTTTTCATGGTGAATTACCAACACAACCATGTGAAACTACCTTCCTCTTCTCTGTTAGACATGGTATGTATTGTGCCAACTCCCATTTGGTTCAAACCTGTGTGTTTTAGAATCAGCCCAGTCTAGACAACCTTTTTTTACTGTAAGTCAAAGCCGAGTCAAAGAGGAAGACTAACCAAATTTTGTGGCCTGTCTGGTCTATTTTCTGACACTAGTGCTGATTCTGCATTATTGCTTGTTATTTTCAAAATCCTGCTCTTTGCGGGTTTGGTTTGACTGACCTCTGGAGATTCAAACCAAACTACACTATAACACAGCAAATCTCAGCCAGGCTTAACTCAGCTAATGATACCCAGGACTATTTCTGCCTCTTTTCTGTTGTTTTATTTTTAGTCTTCTGGTGGTCTTCTCCTGTCATTCTTTTTTTAATAAACTGTAAATGTCTAAGGGATTCCACTGTAGCTCCGTCACACAGCTTTACCATTATACCAAGAAAAAGAAAGTTAGAGCAGGCTTTTCATTCCCTTTGACTTTAGCCACTTTATCACTGACTTTTTAATTGACAGGAAAGGGTGTATACAAGCTCACCTATTGCAAAATATATTGCTGACAGTAAATACAAATTTATTATTGCCTTCCAGAACTGTACTGTAATTTTTGCTTTTGTTTAGTCTGATACCTGATTTTTGCTTCATTTCTTCATTTTGTGAAAATCAGACCTCTCTGCACCATGATTACAGCTTAATCCAAAAATGTAATGCAGGTTGCAGACCCAATGCCTTATATATTTGAACAAGGCATTTCACATTGGTGTCGTTGGCCATCTGACTCCAAAAGTCTGTCTGGATTTGTCATAGTTCACATTCCTCAACCATTTTCTCTGGGCTTGTACTAGTCTGAGTCTGAGACAATTGGGTCAGACTTTATGTTACAAGACACTGATTTTAAAATAATTTTCCCCTTTGAAACATGTAACTGGATATTTATTTGTTTCTTTATTTATTCATTTATTTGTTTATTTATTAATTTGGATTCCCATTAGCTTCCACACAGTGGTCACTAGTCTTCCTGTGGAAGATTTGGTTAATAGCACAGAGGTTAGGGTAAATGAAATCGTCATCTGTGACCTTCATTATTGTAATTGACTGTTAAACTGATAAACTCCTCCCTTAAACAGTGATTGACAATCTTAGCTGTTAGCAATGCTGCTCGTCTTTGGATTTTGGTATACAGCATTTACTCAAGATGACTTTGTTAATGAGCTTGTATTCATTCTCAAATCGTAATCTTGTATGGAAGTGAAAAAAATCAGTATAAAAATACCTATAATAAACTATAAATTTCATCAAGGTGTTGGGTGTCCTCTTAACTGATCTGTTTTTGGATCATCTAATGGGGAAAACAGCCAGATCATATTGTTTTCAGGTTGTTCGTCCATCTGTCTCATTGTGAACACAATATTTCAGTAAGACCTTGACAGAACTTCATCAAATTCGTTACAAACATTCATTTGGACTCAATGTTGAACTGATTAGATTTTGGTGGTCAAAGGTCAAAGGTCAAGGTCAGTGTGACATCACAAAAATAATATTTTTTATGACTCTGGATAAACAGGATAGAATCTGAATCTAGTCTGAGTGGCAGAGGTATACAACCCCGAGGTGGTAATTCTAGTTAACTTGGAAACTGTAAACTTTATCCTATGTCTTTTCTGCATTATACTTGTTAACCTGATGTTATGTATGCAACCATCATACAGTAATCATATCCAAGTCAATTAAAAAAAAAAAGGCCAGACACAGAGTTTCATGGAGTTGAAGTGAGTTAGCTTGCTAGCAACATGTTATCTGCCAGTTGTCCTTTCAACCAGCAATACATTGTTCAAGGGCTTGAGATAAGTAACTACCTCAACAGCCCACAGATTAAAAAGTCACCACAAATCACAAGTGGTAAATCTGTTATCATTAAAAACAGGGCTTAACCTGGTAAATTCCCTCAACCAAAAAACCAAACCAAAAAACCAAACCAAAAAAACCACCCATTTCATCACTGACACAGCCGCAGACCTACACTGCAAGAAGCATGACATTCTACTTCACATTCACAGGAACAGAACAGACAAAAAGAGAAACAGACTTAAAACGACATGAAATGTTCATATGAACAGAAATTAAAATATGAAATAATTTGAATTGTTCACATATAAATCAAAATTAATGAATAAATTAATCAATGAAATTAAAATACATGGATATCCTTTAAATGAAATTAGGTTATTGGTCTCCATTTTTACACCTACTTTGAGCTGATTGGTGGAAATTTCCCAAACTGTGATGCTGCTGGAACATCTGTGTCGACTGCTCTGAATCTGCCGCCCCAGCACAGTCAGTCTGATCTCAGGTATCACTGGTTATGGCTGAATCTGGCCTTAAATCTGCCTTAAAGGTGCACATAGTGACCCTGACATCAGTTCAGTCTCCTCTCCCACCTCCTCTTGCTTGCAGGCTTTTAGAGGAGTATGACCTCACCATAAGGAGAGAGGCTTTTTCCAGCTGTCGCCAATGTTTTCTACACATGCCTCCTCGCTCCCTCTGTCCTCCTTTTTCATCTGGTCTCTACTCTGTTCCACAGGGCTCTGCTCCTCATTTCACTGCTCCCCTGCTCTTCCTATTCTCTTCTCCCCTGTTGTCTTCTTCCTCCTTGCAGGGGTTTTAGAGGAGTAATTTGGGAGACATGGAGCTCCTCCTGTCTCTAAGATTTGTACATTTACTTCTCTTCCCTCATTCTTCATCCTCCTCCTCTCTCTTCTCCACTTTTCCCCTTCGTTGATTTTTTAAGCAGGAATCTGGGAGAGGGGAGACCCCGCTTCCCTCTGATGTTACATTTGTGTTCTTTCTGCTCTTCTCACATCCTCCACCTCCTATTCCTTACAGGGTTTTTAAATGAATAAATTTAAGGGCAAAAGACGTTTCTGCTGTCTTTAACTACTTTCCATGTCTCTTTGTTTGTCTAGGATCTTGAGGGAGCATTTAGGGGAGAAGGAAGTGCAGCTGTCCTTAATGTTTGATGCTGTGGAGGAGGCAGACCTGGCCAACTACACCTGTTACGTGGAGAACCATATAGGGAGGCGCAGCGGGAGTGCTATTCTGCAAAAGAAAGGTAGGTTACTCTCTATTTCTCTTCCCCTCCCTCCAAATTTCATTTTTTTCCCCATTAGTTAGAAAGAATCAAAGAAGTGCCACAAATGTATTATCATCTCATTATTGGTACTAGCAGGTAAATCACTCTTTAAGCATATGCTTAAAGTTTTTTATTTTTTTGAATCTGTATCACTCTGCTCATCACAGCATCGTAACCAAAAATGTAACCATGTAGCACTGAAGTGAAACCACAGTTTATGCATTGCAGTGAAAAACAGGAAACGTAATGTGAGCCCTAGAGCGGAGCCCTGTTGCTTTCTGTTGCAGAAGAAGATAAACTTATATTACATCTTTTAAAAAGATGAAAGTCTTTTCAGTATGGTTGTCTGTTATTATTATCAACAATGTGTAACCTTTGTGACACTTTTTGTAGCTATGCTAACCCTGGAATGAAAACATTACCTAACAAACTCAAAAACTGAGATATGAGCTATTTGTCCAACTCTTGCAACTAACAAGTCACTCATCCATAGCAGTGGAGTCTGAGACCATGTTGCAAGTCAAGGTTCAGACTGCCTTGTGACTGGACTGCCTTCTTTCTGAGAGCCATTCAGAAAGATTGATACCATTCTCATGTTTATGCACTAAGCATGTTGCTACAGCCAGGAGGCCATTAGCATAGCTTACCTTAGGACCGCAGACAGACTTAATTTGTAAGACTGAAAACAGGTGGAAACAGCTAATCTGGTTCTGTCCAGTGTTGCCTAACAGCTGCCAACACCTCTAAAACTTGTGAATTCACCGTGTATTTCATTTCTTTAATCTATCCTCAAATAGCTACTTGTCACCAAGAAAAAAAGTCATTTTTACTTTTCTGTATTTAAACACAGTAAAGGGCTTATTTACAAGTTTAGCTATTGCTACATAGCCAACATTAGCATTAACAGCTGTGTATTTACCAAGTTCAGCACCAGACTCCGGTCTCCAGTGGTGAAAAGCAATGCTTTTGTTTTGCTTTCTATCACCTCTTTTCTCCTCCTGAAGTTAGCATGCTAACCAGCTAGCCCGTCTCATCACTGTCCACTACTGAGTCACTGTAGTCTGCCCTGAAGAAGTAGCGCTGCGAGGAGGGTCTATTATAATTTCTTGTTTTGCAAACACAATGATGACTGAAGCTCTTGGCAAGAGCCTTACTTCAACAGCTGTTAATGCTAACATTGGCTATCTTGCAATAGCTAACCTTCTAAACAAACATGATGTAGCATGTTTGTTATTGAACTTCAGAGGTTCTGCTAGATTTTAGTAGTATTTTGAACTAGGCTCAGTGTTGCTGCTTCTACTCTTTATTCTAAGCAAAACTAATCTCCTCTTGGCTCAATAATTAGCAGAAAGATATGACAGCGGTATCAATCATCTTATCTAACTCTCAGCAATAAAACAAACAAGTGTATTTTCCAAACTGTCAAACTATACCATTAAGGGGATTAAACATTTACTAAAGTGATACTCAGTTTAATTCACATAACTATAATTTACTGCCAAACAGACAGGCAGTCATGAACAAGTGGTGAACCTCTGGATTCAAAGCTTCCACAGTGTGCTGTCCCGAAAGCACTGCTTTATTTTTACTCAGACTTGCTAAATATAGAACCATGTCTGCTCTTGTTACCTGGGACATATTCCATCTCTCTTTATGATTCTGCTAACAAGGAACCCCCCCCCCCCCCCAGCTCAAGAATTGATGCTACTTTTTATGGCCCAGTAAATGTTTGTGGATGTGAACAGCTTCCAAGATAATTAAGATGTTATCTGTGTACAGCCATCAATAAATGTGTGAGATGTAGAAGCTTTTCCAAAGCTTAATTTCAAACATAAACCTAAACAGCTGACAAAAGGAAAGCAGTGCCACGACCATTATTTCTGACTTCATCCTCAATAGAATTCAAGTTGGAAGATGTTTGACAGGTGATCTCCAGAAAGTGCAATGAAAAATACCACAGATGGAGGCAATGCATGAGGGCACTGCTCCCATTGTAAAACATTTGCAGCCGTCCTGCAGTATCTTGCTTTCCATCTGATGAGCAGCGAGAACAGGCCTGTTTGAGTCAGAGGCCAAGACCCACAGAAAGGCAGAGAGACCTGGAGACAAAAAGAAACAGGGAATAACAAAACAGCAATAGAGGGGGAGATGAATTGTCTCTGTTACCTGAAAACCCAGTGGAAAAGAGAGACGCATGAATGCCCACTATGTGAAATAAATGTATGTAATGCAGAAAAGCAAGGACAGGGAGAATTGGGGAATGTGGAAAGTGATAAACAGGCAGAGAAATGGTAGGAGACGAAAATGGAGAACGAGGGAGAAATAATAGATGCAGACAGAGAAATAAAGATTGGGAAGGTGAGGGCTGTATGAGAGAATTGGGAGAGATGAAGTAAAGAGAAAATAAGGGAGAGAGGAGGACTAAAAACAGGTCTTTCTCTCTCCCCGTCTGACTCCTGCTGAATGCCTTGGGTGTCAAATCTATCTTACTATACTTAACTAGCCCCCTAGGGACTCACACACACACAGGCATAAGCGCACACACACACACGGGATCACAAAGACACAAACCTCCAGAGGGGGTCAGGATGAGAATAGCTGGGTCGTCATTACTTAACACTGTAATTACCTAGAAGAAAACAGGAAACTGTGTGTGTGTATGTGTGTGTGCGTGTGTGCAGGTTTGTGTGTGTTTGTGTATAACGCTTGTAAAAAGCCACAAGCAGCTCGCCTCTAGTTCACAACATATTCTGTATATGTGTGTAATCAGACCTGACACATATACACAGAAACACATACACCCCCTCCTCATGGGAGGCATCAAGTGTAATGGGATTGTTTAAAAGTGTGGTGCTGTATTCGAGGGTGCACTTCACCAGACACACATGTAAAGATGCAGAGACTTAAACTCACAGTGGAACTTGAAGCAGGTGTCAGCATATGCTGAAGGTATTATTGTCAGCTGAGGCTGTAGCTGCAGAGTATTTCTGTGTGCTGCTGTGTCAACCTCAAATGAGATCGCCCACAAAAAAGTTGGATGATGGAAACAGAGTCTTCTCCATATATGTCTTATGTGTTTGTGTTTATTAGCGTCTCGTAGTGTGCTGCTCTGAACACCAAACTAAAACAGTCATGCCTTCTGTCTCCTTTCTGTCTCATTCTTTCTTTCCTTTCTTTTTCCTACTCTACTCTTTCGCTCTAATTAATTTAACTAATTAATTGATATGTTACTAGTTGTAATAGTTAATATCTCCTGAACAACTTTCTAATGTTACAGTAGGTCAGTGTTGTGTATACCGCCATGTGATACCCAAAATCAATCAAGAGGAGCACGGGTGCCAATGATCGTCTGGGAACACATGGATTTTTTTTGCTGTGTATGTTGTCACCACTTAAGAGTTCTGTCTCTGTTGTAGGTAGGTGGCTGCTGTGCCTGTGTCCACTGAGCTAAAGACAGCACCACAGTGTTAACAGTGGTCTCAACAATTATGCAGTTGTGTATTACAAAGGAAGAAGACCAGGTCATGTGGCTGGACTGTGTGGCATCAGTGTATGAAACTGCGGGTGGAGCTGAAAACTGTTGTGGAACTGCTGTAAACAACTACAGTGGTCTCAGACTTTTGGACCCCCAACATATTGTCTGACAAAATCACCATAAACACAAGTTAAAGACAATGGCTGTGCTGCGATTTCAGTTGTATTTGCTTGTATAACGATCGCTTAGAGAGAACCTTAGAAGCTCATTCACGTCATGTGGTCAGCATAGAGTTGTTCGCAGGGCTGGTGACTATCTTCTTCAGAAAGTAGCTAAGGTCCCTAGATTTGCTCCTTTGAAAAATACTTGGTTAATTTAGCAACGAAGACAGTAAGTTGGTAAGGCTGCCTATGAATGCCCCCCTGATGATGTAATAGAAGAGCAACGACCAGTGGCTGGCTGTAACTTCATCTCTCAGTCAGTCATTCAGTCAGTCATGGACTGAACAAATCTGCAAAGTAACTTGTGATGTCCACCTCTAGTATAGGCTACTTTTTTAAAAGTTCATTAACCAGGCTAACAAGCCCGGAGACTGTTCCGGCACCTCCTGGCCTGAAGCCTTGATGCTAATAGGGTCACATCAAGGTGCCCGAACACAACATGACAGCCTAAACTAAGCACAAGTTATCCTAAGTTAGCACAAGTTATCAAAGCCTGATTTCATGCACCGAGTGTGTGCGATTGAATTAGGGTGTGCTCTCACCCTGCAGTGACCCAAGGTAATAGGTTGATGCATCTATGTTGCACACATGCACACACACACGCACACACACACATACACACACATACCTACAAAACACACACCATACACATCCACTTATTGTAACTGACAGAGCAGAAAGAGCTGCCTTCAGCCACCATGATGAGGGTCTTACTAGAAAGAAAAATGGAGGGAAAGAGGCAGACTGAAAAAGCTGACAGGAGAGAGGAGGGATTGAGAGAAAATGACAAACAGAAGGACAGACGGGCGCTCCAGACAGACATGGACCGAGTTTCTCTGATGTCACTCAAAGGGCTCTAAAGCTTTGAGTTTGGGCTTCCTGCTGGCTGCCATGTTTTTATCTTCATGTGGAAGGAGAAAATCCAGATTTGGGTGAGGACTGATTTAGGATGAGCAATGGAGACACACCCCCAAGTATTATCTGTGAGTGATGATATCTACCTAATGTCTCGATACCTTTGAAAATCATCCACAAGCCTCACTTTAGAAAAAACACCTAATAACTAGATTCTGGAAAATATATTACATGAATATCATGGAAACAACTAATCCTTTATTAGTTACTTGAAGGGGTGGATAAAGTTCAGTTTACTCACATATTCATGGTTATGGAGCAAGTTCAAAGAAGTAACCCTGATGATACCATTCAGGTTGTTTCAGTTTGGGTTTAATCTTCAAACATTTGGATGTGGCAATGACACTGAGTTGTTTTATATTTCAGAACTTCACCCATGAACTAAAAGTCTGGATATCTCAGCTTTTCCATTGATTAAGACCGTTCTTTTTCAAATACGTGTCTTGTGAGTCATCCAACAACTTATTTGATTTTCAGACCCATTTCAAATCTTATAAACATGAGTTTGTCCGACTTGAAGTCTTCTGACTTGAAATGATGAGTTGAATGAATGAACTGCTCAGAGTGAACTAAACTTATTAAAGTTTCAAAAGAAACAGGATTGGCATATCAGCATACTTCCCAGGATGCTTTGTTTGAGGATTAAAACTATCAAGCGATGCTTCTCTATGGTTGTTTGAAGCAAAAAATCAGGGGTGAAAGTTGCAATGCATTTAAAATACGTCAGGGTTGTTTCCACTGATAGTAATGAAAGCTGATATAATTAGAGATATTAGAGATACATTAGAGATAGAGAAGAAGAGATATTGAATTTCAGCAGTAGCAGCTTCTAATGGCCATTAGAGGAACTGCATCTTTAGTTGCTCCAGCATCCCATGGTGAATGATGAAGATGGTGAGGATGAGACAGATGGTTTCTTAGGAAACAATCTTTAAAACAATTTTTACTTAATAAAAATGCATGTTATTCTTGACAGATTGCTTCGGCAACACATGATAAACACATTTCTAACAAAGCCATAAGAATGAGACCAAAAACTTAAAGACAGAGACAAAGTAAGGGCTTTGGAATTCAACGAGATGGTGTCAGTGTCAAATTATGTTGGTTGTGTAGAGAGCGAAAGAGCAAGACAGAGAGAAAAGTTATGGAAAACTCTCATAGAAATGTCTTTTATCAAATTCCTCCCCATGCATGCAGAGTCCACCACCATCACCATTACCGTTGACTACTCTTTTCATGTGTAATAAGTAAAAAGCATATTTAATATTCAACTTCAAGTTCTGCTCCCATTTTACTGTGCGCAGATATCAGGAGATGGCAGCAAGTGACTCATTACTAATGGAAAATATCTGAGAAAGATGGATGAAGGGGGTGGTGGAGATAGAATGAACGGGGGAGAACAGAGAGATGAAGAGAAGAGCACAGGGGGAGGAGAAAGGGATGGATGGAGGCAAGAAGATGGAGAGAGAAGCGGAGGTTTCCAAATGTGCCTCATTACTAATGGATGCAATCCCAGTTCATTTCACTGTAGAGCAAATATTTGGCAATTAGTTAAATTTCAGTATTTTTCTTCCCCCTCGGACCGGCTCGATCTCTCCCTCCCTGCCTCTCTCCCACTTTATCCCCTGCTCTGTCACTGTCCCTCCTCGTTCCAACATATACAGTAGCGTATCTGTGTATAGGTTAAAGTGATGTAGCTGCTGAGTAGAGTTAGAGAGACGTCTACTGGTGAATTGTGGTAATTTCACTTAGGTCATAACAGCATACAGTGGTGGTAAATAAAAGAGACACATACATTGTGGGAGATTATTTTCAAGAGAAACACCACCAATATTAACACAGTTCAACTATATCTTAAAGAAGGCTGTACATTTCAAGTTTTGTCCTTAAATTGTGTCACAGTTTGATCCTCCAACCAGAAAACTCTCAAGTTTTAAAGACCTCCTCTCTCATGGCTAATAGCATGCATGAGATGCTGAGTTTAATGTCACTCTGAAAAGTGCAACATTTTTATAATGTGATGATGTTGTACAGGACAAATTAGAATCTGTTGTGGTTTATTTTGTTTATTTGCATAAATAACATAAATAAAACATAAATAAAAAACATGATGCATTATAGAAGTAAAAAGAGTAAAAAAAAATTAACAGATCTCATCAAAAAAGGGAAAAAACTATACAATTTACAATTTACATTTATTAATGAAGGAGAAAAATCACATTAGCTCAAGATACAGAATAAAACAGAAAAATTAGAATCACAAATTAGAGTAATCAATAATTAGATGTGCCATCAGTGGAATAAACACAAGATCAATTAATAACAAGTACAGCACATTCTATACAACTGCTCGTTTGCCTCATCTAATAAACTCTGACACTAAATTAAATGACGAGGATTGTGTTGCAATAATTATTCACATATTAATTATTCACACACAGCTAGTACTGCACTTATGTGTAGTTTTGAGGCAGTACTTCACTGATTACTTCACTACATTTCAGAGGGAAATCTTGTACTTTTTACCCCAGTACACTTATGTAACATCTGTACTGTAGTTGCTCTTTTAAAGATTAAGATTTTCAAACCACAACATGATCAATTTATAAAATATGTTGCATTGCTGTAGATTAAATTACAGTTTATGAAGCAGTTCAGACAAGCTCTACCTTGACCAGTGACAAAATAAAATAAAAAAAACTGCTTACATTTCAATGCTTGAGTAACAACAAGTAAACTATAAACGGTACAATAATGTAATCCTGACACAGGCTGTTCTGATGCATAAAGAGCACTTGAACTTTTGATACTTTAACTACACATTGCTTAAAGCACTGGAATATTTTTTATAAAGTGGTATTGTTACTTCTGCTTGGATCTCAGTACTTGTCCCACCACTGCCTGTTTCATACAGCACAAACCTTTTAATATTGCACTGACTATAATTTGTACAATCCTGTGGTAATAAACTCAAGGTCATGATTGAGAGCCGTTAAGTTGACATATCTCTGATTGACACATCCTGGTGAATAACAGAGTAACAGTTAGAAGAACAGTAACACATAAAAGGGAACAGACTGAAAGTTGCTATTACACAACAAAGAAAAAAAAACAAATGAACTGGTTAAACTGTACTTATCAAACAAGGTTCTTCAAGTCTGAATCCATTTAAATTAAATTCTGATCACTGTAATTTATTCAGAGACATGACATTCATGACATTCATGACATTTTGTATCACAACTTTTGTATCTTTTTGTGACTAACCTTTGATAGACTTCCTAACTGCAAATCTTTAAACTGTATATATGTCAAGCTCTGATGCTCTTGACTGAAGTTAACACATTGTTGTTATTGACTTGAAAAAAGTAGTCAGGAGCTTATAAAAGCCAAGCAAAAACAGATGATAGTAGGAGACGTTATTCTCCTGCCCCCTGGATAATTACTAACACTTTAGACCAACAGGTGGCTCTGTGCTGCCAGGTGGCAACACAAAGCTGGTGACTGCTGCTTGATGATGGCACACCGACACTGTAAGGTTAAGGTCATTTATTAAAACTTTAATAATCTCAGGGGATGTTGTTCTGTTAAAAGCACTTTCACTTATTTTGCTTTAATGGTAATACAATATAATGTATATTGAATAGAAATTAAATTAGAATAATATTCCTCATCAAACTGCATCGCTACAACAAGCCTATAGTTAAAGCTACTGTTCATAATTTACTGGTTTTAAAACGACATGGTGTGATAGTCTTGAATTTAGTGCATCTTCCACCCACCCTGACCACTTCCTGGGGACTCAGCGGTTGTTAACACATTCGTGGGAAAAAAAAAACTAAAAAGTGTGTGTAAGTGTGTAATAAAACCGTCACAAGCCGTCAGAAAACTAAACCTGGCCCTGACCTGGTTTCTAACTCATGATAGTTCAGTGTGTTTGTGATAATGAACATGCACAAAAGAGCAGATGTGCTTGTGTCGAAACAGTGAAGCTTTGGTGCATCATGTGGGTGGCAGTGTGGTCGCATGTATGCTCTTTACCCTGCAGTCTGTGAGTGTGCACGCATATCTGTGTGTGTGTGTGTGTGTGTGAGTGTGAGAGAGAGATGGTAATAGATCATATTTCCCATGTTGTCATTCACCAGCCATGTTCCATTAATCTCCCATACACTCATATTGCCTATGATAGCACTATCATTCATTCACACACACACACACGGTTTGAGATCATGTATGTGTGTGTGTGTGTGTGTGTGTGTGTGTGTGTGTGTGTGCATGCGTGCGCGTACGTGTGTGTCTAACATGCTGACGTGAGCTCATCTGTCTCTCTCACTCAATTGTATAAGTTGGCAAAACACTTTCTGGGTTTTGCCGACTTCTACTCTGCACTTCTGTCCCGCACTGCTTCTGTCAATCAGAGGCTTCTTATAACGAAACACAAACTGTGTTTATATTCAGTGTTAGTCACCAAAATGCATTTTGTGATTCTTTGAGGTCTAGCAAACGTGTCAAGTGTATTTCCTTTCCCGTTTTTTATTGTATTGTAAATCCAGCATTGTTTACATCCGTGTTTACTTGCTGTCTTCCTCACTGCCTTTGTCAGCACATCTTGGCTCCCTGTTGATTAGGACCATGTATTGCGTCACCGCACGTGCACGTGTCTTTGTCTGCCTGCACGAGCTAAACAAAGACAAGGGCCCACTCCACAAAAAGTGGATCCATGGCGCTACCACAGGTCAAACACTCCACAGGAAACCTTCAACACCCACCATAAGTTCACTGCCAACGAACTCGCACCAAAAGCACCGTCATTCAATTTCTGCAGACAAACAAACCAACAAAAGCATGAAAGCAAACTGTGAAAATGGCAGTTTAACAAACATATTTTGAGACCATCTCATTCACTGCTGAAGAGATATTGTTCTGTGCAGCACGCACATTTGTCAAACCACTTAGTCCCTATTCAAAGCCTTAGCCCAAACTCAAGGTTTGTCCAACAGGGGAAAAGTTGACTTACCTTACCTTACTTTCTCTAAGTTTTCAGTGCAGCTGTAAAGGCTCATTGCTGCCTTTTGTGACCAGCTGGGGAAAAATACTCTCTCACACACAGTTCTTTGAAAATCACCGGAGCCTTTTCGCTTTATTGGAGGTGTTTTCAAACTTACTATGTGTCATTTATACAGTACATGAGAAATGCTTCAAGGATGAGGAGTCATTCCTGTTCCTTCTATAAATGAAAAGTCTATTTCACAAGCAATAACTACACTCAATTCAAAAATGCTCCATTAGCTACACTCAAAGGTTTTGCTGCTGCAACCTGACTTGGTCTGGTATGACCAGTAGCTTGTGCGGTTTGTTAGCTTGTTTGTGTGTGGTTTGTTAGCTAATGTAAATAAACTAAGGAGTAAAGATAGATATTGTTGTGTGACCGACCTCACAGTTCTTCCCTACACGTTCTCTTTCACACCATTGTAGTATTTACCATCCTACCACAGCTGTCACTTGTGTAGAAGTTGCATAGACCTGCTTCAAAGTTTGATTTTGGACTAAACCAGAACAATGACCATTTTCTAAAATAAACTTTAAGTTCTTACGGCTGACAAGTGTGTCGACATGAGAAACACTGCATCATTGAACTTTGATTAAATGAAATTCATTCAGTCTCTCACCTCTAACCTTCTTGTTAATGAGGACAAGGCCAAAGAGAATTGTTATATGAGCAGACAAAGCAAACAAACATTAATGAGTAGCTCCTAATTAATTACCTCTTGACAGCGAGCTGGTTGTCATGTTAACATGTCTCACATGTCTGGTTCAGTGTGTGTGTGTGTGTGTGTGTGCATGTGTGTGTGTGTGTCAGTGTGCTTTATTGGTAGGAAGGTTTGGCAGAGAGTTAACAAAGCATCTAAATACAGCTGTGATTCATCAAAACATCACATCAAATGGGAAGTCAATCTCAGTAGTTCTGCCTGTGTGTGTGTGTGTGTGTGTGTGTGTGTGTGTGTGTGTGTGTGTGTGTGTGTTTGAGGGCATGAGTCTTAGTCACTGATTCAGAAAATTTTCCAATTTGGAGGTAATTTAACTTTTCTGTACTATATTTCCTGAAGTCAAATGATTGCAGATTCACTTTGTTCACTTAAATTTGAGTGAACCAGTTTGTAAAAAGCAAGTGAATCCAAACCAAACTGAGCTTCAACCGTTCAATGTTCTCTCTTATTGGAGGAAATAGGTGATTCTTTTATATTATTTTCTTTGCCGTCAGTGGATGATTCTCATCAGTTCTTCTTCCTCTCGCCCCCTCCCTGTCGCTCTCTCACTGTAGATATGTATCGTCTGGAGCTGGCTGGGGGTCTCGGGGTCATATTGCTGCTGCTGGGAGTCCTGACAGCACTTTACAAGTGCTACAACCTGGAGATCATGCTCTGCTACAGGAGACACTTTGGGAGCGATGAAACTGAAGACGGTAAGCCTCCCCTGCGCTCAGTGTCACTTCAGGACACACACATACACACACACACACACACACACACACACACACACACACGACACTCACAGTCGATGAGCGTGTGTGGCTCTGCGTGAAAAATCATTGGTGAGTTTAAACTTGTTAATAAAGAAACACAACAGCTACATTTAATTAAGTCTACACTGAAGTCAAAGGAAGCAGTTGACCAAAAAAAAGCACCAAAATGAATAAACGTTAGTTTTTTCAGTTGTTTGGGTGATAATTCTGTAACCATTGGTTGAGTTATGATGATCTTCATTTTTAAAGCCCCTTGGAAAAGAAAAATTGACAAAGTAATGTAAGCAGAGAAATTATACCTGAAGAAAAAAAAGCAGAAAGAAATTTACAAAGAAGTAAGGTTGCTGTATTGATTGAAAGTATTGATTTCAACTTAAAGTCTGCCTGATTTTCTAAACAGGGTATTACCGAGCTCTGGTGCACCGAAGATAAACTTCTGTTTTCTTTAGTCTGACAAACACCAGATGTAGAAATGATTAAAACCCGTCTGGATTCAGGAAGAGCTTACAGAGAGATGACAGACATTTATCCTGCGTTGATGACTCTGTTCAAAATAAAAATATATAATATATTTAAGATAAAAAATATAGCAATATTAAAATCATATGTGATATACATGTGAGGAAAAGTACAAATATACAGTTTAAATATACAGTTGTAACAAAAATAAATGTTTTGTGTTTTGAACAGTGACCTCATGTGGCTCTCAGTTGTTAGGGGTCAGGGGTGTAACTGGGCTTTATAGGTGATCAGCAAAAGTTATTTTTGAAATGTAAATATAACCCAAAGATGTACAAGTGCTTAAAATCTATTAAACTGGGTGATTTTCAAAGAAAGACTAGTGCAACATCTACTTTCACCTTACTTCTGTTCTGTTGTCTCACTCACTCTGTCTCGTGTCTCTCTCGTCACAGATAATAAGGAGTACGATGCCTACCTGTCCTACACTAAAGTGGACCTGGACTCTCTGGGCAGGTGGGCGACCTCACTGCACACGTACTAAACTAAGTTGTTTTTTATTTAATTAATTTCACTGGTTCTAAAACTCGCCACTGTCATGACTCGGAGCACAGAAGAAGGACTTGATCATCAGCGGTGGACATTCGCTGCTACCTGCTCTCAGATGTAAAACGGACTTATAATGTATTAATATGGATTTAAAACACCCTCAGTTGCTTAAAGGAAAGGTTAAAGATTTGAGAAAATGCTATAGTTGACACAGATATGAGACCACTCTCATGTCTGCGCATTAAGGGCAGAGCTGGAGTCATGAGTTCGCCTGGTGACAACGTCTGTCCACCTACACCTCTAAATGAACCACGTCCTGGCTCCAGCTGTATAGTTAACAAAACGCAACTGCTGTCAGTCTTCATCTCGCTCTTGAAAAGAAACAGAATAAGCATCTTTTGCAAAATGTTACTTTAAAGCCAAACTATACTAAGCTAAGCTAATCACGCTAACCATGACATGTTACTTCCCACCACTGCTTCACAATAAAAGTCAACTTGTTGTTGACGACTTTTAGTGAAGTGTGGAATGACAGTGAATCACATCAGGCTGGAAGATGTCACCTTGTATGCATCTGTACTTTCATATTAACCCTTGAATCACCTTTGATTGTGAATGTGGAGCCACATTTGTTGCTCTCTGCTCCGGCAGGACGAGCAGCGACGAGGAGACGTTTGCGTTGGAGATCCTGCCCGATGTTCTGGAGAAACATTACGGATACAAGCTGTTTATACCAGACAGAGATCTAATACCCAGCAGTAGTAAGTATCCATCCATATATCTATCAACCTCACCCACGCACACACACACACAAAAGCTCTGGGCCCCTAGTACCCAGAATTCATCACTCTGTCAGAATAAATAAGAATGAATGCGGATCATCATCATAGCACACTCACAAACAGACGCACATATGTCAGTGTATGCTCTCAACTGTACATAATATGTGCACTCCAGCCGCATACGCACACTGATACACAACACAACAATGTCGCTCTGCCTCAGGCAGCGTTTCTCACAAATTCATGTTCTCACGTTTTTAAGAAACACTCATAAAATGTGTGTTTTTCTCAACCAAGCTCATGTTGAGCCCTCACTTTAACACCCACATGCGCCCACACATACAGGACACGCAGAGGGCAAACAGCACACACACACACATACACACAAAAAAAAAACACAAAGACACTGTCTGCCGTCATTTCTGGGGTTATGTGTCACTCTCTGTCCAACTGGAGTTATTGCTCTGTCTGTGAATGTTCTGACCTCACACACACACACACACACACACACACACACACACACACACACACACACACACACACACACACACACACACACACACACACAGGTGCACAGAGACACTCAGTTCTACTGCAGACACAAGCTGAAAGGGGAAAAGCATAACTCTTACTGCCATACACATGTGGGCGCACACCATCCATCTGCCTGTCTATTTATCCCCCAATTATTTGACTAATGCTAATATTGGAAGTAATGGAAGTAAATCCAGTTGGAAACATGAGTGAAGGATTACTGGTCTGAAAAGTCGTCTTTCCTGGTCGAGCTGAAAACGTTGCTGTTTTTTCTTCTCCTTCTCTAAACTGACTATTTGAGGACAGTGTGTGGATTTATTTATTGTAGCTGTTGCTCACAGATGCTCACAATCACATGTATATGCTCTCAATATGTATACTGAACACTGTGAAATGGTTTATTGATGAAGAATTTCAAGACATTGTTGAGGGCAGTGGTGCTGCAGAAGTGGAAGCAATATGGAATAAAACTGCAGATATACTGTAATGTACAGATTTGTCAATATTCTCAGCGGACACACACACACACACACACACACACTCATCCATCATTGTTGGGCTCATCTCCTGCCTTGCCAGCTGCAGGGACAGTGAATGGAGGATTTAGTTTGAAATGCACTGTGTGTATTTATCGCATAAACACACAGACACACACATTTAAAATACAGGCACATTCCTGCACTTGCATTAAATGTGCACATGGAAATCCAGAGGAATGAGGTTTGTTTTTTCACTAAGACCGATGAAAGAAAGGCCGAATAAGAGATTGAGTTCTAGTTCCAGGAGCTAATGAACCAGACGATTGCCCAGACATTGTGACATCATGACTTCAGCATCTATTTACCAAGCACAGTGGTGCCCTAATTTAATGCACAGCACGTAACTTCTGTCACTAGGGGTCTCTCAATCAAAACAATAACAAAAGGCACCGTTTGGTGACGTCGT
This sequence comes from Trachinotus anak, assembly GCF_046630095.1. Lineage (NCBI taxonomy): Eukaryota > Metazoa > Chordata > Actinopteri > Carangiformes > Carangidae > Trachinotus > Trachinotus anak. The sequence goes on along the minus strand of NW_027273872.1, from coordinate 23,048,776 downwards.
GAAGTGGCATGAGATCATTGGAGTTGTTGTCTTCACCACCGTTGTCATCAGCTCCTCACGGTTTGGATTCCTTCAGTGTCAGTCGTTCAGGTTTTTACCTGGAGCTGAATTATCCACAGAGGTCTCCTCTTCTCCAAAACAAACAGGCCCTTTATTACCATTAAAAACGCTGAATAAAGCAGTTTCACATTAAAAGTCAGTGCATGTGTGAGACATCAGGGAATAGCTGGGAACTGAGACTGCAGCTAATCTTCATCTTGATTGTGTCTCTGATTATCCAGACGTTTATTTGGGTTTTTGCCGGCAACTGAATTATCCACAGAGGTCTCCTCCTCTTCATAAACAAATGGACCAGGGGTTTTAAACCAGCAGAAACACCAAATAAAGCAGTTTCTTCAGTGATTCACTGACACAGTTCAACAGACACAGGACGTCTCAGAGCTGAGCCGTCTAACTTTTGCTTGGCTTTTTTGCTCTGATAACTTAGGATCCAGGTGTCTGATGACTAAAATCCTCCAACAGGTAAAATATATAGTTGAAAATGACAAAGGTGTAAAAAGTGTATCTCAAAATGTGACTTAAAACTGGATAAAAGTCAATTTTGACCACTTAGGATATGACATCATTGACCAAATGAAGTTGACCGTTACCATGATTTCTGAAGTTTTGAAAAGTGCTGGAATCATTTGGGAAAAAAATACATATAACATAGGTCTAGTTGTTTTTAGACAATGCAATGTGTAAACGTCACATATTATAACTTTAAGCCAATCAGTGTAGGTTCCATCAAAATCTGATTGTCATCATCAAGTCAGTTAAGGAAATTTTTATCTGGACTTTACAGATACTGTATATCCACGATTTGCTGAAATACTATTGGTTATAAATGCTATTTATAATACTATTTGTCAGGTAAGGTGGCGATGCGCTGCAGGGAACTGGATGCATAATAAGCTGTAATATACTGTACCAGCTCAGCGCTTTAAAAAACACTGTAAAAAATATCAATAGGCTGTTAGGTCCCTGGTTAATTCCACTAAACCATCAAACTAATGCAAGAAATAAAATATCAAGCCATTATCTACTATATATAAGTATTTTGTCAGCAAAATGTTTTTCAACCTGTCCTAAAAACTTCCAAAAAAAGTTGCTAAAATAAATTTAGTGGTTAGAAAGTAACAAACAAATGTGTGTTTTCTGCATTATTTAACATTTCCTCCTAAAATACATAAATGCATTTACTTAAATAAGGATTCATAATGAATCAGCATGCCCTACATAGACTGCTCTTGGCCAAAATTATGCCTCCTCCCAACACACAAGCACACAAGCACACATACAACACCTCATCCTGTCAGCAGATGAAAATTTGAGGCTTCCTCTCCGTGCCCTCTCTGTCTCCAGAAAACAAATGTCCACTGAGAATACCTGCTCACACAACTCTGTCTAAGCTGCCTACGAACTAAAGGTTAGGTAGTGTGGAGAGCAGACTCAGTGAGAGAATCACAGAGACAGAGTGAGGTCCCTTGTCATTGCCTACCAAAGCCATTGACAGAGCAACATGGCGATGCGACCTAAAATACACCATTCAATTATCCACTCCATTAGCCCTCCGAAATGAACAAGAGAGCGAGAAATAAACAACAGGAAGAGAAAGAGGTGGGGATGGGGTCATTGGTTTGTGTTATTTTATTAATTGATTTACATAATCCTCAAAAACCAAGAGCGGGAAGAGGAAGTGAGGGGCAGGAGAGAGGAGGGGAGGTTAAGTGTGAGGAGAAGAGAGGGAAAGATAAAAGTAGGAAAGGAAAGGCGACCCACAGAAGAGAGAGAGAACGGGACTGAATTCTGGGATGTTCTGTACTATTTGTGCCTCTCAAATTGAGCGTGAAATTGCAATGTGTTGTTGGAGAGTCCGTCATTAATTTAGTTAGCAAGCGAGGAGGTGGTGAAGGAGAGAGACATACAGAGGAAGGGGATCTGTTGTTCACTCAACACATTTAGGAAATAATGAGCACTTTCAGTTATGCATGTTGCAGGAAACACTGAGAATGTCACAAATAAATCACTGGAAATGGGACATTTGGGGAAAATAAGTTTGCACTGGACTTGGCATCAAGCAACAGCAGCACAGTGAGGATGAAAAGAAGCATTTAAAACGTTCTGCAAGCATTGCAATGAACTCTATATTGACTCATATTTATATTGACACATAAAGTGGTTCCACCTCAGATCTGCTCACTCTTCACATCTCATCACCTGCCCATCCCCCTCCTCAAGTTCACATCTTCCTCTCTGGGTTATAAGTAAAAGCTGATGGTGGTGTATCAGCACAACTCTGATCCCCATTTAAGAACCGACTTTGCTGCGCTGTGTCAGAGCCAAAAACCTTGCACCAGCATTTCTGTCACTCTACTGTATACCCCTGTCAGTCTTTCCTGTCATTTTATGAGCAAGCTGAGTTGAAGGATACAGCCAGCAAGAGGAAGATACCACTATATAAGGAGGTTTACCTTATGTGCTCTGATGTTAAATTCATTTTTTTCCCCTGCCTCTTCTTTTTGTAGATGCTGTAGCGCCTTTAATTCAACTATAAATAAAAATTTGACCAACCATGAGCATTAGAGGAATTGTTCAATATTATGAAGAATGCACTCTCCTAGAGCAAGATAAGAAGACTGATATATTTCTCATGTCTGTGCATTAATTATGGGGCAAGGTCCAGGAGGTGGTTAACTTAGCATAAAGACTAGCAGCAGGTGGAAACTGCCAGCCTGACTCTCTAACCTGACACACCAGATGGTTTGTTACTCAGAACCATTTGGGAAGGCTTCATTGGAAACAAGAGGCAAAATCCAAGGCTGAAAGATGAGGCCAATACTCAAATGCAAAAAAGTGCAGTTCCTTGAATGGCCACTTGAGGCTGTCCCCAGAGACTCCCATGTTAAAATGCTCAACTTTACAGCAGAAATAAACATGTTTACAGCTTGGTACAAAGAAACAGTTCTGGTCTCCATAGCTAATTTCCTCCTCACTGCAACTGTACACCTTTATTTATTAAGCATTTATTAAGGCTTAAAGTCATTCATAACTGGGGGCGTGACCCTTTGAGTGACATGTGGGTGAGCATATGCTTTCCACAAACTAGCATGCACTGAGGTCTCGGCTCCACATATGCTCCACCTCTGCCCATGTCTGGATTAGGTGGGAGTTAGTGGGAGTCAGGCACTGCTAAGATGGCGACGGCGAAGCAGCCCACTGAGCTTCAAAACCGCTCTTCAGAAACCTGTGGGTGAAATCATGGAGGCTACATCTATCTATATTTACAGTTTCTTGTTGGAAACTGTTTGGAAAAAGGCAGGCACTTTCAAAAATTACTTGACAAGTGTTTGGATGAACCATCTCTCTATCACCATCTATCACAGGCTAACTTCCACCATCAGATTCTGCATCTTCCCATTTCTTTCACTACCAGCGGATCCAGTTGGTAAATCAAACTCTTGCCAAAGCCAGTCAGGAAAAGAGTGAAGATATCTTGTCCATCGAGAAAAGCCTTCAGTGTCGTTCTCAACTCTGATATAACTGATGCAATAGCAGTTTCTACACTAACCTCTTTCACCTAAGACACGTCTGTGGCTGCTGGTATTTCCTCCCTCACAGGACACTGATTGGTCCAAACAACTGTGGTTTGACCTCATATCTGTACATTAGATACAGAGCTTAAGTCAAGATGTTTTTAGGCTATAAAAACTGAAGGAAACCACCTAGATCCAACGTTCAAAAGAAAAATACACAAAGGAACACTTAAGATGTCTTATTTACATGAGGTCACAAATTAAGTATCTGTGATAACACCTAAGGAGACTATACAGTCCACTGCACCCAGCTGTTGCTCACCAGGAAATAGTTGAAGTAGTTGATAATGTTCAAGTAAAGGAAATGAGACATAAGGTGTTACATTTTTTTTTTTAGTTTAGTCAGTCAGGCTCGCTTTTCCCCTTTAGCTCATTTCAAGTTAACCACATTCTGGCTCCAGCTCCACACTTCACACACAGACATGAGGCTGATGTCAGGTCTTTCTATGCCAAAATTTAAATCATTCCTTTATGTGGCAAAAGAGCAAAAGCTAGAGTTACTTTTCTCTTTGTGTCCTGTTTCCTGTTTTATGTAACCACAGTGATGTTTACAGCTCTGCCTTTATTAGAAAAAGTCATTGAGATCCAATCTCTAATGCACATTTTTCTTTAGAACTTAATCTAAGTATAGAAAAGAGCATTTCTCACAATAAGGGCAACACATTTCACTTTCCATGGATTTTAGCTGGAACTGTTTCTTTTCTTTTATAATTATATGTAACTAGTAAATTGCAAGACACCAACCACATTTTGTCCTTCACTTCATTCTGATTGACATCTTACTCTAACGCTCTTTTCACTCTATCACTTACACTTTGTCTCCATGTCTCTCTCTCCCAGCCTATATTGAGGACTTGGCTCGCAGCGTGGAGCAGAGCAGACGTCTCATCATCGTTTTGACCCCAGAGTTTGTCGCCAAAAGAGGGTGGAGCATCTTCCAGATAGAGACGCGCCTTCACTCTATGCTGGTCACTGGAGAGATCAAGGTATGAATCACAAAGGAAACAGGAAGTCAGTTTGAAAGATAGACAGATGTGTGACATCAGCTTTCCTGGCATTATGACGTTAATACTTTGAGCAATGAGGAGGAGAGTTGCTCTGCTTAGAGACTGTCATGTTTGTCTCTTCTCAAACACATCCCCACCTGTGTTTCTGTGTGTCTAGGTGATAATGATAGAGTGTGCCGACCTGAAGAATGTCATCAACTACCAAGAGGTCGAAGCCCTTAAACATACGATCAAGGTATGCAGAGAGAGGGTTGAATGGAGGGAGAGAGAAGGTTGTGTCCTCAAATACCAGCAGACTAAAGCAATTAGAAAATTTAGAATGTCTTCACCTCTCTTCTCTTCTCTTCAGGTTTTATCCATCATCAAGTGGAGGGGTCCTAAAAGTAACGAGCTGTCCTCTAAGTTTTGGAAACAGGTGGTCTATGAAATGCCAGCCAAACGCAGAGAGACATTGTCCAGACGCCAGGTACACTGCCGTTAACAGAAAATCACATTTTCCTTGTGTTTAACAGTGTTTCATAATCTTGTACACAATAGAACCATTTGTATAAGAAAACCAACAAAACTTGAAGCTTAAGCTGCCAAAAGAAATCCTGCAAGGGGCAATTTTATTTTCGTGCTAAACCTAACTGTGACTGTAAGAAAAAAAATGCTTTGAAAAACAGATGAATTTGCATATCACCAGAAATATGTACTGAAACCTTCTACTCACAGGCCATACATATGTATAGCTACAGGTGTAACAGGCAGAATAACACTGTCTTTATGGCGTGTCCAGGAGCTGAGGAAAAATACAGTGGAAATTTAGCATATTTACTTCTGCTCCCCTGGGCAGCATACATTCACAACAAACAGATGGCCTTTGAAATGCCCGCTAAACACAGGTAATGTATTAAAATGGGAATCACAATGGGGGAAAATGTGCACATGTTTACCATGTGTTAACACCTCAGGTGGTATATGCCCTGATTAGCAAAGAGATGTTCTCTTGCTGCTCGGAACTGGAGAATAATTATCAAGAAGCAAATACAGAGTGAAGGAAATCACTGCAAAAGAAAGGATCCTTTTGTCCTATGTTGCTTTAACACTTGATGTCATAGAACTGGGACAGTGATAATAGTATTTATCACATAGAAAATTTTGGGTGTGCAGAATATTATGTTTGCTCTTCCATTCCTGCTCCTTCAAAGGAATTATTTTTATTTTTATTTATTTTTTTATTTTTTTATTCTTTATGTGCAGAACATTAGAGTTGAACTTTGGAATGTCAACTTTTACCAAAAAAAAGACCCCACACAAAACAACCTCAAATTCCAGAGCCTTAGGAGTTTAAGTGAATAGACAACGACATCCGATAGTCTGCAGTTATTCATGCTTGGAAAGCTTGATATAACACAATGAAGCCAAGAAGAGCTGAAGTGCCTCTTCAATTTATGGGCCAAAGAACACACTTCCTAACCTCTTGAAAAAACTGCACAAGAATGTTGAAGAATTCAGGCGAGCCATCATGCTCAACAACATACAATGAATGGCAATGAGGTGTGTTTTGACCCCTCACCACTGCCAAATTTTCCAACCTTGTAGGATGACATTTTGTGGACTGCCTGAATCCCTTTGACGTTTGTTTACCTGTCCTCGTTTGCTTGGATAATAAAAAGTGTCAATCTGCATGAACCAAATATATAAATGCAACCAGGTGACATTATAGTTCAGACCAAAGGACACACACTATGGCTATGATTTCAAACTCTTTATATTTTCTAAACCACTGGCTGAGGTTTATTTTTTTATCTATGCCCAAAATGTGAGATGCACTGATGTGAGGTCTGCTATAAGACATGTGGGAACTGTTTCAATAAACACCATATATGGTTGTATAGTAAAATACCTTGTGTTTTTGTTTGGGACTATTTTGAGCTGTGGATGAATACGTATTTTCTGCTCTTGAGAATATTTACAGCTGTAGGACAATGCAGAGACATTGCCTAAAAGTAAACAACAGTGTCCATGTTGATTGTAATGAAGGAACATGCCCAATACAACAGTGTGGTACACTCACATGTTTTTAATAGTGTCTGGAGCTTTATGGCACAAAGGATTAAGATATATGAGGGCTCTGGTCTCTTTCCTGGGATTTGTTGTCAATAAGTAAAACATAAAATCTGGTGATATTTTAAAGATTTATCCTTAAAGATAAACTATGTATTTCAGTGCTTTTCCTGCCACAACAGTCATTTCAGAATTAGAATAAAATGTTGCTCAAACATTTGTATAAATCTGCACAATGAAAACTATGTTATTGTGTTTCTATGGTAATAGGTGATGGACTCCGGTGAACAGGGCCTCTTTGGTGACTTACAGACCACTGTCTCCACCATTGCCATGACAACCACCTCTGCCTCTCTGGCGCCCCCCAATGAGAGTCGCCATGGACATCATCAGGTCAACTGCTTGATATCAAATGTTAATGATACTGCTTATAGGCTTGGCGTTTCTGAAACCAGGTTTATGGTTGTAAATTCATCTAAAAAGATACCTAATAACCAAAGTAATTTATATTCTAGACTGTGAGCTTTTAACAATGAAACTTTAAACAACTAGAATATTTAAAGAATTGTATAGGCCTTTCCAAAGGGTCTGGAGAACCAAATAGATGGTTAATTAAAAAAAAAAATCACATTAAATTCATATATATATATATATATATATATATATATAAATTTAATTTTTATAACATAAAAACACCCCCACCCTACCAAAATAACCCACTCTGTCTGCATAACTATAAGAGAGGGGGGCCTGCACATTTGTTGTCGCATTGGGCTAACATATATGTGCCTGTCAGACCACAGTCTTAGTACGGTTACAGTTGCTGCACTGAATCTTCAACACTGTGTGAAACTACATTTTAAAAAAACCAAGATCAGACTACAGGGTTTGTTTCCGGTGGTTAAAGCTACCATCACTATTTATTCAGACTAGGTCCAAAACAAGACTGTTCTGTCTCACTTTAGGGACTTTCTAAATAAGAGGTGAAATCCAAGCTTCATTGATTTGAAACTTTTATGAATTCTGAATTAAAACTCAATTAAAACTCTTCAGAATCTCAGTATTAAGAATTTGTCAGGTTTAATTGCCTCCTCAAATGATATTGTAGGATAACAGGATAATAGGAGTTAACAGGAAGTCATTTTTTTTCCACCCCAGGTTGCTTTGGCGACAGAGATCCCGGACTACAACCAGATGACCTTGCCACTGGGAGGGGGACACACGGCAACAGCAGCCCAGATGAGGCATTTCTGCCGCAGCTATGAGTTTCAGCTTCCCCCACAACCTTCCTCCCTGTCGCCTCCTCTCCCACCTCCCTCCACCATGCAGTTCTCCACTCTGGGCCCCGGGGGGCGCCACGTCTATTGCAATATCCCTATGACATTGCTGAATGGACAGGTGGGAGAAAAGACGGTGCCACTTCCTGTATGTTTTTGTTGTTCTTAGTTAGTTTCTAGCATCCAACAGTGTATCTGCACAGTGTATCCCTTTTTTTGTTGTTTGTATGCATGTGCTCAGAGTTTAAACACATTAAAAATGAAACCCCTCTTTTCTCCCCAGGGGTTCAGAGCAGTTCACTGGGGAACAAGAGGTCTGTTTGGATAAAAGAAAATTTAGAAAGAAAATAGTATCTTCATATTATCCAACATCAAGTATTTATTTATTCTAACAGACTGGGAAGAGTTGTCATATAGCAGCATAGTTGTCATATATGAGGCATGGTACACTACTGGCATGCAATAGCACCGTACATAATGTAGAATGCAGCACCTGTTTTTTCTCTTTTTAACTGTAGATTTTTTTCTAAGACTTGTGGTTTCGGGGAGATTCCTGCTCATCACTGTTGTGCTGTGTGTTTCTCAGGTCTCTCAGAGCAGTACCCTTGGAAAGAAGCCAGAACTCCACCTGAACAGCACCTTCGTACCTCTCACCAGCAGAGAACTAAGCTCTGACATCTGGTAGATGTGCTCAACTGGTACTAGATGAAGACCGGTTAATAGACTGCTTTTTCACTGGCTTTGGACGTGGGGTAGACTGGTTGGTCAACTGGTTTTCATTGGGTTTTTGGATTGTGTACAGACTTGGTGTCAGGAGAGACTGGTTGTGGACAGCTTGAGGACTCCTTGTGAGCCATTTCATCCCATGCTGTGGACAAAAGACTTTTTAAAGACTGTGTCAGTCTAAGATTCACAGTGGCTAGCTGTAATGGCTGCAGATTTCCTACAAACAGATGACTTCTGATTATAAAACTGATTGCTGACTGCATTTGGACCTAACAACTGGTTTCTGACTGATATGAACTGAAATGTGAGACGTGTAGCCATGACCATTTTAAAGAAATGCTACTATATGACTTATGATTATGACTGGAGATAGTTTATAGACAGATATGGACATGTGGATATAATGAACTGGAAAGGTCTAGGGTACTAAAACGACAATTAGGTATCCACAGACGATAGATCCCTGTTTGTCGAACAAGCTACCATGTTGGACATCGGAGCACAATAAACGCAAGTATCTCGCAATCATGGACTACTCGCACGCCAGCTGTGAAAACCAGTTGATTTTTCAACTGCTTAACTACTTGGAAATATCGGTCTACTGAGAAGCAAAAAGTAGCGTGGATGCCAGTCAATCTCCTATCAAGCTGAGCTCTACGAATATTGATCTACCTGTTGACTAGGTGGTTTGACAGTAAACAAGGCAGATTTCAAGCAATGATTTTGGAATACCAGCCCACCTTAAAACAACAAGTCAACCTCTGGAAATATGACTCCCGGCTGGCTAGCTAGCTACCTGGTTTGGCTCTTAGAAGCTGAAATGGTCGACTTTCTGAGATGGTTGACTGGAAGAACTCCCAAGAAGATAATAAGAAGTAACGCATAAAGCAATGGCTAAAATAATGTTACTGAGAAAGCACAGTTATCTGGGGTCAGTGGAAGATAGCAAGTTGTATAAACTAGTTAAAAGGCTAGTTAGTTCTTGAGCGAGGAGGAAGAAAACCAGCCAGCTCACCTTGTAACCCAGTTAACAGCAACTAGTCAATTCATCAAGAGGCAAACTGGCCAAGAGGTGAACTACCAGCTTTTACCACCGAGCTAAAAGCGTAAAGGACTTGGCTTTTTCTATTTGCATGACCACCCATTTAGATAAAAAAATAATCAAATAAACCTAGATAAAAGAGTAAATGACACTGTCATTTGTCGCAGCCTCTTTTAATATGGAGGAGAATAAACGTCTTATGTTGATATGGTATATTTGTTTTATGTCCAGCCATGAAGTATTGATAAAAACTGATAAAGGGAAAAAAGGAGGTGTCCCTCCAAAAGCATTTTTGTTATTTATTTTGTTTTGTTTCATTTCAAAGTTTTATCCTCTTAGAAGTTTGGTGAGAATTCTTACCAGGCTTTGTTTTTAATATTTGTTTGTTATAATAATCTTTGTACAGCTTCCATAGCTTATGCATAGACCTATAAATGACAGTGATTTGTTCCATATATTTTCTGTTAAACACCCACATTAAGTGTGTGACCAAAAGTGTGACCCAGAGCCACTTTTTGCTTTCATTTTTTCATCTCTCTTTGTCAATGGATGAATGGATGGATGGATGGATGGATGGATGGATGGATGGATGGATGGTTTTCATGGCAGTACATCACTGCTAATGGACTGATTTTTTAAAACCTGTCCCTCTGGAATCGAGACCACTACCAGTCAGCCAAAGGGGGCTTCACTGCATAAAAAGCTGGACTCCAAGTTGAAACAGACCACATTCTTCTTTGTGAGCTTTAAAAAAACAAGATTATTACCATAATATTTAAGCAAAGTGAATAATGTTTTGAATTTACACAACAGTACTGTCATTGTCTTATTAGAACCAATGAATTCTGGATATTTGAGATTGTTTGATACAATAATTAATTATTTGAGTTGTTATATTCGATGGCAATATACAGTATAGTGGTTGTTTTTTGATTTCTGCTCATTTCTTTGACTATTCTTTGGATATATTGGTTGAAATAATTTAACTGAGAGCAAATAAAAAGTATATGAGTTGTTTTATACACTTTGAATGCCTGTCATCTGACAAATTCAGCTGTTGCACCATCTTTCTTCTACTTCTTCCACACTTTCCCCTTCTCTCTGTTTTCTGTTTGTTTTTTGTTTTTTTGTTTTTTTTGCAACATGTTTTCTTATAATTTCAACATGTTCCCAGCTCTTCCACACACGCCATCTCTTTAACATTACTCCTCACTACTTGCTCACTTCCTCTTCTCCAACAGTCAATTGGATTTCCCAATAGTTCTACTGTGGCTGTGTTAAACCTTCTGTTCGGATCTGCAGAAACACACTCTGGCTCTCACGCAATAAAACCAGTTTCACACTTTGTTGGCCTAATCTGAGCTGCACTGAACTAGTCAGTTGAATAAGATTTCAGCTGTATTCAGCTGGGATTGCCAAAAGCTGCAATGTAAAATGTGGTGTTAATGCAAAAACATATTTTGCAAAAACCTTAAATGCTTCTTCGTTATTTGTTGAGTCAAGGTTGAGCAAGAACATTACAAAATGTCATGTCTTAAATATTTTACCCATTTTTAAATTATGGATTTAATTTATTCCATACCAAATACAGTTATGCCCTTTCTATATCCTACAGAGGACGAAGAGGACTGAGCAAGTAGGTATACCTCATACACCCTGTACTGTATCACAATTAATAAGCTAAATGAAAAACTGTATCAATCCAATAAATTCAACAGAAGGTGGCAACAAAGTTACTGTAGGTATGTGGTTCCATAGAACTTAGTGGTTCCAATTCAAAGCTATTCAATGAGCAAGAATGTGTTGTGCAAGAAACTGCTTTCCATCAGTGGGTGTGGTATTTCTGGCCTGAACAGAATAGCACTGAAATGGACACAATATGCAAATCTCTAATCACATTTGTCAGCCCTGCAGCCATGTCTCTGAACTCTATAAATACTGACAACAGTGACAACACTTTTCAGTGGAATAACTGCAACTGGATGACTTAGTTATGAATCATGCTTCAGTTGCTATGAGTAGGTACTATATTGTAGGGGTGGATATTGTTGGGAAAACAAATAAATTACATTATTTATTAACTTTTTCAGATACATTCAGCATCAACATTTTGCATCTTGGCAGATACTAAACATACATTAAGAGGGTTTTCCTAAAAAATGTAATTTGGGCAGCATCGCATTCTTTTTCAAAATGTATTTTGATCATTTATAATTAGCTGGATACAAACACGATTTTTAGGAGACAGTGTTGTGACAGCAGGTTCTCATCCTCCAGAATTGTTATCGTAGTTACTGATTTGTCAAAAGTGCATCTTTTTGTTTGCAGCTTTGCCTGCATTTCACATTGCTAAACTTTTACTTAGTGCATATAAAAATGCAAAAGAATATTTGCTATCAAACTATGGAACTGTAATAACTGGTTACCACAAGGCATTGACTCAATTGCAAAATTCAAGAGACAAAAACAGGCTTGCAAAAAGTTCAAGTTCTTTGCAATGAAAAATAATTTGGTACACAGGCGGTCAATCAGGAGCAGGCAGACAAATCCAAAAAGGGCAGAATAAGGCAAGGTCAAAAAAAGTCAGTCAAGAAAACAAACACTAGGAAAGGCTGGAACACTTATCACAGAGAATGAAGACAAGCTGGCACAGTCGGAAGGGAGCTCACAGACTAAATACGCAAGGAGAGGGGAGACAATGAGATACATGTGCAACAAATCGAGGGCTGGGCAGACAATCACAGAGGCAGAAAGCTGGGATCAAAAACAAGAGGCAAAGGTAAGTGACACAAAAGTGAAAAAGGAAATACCTAGAAACTGAATGGAAAACAGAGACCAAGACAGTAGTGTTATCAAAGAAGCAACAACAACAAATTGTTAAAGGCTATATGATTCACTTCATCCAGGATGGGATTGATGTGTGGAGTGCATCTGTCATATGAGCATCCTGCTATATAATTTATATTTTAAGTCTTGAAATGTCGGTAGCTAGAGAACAAAAAAGCCATTGTAAAAATAATTGACATACTTGCATAAAAAGCCCCAGATACACTGGAGATTGTGTAGGTGTTTAAATGGGATTTAAAAGGTCAAATAAAATGGAGACAAAAAATAAGCTAAAATAGAATAAAACAGGAGAATAAAAATGACATTGCAGTACAGAAAAGTGCAGGAGATGAGTCTTTGGCGTGAATTGTTTGGATGGTGTGTCAGAGCCTGAAACTGAGTGGTGCATTAATACACAGTTGGCAACCCAGATGTACTGTGTAGTTCCACATAAATCTAGTGTGGTTGATAACTTTGCATTCTGCTCAGTTCAGTTGTGAGCAGTCAATATTTATAAACCTCGGCAGTCATAACCCAGCCATAATACCCCATAATGACAAAGTGAAGAATTTTGGAAACTTTTGCAAATTTATTAAAAAGGAAAAACTGAAATATCAAATTGACATTGACATTTAGACCCTTTGCTCAGAACTTAGTTGAGGTACCTTTGCAAGCAATTACATTACTTTTTGGGACGTGACAAGCTTTGCACATTGGGTTTTGGGGTTTTTTGACATTCTTCTCTGCAGAGTCTCTCAAGCTCTGTCAGGTTAGATAGGGACTGTGAGGGATCGTTGGTGGAAAGCCATTTTTAGGTCACACCCCCACAATGCAACCACCACAATGCTTCACCGTTGCTGGGCAGGTGAAGCGGTTTCCCCCAGATATGATACTTAGAATCCTCATCTAGCCACAGAGTCTTGTTTCTCACAGTCTGAGGGTCCTTGAGGTGCTTTTCTGCAAACTCCAACCTGCTTTCATGTTTGTGACTGAGGAGAGATTGCCCACTCTGCCATAAAGCCGAATCAATGGAGTGACCATCAGATTCTTGGTCACCTTTCTTACCAAGACCCCTCTTCGTTATTGCTCAGTTTGTCAGGCAGCCAGCTGGCTTGTTGTTCCAAATTTCCTCCATTTAAGAATTATTGCGACCACTGAACTCTTGGGAACCTTCAGTGCATCAGAAATGTTTTTGTAGCCTTCCCCGGATCTGTGCCTCGACACAACACTGTCTCTGAACTCTGTGGGCAGTTTCTCTCCTTTGTGGCTTGGTTTTTGCTTTGATATGCATTGTCAGCTATGCACACCACAGGTAGACTCTGATCAAGGTGTAGAAACATCTCAAAGATAAAGAGAAATTGGAGGCACCTAAGCTAAATGCTAAGTGTCATAGTGAAGGATTTGAATACTTTAAATTGTGACAGTTTGTCAATGTGATATTCCAGTTTTTTACTTTTTAATTAATTTGTTTTCACTTTGTCCTTACGGGATAATGAGTGCAGTAATGTGAAAAAGTTGAAAAGGGGTCTGAGCACTTTCTGAATGCAGCACTTTCTGAATGCACTGTAGGAAAAGGAAAATTCTGGCCCAGCATACGACTGAGTCCATCACTTGACTTTGGTCCACATATTTCCACATCTGGGAATATTCTGGCTGTGATCCTCTGGGACTGGCTGACAACCAGAAAATTTTCTCTGTGTGTACCAGAATTGACCCAGATGTGTAGGTAGCTTCTGACAGTCATGCTGTATATGGGCCAGGTTTGGGCTGTGGAACTGGGCTTGTGCTGAGGCAGAAGAAAACAAGCATGTGGCCACTTCATCGGATACAATAAATGAGGACAACAAGCTAAACACTACACAGAGAAATGCACTCATTGTTGCACAGGTCTGAACTTTAATAATTAATCTTTCGACGGCATTAATGGATCACGTGCTGGCCTCTTACAGGTGCATTAGGAAACACAGGTACAGATTTGATTTTTGGTGATTAGATAACAGGGTCCATCTCTGTGCTTTTAATGTTAATGTACTGCAGACAATCAGCCCTGCCTTCATGAAAAAAGAGTTTGTACACTGCTATTTATATATTATCAATTACATTTTTCAAAAAATGTATCATGTTATGTAATGTATAATGTTAAGCAGAGTTATTTACACTGGAGGAAACAGAACCTCAACAAGGCTGCATCTGGTTGAGGACAGAAATAAGTTGTGGTTTCAGATACGTGTTAACAAGCATGTCCTTTTTCATGTCTCACTTTTGAATTTTCCCAATGTCAAACCAAGCCCACCATCCTTCCATAAGAAGAGCTGTGGGTACCATCACAGGACTATAACAACACTGAGAGTCTGCAGCCACAGTAGCAGCACCAGTATGGCAAAATGCCCACAATAAGTGTTGGTGATGCTAAGCAGATACAATGTTTACCATGTTTACCATCTTAGCCATCTAACATTAGCATGTTAGCAGTAGCCACTGGTGGAGAAGATGACATTCCCCACCCCACCCCATGATACATGGAGATAACACTGATGTTGAAAACTCTCGAGGCAGGTTTCATACCCTGTGAGTCCAGTGAGTCACTCATATGACGCTCATGAAACTCACATGAAATAAGTAGAGCATTTATCATGTTTTTTTCATGGCTGACTACATTTTATCCTTTTGAGGCGTAACACTTCTCACAATACACACACACACACAGATATCCCAAATGCACAATGAGAAGGTATCATATTTCTATGTGCTGATAAAAAGTGGGAGGAACACAGCAAACAAAAAAAAACACAAAAAACCTCCCTGCAGAAAGGTGCAACTTCTAACCGCCGCCCACATTCAAAGCAAAAAACTGGAACCTGCTACTCTTCTCCAATTGATTAAACAACATTTTCAATGCAGTAAGTAGGTAGAACATCACTGGCTGAATGTATTTATTTACGTTTATATTGTGTCTGTCATTGCAGGAAATGTTTAAGTATGCTGCGATAAATGTAACAGTAGACCAGTAGTATAACTTGTAAACACAAATATTGAAACCTACAAAAGAGAGAGAGTGTTGACAGGAAAGAGTGTTGGCACACTCCTTGATAGATGTGATGGCGTTGCAATAACCATGGGTAAATCAGATTGCATGTTAAGTCATGTTGACGATGGCCCCTCCTCAACACGATCAGTTAAAGGTTATTTTAAGTCATATCCAACACCCACATTCACATGTAACTGTTGTGCCGCTGATCTGCGCGTCACCACATGTATTTTTGCATAGCGGTAGACTGTCTGTGTTTGTCAGGAGGAGGCCTGGTATGTCTCCCACACAAGCCGTCACAAACCACAGCACAGTTATCCCCAGCAACATCCTCATTATTTGCTGCTGTCTGTCGGTTAGTGTGGTGTAGCTGTCAGCCTTGAAATCCGTTGCTGTTTTTTGAACATGCTGGATAAAGGGTAAGTTTAGATTTGCATTCTGTTTAACTAAAAGGTATTGTAGGGCTCACACGGTAAAGTGAAAGTCTGAAATTGTGTCAAGTGCGAGAGCCTTTATATCAGATCCTGTCTGGTGTATTGAAAGAGACCAGTCAGGCTGATTGCAGTGGAGACTGAGCTCCTCACAAACATCAGAGCTAATGTGTCTGTTCGTGTTCAAATACTTTTAACAGGTTTGCATACTGTGGAATATCTGAATTTCCTTGTAATATGTGAGTTTTTTTAAATCTTCGTCATATTCAACTGATTTTTTTTCTTGTTTTTTCCTTTGTTTTATAATCATATTCTTAAAAAGTTTCTAAGATGATTTTTTTTCCTTCAATTGGAAAAAAAATTGAAGAAAATGTACAATTAGATTTTGCATTAGGCATTCAGACATTACTCACTCATGCGTGGGTACCAAAGAAATGTATAGATATAGTATATGTCTGAAAACCACATTTAAGATTTTTTCTTTCACTGTGAGAAACCTGAGGTTCTGCTAGGATACATAATTGCAACAGCTTGTCTCATTTACTCTCTGTCTATGTCTCTACATGCCATTGTTGAGACATGTACAGACACAGCTTTGAAAATCACAAATCTCTCAAAAAATCTGCCCTCCAAACCCAGCACTGTTCAACCATTATTTATCTGGAGAGTCCCCACTCCAAATATGCTGAAAATTATAATTAATTAATAGTTTTTGTTCAGTTATTCGTTGTGGTTTTATTTGTTTTCCTTCCTCTCTTTACTTCTATAGTGTTTGTGTGTACATGCACTACATTACTAACACAATAGTAACAGAGACAGAAAATTGTCTGTGTGCAATGGGACCTTATTTTAGTATATTTGAGCTAAATGTATTGATATTTCTACTGACAGACTTATTCCACATGCTCTTATTTATATCGAAAAACTGTTTGATAGTTAATAGTGTAAGTTTGAATAACTTTGGATCACCTGTTTGTTTTAACACTGAGAACAGCTTCAGTGTTGTTGTAATGACTGAGGTCATAGTCATCATTTATCAGGTGTTGATCATTGTTATTGTTCCTGAGTGTTACCATTTGAAAACCTGACTCTCTTTCTAAACTTAAAGCACCTCAGTACATAGTTTATATCTGCAGTGTTTCTCTGTTCTCAGAATCACCAGACCTTGACCAACACACTAGCAAGAGTTATGTGACAGGAAAATGAGAATCAACCCAAGGAATATTAAAATCTAATTTTAAAAAATTAAATAAAAATAATATTTAGAAAAGAACAAACTTGGAGGACAATTTGAGTCACACTTACTGTGTGTAATGTCTGGGTTTTTCACATCGTGTTACTATGGACTAGTAAAGCAGCCTTTTCAGTTACTCTTCCTGCTCATGACTAGACATTGATGAAAAAAAAAAAAATTTTAAAATAGGGAAGTGTGTAGAAATGTTAGACGTAGAGGTTGTGCAAGATTGGGCTTGTCTTGTGGTTTAATGAGGGGGTTCTTGATTCTGTTGACTTATTTCTGTGTATGCACTGAGACGCCTGTAAAGCAAGTCCAGCAGGCTTCACATCAATGTGTACAGCGTGTTAACACACATCACACTTTCCTGTACACATGTTGCAGTGCTTCCAGTAAGCCCAGCTAAGCTTCTGGCTTTTGTGGTTACTAACGGTTGCAGATCCTAATGGAAATTCCTTTCCCTGCTGTAAACAGTTATACATAAATCACTGCTAATGAAGAATATCTACATTACTGTGCAAGGAAGAGACATTATTAGCAAAGTGCTTCCTGATTCCAAACCCATAATGGATTGTGCTTTTGCTGTGCAGTTAAGCGGGGAATTAAAGATATCCATTTTCACTTTTGTCTTGGCAGTGAAAAGACTCCATCAACAAGAGTTAGGTCGGTGTGGTGTTTTTTGATGCTGTCCCTCATGATGACAACTTTAGTGTTTATTTTCAACAATTCAAGCATCGAAATGTCATGGCCTTTGAACATTTGCAGGACAACCTCAGTGCCGAGAACACCTCAACCTTACAACAATACAACTACTCCAATTGTCAGTGTAAGTATATCTACTGGCCTCTGTGTACATGACTTGAAACAAAGGCAGCTATAAAAATGACTAAGGAAAAGAAAAAACCATACACAGAATACATCAGTGCTGTGCTTCCCTAATAATCTGATAATAAGAACAGCCAGACATTTCAGATGAGCCATCAGAATAAATCTAGATTTTTACTTCTGCTTTAAGGGCTATGCTGTAGACTACAGCAGTTACATGCATGGGCTTAGAGGGCGAACAATAGCCTATGGAAGTTAAAGAGATTTTCAGTGGTCTTCTCCTTCACAGTAACAAATCAAGTGTGATCACTGCACTGTATGAGGGAATGAATGTAAACACAGAGACTACATAATTAACATCATAAGTAACCTGGATGTAACTATGGGTACTAATAGGTACCTTATGGTGACACTCCCATGAATCCTTTGCAGTGAGTATAAATACAGCTTTCTTTACATGATGCTGCTGTCACCATAAACATGCGTCTGAGTTAGGGGACACATCTTAATGTCTCTTTTCAAGACAGGCTGTTTAACTTAACTAAGTTGTTGAATTTCAGCTAAAATTGAGACTGAATGAATTTCGTGAAATAGCTAATCATATACATGGCTAAAAAGTTGCCTTTACTGTAAAAAAGTGGCAGTAAAAGAGGTTTCTATCAAATGGTGTGTTCACACAGATGCATAGTGAATTCAAATGAATATAAACACAAATTAATAGGGCGAAAAGACATAATTATGCTCTAGGATGTGTGAATTCAGATGCTTCTGCTGGAGTTCAAAATGACTTGACCAAAAAATTCTTATCCTGCACAGTGTTGGACAAGTTTTGTGAACAATGTAATCAGTTAGTCAACTCATTACACGTTAATCATTGAATAAGTTATTACAGTACTGCAGCAATTACTCAGCAAAAGTTATAAATTACATAACTTTCAATGCAGTACGTAGGTAGAACATCACTGACTGAATGTATTTATTTACGTTTATATTGTGTCTGTCATTGCAGGAAATGTTTAAGTATGCTGTGATAAATGTAACAGTAGAAAAAGCAGTAGACCATTAGTATAACTTGTAAACACAAATATTGAAACCTACAAAAGAGAGAGAGGTGTTGACAGGAAAGGCAACACATTCTCTCTGCAAAAGAGAGAGAGTGTTGACAGGAAAGAGTGTTGGCACACTCCTTGATAGATGCGATAGCGTTGCAATAACCATGGGTAAATCAGATTGCATGTCCTCCTCAACACGATGAGCTAAATGTTATTTTAAGTCATTTCCTACACCCACATTCACATGTAACTGTTGTGCCGCTGATCTGCGTGTTATTTTAAATTACATAACCTGTTACTTAATTATCAATTCTGTGCCTATAAACTAAATTCTCTTTATTCTTGTGCTGCATATTCTACATTTAACACAAAGAAAACAAGACATTGTGATCTGACAAGCAGCCAGTTTCTGGAGGTATTTAATGACAACACCTAGCTTACCATTATCTAAGCTAATATTGGTTTAACATGAGGCTCACACACCCTCCAACTCCAGCCTGAATGCAGGTCTACCAGTGAGTAATGTAAAGCAAGCCAGCTAAGAACACACAACATATTAAAAAGACAACTTCTGAGTTCCTGACAGAGACATTTTCCTCTTCTTCTAAGCGCTAGCTAATTCCTGACACCTCCAACCCCAGAAACAAACATATACTGTACCAGTCCATCAACTTAAAGCACACACAGCACACTGGTATCAGCGGTCCAATAAACTCTTTGTGTAACACAGGTAGGAAAACTATTTGTGTTTCTTGTGGCTCAAAAAATACCCGGTTCTTTGACCCAAGTCCAGTCCGCATACAGCAAGACTGTCAGATGTTACTTCCACACCTGGACCAATTCTGGTGCACACACAGAAAACCTTCTGGGCTGTCTGCCAGCACTGGAGGGTAACAGCCAGAATCAGCCCAGATTTGTAAATATATGCGCCAGTCTCGTGCCAAGGATGCAGGAAAATGTAGGGCCAGGAGTTTCTTTTGCTACTTGCAAACTGTCAAAGTCTGAGACACACACTGCCACACAGGATGTGGGGTGTACATTGCTAGGTAGCTAAATCTAAAGTTTGTACAGTTTGTTCAATGGCTGTTCTGAGTGAATAAACACAGACGACATCAGTCAAATTTGCACAAATATATAAAGCAAGTCAAAAATTAACTTTGCCTTTTGCCTGCACACATCGTAATAGATCCCCATTTTGTCTTTAAGTGTAGCTAAGGTTAGATTGTAGAAAAATAGATAAATTCAACACTAATGAGGTGCAACACTCAAAAACCTCCTCTGTTTGCACAGGTCTCAACACCACAGTACTTTGTGGCATACCCGCACCAGTACCCTTTCATATTGGACCAACCAAACAGATGTTGGCAGGAAAGCCCGTTCTTGGTTATTATGATCCCAGTCGCGCCCAACAACAGAGAGGCTCGTGACATAATCCGCGACACATGGGGCAAAGAAACTACAGTGCTGGGCAAAGTGGTCAGCCACTACTTCCTGCTGGGACAGTCCAGAGAGGGAGGTGAGCTCCTTGATGAGCAAGTGAGTGTATTCAATTTTGAAATTAATGACTTCTTTTTTAGTATCCCTTTTGACAATCAAAAAACATGAGAGTGGTTCATTGAGGGAAAATCAAAATGCATTTCCTGTTTGCAAACTAAATAGGCCACCATGAGTGAGCTACAGCAGATGCTTCAGAGGATATTAAACTCACAAGGTAATCAGAGCAGAGAGAGGAAAGAAGGTTTAGATGCCAGGGTATATCTGCAGCCAAACAAAATTCACAAAGCATTACACTGAGATTCCCTCAGACTGCATCTGCATTAAGCCGTCCGAACTTTAAAACACCACATTTGTGTAGAAGCGATTTGTGTCCACATTCGTGTTTCCAGTTTGTTTTTGTAGAGACCTCTGTCCACAGTGAAATGCCAACAACATGAAAATGGGTAAATCTCTTCTTCTTTGCCCTCTTTTCAGTTGGCAAACAACAAAATTGCCACACAGCCAGTTACTTTGCTGAGTACAGCCACTGTGCTCTCTGGGGTCACCTGTGCTGTGTTTTATTGCAACCAAATTCACAATCTAGGTGTTCTCATTTACACGTTTTTCTGTTTTTGTTGTCAGACATGTGAATGAAATAGTAAGACACAGTGATTTAACATATTTAATTGCAGCCCATAAACACTCCAAGATAACCAGCAATAACTCCAAAGCTGCTGCAGTGCGCTGCTAAAATCTTGACAAACTCAATATAAATCCAGGTTAATGACAACATCTCTGCTGTCAGATTTATAACAGTGGGACTTAGAGATGACTTCAGGTTGTAACTTAGGTTTACCCTGTCAAGAAAAACACTGTTTAAGTCTTGACACAGGACTGAAACTGAATTTAATTGACTTAATGTGGATGTACTCGCAATCATACAGACTTACATTATGTACTTTTAGTGTTTTTCAGATTTTATATTGGTTTTCCATCCAGCAACTTTGGTTATTTTTCACTGCTGTCACCCAAACCTGTTTGTAGCAGCAGGCAGTTGTTTTCAGTAGAAAGCTCTGAGAAACACACAGTACACTACCTGCCCAGCACTGAAAGCAGACAAAGTTACTGGATGGTGAACACAGTTTACTATTTATTGCTAATGACCCTGATATTTCCCTAAGGAGACCAGAAAGCCATACCTGAAAGGAGAGTGTATTTGACTTAAATTTGCCAGGTGGCTAGAAACATGACTCAAAATGAATGCAAATGTTTTTGCAAATCTGCTGAATGAGTAAATAACAAACTGGTTGCTACCTTGATTCTGCCAAAAACTAAATTAAGCCTCCTATCTGTCTTTCTTTAGGTGTTACAGGAAAGCCAAAAACATCAAGACATTCTCCAGAGTAACTTTGTGGACAGCTACAATAACCTCACCATTAAAACCATGGTCATGTTTGAATGGCTCAGCTCTCATTGCCCCAACACCTCCTACGCCATGAAGGTCGACTCAGACATTTTCCTTAACGTCCACAATCTTGTCAACATGCTTTTGGAAGCCCCCCAACATCTCTACATGACAGGACTGGTGGCAAGGAGTGCACCTGTTCTTCGAGACCAAAACTCAAAGTGGTTTATGCCGGTTTCTGTCTTCCCAGAGTCAATATACCCTCCGTACGCCCTGGGACTGGGCTATGTGTTCTCACTGGATTTACCCAAAAAGATACTGGAGGCATCTTTGCATGTTAAAGCTGTTTACATTGAAGATGTGTATGTGGGACTGTGTATGAGACATCTGGGGATCGCACTAACAGATCCTCCTAGCGGCAGCTTGTTCAGGGCAACGGTGCCTTATATGGAAAGCCATTGTTACTGGACCTCTGTCATTACAACATTACTGGAGAGCTCTAACCGGCTTTCAGATATATGGGAGCTGTATCAGACTCAAAGACGAAGTGACTGTTAAACACTTCTGCCCGTGCCTTATTTTAAACAGTTTTAGAGTTGCACTCTGTAACTGCATAACCCTTTTTCACAGTGCAGCAGTTGCATCATCCTTCTGTATACATTGTTAGTTTCCAGCGTCACATTTTTTTATCTGAAGTATCGAACTGACTTTTGATATCAAGGTTTGAGATTACGAGACTGATGTGCATTTTGAGGTTCTGCAAAATGTGATCGTATATCAGGTGTTTGCAAAGATTACACAAACATTTGTAAATATAATAATATAATTAAAATATTTTAGGATGTTTTTTTTTATTTTAATTAATTGCTCTTGTGGCTATGCAGCTTACATGCCCAGGATGCTTTTATTTTAATTAACTTGAGCAATCACAAAGAAGCAGCAGGCTCAGTAGTTACCATACTGTGAAACAATGGAGCTGTCTGCATTTAAAGCTCCTACTAGTATAACTTTTCGATTCGCTTTTCAGTGGCATGAAGAAAATGGCGATTTGTTTCCAGGGGCATGCCAGTCATGCACACAGTGTTTCTGACTGTCCCTCACTGCAGACACCTCTCTTAGACGAGAAATATGTTTATCTTGCACCACAGCTGCAAAACAGTGGCTGTAGTTCCTACAGACCTGGAACAATCTACATAGCCACAACATGAATTAAATTTGTCAGGAGTAGCAGCGTGTACTACACCTACACTCCTGGACACTCAGCAGTCTATTACAGTATTTTGCAGCTATATTTATTTATTTTATTTTATTGTAACCTAAACCAGCAAAATAATGTCTTCATACGCTCAGTGGCGCCCTCAGCTACAATCCCAAGAACGTGCGAGCATCACTGAGCATGATTGTAGCAAGCAAAATCATTTCTGTACACATGATGTGCAACAAGCTGCTTTGGTTGCTTATTACAGTTTCAACTAAAACCATTCATGGAATGCAAATGGATTTCTTAACATTCAAAGTGGGAAGTGACAATAGACCTGACAATGACTTGAGGTTTTACTGAGTAACGGAAAGTACTTGAACTGGAGTGTAAAACGTGCCAGCGCTCGAACAAAAGCTGCATGCCATGTGGCTTAGTGAATAGATGAACAGCCAAGTCCCACCTATGACTTCTCCCTGAAGAGGGCGAGTCTGTACTGCTGCTAGGCTGTTCTCTGAGTGTGAGTCACAGAGGCCTTTGGCAGCACCTGTACACATGAAGATAAGTTTTTGAGCATATTTCAACCGAAGTTTATTGGAAAAACGTCACATACTGTACCTCAAAAAACAGTGTGCTTAATACTTTGACTATGAGTTACTATGCAAGGCAACAGCAACCCTGGGTGAAGCTGATGGAAGGAATGGGTAGCGAAATGTGCCACAACAAACGGTTGGGTTACAATGCAGTATTTCAGAGCACGATTCAAGCATAAGAACTTCTCCTCTTATGCCTCTCTTCCCACTGAATTATCTGAATTATTGTTTAATGGTTTTGAAGTTACTCTTATTGTAGTTTCCTTTTTGATCTTTCAGCTGTGAGACACATTACAGAAACGATTTCCTCTTCTTTTTTTTTTCTCCCCTTCAGACACAAATATACACATCTGTAAAAACCACTTCCTGATATGTCTGACTTGTACACATGTGAAAGTGGCCCTGTCTAACACAACACTGTTTTATCCCCTCATACAGCCTCCTCATACAGCAATGTCGACCATGAGCTGGAAAAAATGCAACAGTGCTCTCGTGTGGTAAGAGAACAGAAAGAGGGAAAGGACAGTGGTGTGATCAGAAATGAGAGCTTCTGAATGAAACAAAATAAAGTAAAATTAAAAAGGTGTGGGTGCTAATTAAGTTCTGATAACTTTTCATACAGAAATGAGCAATTACTTTTATAATTCCTTTGTAACTCTACATTATGTCCCAACTTAAAATCCTGTCCCATGGCTGTTTTTCTTTATGTCGTTGCATTTGTATCTGTAAAAGTTTGCAAGCCTGAAGGAAAAAGGCAGATAAGGAGACCCTGAGGGAGAAAGATAGATAAAGAGATGTGCTCAGCCAGCCTATTAGAGTCACTGCAGTATGTCTCTGCAGTGTTTGTCTATATGTGTGGTTATTCTTCTAGTTTTATTCTTACGAGGACCAAATATCTTCAGATGGATAAAAGAAATGTCATCCAATGTGAGGACACGCCGTTCTAGCTGCTTACTATTTTGACGGGTCCAAGGTTAAACTGTTGTCATTCTTGAGTGACCTCAACCAGAATCAGAATCGCCTTTATTGTCATTATACATAGTACAACGAAATTTGAGCGCTGCTCCCTTGGTGCAAACAATGCTAATTAAATAAAAATAAATAAGGACCTAAAGAGAACATAAGAATTAAAAATAGAGGAGGTATAAAAAGGCAAGTGATATGTACAGATATATTTACATGTGGTATGAATGAAACCCGATTATTGCACTTTAGGCCCAGTTTTATTGCACAGGTAATTGGAAGTTATGCAGTCTGATCGACCGGTCATCCGGATTTCTTTTTGTCTTTGTTGACTGCAGTGATAGCCCTCGGGAAGAAGCTATCCCTGAGTCTGTTTGTCCTAGTTTTGTGTGACCTGTACCTACAGCCCGACGGTAACAGGTCAAACAGGTGGTTACCGGGATGGGAGGGGTCCTTGATGATTGTTTCCAGCTCTGCTCAGATAGCGAGAGTTGGCAATGTCCTCCAGGCTGGGCAGAGAGCAGCCAGTGATCTTCTGGGCTGTGCAGACGACCCTCTGTAGTGCTCTCCTGTTAGCTGCTGAGCACCCTGCGTACCACGCTGTGATGCAGTACGCCAGGATGCTCTCTATGGTGGCTCTGTAGAAGGTCACCAGCAGCCTCTCCTCCAGGTTGTTCCTCCTGAGCACTCTCAGGAAGTGAAGGCGCTGCTGGGCCTTCCTCACCACCGCCGAGGTGGTGAGGAACCCAATCTCCACCACCAATGCCTGCAGCAAGCTAGACTTTTTCTTCTACTGCTCCTGCTTCTAACCCCTCTGTAACATCTTTAACCTCGCCTACAACCTCTCTCTTCACAAAGACAAGTGGATTGGAGGATCCGGGTTGGCTACATGTATGACAATGGGGGACCAAACTCAAGATCTGGAAAGATTTGGGGATGGGGTCAATTTGCATTGAGAATCAGCTCCAGGTACCCTCAGCCACTTTAACTTTCTGTAACTAAGTTAGGAACTTGGCCTGATTGTGACATATCATTAATCACAAGGTCGGGAGATGTCAAAAAACATGTCATGCTGAATTGAGTCGAGTCATTCTGACTAGCTGGTGTCTTTGTCTGTGTCAGTGTCTGTCTAGCTTGTCTTCCCTTGACAGTGACACTCCAGCTAACTTCACTCTCTTTCAACATTTCCTGTTGTGGTCAAGGTTACTAATTTGTCACATTGTCTTTTGAGAAATGCAAGGTGTGTGGAATTGAGAGAGGTCCTTTCCAGAATAACAATATCCAGGCTGAAGGAGTTTAACTTGGGGCACCAGATGGTTTGATGACAATGAAAATGATATGAATCATAGGCTGTGGAGATCTCAACCCAATTAAACTGATTGACTGATTTTTCTACAGATCTGTTGAATATACACTTATATCGAGGATGTATATGTCAATTGAAGCTGTTCTGGGGGCTCGTGGTGGCTCAACACCACTTTATGAAGCTTTTTCCTTTAATTTGTCACCTTCTTGTATAAGCTAATATAAACCTGCAACTAGCATTTTTTAACTCTTTTTTAACCATGCTTGTTGCAACTGGATCTTCTTTGCATCTTGAATGAGAAATTTGTCATCGTCTATACGTTAGAATAAAGTGTAAATACTTGAGGCTTTGACATCCCTGACAAAAGAAGAAATCCACTTTGTTTGCTTTGTTTCTGAGGGACTGACAGTGCTACAGGTCTTACCACTGATATATATGTGTTTATTTGTGTATGTATGTATCTGTATACGCATACAGTCAAGTATCTTCAGGAAATGGTTCAGATAAGTAGAATGTCATCTTCCTCTTGACCCAGAATACCCTACATGTTGCCTGATTGCAAATGCACAGAAACCCATGCACACTTACACGGAAAATAAGCAATGATAAAGAGAGATAGACAGACAGACAAATGATGTCCGTCACTCTGGAATTTTCTTATTCAGTTATTTCATAGAATGTTTTCTTGTTTAGGTTGGATACAAGTCCAGAAATGTGTGTGTTTGAGTGTATGTGTGTGTGCTTGTGCGCGCGTGTGCAAGCAGCTGACCCTGGTGTGAACAGGGCCACTGTGTGAGACCACAGAGAGACCATTCTTTGCTGCGACACAAACACACACACACACACACACACACACACACACACACACACACACACACACACACACACACTCATAGCCATCCTCTCTCCTCCTCTCTCGCTCTTTAATTTGTCACAGTCACTCACACACAAACACACACACACAGAGGGTGCAAGAGAGTCACTTGCCATCTTTCCCTCATTCTCCTAAACTCACACTAACACACAGAACTCTAGCATAGTCTCACGCTCTGTTTTTCTGCCCAACACACACACACACACACACACACACACACACACACACACACACACACACACAGAGTCCCACCACATAATGACCCTTATTTCACCATGATGACTGTGACTCAATGGCTCAGTCAGGGGACTGGAATGTCAAGCTCCATCTCGCCAATACATTTTACACTTAAAACCATAATTACACGGGTAAAGCAAACAAATAATGTACCATAAATAAGTGAGAGGGGACATACTTGAAGGAGCAATTTGTAAGTTTTGCTACTGCTACATAGCCAACATTAGTATTCACAGCCGTCTTCTTACCAGTCCAGAAGAAACTTCACAAGTTCAGTATCAAAATTCATTCCTTCACTTACCAAAAGCTGTCTCCAGTGGTGGAAAGCAACCCTCTTGTTTTACTTCTATTTCTAACACGTCTTTTCTTCTACTGAAGTGATCACATTAACCAGCTAGCCCTGGCCCGGCCGGACTGTCTCATCACGTTCTGATACCGAGTCACATAGCGTCAAGGCTTTACTGAGGAAGTGGCGCTTCTGACAGGGTGTATCATTCTTGTCTTTTAAACACAACTGTGACTGAAGCTCTGACCATGACTTGTAAGTAAACAGCTGTTAAAGCTAACACTAGCTGTGAAGCAATAGCAAAACTGACTAAATGCTCCTTTAAATGTAAATAAACTTTGAAAATAAACTTTTATTTTGTAGTAAGGGGGAAACAAATTACTACAAAGCAAAGGTGTTGCAAGTACGAGGCAGCCAGTACAAAGATTCTATTTCTCTAACAAATTTTTGCTTTCAAATGTGTGACATTTTTTTTCAGTGACCTCGACTTACACCAATGTTGTTCTATACACAGGGACCTATTACTGAACAGTTTACTCTGCTGGGCTTAATTAAGAAATACCACTGTATAGTTGATAACAATTGTTCTCTCATATCAGATATCATGTCATGTCAGTAGGCCTACGGTGCATAATTTGCACAGACATATGAAATAAGTGAGCCAGAAGTTTTAGTGCCACATGAGCACATATGAGAGCATAGCTGAATTGTGTTTATGAGCACATTGTACTATCACAAAGAAGTAGCCATAATATTGATTATAGCTAGAAATGTAAAAAAAAAAAAAAAAAAAAAAAAAAAAAAGGGGGGGGGGGGGGGGGGGGGTTAGTTCACTCTCACTGCTTTCATAGCAAAGTTTTAGCTGCATCAGGCAGCTGTTTTCTGAGCAAGCACTCTCAAAACACACTGTAAATGACCTGCACAGCACCAAACAGCAGACAATGTTGAGAAAAAGCATGGGAACACAGTGGAGCATGTAGCAGCTAAAGAGACAGATATTTCCTTCAGGAGTTGGTACATAGACCAAAAACATATTCACCAGGTGGCCACATCAACAACACATCAAATTAATGATTATGTTTCTCTGCTGCATGTGTAAGAAACAGGTGTCTACCAAGGTGATGATCTGTCAATGTTGTTTTCACAACTTGTTTTTCCACTGCCCCCAAGTGGCCAAAATGCAGCTATTGCAGTTTTAGCAATGTTAATTTACCAACAGATTATAGCTGTAAGTGCCATTAGCTAGCTAATATTAGGAACAGTAAACTTCCATCCATGAAGCTCCAATACTGCTTTTATTTTATCTAATATTTTTTAGATGTCTTTATTTATTAACACCACCATATCAATAATAAGTACATCTTAGATTTAAAAGAAGATAATGAAGATGTCAATAATGCATTGTATCAATCATTTTTTTCTACAAATGCTTCATTCAAAATTACAGTGACAGCTGTGAGGCTTGTAGGTAGCACACAGGGTTGCTCATGCACATTACACAGTTGTGTGCTACTTGCTGGACAATCTGTTGAACGGCATCCTTGTTTTGTGAAAGCCTGTTGACAGGCCCCATTTCCTTCAAAGTTTAACAGGACATTACAGAAAGATTGGACAAAACAGGCACTGTTCAATTAAATTTAGGCGTAGGGGATTTTAAATTTTGAATTTCTTTCGTACACAAACAGAAAAGACATTTCAAATTCTGCCTCTCTGATCTTAGGGTGGACACGTGCACAATGCGGCATTCATTGGTGTCACTGAGTGCTTTCCCTGCTATCACGTGTGCTATCACAAGTGTCTGCTGTGCAGTAGTCTCCTAAGCTAAGATGACTAGTTTTAGTGGGTCATCCTTAGCCTTGATGTTTGCTTGCAGCTTTTTTAATGTAAAATAACAGCAACTAGCCTACACCCCTAGTAAACTGTTATAAAGTAAGTATGATGTACCATGTAATGGGGATACCACAACAGCAATGAAACAGCTGCAAATGCCCAGGATGACTGAGTGTAACCTGGGAAGTAAGAATGGATGTCAGGGCGGTGTCTTCAGTGTGGTCACACTGTCCCACTCTGGATATGTGAGTGTGTGTTTAAGTCCCTTTCAGGTCGGCTCTTGTCATTAACTACTTCTCACTTATTTACAAAAGGCATTCACAAAGTACATAGTGAAGACGCGCACGACCACGACCCACGAACACGCGTGGAAAGATGGATGTGCACCACACTTCATCACTTCAGTCCGCTGCGTTTGGACGCACGCACTGTAGAAAAAAGTCCTTTGACTCGTCGTTGTCCCTGGGTTCACTGGACGACAAGTTTCTGGGAAATCACTTCTCAGGAGCAAAGCCTCAGTTACGTTAAGTGAAACCAGAAGCAGGATGTTGCTCGTTTCATAATTAAAGCTGAGTTGTAAGTTGACAGTTTGGTCCGAAACTGTAAATAAAAGAAATACATAAAAAAAAAAATTTGGTTGTAAAAAGGGAATTAAAACTTAATAAATATTAGCATAACTTTTCAATCAAGAACACAATCCCATTGGGTAAGTGGTCACAGACATTTGGACCTTACTGTATGTAAGGAGTTTCAATAGTTTTAGATAAATTTACAGAACGCTGATGTATGTTTTTCTATTGTGTTTTCTATTACGTTTCTTTATCATCATGTCTCTCTAATAACACAAAAACCCTCGACACAATCCATTTTAACAGATGTGCCGATCAAGACATTTATTCTGAAAGGCGTGTCCGGAAGTCGTGTACGTTGGGCTGCCTAGCTTGACGCTACTAGCTAAACCTCAGGATGGACCCGAGGAGAGGAAAACCCGTTAGTCTGTAGAGGAGGAACTGCCCGTCCATGTCTTGTCTACAAACATCAACACGCTGACAAAGTTATTGGCAGCAATGTCGAGAGAAAACACCACCCGAAGTTTGGACAGTATAGACCTCGCTGCTTTAAGAGTAAGGAGAGAAATGTTGTCTTCCTTTTTAAAGAAGTGTTTAAGTAAACATTGTAGGATGTGGTGGGTGTTCCTTGAGACGGTAGTTTCAAGCAACAACTTAGTGGGCAGTCAGAGATTTTAAAAAAAATCTTAACTCTAGGTCGGCACTCAGTTTACGTACTGTTTAACAAACTTTTATCGTGTGTTAACTGTTAAGTATCGAGTGCTTTATCCTGTAACATTATGTTTTCTATCAGCACTTACGACCTGTTTGTTGTAAGTTTACAAGCTACACTGGATTTTCCTTTGCTGAAAAGTTGACATGCAACAAGTGGTCGACCTCAAGAAAACCCACTAACGTTGACTGAACAACGAGAAAAACATAAAAAGCTAAGAAATCACTGCAAGTTAGTGACATACAGTATTGTTGTTTTAACCAAATTCATGTAATTGTAATACATAATGGCTAGTGTGCAGTGGTGCTGTGCCACTGTATGGGATTTCTTTTTATTGGTCATGACACTATACTATTTCTGCAACAGTCCTCTAATATTGGTATCCTTAGAGATAATGGCACTGTGCCTTTATGTATTTTACGGTGATAATGTTTTTGTTATCAGTGAAGCCATGACCTATAAAATTACAAACTAAAGAAAATTTTTGTGATTTTCTAACTGTATTGTCATTGCTTGTATCTCACAATGTTATCCATGTTTTCAGCACCACTTCCTCACTCTGCATCCCAGTATAACAATGCATTGTTCTCCATTCGCCCTTAGCACTGACTTTATAAAGCTGCCAGTCATAGTTTTGTTTGGCATGAACCTGTGACATTCTGACCTTGCTGAAACGCACCATTTTCGATACTGTTGTGCACACAGCTTTGCCCTCTCTGTTTGACTCAGTTCTTCAATTTTCTTTTCTTTATCTTAACAGTGTTTTTTTTCCCTCCAGGATCCAGCAGGTATCTTTGAGTTGGTGGAGGTGGTTGGCAATGGAACCTATGGTCAAGTGTACAAGGTAAGCACTTCCATGGTGCTTTTCTGTCCCTCTTTTGGCTTGTTGTATACATGACAGAACTTTATTAAACCGAAACTGATTTAATTGTAGTGTCATGTTTTGCTCCAAACAACTGTTTGCACTCATGAAAGCTGGTAGTACGTTGATCAACTAGCAGCTCTGTTACATGCTGACATGGTAAATTACAGAATCTGACATGTCATTTCTGGTAAAACTCACGACAGCTACTTCCACTTACTTAAAAAAAAATTCTCATTTGACTGAAATACTGTGTCGCTGTTAAAAACAGACCATAGACACACCAGCATCTGCAGCATCTTTAAAGGGCCCTGGGTGGGGCTCACTTCCTTATCGCAGTATCTGTTTGTGTATATGTATGAGCGGTTTGTGGTTACAGGAGGTGTTTAGTTTTTATTCAGGTTTGTGCAGATGGTTGTGTCCCATGATCATATGCTTTTGCTATACCACAAACTGTTAAACTTTTCGTATATGGACCAGTTTCAGATTTGAACTCTGAGAAAGGAGGTCCTCATGAGTGCAGAGTGGTTGAGCAACAGAAGGTTCACACCCTTTAGGATTTAAAACCTCATTACTCCTATCTCAGTAACGTGTACAATAGTGCTAATAACATGACTACCCCTTAAAGAAAAGACAAATAAGTATGTTTATACAGAAGGTGATGCAGGACAAGGCATACACAGTCAACCATGTTTCTAAAAATGACATTTCTACAACACCTAACTGCAACGGCAAATACATTTTGCAGGAAATATAAATGCAACAGGATAACATTTTCTGTCATAATGAGGATAAGTTGCAAATATGCATATATGGCATGTCACAAATATGATAGTAAACATACAGTAACAGTGACTGGTTCTGTAACGGAACTGCATGTGAAATGTTCACAGATGAGTTTTCGACCAGAATATCTGCTCTTGCAGTACAATATCCAATTTTATGATTATGTTTAAATCTGCTCAGCACTTGGTTAACGTTAGGGGAAATTGTGGCCTGGTTTCATACACAAAGAAAGAAGTTAGAGTTAACCCTAACCCTAACCTCTTTTTTTGGGTTAACCCTAACCTCTAACCCTAACCCATGACAGTCTTGTGCTTTCTACTGGGTCCGTTCAGTAGGAGCAGTTTCAGGTTACTTGTAGGTTTGTATTGTTTCGTGGCTTATCGGTGTTAATATCAAAATATCAATTACTTCATGAAGCTAACTAGCTAACAGCTTTGGATTGAATTATTTTGGACTGGTCTTGTTAAAAATGTGTTTTATCGCTTTAAGATAGGCATATGAATTAAGGTAGGGGTTAAAAGTTTAGGGTTAAAGAATGAATGAGGTTCATGGATAGTGTGCAGAAGTGTGTGTCTGTGTGTGAGAGACAGAAGATGGGTGTGTGCCTCAATTGCCACTTGATTTCCTGAAAGAGGAAATGTTGCAAGAGATGCACAGGACACTAAGGCCTGTGTTGCCCTTTACACAGGGTGCTTTTACACAGGGGTAGAAAGTCACAAATTTCATCCTGTGACTCACATTCATTGATGTTTCGACAAGGGGAACCGTCCAAACATGGATGAATGGTAAGCAGTTTCATTCAGGGTGTCTTTTAGCAGTGATTTTAGGGATTCTCATGTCATCCAATCACAAACAGAGGTGATGCAGACCTCAGAGGCTCATTTGATAGAGGTGTTTTGTGCAGAACCTTCCTCTGAGAGGATTTTTGTTTGGTGAAGAGTGAAACTTCTGTAATGATTTGAGATTCTTTTCACAATCTTAATTTCTGTTTGATGAAATACATTTTTCTGCCTCATGAAAATTACTATAGGCAAAGTAATAATGTAATAAAGTATATATAATACTAACAGGCAAAATTGATTGGACATTGATGATAAGGGCTGTGCAGATCTCTTGTGCGCTGCCGTGTGTGTCCTATACAGCAGGTCCCGTCATGGGAAACCAAGGCAGGAACAGAGCCAACAGAACAATGACTTACACTGCACAAACACACACACAAACATACACACACATACGGTCCCCAAAGAAAACACTTGGTTGTGGATTGATGTGAGTGCTGGAGATGCTGACAAAGCATCTGGGCTTTTCCTCTGTTTATTTATATGTGGGTTGCCTTTTCATTACATCGCAGTTTAAGTATTTAGTAATGGAAACCCAGCGTGGATGCTCAGATCCCATTTCCAAGCTTAGACCTCTGCATTAATGTTATGTGCATTAATGTGTGCAAGTTACAAAATAGTTTTGAACATCGCTATAATGTGTCACCTTCACAACCTTATAACAGAGAAGGTATTTATTTATATACAGATTTATAGAAAATGATGTAAAGTCACCTATACTGTGCCTAGATAGACAGCAGACTACGAATGCCAAAGACATAGCCTTGTTTGACAAGTCTGTCATGTGTTTGTATGGCAGAGTCACAACATGAACACACTGCATTTATAGTATGCAGCCATGGTTAGAGGAAGTACCTTGTATGTTTGTCAGAGATGCTGTGTGCACTGTTACCATGATTTCGTGCTAAAAGTGGCACACTTATTTTTAAATCAGACAGATCCAAGTGAAATACACACACTTAAAACCACTTTTGTTGTATCTTAAAATGCTTTTGGCGAAATAAAGAAATAAAGAAAGGTTTTGTGAAAAGCAGTTTTAGTGAGGTGTAAAGTCAGTCAGCAGGCTAACAGTTTAGATATGGTCAATCAAATCAGGCCGACAAATCAGTGGGGTCAGGCAGCAGTTAAAACACATAAACCATGTAACTAGAAAATCCTAGACTTTGCTGGAACGCCATGGCATCTTAGCAACACAGGCCCTCTGACAAATTTGTAGTGAAAAGCTCTTTTATATGTGGAGGTATTAAGAATAGCAGGCAGGTGATCCGTGGAGCAGGGAAACTAAGTGAGGACAGAGGGCAGGTTAGACATGACAGGGTGTGGAAAATTCATGAACACTCAGTGGGACTTTGAAAAAGAGAGCGTTTGAGGATGAAGGAGTGGAGGAGGGAAATGGAGAAGGAGTCACCATGACAATGTTTATATCCACACAGTAGTGTGCAGTTTGTTGCAGTCCGTACTGTAAACCACAGTGATCCGCTGTCTGCTGTTTGGTGAAATGGTTTGTAGTCCAACTTGTGTTGCTATTTAGTTCTGTTCCAAACTGAAGCCTTACAGCTGACCTGCATCTGACATCAGGAGCTGATTGTAGTTTTACTAAGTTTTACTTTGATTCATGTTACATAGTATTGTGGGTAGTTTTTTGTTTTGATCCACTAATTGCCAGTTAGTAGTTTGATATCATGTCAGTCATGTCCCTGGGAACTGACCCTGGAGGAAAGTGAGCCCCATTAGCCTTATTTCATTTTTATCCAGTGGAACGGCCTCCTGGCCAGCAGACAGGATATTCTGACATGCTAAAACGGACACAATTAGAAGAGATGGAGACTCAGATGGAGCAGATAGAGCTG
The DNA here is from genome assembly GCF_046630095.1 of Trachinotus anak. Lineage (NCBI taxonomy): Eukaryota > Metazoa > Chordata > Actinopteri > Carangiformes > Carangidae > Trachinotus > Trachinotus anak. The sequence goes on along the minus strand of NW_027273872.1, from coordinate 23,013,858 downwards.
GAGAAAACAATTAGGCCTTTTCATTCAAATAGCCCCAGAGAGTGAAAAATCAGGACCTACTCAGGAACTCTAAGAATCTTCAGAGGACTTGTTTTTGCATTTCCACCATATCTTAAGAGCTGTTGTAATTAGAGAAATTAGAGCAGTAACCGATTCAAAAGCCAGCGTGTAGACTTGAGATACAAGTGTTGCATGAAAGAAGTAAACAGAGTTGTCACTGTTGTAGGTGAGTGATGTTTGAATGGATATTAGAAAAGAGAAATGCAGATGTGGAGAGTGATGGAGATTTGAAACGTTTGAAAATTACTCACCACCCATTTCCCTCAGAGTTTTTTTCTTCTGGTTATTAGTTTGCTATAGTAAGTGACAGTAATGAAACTCGTGTTGGACCAGTAAGTGACATTCTGTACAGCAAACTCCACCCGTACAGTTTTTAACAGACTGGAAAGCAATGCCAGTGTAATGGGGAGATTTTGAGGGCAAGAGCTAAAACTGGATCCAGATTCCTCGAGTTTAAATGCAGGTAAAGTTCCTAAGTCCCTCAAAAAGTTCTCGGAAAAGTTCTTGCGGTCAAAAAGGGAAGTGGCCCGGCCTCAACAAGACAAACACAATCACCCTTTTCTCCTCTTATTTCTACTCCTCTCCATTTCTATAACCTCAAACCCTTAACTCAGCTAGGTTTTTCCTCTTCTCTTCTCTTCTCTTCTCTACTCTTTATTGTTTCTGTATTAGTTTTTTATCATGCACAGCATTGATTTCACATATTCCCCGATACCTGCTTTTGACGTCCTAAATACTTGCTCACACAGAAAAAAATAATTTGTGCCCAACTGATGTACGACACACACTTGCACACATTAAAAGCTGTATTCTGTGTGGTAGCAATCACATGGTTGTAGTATGCCTGAATAGTTTTGTGGCCCCAGGACAGAAAAGTCCAGCCCTCAAATGTGGGTTAAACAACTTCACAGGATTTTTAGTTTTTTGCCATGAATTAGTGGAGCTAATGAGCAAAAAGTGGCTTTTGATTCCTGAACAGTAAAGTCGCTGTAGAAGTAGTAGCAGTAGTAACTTCAGCAGTCAAACTTTTCAAATAAACATGAAGTTGCTGAGCTGCTGTATTGGACTCCCTCAGTACTGTATCACCAGGAGACACACACTGTGCATGCTCCTCTCACTCACCATCGAGTCATCATTCGCACACACACACACTCAGGGCGTTTCCCTGTTTGCAAAAAGAACTTCCCTTCCCTGCAAGCCATTGCTTTAGAGTCATCTGTCTGTGTGTGTGTGTGTGTGTGTGTGTGTGTGTGTCTGTTACAATGTGAAAATGTTAAACTCCACTGAAACTTAAGTGCCAAGATCACTGCTGATGCAACACAGTTGTAAAGTTGAAATTAGTGACTAGTTTCAGGGCAGTCACTCTGACTAAAAGCTGAACCAACTGAAATATTTTAGACTGTTAATTAAGTCATGTTTATAGCATGTGTAAAATAAATTAAAGCATATCTTTAACATTCATTTTTCATTTTAAATAGGTTTAAAAGGTCAAAGCCATCTGAATTTGCTCTAGAGCGTGGCTTCTCTGTAAACCTTTGTGACACCATGGTCATACATCATGGAGTACACATGGCCACAAAACAGCTGCTTGCAATACAATTCCCAGAATGATTCACTTACACTTCCTCAAATCTTTCTAGTTTCAAAGCGTCACTTCCCTTTCTGTGACCTACATATTATTCTTACATTACTAATGTTTGCTGATGTGCTGACCAAAGAATAAAAATGTCTAAATGTAGATTTTGACCAACAGCTAATCTCTGTTGCAACAACACTAGCAAAGCCAAGACAGACCTCCACCAGGGCCAGAGTCGCACAACATACACCAGACTTAAGAGAAAAAAATTCAAATTCATAGTAAGTGATCCAGATCTGCCCCAAAGTTTAAAGGTTCCATGTTTTACACTTTTTCAGTGTTTTCTTTGATGTCCATAACAAGATCTATGTGTGGTTTTAAATACCAAAAACCAAATGAATATAGTTTAACATCTCCTCTCATGCTTGTCTCTGGAGCTCTTGTGTGTCTCTTAGCCTCTCCTCTGATTGGCTGACTGTTTTCTGAGTGACACATGGCCAAGCCAACCACAGGTAGCAGATTGTAGCCTGCTACCATAGCTTGGTAAAATTCTGGTATTTCAGAAAAAAATATACCTTAGCCACTGGTCTCTGATATATAGATAATGTATCCAATGATATATTGCCTTCCTAACATCCAAAAATTGTGAAGTGTTTCCTTAGCGATAGAATAACAGCTTGGTGTTGTGTTGCTAATAAAGTTAAAACAACAAAAACAAAGGTTTGATGCTAGGAGCATGGCTGGGGGTGGTGACTGTATAGTTGTGACATTGCAAGGTCAAGGTTCGTGATTATGGGCTGTGTATATTTCTCTGTGGATTGAGCATTTTGATACTTGCACAGAATGTAAATAGCACCTAGACCTGCTTTATAATCAAAAAAGGAAGTGTCACTTTCTACAGTATGGGACCTTTAATGAGTTCTCCTCTGGCCCATAAACCATCACTCCACAAAGTTCACTGCAAATAGCGTCAGTACTTTTTGTGTGATCATGCTGACAAATAAACAGACACAGAGAAACACAACCTCCTTGATGGAGGTAATTAACCCCTCCCCACAGTGATAGCACAACACCTCCTGCAGCTGCAACGCTGGGCACGCCACTGGAAGGTTTTTATTTTGAAAAACAACCTAAGATACACAATAGGGTCTCTTTGTGTTGAAAAATATCCAGGTTCTTATTCATATTGAGAAATGGACAGCTCAGTTGTGCAAAGCGTTAAAAACCATTACATTATTGCACATCATTTGACATTTGGAAAACTGAAATGAGTATGATCTTATTTTGAAACAGAAGTCTTTGTTCCAAAGCTAAGCAGTGGTGGGTGGGAGTTTGAGCTGAGAGAAAACAGAGGAGACACAGTGAGAGACAGGAAACATCCTCCAACATAGTGTAGAGTTGCTTCATCTGTGTTTGGTAGAGGTGAAACAGAAAGAGTGGGAGAGAGACAAAGGGGAAAAACTGGAGAGGAAGGAGAGAGAGGAAAGTGAGAGAGTGAGAGAGGGCAAAGGAAGGAAGGCAGAGGTGAAAGGCAGAGAGACAGAGAGGAGGGGAGGAAGGAAGAGGGAGAGAGGCAGATGAAAACTAGAGAGAGAACAGGAAAGCAGCCCCCCATGAGGCCTGGAGCTATGAATTGTCCTGATTGCCCAGGAGTGTGTGTGAGTGTGTGTGAGAGAGAGAGAGAGTGAGGGACCCAGAGCGGTGAGAAAATGTGAAAGTGCAGTTAGAATATTCTTGGAGGAGCTGGCCTTCTTGCTAGACTTTCTAAATGCCAGAGGTAGAATTAAAAGTTGACCTGCGATTCAGTATCGCACTTCAACAAAGTTAGGGAAACTGCAAAACTTTAAACTTTAAAAAAGAATGATCAGAATTTATGCAGCAGTATTCAGTCCTTAGTAATGGTCAAACTCCAAACTTGCTGAACCCTACAATTCCCATGATGCAAATTGGTAGTGTCTTGTCATTAGATCCTGCCAGCCTGATCATTCATCTGATCAATTCAGATGTGTTGTTACTCATCAGTCAACATACACAGCTAATGTATCTGTGATAAGCTGATATCAGTTGATATAACAGCCTGGCTCATTATTCACTTTATCTTTACGCTCATTAACCTTCAGAAAAATGATCTATATTTTGTCCTTAATCAACGCACCTCTGTTTTTAAATTAAAATCACACAATGATAACAAACAAGATGGATACCCCTTGAGGCGCCCTCTTAAATGCATCTTTGTTGGCTGACAGAACAACACACACACACACACACACACACAGACATGCGCGCAGTGGGAGTAACTTCACTTTCTCAGTTCGCTGCAGCATTATTCTCAATATAATAGAAACCAGTGCAGCCCTTTTAACCATGTAGTGCCAGCCAGTGAAGGTTCCATGTCAATGGAAGGGATGAAAACATTGGTTGTTTCTCTAGCAAAAAGTGCAGGCTCACAAACTGCTGCACGCACACACACACTCACACAGACACACACACACAGATACAAAGATAAAGCACCATTCCTACATGCAGTTTGTAGACGAGAGCTGATCAGTGATGCACAAAGTACACATATGTAACTAACAGACTGTTCTGTGAGGGAGAGACAGAAAGAACCAGAGGAGGTGGAGAGAGAGAGAGAGAGAGAGAGAGAGAGAGAGAGAGAGAGACTTTGGAGAGCAGCAGAGAGCTACAGTAAGAGTGTTTCTCTCATTTGTCCTCCTGCTGTCTGTATTATAAATATCTCTTTTGTATCTTATTAGCATATGTATGAATATATCATAGTAAACTTTTCACTGACACAGTATTTGTAGTGTTACTAAGTCTGTCACTGTGTGTATGTGTGTGCGATGTGTGTAAGTGGACAAGCGACAGACAGATATGGAGACGACATTTATATCTGGATTCACTTGTGCGTGTTTGATTCCCAGCACTTTGTCACATAATGTGTGTGTGCATGAGCCTGTGTGTTTAATTCATTGGATGTCAGTGTCAAAAAGTGCACAAGCTTTCTGCAATTAATTGAAGACCACAGAGCCTTTGAGTGTGTGTTTGTGTGTGTGTGTGTGTGTGTGTGTGTGTGTGTCAGTGCTGCATATTGTGAAAAAGTGGCTCAGCTGAGAGTAGAACATTTCACATTGGTGAGCTGTGTTAGCAGCGTAGCCAGCAGACACCATTGAGTCTAAAGGGACAGGAAAGCCATTTCCTTATTTATCACAGTCAAGGCAGTGGCAGCTTCTAAGCCACAATTCTTAGCAATTATGGAGACAATGTCCTCTACATGGGGACAGAGTGGAGGCCAGAGAGAACAGGGGTCAGTGAGCCTGACACAGTAGATCTCACATTGAGTGTAAAAGTGTAAAAAAAAGCCTTTTCACAGCTGTTGGTTCAACATGTTTATGAAGCATGTCTTAACATTAGATTTCTGCCCCTCTGTTATTGGCTATAAAACATTTACATGCATGTTAATTTAACGAAACACACCATATATTTGAATTTGTAAATATGGTGGATGTTCTTGTGTCCACAAACATTCTGAGTCCTACGTTGTGTCATGGATATATTTCATGCAGGTACTTCTTGTAACTACACTGATTAGTTAGCAAACTTTGTCAGCAGAAGCTGGGTGACTGAAATGCTTCCAGGAGTTAACAGTGATGAAACAGGAAGCCGTACAAAATAGACAGCCAAAGTTATGATGTCATGTGCAGACCAAGCGGCAGCCCTCGAGGTTGAAGAATGAGGCTAACACAGAAGTGCCAAAAACTGCAGTTCCTCTAATGGCCACTTGAGGCTGGATCCAACAGTCAGTCAATCCCCACAGTCTCCCATGTTAAAATTTCCAACTTTGCAGCAGAAATAAACATGTTTACAGCCTGGTACAAAAAACTGTTTTGGTCTCTATAGCTTATTTCCTCCCTCATGACAACTGTAAGGGGGGTGAATTTTTATATAGCACATCTGTTTAAATTTTATTAAGGCTTAAAGTACTGCAGAATTGAGGGCATGCCACTTTGACTGACAGGTGAATGAGCATATGCAACAAAACGACACACCGAAGTCTTTCTGATCAACCTCTTTTCACATATCTCTCTGTCCTAACAGTATTCATTTATTGTTGACCTGGTGGACAATTTGGTCAAAGAAGCCTGCCATGGTGCTGCTGATTGTGGATGGTATTGATAGTAACTGATTGAATGGAAGTTTTAAAAAGTACTACTGGGTTCAAGTCTTTAATAGTCTTGGAAAACTTTGCAGATTTGGAAATAGTTGATTTCGACACAGGTTTCAACATTGTGCGGTTCCCCTTCACCTTCTATATCACGGAGGACTATTTCTCTGGAAAGCAACAGATAGTGTTTCTAAAACATAGCTGCAGACAAGATAAAACATAAATAGGCAAATATCAAAACTGTAGTGTTTATTTTCAAGCTCATCTTTGCCTCACTGTTTCTCTCTGTCTCTTAGCTGTCTGATGGAGTGCCCTCTCGTCTATTTCGTGCACACACTGAGAGCTCTGTCATACATCACAACTTAAAGGCCTTTAGAGTAGCTCCTCTAGTATCTTGTCAGCTTTCTGACTCATGACAAGATTTTCAATTTTTCCCTTTTTCACCTGACTGCACTTTACAGCTCCGGCTCTGTATGTGGGCTTACTCCCTTTTCTCTCTGTCTCTCATCATGCATCCTGTCTTGTTCTTTCTGACTGTGCCTCTCATGAGAAAATTAAATTACGTAGACAGACAGACAGACAGACGTACTGTAGAAGTGTCCATGAGTATTGAAAGTCTTCACTGAAAAGTTGTGTAGTAATTTGTGTATATGTTACATTATGACTGGGCTGATTGTAGATTCCAGTGTGGGCAGGTTTTGTTGTAATCAGGGAATACTTGGAGTCTGAGATGATTCACTTGTCACTACATGAGAAAGATACTCTGTCTGAGCTGCACATGAAGCAATCATACTGAGCTGATCATATCATATTTGAACAAATTTAGCAAGAAGAGAGTTTAGTAGTCATTTTTTTCATAATCTTATTCATCCAGGTTTGATTGTAGAGCCACATCTCAGTCTCTGTTCTTCTCGTCATCCACAATTTATCTCAAATGTAACTTTTTCCCACATTTCTTTGGCCTTCAGACACTGTATTATAAAATCCCAAGACAAAATGAACTTTGATTGATGATCTTCTTGTGGAATAGTCATGCAGTATGTAAAAGCTTGTGTTCTTGTGGGATTTGGGGTGTTTCTTACTGACACACTCATACATGTTGCTACCCATCACACTGTTTTTTTAGTTGTTTTTTTTTTAAATTTTGTGTGTCAAGATGGAAAAAAATGTGCATGTTTGTGTAAATCATTTGTTGTTTTGTGGGGTGTTTAATCTTTTATATCTCCTGGGATCCTAACCCCTTTCATCATGTATCCCACCAGGGCCGTCATGTCAAGACGGGCCAGCTGGCAGCTATCAAAGTCATGGAAGTCACAGAGGTAAAAATGCACTTCATTCAGTCACACACATACTATTTTTGTCTCTACTTAGCTTATTTGTTCCTCTTCTGTTGCTGACATTTGGTGGATATTAAAGTGAAACATCAAGAGTTATTTATTCCCACACTACCAAAGCTAATAGATAACCATTCTGTCAATGTAAATAATACATGACATACTTTCTTATACACATGATCCACACATGAGAATATTACAGCAAGCTGATCAACAAATCCTTGCACATGAAAATTTACCAGTGGTTTAAATGTGAATCTAGAGTCAAAATAAAATGTGGCCTAGAAATACATCCTGTTTAATGGGCAATGTAAGATCTGACGGATGGATCCATCACGGCCAAACCTATCCCAAGATTCATTGCGTGCCAGTGATGAATCACTTTTCAAAAAGAGACTATGGCGGAATCTGCAAATTAAACAGTGGCCGTGCATCAATAGGAAATCCTTCGTACACCAGACTGTATCATTTCAGTTCAGCGTCGTGGTTTATGAACAGAGACAAGAAAAGAGAATAGCATTCTGCTCATCTCTTCTCTTCCTTCCTTCCTCCCTCTGTCACAAACACACACAGACATGATAACTATCACTGCTCTCCCTTTACCTGTACCTTCTCCACATTTCTTTATTTTCTATAGGTTTTGGTCACATTTCCTCTCTCTTTTCCCCTGCAGCAGCACATCAGACCTGCAGGCCAACAGCTGCACCACAGTTAACATTATTTCACACATGCACAAATGACAGTCATGCAGACAGCGCTGCTAACATGTTTTAACCAACAGTAGTAGCTGGTGAGCTTTCCAACCAAGCTGCTTGGGGACTGCAATACTCTGGACGCTAATGTCAAACACAATGGCAATTTAATTTGGATGATTCCCCCTGTGAAGCTCCAAGCTCTTAAGTCTTAAGAGTCTCATATTTCTATCTCTACCTTGTTAAATACTGCCACATTCATTTAGATCTGCAACTATTACCTGTGTCATAGGTATCTGGTTACTTAAGGTTAATTTACACCTGCCAGCCAATCTGAAGTGAGAATGCTCAGTGGCAATGATTTAAAAGATTATTCTATATTTGATCATTTTGGTGTTTCAGTACCAAAGCCATTAACATTGGTGTTAATTCTTAGCTAAGTGTGTTGGATGTGTGTGTGTTTTAGATGAGAGAAGAGGAGAAACTGTTTTGATTAGCCAGCATTCAGTGAATCAAAGAGAAGAGCTTGAATAGAGCCATAAAGCAGCAGATAAAACAAGGAGAGGAGAGAGGGTGTGAGAGAGAGAGAGAGAGAGAGAGAGGCAATATTACAAAGTTATCATGATCACACAGCAATGGGTGTAATTAGTCAGTTAGCTTTAGGCCATCAAAAAGTGTTGGAGACGTTCATCTCTTGTTTCCTCTCTGTCGGATCACATCTATAGATATTATTTGATGGAGATATTTCCTTCCTTTGCCTTTGAAACAAGTGAAACAGTATCACAGATGTTTGCACTTGTGAAAGAGGTTTTAAAACTCATTATTAGACTAAATGACTGGCTTTGCAGGGCATCTCTCTTCTCTTCTGTCCCTTCCCAACTCAATTCTCTCTCCTGTCATGCGGGTAATTGAAGCGATGGAACTTTTACAATCCATTTGATGACTTCTCCTAAATCCCTCCCTAAAGCATAGACACACAACCAGGATCAAACGAAAATCGACTTTTTATACGACTGGCCTGACAGAATTAAATTACATGAAGTAGTCTCTTATGTCTTACAGTTCTCAGAGTCCCACCAATATTTCTGTTTGGACCCAGAAGTAGTTTTTTTTTTTTATTATTAGATTCCAGATGAATTTCATTGATGTTAAAGTTCTGTTCACTGTAGAGTCTTAAAGCCACAGTGTTGGGTAGTGTTGGTGATATAAAATATTAATATAAATCATACTGTAAATCAAGGCTGTGTTTTGAACTTCTGTTCTGTTAGCGTCACAGTTGTATATGGAGTACGGATGAGACCTTTTACACTTACAGAGGAATATGATTTGACTGTGTGTGCTCTGCATTGTGGTCTTACAGCTGTACAAGAGGGGGCTAACAGCTGAGTTGTGGAGGTTTTGTTGAATATTTCTTGTGGTTTACAGATGCAGAGCAGCACTGACAGCAGAATGAGGTTACATAGGGGCTAATAATAATATGTTGCAACAGCTTGTGAGGCAGGCTGGGTCATAATGTAGCAAAGAGCTTTCTCAGTGCAGCATCTCTAATATGGTCAGATTGAACCCTCTTAGAGGAATATACTTACAGATTGCGTAAATTGTGTAAATGATAGAGTTGAAATGATGGGTTAATTCATCGATTTATTTATCATCAGAAAATTAATTGGCAACTATTTTGATGAACTTTTCTCCTGGAACTATGAGCAGGTTGAAATTTATGGCTTTTAGTGAAATATCTTGACAACTATTGGATGAAATTTTGTACCCACATTCTTGGTCCCCAGATGATGAGTCCTTTGTGGATTGACTCACGTGATCCCCTGACTCTCAGTCAAATGCCACCAACTGGACAAGGTTATTTAAGTAATTGGAACAACACTTTATATGGACAGTGGTTACCAGACAATGAATCCTACAGACTTTGATAAGACCCACCATGAGGTTTGAATATAGTGCAGATATTCCCCCATCACTATGATGATTCCTAATGTTTACCACCTAAAACTATTTACATTTTTAATTTGTCCATCTACCTAGCTTTGTGACCGACTACCTGCAAATAAATAACATTCCCATCATCCTCTTATGTACTTCATGGTTTGTGGTAAGTAATAAACATTAGCAAACTAGCGTGATGCTACCTGATGTTAGCATTTAGCTCAGAGCTTCAGAGCTGTTAGCATAGCCAACTTTTAGTCTTTGCAAGCAAAAAATAGCAAGCAAATGAAAAAAGACAATTTTAACAAGAAATAATTGTCTGCTGAATAATCAAAAATGTAAATAATTGTTAGTTGCAGCCCCAGTAAACTGGTTAAATGTAAAAGTGGGTTACATAGTTTCTGTGCAGTTTTTATTGTGTTATAAATTATTACACACTGGTCAGACTTGATACTTAATTTTACATCGCGGCAAATCTGCTCATTGCAGAAGTGGTCACCCTGGTTGATTTGCTGTTGATGAGACTCTGGGTCCTCTGTGTTGCAGACAAGCTCTTTAGCAGGAAATGCTTGGCTATTATCTCCCTTCTCGCACACAAACACACACAGACAGACAGACTGCAGACACGGGCAGGAGGCTTTGTGTTTCAGACGGAGGCTAAAGTTCAAACTCTGCCTTGTCATTTTCTCCCCTCCTGTCCTGTGGAGATTTGAAGGAGGTCAGTGACTGGAAGAAGCTCTCTGTTGTTTCCTCTTTTCTGATTAACAGCCACATCCAGCCCCTCCAACTCTACTCTCCTTCCTCCACTTCTCCTCTTCTCTACTGTGCCTCTCCTCTTTCTCCTCCAGCTCAGTGTAGATTTAGAGGTTCAGTGAATTGGAGAGTTCACAAGTCATTTCCGGGATTTATAGTGAGAAAACAAGAAGTGCCACACTCTGTTTCCTCTGCTAGTTCTATCTGTCCTATGTCTCTCAACACTGACCAAACCATAGTGGAGGACTGGGAGTAGTCGAACTAAGGTCCAAGGATCATGTAGAGGTTACATGACAGTCTGATTGGAGATGCTGTCTGTCTGGATGCGTACGTGTTTGTGTTGTATGGACTCCACCTTTCAACTTTTATAGATCAGCCTCATTATAGAAGCAGGATTAAACATTATCATATTTCTGCTGCACAGTTTAGTGTTAAAGGAAGTGCCACATCATGTACAATAATAGTGTATAATACAGTGTATAATCTCTTCTATTTAAGCTCTGTTATTTGACTTTGACATTTAACAGCTTCTTTAAATGCAGATCAGTCACACTAAAAAGAGGTGTTTTTATCATCTGAATAAGCATGGACTTTCTCTCTGTTGGTTTGTTTAGGAGGAAGAAGAGGAGATAAAGCTGGAGATCAACATGTTGAAGAGTTATTCCCACCATAGAAACATCGCTACTTATTATGGAGCTTTTATTAAGAAGGGTCCTGCTGGACAGGACCACCAGCTCTGGGTTTGTAAAATACTCTACTTAAAAAAACAAAAGAAATAGAAATGACTCATTTTTCTGAAACAGCTGGTACCCCTTTGGGTTTATCCTGTGTGACATTATCATAAAGTGTATTCCTGTTTCTTTTATTTTAAGATCAAAACACAGTCATACATAGTTGTTTTGACAAGTACAGAGCCTGTGTGTGTGTGACAAACATCTCATCTGTCCTTCTAGTTGGTGATGGAGTACTGTGGAGCCGGCTCAGTAACAGACTTGGTGAAGAAGACCAAGGGAAACTGTCTAAAGGAAGACTGGATAGCTTACATTTGCAGAGAGGTCCTTAGGGTAAGGTCAAAGTAACACACAAATAAACATAACACAGCACACACACACACACACACTGCACACTCATACCAGAGCCTGACCAACACTGGGTATCTGAGGCTGATACCAATAGTGATATTTAAGAGTTTTAAAAATTGGCCAATATTTCTCATGATTAATATTTTTGATAAAGAATTCAAATTTAACTATTTATTTGATTTAATAGCATCACAGTTATGTACTGAGTGGGACATTTTACAGCTGGGAAATGAACTTATCAGTGCTCTCTGTTACTTTTCAGCTGACATATACACTGGTACAAATATATCAGCAATAAGCTAATATTGGCTCAGCTCTTATTCACATATGCTTGGTCTGGTCTCCAGTAACTGACATTTATTTTATTTCATCAGTTTGAACTTGTTCATTGTCAGTGTTTTGAAAGTTGTCAGTGTGTAACCTGAGCCACCTGATCCTTGCAGTGCATCTGATGTCATTATTACTGAACTGTTCATTCCCAATTTAAAGTTTATCATCACAGAAACACAGGAGTCTCCTCGACAATTCAATAATAATTTATATCTATTTTTCAGACTTAGCCATAATTTAGCCTCAGACTGCATTGTCAGGTTTCCACTGTGTGTGATCTTAAGCTTCCACTTGTGATTAGTGGTACATCATGTAGTATTTTAAGCCCTGCCTGTGCAGAACATGAAGCCTGTACTTGAAATAACCACACTCTCACAAGGGTATGAGGGAGTGTATACATTAAATGAACATGTACCCGATGTTCTGTACCATATTAACACAAATCCTTGTTGCTTTGTAGCTTATGTAATGTAGCATTTTAACCCTCTGCCTTCAAATAACTTTCACAAACACACAGACAAGATGCACAAAGTCAACATCTTCCTGAGGTGTTGTTATGGTAAAAACAGAGGTAGTAATCTGTGTTAGTTTGCATCCTAGCAAACTAAAGGGCAGATGAGTTAGTTTTGTTGTATAAGAAACACAATGCTACTTTCAGAGTAGTTTTTTTTCCAAAACATCAAAGAGAAGAAGCTGAACTGACACTGATACTTCTTTATGTTCAGGGATCAGCTTCTCTGTCATGTTTTCCCTCTGTGATGTGGAAGGAATAATTGATTTATTTTTTCATTTATATACTTAAAAGGCCACTTTAAAACATGTGTGTAAGATGTTATGGTTATCATTATGGGAGATCACAAGGTCCTGAGAAAGACTCCGGGATGTTTGCGCTGCTGTCTGCATTGGTGCTTGAGTTTGCGGCTCTACTAACAGACCTACACACAAGCACACACACAGGATATCAACTTATATCAAATCACATCCAACAACATATCTGACCTTAATGCTGACAACATGGAAGATTATTTTTTTAGTATTAAAAACAACCTGAGAGACAAAGGAATCTGGATAGACGCCAGTGTTTTCTCTGCTGCTGTCAGCCATGCTGTCTCTCCATTGTTTCAACGCACACAACACACACACACACACACACACACACACACACACACACACACACCCACACACACACACACACACACAAACTCACACAGACACTCAGCATAGCATGATGAAGTCATTGTCTGAAATAAGACTCACTTCCTCTGTTTATTTAACCTCCTTTGAAGAAGCGAGAGTACAAACACACAAACACACACACACACACACACAGATGTGCACATATTCAAACTGTGCCACTGCTACCAGTCCAGTCTGCCACCTGAAGAAAAGTTGTTTACAATTGCCTTAGAGGAAAAAAGCAGCACAAGAAGCTTGAAATAAATCGCGCACTCAGTATTGCTTCAGAGTAGATACATAATTCAACTATTCTTTGAGGGCAATGTTTGTGACCTCGTATTAATAGTGATAGTCATCTGACTCTGCGTGTATGTGTGTGTTTATGTGTGTGTATGTTTGTCTTCCAGGGTCTTTCCCATCTTCACTCCCATCATGTGATTCACAGAGACATTAAGGGACAAAATGTTTTGCTCACAGAGAATGCTGAAGTCAAACTGGGTATGACACATGTACACATCCACTGTGGTTTCTCAAACACACGCACCCCCCCCTCCGGGCTAAACTGTAGAACAATCACAGCCATACATACATAAATAAATGACACAAACCATGAAAACTCCTCTTAGAGAAGCAGAAGTCTGTGGGTGTTTTCAGACGTCCTACATTTTTATGTTTCAGTGGACTTTGGAGTGTCGGCTCAGCTGGACAGGACCATTGGTAGAAGGAACACCTTCATTGGTACTCCCTACTGGATGGCTCCAGAGGTCATCGCTTGTGATGAGAACCCTGAGGCTACATATGACTACAGGGTACGTAATGACACAGACGAGGTCCTGTTTCTGGCCAACTTCAAGGGAATTTTTAGTGACCTCTTGGGACGTTGCAAAAAAATACCCTGAGAATTGGGTTAGTTCCCATCAGCCTGGGTGACTCATGAATATAAAAGTTAGGCATCCAGCAGAAAAATGAAGAGCATTTCAAACACTGACTACTACGTGGATAGTTCTTCTTCTGTAGTATCAGTTAATGGAGACCACATGTAATCACTGTGGCTAAAAACCCAGACTAAACTAAACTAAAAAAAACAGTTAATGTTTTAATGCAGCAACCAAGCAACCTCATACAACTAGACAAACATGGAAGAGACAGCAGAGATTGGATGAACTGTGCGCTCAGTAATAGCACATTATTGAGTGTAGGTCACCTGTGTCACACAATCACTGTAGTTAAGCATGTACATCAGAGGGAAATAGACTTAAAGTGTAAGAACTGGCTTTGGTATGTGTGGTTATCTTGTCTGTGTAGACAGCTGTATTGATTGAAATAGAAAAATATTTGCTTTCTTAGATGCACACGAGACAGACGACTGAAAGACATGGTTGAAATGCCTCCTGTTAGCCACATACAGTCAAATACTGTACAGTCAGATCACATAAATGCTACACCTCTTGGTTTTCCTGGGACACAAACAAACCAGCGCAACCCTCCTCAGTCCAAAGGACGGTGGTAATACATCTAAAGCTGTTTACTAACAGTCAGAAGAAGAATATTGGAGCCACTTCAGCAGTTTAGCTACAGCAATAGCAGTGTAGCTAGCACAATAGCTACAGCAGCAACTATTCATAGCACAAACACAGGGATGACTCTCACTCTCACTGATTTACTACAAGCAATAAAAGTTTTGCTCGTCGAGAACAGACTCTGTCACACATGCAAATCATTCAGTGGTTGAACAGATCAAGGATCAGATAAACTCTACAACAACATGTTATGGTGTATGATGCATGATCTTATGTGTTTATTTAATTGGAGTTATTTCATTTTCATTTGTTCCTGTCACTTAAAAGAGACAGGGAGAACAACAGCTGATTTAATAATGATAATAATAATGATGGTAAGAAACTTTATTTGTTTAGAACCTTTCTTAACAAAGTTACAAGCTGCTTGTACAAGTAAAATGAAAAAAAAACATAAAGTGACATAAAGTTAAAGACTTTTAATGTAAATTCACAACACAAAAGGAAAAGGTGAAAAAGTAATAAACATAAAATGACTGAATTGTGCAAAGAATGTAAACCAAGGCAGGCTGCCACAAGGCAGCCAGGCAGTCACCCTTGTTCACTAAGGGTGATTGTGTGATTAAAATGTAACTTCAGCTGCCATTATCACAGGAGGAAAAAAGCTGTATAGGCTACACAGGCCACCTACGGATAGTTGCACGAGTAAGGGGATGAGTAAAGAGACAGATGGATTTACATCTGCCCAGAATACGTCTTAGTCGAGGTTTCATTTCATGTTGAATGTCTCTTTAATGTGTTTACACTGCCCTTTTGGGCTGGACCATAACAGCGGCAACCAGCCCTATAATCGTGAATGTCCCTGAATGACTGACTGACTGACTGACTGAGTGATGGTGTTTCCACCACTGCTCAGCGGAGTACCAAGCCACAGTCTATCGAGCCGCTCTGTTCCTAGCTGCTACGGAACTGCAGAAACTGCAGGAAAGCGGAGGAGTGTATCCACTTCACTGAGCCTCGCCTCCATTACAGCAAATAAAATTCTTTCATTATGTATCATTGTTACTAAAGGAGGCACACGAATAACGAAACATAAGACACACTGAGCAGAGAGAGCAGGAGAGAGAGAGAGGGAGAGAGAGAAGACATTGGGAACAAGCATCTTACTAACCACTATGACCAATTCTACATTTCAAACAGAGAGAGTTAGACTTAAAGACCTGCCTCTAATAACAGTCTGTTACGTTCTGGGGTTGAAAGTAAATAAAAGCTAAACGATTGTGGGTCCCAGATGGAGGCTGTGAGCTGTGTGAGAGACAAAAAATGTAGTCTTTCTTGGAGTGGGCAACCTGGTAGCTCACCTGGTAGAGTGTGTGCTGTTTGGGCTTAGTCTTTGCCCCAGCATCCTGGGTTCGAGTCCAGCCTTTGGCCCATTGCTATGTGTCTTTCTCTCTCTGTCCAATTTTTCCATCTCTTACTATCATTATGACTGTAACAAAGGCAAAAGCCTGAAAAATTAACTTAAGAAAAGAAAGATACTCTTTTTCTCCTAACTTTTTCTCTGAGTGATCATTTTATAAGTGCATACATCTGAAATCACAGTTCAGTCTTTCTCTTCCATTTATGTGTTTGGTGATTTTGTCAGATGGTGTCACAGTTATAAAATCAGGATTTGACCATAGGCGGTTAAGCCATATACCAGGTTTTGACCTGGTCTTGATTCATATCCAATAACTGTTCAATCCACCAAAGACACATGAAATTACTAAGTCTACAGTAAATGGGGTCCAGCCTTTCATCACCTTATATTCAGCAGAAAGGTTTCCGTCATTATACATAAAAGAATTTCATTTCTCACAGAACATCTTTCAAGCATTTTCATCAAAAGGTTTCCATTCACCCATCCTGATTAGGTATGTCACAGTTCACAGAGACACGTTCAGATGGAAAAATTCATCCCGTTCTCTCCTCTTCTGGAAGCAACAACACAATGACTTTATAAATCACTGAATCACTGATTCTTTGTAAAATGTCAGAAGTTTGGCTCAAAGTCTTGGAATATGTTTTTGTTTTTCCTGGATCTATACTCTCACACAATGCACAAACTGATTTACTATTTGAATTGAAAGAGGACATCCAAAGTTTACAGGAAATAACTAGAGCTCAAGCTAAGCTTTGTGTGTGCACCCGCCTTAACCTTTTCCTGTCTCTCTCATTTTCAGAGTGACCTCTGGTCTTTAGGAATCACAGCTTTAGAGATGGCTGAAGGAGCCCCTCGTAAGTCAGAAATACATCTACACACACACACACACACACACACACACACACACACACACACACACACACACACACACAAGTGACTGATATTGTTAATGGATTGTATTATTTTTCCCCAGCTCCAAAGTACTGTATATTTTCATTGTACATCTCTCTCTCTTTGTATTACTGTCACTGTGACTCTCTCTCTCCTTCCTCTCTGACCCTGTCTCTTCTCCTTCTCCGTCTCCTCTAGCTCTGTGTGACATGCATCCAATGAGAGCGCTGTTTTTAATTCCACGAAACCCTCCACCCAAACTGAAATCAAAGAAATGGTAAGCTTGTGAACACAGTCTCTCACACACACGCACATGTACACACAGCAGGATGTCGAGGGCAGTGTTTAGGTTTTCTCCTCTGAAAACATGGCTTGAAAGTGGTCTCTGTTGTGGGTTTTATACCCCAGATAATCAACCAAAAGATATCCCAACACTGTCTCCCCACAGTGAAACTGAAAGCTCAAAGTCGTGGGCGTGTCCAGACAAGCAAACAAAAATTACACCTGAGGCTAGTTGCATGAACAATGTTGTAAAATGACCGGTGAACACAATCGTTTTTCTCTGAGTAATGTCAATGCAACATGGCACCACGTGGTAAGGAAATTGCTTGAACAAGTAAGAAACCAGATTTTGAGATTTCATAGAGAACGGAGCGGGCACCAGGGTGTCAGTAGGCCACTGAACATGGGCTGAAACATAGTTACAGGAGTGGTGAGGAGGTATATGAAGAGCCATACCAAAGAAGACAACCACTGCTCACAATAGTGAACAAAGCTGCAGGATTCAAGTTTGCCAAAGAACATGAGAAGAAGCCTGATGAATGTTGGAAGCACAGTCTTTGGTCCAATCAATATTTTCAATCAGATGAGGTCCAGCACATCTGCTGTGGACCAGGCCAGGACTACCACAGTGACTGCCGACTGTTGAAGTGTTTTTAAAGAAGAAAACTGATCCGTCCAGGTCAGTGCTCTGATTTGAATCCAATAGAAGATCTTTAGAGTATTTAAAGGTCAAGCTAAAACAACAAAACCCGCCAACAGCTGGAAAGACTGGTATCAGTCATGCTCAGGAGAATTGAATCTGTCACCAAAAGTAAAGGTGGACATACAAAAGATTAGAAACATATGCACTGACTTTTCTTTTGCAGTTGGTTGTTAAATATGGACCTTTCATCATAGTTTAATTAGTCAAACATTGAAGTTTGTCACATTAATTGGCTTTGACTTTGACTTTGGCTAAAAACAAATAAAATTGTAATAAATAGACATTTTTTTTACTGATATTGAGCAATTTTATTCTTCACTGTATGTGGTTACTGCCATTTTTAATCTTAATAAATTTAGTTTAGAATTATTATTCATCCTTCTCCTCTCCTCTCCTCTCTCCTCTCTTCTCCTCTCCTCTCCTCTCCTCTCCTCTCCTCTCCTCTCCTCTCCTCTCCTCTCCTCTCCTCTTCTCTCTCCTCTCCTCTCCTCTCCTCTCTCCTCTCTCCTCTCCTCTCCTCTCCTCTCCTCTCCTCTCCTCTCCTCTCCTCTCCTCTCTCCTCTCTTCTCCTCTCCTCTCCTCTCATCTCCTCCTCTCCTCTCCTCTCCTCTCCTCTCCTCTCCTCTCCTCTCCTCTCCTCTTCTCTCTCCTCTCCTCTCCTCTCCTGTCCTCTCCTCTTCTCTTCTCCTCTCCTCTCCTCTCCTCTCCTCTCCTCTCCTCTCCTCTCCTCTCCTCTCTCCTCTCCTCTCCTCTCCTCTCCTCTCCTCTCCTCTCCTCTCCTCTCCTCTCCTCTCATCTCATCTCCTCTTCTCCTCTCCTCTCCTCTCCTCTCCTCTTCTCTCCTCGTCTCTTCCATAAATAATGAATAAGCTCTTCATACTGAATTTGTAGTTGAACCCATACCCTCTTCCATCCAGCATTAATGCCATCAGAAAGACTAGTTCATAGGGCAGCTTTTAATAGCTCCAACAGTCTGGGCTATGCACTGCTTTTCAGTCCTCCTACCTCCAGGCCTCCCTAAGGCGCCGGGCATCCTGAAAACTCAACAGCAACACATATTCCTTCCATGTTGTCAATGAGTTTATTCGACAGACAAAGCACCTCTCGAATGTTAGGAGCATTTTTGTACACAGACGCTGCCTGAGTGAAAATTAAACTCAACATGTTTGCCAGAATTTTCCTTGATACTCCAACAAGTGATTACTAGCTGGTATACTGGAGGTGAGTCAAAAAAAATGTAATAATTTTGTGGCACGTTATAGAGGGTGTTTGAACAATGACACTGCTGGTTCTTAAACTAGTCTGTTACATTTCATTGTTGAAAACTTTTCCTTATTCTTTCTTTGGTGTGATATGAATTTACACATGATCTCAGTTTCTCTTTTTGTTTTTTGTCAGAGTTCTGAGTTTTATACTTGGATTGAAATTTGTATTGTTGTTTTAATAATGGTCCTATCTATGCTAACATACACTGAGAAAATTAGATTATCTTATTGTTGCTAAATAAATTAGTTTATGTTAAAAACAAAGCAGATTTTTTTTAGATTTTACCAGTGTAGGTTACACATGACAGATTGTTTCTCTGTAATGCAACTTCCCCCTAGTCAATTCAGGTTTGTTTATACAGTGCTCTTATCAAGCTGTTTTTACCGCAGAGTTCTTTCAAGATGACAACTAGTGAAAACCTGATTAAACATGATAATTAATAAGTGAGAGAGCAAAGAAAAATGCAGGCTGCAGCTAAACGTTATGATGTGTCAGTAGCGGTTCTGAGATACTGAGTCTTGGCATTAATGAATGTGAATTTAAAGAATTACACTTACTCATACTAACCTTACAGTGAATGAGCAGGTCTTTGCCATATAAAGATAAACTGGGCGCTTGTTATTAAACCTAATTCAAAGGCTCTTAATATTTTATTTGAGTTAAAAGTACATTAAACAGATTTACACAACAGCTATTTTCATGGTAAGATTTTTTTTGTGTCCCTTTTCCTCCGCCCTCTTGCTTCATCTGTTTGCTTTTGTCTTTCACAGGTCAAAGCGTTTCTTGTCCTTTGTTGATAACTGTCTGGTTAAGAACCATCTGCATCGACCCACCACCGACGCCCTGCTGAGACACGCCTTCATCAGAGACCTGGCTAATGAGAGACAAGTTCGCATCATGCTCAAAGATCACCTGGACAGAACCAGGAAGAAGAGAGAGAAAGGTGAGCAGACATTAATGTTGTTCTGCTTCCTGTTATACTTCCTGTTTTAGTTTTCACATCGACCAAAGTCTGAGCTGGGACTTCTTTTGTTCAAACTTAACATCAGTAAAGGACTGGAATTGACTACAGTGAGTCAGTAATAATTCTGTTTTTGTATTAACAGCTGAATATTCAGGTGATCCATTTATGTAGGCTGACCGACATTGACAGAGCCTGGCGAGTTGTGCTGTGGGCTGGTCTCCTAATGGGGAACCTGTGCTGATATTATTGGCTACTTTGTGCCATATGTGTGTCTGTGTGGTGAAAAAGCAGCTTTGTGTAGGGAAAGGCTGCATTACAAGCACACATAAACAAGGCTTATGATAAAGCCACAATATTGGCTATAGATGCATACACACAAAAACAAAATCTCACAGGGCAAAGAAAGAGAAGGAGAGAGTGCAGGAAACCTGTATTGATACTCTCATGGCAGAGATTTATTCCAGATGGAGGTCATCATCTCTGCTCCAGAATTGTTTGGTTGTTTAAGAGTGAATTCTCAGACAATGACAGTGAGGGAATGTGATTAATTCTTTGGATAACTAATGTGATATCAGAAAGCTTTACAAATAGGCAATTTCACAGTGTAGCTTTTCCATTATGTTTCACAAATGCACTGAATGAGGTGGGTGTCAGGGTGGGTGTGTTGCAATAGGAGCCACCAACACACTTGAGCTGAGAGAGAACACCAGCTGCACTGATACCTCAGCAGCTGCTTTGCTCAGGCTGTCACAAACACTGCACTTCTGCTAATTTATAGCACACTGTTTATGGAAATTTTTCATTACACTAGTGTTACCCACAGTGTACACAATGTATTTTGCATATGTTACACTATATATCTATATATCTATATATCTATATATCTATATAGATATATAGATATATATATATATATATAAATTGTGTTTGACACGCACACACACACACTTTTTAACTTAAATCTGTCCAGCATCACTACAGTGCACTATTATTTATATGTTTATACTTAGATCTCTAAAAATACACTAGTTGATACTGGCTAGACAACAGGTTTCCCTCCTGTGCTAATAAAGCTTTTGAGTTTGACTTTGAACTCTTCCAGTTATTGCAGATATTTTAATCAAGCTGAATATGAAGAGAAGTGAGGAAGGACAAAATGAACAAAAGATTAAGAGAGGGAAAATGTTGGGTCGGGCCAACAGGCTGTACATGGCCTGACCTTTCCTCTTCATTTCTACATTCACTTGGGGCCATGTCTCACACAACATACACAGAAATGAAGGAGGAGGAAGAAGAGAGAAGATGAGGGATGAAAAAAGACAAAAAAAAGGGGACAAACTAGGAATATGGAGAGGGAGGGGGGAAGGCGCAGAGACTTACAGTATGAGAACAATTTATTTTCATCCTGTTCTACAGATTCATTCTCCTCTGGATGAGTTGCATGTGCTGAATGTTAGGGGGCGGCGAGGAGAAGACAGAGATATTTATGACTTTGCTCTTCTTTTGTTTTCACGTTGATATTCAAGCAGTGTAAGAAATCCTCGTGTTGTCCTTTAGCTTTATTCATCTTCATCCGGCAAACTGAGAGACAGACGAGAAAGTGATAACAACAGAGAGGGGGGGGGGGGGGGGGGGGGGGGGGGGGGGAGAGAGACGGAGAGAGAGAGACAGAGAGCGAGAGCAGAGAGAGAAGCTGAGGGGAAGGAAGGAGGAAACAGAATGGCCATCTGGTTTTAATCTTCTGTTAGCTTATAAAAACACACTAATGACTGGTAGACTTTCTGCATGCTGAATGTGTGTGTGTGTGATGTGTGTGTGCATGCGATATGTTCAAGACCAGATTTGCACATGTGTGTGTGTGTGTCTGTGCATGTGTGCCCCTGTGCCCCTCCAAAGTAATGAAATGCTGATAGTCTTAAGTGCATGTGGGAAAAACTCACTGTTGCAGAAATAAGAGGGAAAAAAAATTCAATGCTCCGGACATGATGCAAAAAGGATGTGTCATTTCAGCATACCCAAGAGTGTAGTTTGGACAGAGATGGTCTAGGTTTTGGAAGATGAATCACTCAAAAAAAAAAAAAAGTGCCCTCTTCTCATTCAGCAAAACTAGGCATCAACCCTCATCAACACTCTCCTCCTGCAGCTTTGGCCCAGAAACACATGACATGAGCCAAAACATTCAAACATGACATCACAGCAGGAGAGCACAGATTTCCCGTCCACTGCAAAAGTTGTAGTTCCTTCTGCTTTGAACAAACACACCTGTATTGTGTTACCTTTTAGTATGTTGAGTGAATGTTCAAGTTAGCCCGTGCACTACTTTCACAATCAAATGTTGTCATGTTAAACTGGCTGGATAATAACCCCACCCCCTGGGATTTTGTTGTGGTGGCCACAGTAAAAACTGCAAATCAGAAAGTCTTCTATATCCAAACTCCATGCACATCATTTGTAAAACATATAGCTTTTTAAAAATTAGCTGTGTCAGATTCAAAAATTACGACTGGGATAGTCACTGTGTGAACAAAAAAGTCCAATATGCATTTGAAGACATTATTTTTTATAACTGCCAACACTAATGTGCATGTGTTGTGGGTCCCATGGTAGGAGTTGTATGTGGAGAGGAACTTTTTTTTAGTTGCATGCGTTGGGTCAGGATTGAGATGATTCAGCAAAACTGTTCTGAAGCCATGCTACAGTATAACAACTCTGTCCCATATGTCTTCCACCGAACAAGACTCTCATTTACTTTCTTATTGCCCAAGTTTGCCCGCACTATACTTTCGTGTGGCTTTGATAATGACAAAATTGCTATTGGCAGTAGACGATGTAGAAACAAGATGGCAGGCATGGAGGAATCTTTAATGAAAAAGTGGCTGCTTCAGAAAGCCAGAGGAGAATAAGCCACACCAGTGCTTACACATCAGAAGTGTTCACCCAAAGCTCCACCCATAACCATTCAGTACCTCCTCACTGACAAAACCAGCTGCATAACTTTACAGTAGATAACCTGTTAGCTTCACACACAGACATAGTGTGGGACACATTCCACAAGTGCTCTGCAGCTGGTGGACGTCTACATGTTCACATATTGAGAACCAATGTGATATATTAGAGAAGAAATGGCCTGAATGATTAATTTATTATTAAAGTAGATGCCAGTTAATTTTCTTTCAATCAACTAAGTGATTAATCCGCTCATCATCTCAGCTCTAACAGCTATCTAAATATTTATAAAAGTTTCCATTTCCATTGATCCTTGCAAGGAGATGCAGGATGATTTTTGCTTTAAGGTCTCATATCTTACATTTTTCTTGTGTTTAATTTGAGGTTTTCATATCCATAAGAGGATATATTTGTGGTTTAAAGTACCAAATACCATCTCAGTGTATTTTTATATCCCCTCTCTCAGGCTTTGGCTGAGAGGCTCTGAGCCTCTCTTCTGATTGGCTGAGTGATCAAATAAAAATATAGCAGATAACAGGTAAACACAGAGAAATAGAGAAACTAAATCCTGCAAGGTTGGACGGTGGGCCTGGATGAGCGGGGCTTCGGGAATGGCTGAGGGCGGTAACTGCTTTGTTGTGACATCATAAAGTTGCTGAAGTCCCGACAGCTCGTTTTAAAGCTCAGTTTCTGAATGCAGGCTGTGTACATTTCTCTGTGGACTGAAGCTTTAATACTTTCACAGTTTTAATAAAGACTGTAGACCTGCTTGATAATAATAAAAAAAACACATGGAAATCTCACTTATGAGACCTTTAATAACTTTATTTCAGAATATATTAACCCAAAGTATCAATATTCTTTTGTCTTTTCTCTGTCTGTCTCTTTCAGAGGGTCCAGAGTATGAGTACAGTGGCAGTGAGGAAGAGGAGGACGAGGTTACAGAGGAGGAAGGAGAACCCAGGTAAAAGCCTTTTCATACTGGGTATGAATATTGTTTTGACATTTTGCCTCAACAGTTTATAGTCGAAGAAACACAAGAAACTAGGACAGAGAAAGAGTATGATGTGCAACAAGAGTCCCCTGGTTGGGAATCAAAGGTAGACGTTGCTGTGCACTTTAACCATTCAGCCAGCAGACGCCATGTGGTACAAATATTATTGAAGCCACAAATCACAGACTGTGTAATGAAAGATCGCTCACCTGTGTAGTAGAGACATTGAGAACCACAGCAGTTGTCGCAGATTTCCAGAAAGAAATGTTTATTTAATGAACTCCTTCAGATGCAGAGATTCAGTAATATGGTATCAAACAAACACGACTGATGAATCCAGATCAACGTGCAGTGTCTCAGTGATTTTTGAAAAATGTCTCATCACTGTCGTTATCAGTGCAACATCAGTAGATTAACACACATGTCACTAT
Source organism: Trachinotus anak (assembly GCF_046630095.1). Classification (NCBI taxonomy): domain Eukaryota; kingdom Metazoa; phylum Chordata; class Actinopteri; order Carangiformes; family Carangidae; genus Trachinotus; species Trachinotus anak. Next base: position 22,989,335 of record NW_027273872.1, on the reverse strand, counting down.
GAGAACTTTCCCTCTGCTTAAGTGCTCAGCACAATCATTGCTAATGAAGCACTACAGGGCATGTGTGTGTTTTTTATGTTAATGGACAGATGCACTGGCCTCTCTCTTACTGTCCCTGGACATCAAACAGCAGATGGCACTAGGAGCTGAGCACTTTCTCCTAGGATGAGCTTTAAGTGTGTGTTTGTGTAACTGTGCCCATTTTTTCACGGGTACCTCTGTACATAACTGTCTCCATTACCATCACTTACACCATTTCTCTCTCTCTCTATCTCTGTCTCTCTCTCTCTGACTCTCACTTGCTCTCTCAGCTCCATAGTGAATGTTCCTGGTGAATGGACGTTGAGACGGGAGTTTCTTCGTTTGCAGACAGAAGATCGTGAAGGAGGCAGAGAGGGAGGTCACGGAGGAAGTGGGGGTCAACAAAGACAACAGGTAGGCTTCAAGTTCATTTGCAAGCTTGCACACATGTATTCATATTGTAGTAATATAACAGAAAAACAAAATATAGCACATGGAATTTAGTCCATTGTGTTCATCGTTATCTTTAGGGCCTGAGCACCGAACAGTGAGGGGACCCTTTTGAAATTGTTGTTTATTTTGCTGTTTTTGTTAATGGAGGTGAAAAATTAATTAATTAACATTTCAGTTGTTTTTCAAGCAAAAATGGCAAATAGTCACTGGTTCCAGTTTCTTAAATTTGAGTTTGATGTTCTTCTTTGTTAAAACAAATAAATCAAAGACAACACCATGTGGTGTAAGAAATTGTGTTTTTTATTGAGAAAATAATTGTCAGATTAATGAATAAAGAAAACACCGCAGTTCTGATTACTAATATTTTTAGTCTTAGCAAGTGGTGTGACTTGCTGCAGCCCACATACAGTTTAGGGTTATGAACTTCACTTACTTAGTTGAGCTGTTTATCACGAGCATCAGGCATCTTAGAAATTTACAGATCAACTCAAAGTTAGAAATTTTATTAATTTATTCTCTATGAGACTATTAAAATGTCCATTTGGAGCTCAATCAATCAATCAATCAATCAAAGTGACTGATGAGCTGATAATAAGACAGAACAATGTAGACCAAAACAGAGTGAATTATAAACTTGATTGAAAAAAATAGATTAAATAGATTAAAAAGACAAAACAAATAAAAATGCTGTCAATGAAAATGTACAACAACAACAATAATAATTATGATAATAATGATGATGATAGGTAAACTAGAGTTAGATGAAGGCTAGACATTTAGACACAATACATTTTGTTACATTAAAAAAAACAAAAACAAAAGAGTAAAACATAATAAATAAATAAATAATAATAAAATAACAGATAAAATAGAATAAAAATAAACAAACAGATACAGTTAAATAAGTGAATGCAATAGAGTAAGTAATGTCTATAACCCGTGCTTAATCAAAAGCCAGGCTTTAAGTTTACATTGAAAGATTTCAACACTTGCAGCTGCTCTCAGGTTCTAAGACTGTTGCAGCAGCTTGCAGTATAAAAGCTAAAAGCTGCCTCACTAAAGGTGGATAATGTGTTGGCTCCTTCTGGTCCTGGTCAGCAGCCGGGCTGCAGAGTTCTGCGTTAGGTAGAGCAGATAGCAGAGCATTACAGTAGTCAAGCCTGCATGCATCAGTTGTTCTGTGTCACTTAGAGAGAGAAAAGGTCACACTTCAGTGAGATTTTTGAGGTGATAAAAGGCTTTGGAGGATTTGGAGACAAACCCCAAATGACCACACCAAAGATTCTTGCTTGTTGGCTTCAATATATGAGCTGTAAAAGCTTTTGTGAGATCAAGACATGTATATATAAAATACATTTAAAAATGGAATCAATTAGTCCTAATCCTATCTAATCCTATTTCTATCTCATAAATTAGCTATTGGTCTCGGGTGAGCTCACTATTTTTAACCCTTAAAGCAAAGACTCCACAGTTTGAAAAGGCTACTGTATAATTTTTAATAATTCTATTAAAAATCTAATAAATACATTTATTAATGTCCAGGCTTTACAGCAGCACAGGCAGCAGCTGGCGGAGCAGGAACGTTACAAGCAGCAGTTAGTGGCTGACAGACAGAAGAGGATCCAGCAACAACATGAGCAACGGCAAAAGTTAGAGGATGTAAGTACTGCTTATTCACATTTTTCTTCTGTAATGACTCAGCACTTGCAGGTCAGTAAGGAGGTAAGATAAAAATAACATAAATCATTTTCAGAGGAAGAGAAGATTTACTGAAAGCCAGGAGCGTTAATAAACCACATTTTTAGAAGAAGTTCAGTATCACCTTCCACCTGCTGAGTCACATCCTCACTCTGCCCACTCTGCTCCTTTAGCCGTGGAAACTCTTATTTGTATGAATATTATGTGACCCACAGTAACTATAACTGTGTGAAACGATGAATTTCTAAAAGATTAATTTTCATTGCAGGTTGTATTTCTTAAGAATGTCAGCTAAATGACAAAATCCCTCTCCTGTAGTTTATCTTAGTGTAAATTACTTTGTCTTGATTTAGTGCGGAGTTTGCTTTGTTCTTTTATAACCCTTAATTTGTTTTCTGTCCACAGCAGCAGCGGCGGCAGCTGGCGGACTGTGCCTTTCAGTGGGCGGAGCTTCAAGAAATCTCTCTTGGGGAGGAGCTTGATCTCCATGACAACAGAGTCTTTCTGGATGAGAGGAACAGGAGGAGCGACAGGAGACAGGTAGAGAGATGAACGTCTGACTTTGTATTGGTCGTGACTAGACATGACGGTGACCTGATGATGCAGTAATCCTAACCTTTAGGTTTTTTATAGACTGAATTCCACTTCCTTGAGTCTTATTGGAAATACAAAGAAATCATTCAGAAATGTGCCGATATTTTTAGGCACACTAGCGAAGAGACTGGATGGTGCTGCTACTCAGTCTGTTGGTCAGTTGGTGCAGAGGGGACAAATCTGGTTGACTTTGGTGATGACCTGACATTTTTCTACTACAATCAGTAAGATTTCTTTTCACCATAAGCTCCTGAGCGAAATATCTTGTCCCTTAGCTGCTAAATATTCCTCTGTGTTTACCAGCTAGCTGCTAACTGTGTCTGTCTGCTGTTTGGTGCATTCATTTGGTGCATTCATTAGAGCAATTTTTGCCAAAAACAGCCGCTCACTGTGACGGAAATTATGCTGATGAGGGCTGTCAGAGTTAAACAAAACTGTTAAGTTGTGGGTCGTAAAAATCAAAACAATGTGCCAAAAGACGCTAAGAGGAACTGCAGGGTTAGGTAACCACTGCTAGTTGCATCACTTAAGTTTCCCATTTCACGTTACACATCCAGTATTCATAGAAAGAGATTGATCAATGCAGTTTTAAGGTGTTAGTTACTTCTTTCTGTCTTCACAATGGACTGACACCCCTTAACGCCCCTTACACTGACATGAGAACTGAAACAACATGTCATGTATAAATGTCTTAGACTCTGTTAAAAAAGAATTGCTTCATGTCTTTATTTACCAAAAACCCAAGTTACTTTCCAGAAGGAACATCTTGTGGCAGGCGAGTGTGTGTGCTTTTTCGTGTGTGTCAGGCTCTATCCATATTTCATCCTGCAGCGAGTTAACACATGAACTTGTAAGCTCAAGTCGTGTTTGATGCACGCTGCATTAATGTAGTGGTTGCACCTGTCAGCCTCGTACCCAGGTGATAAAAACATTCTCTCCTTGATGCGGCGAGCCACACAAGTTTTGTTTTTTTTTATAATTCTGTACATTTTATAATTATCAACTGTTCAAAGCAAAACTTTGTGAGATGTAAAATGACCTTTCAGACACATTTCCATCAACTTCACTGCCATCTCCCATCTCTCTCAGTTTAAATGCCATCTTGAGGAATTAAATATATTTAAAAGAACAGGTCATATACATTATATGTAAATATAACAGAAATTACCGTTTCACAGCACTTGATAGGTTTTGTATGAGTAGGAGATCAAAGAAGTTTCAGAAATCTTTTGTTTTGGCTCTGTTCTACAGTTTGCAGTTAGAGGCAGGTATTTCACTTCAAAGACGTTGTTATATAAATATCTTTTACCTTAATAAAACGTAATTTAGAACATCACACAAATCTGTGGGAAATTAAAAATCACTAGTTTGTGATGGCAGTACAGTAATAGAGAAACTGTAACAGTTGTGTATGTGACTGTATGTTTGCTCCAGGGGTAAAAGGTGAAGTGTCTCATAGCCCTCTCTACTACTGCAGATCCATTTTTTAGTCATTAATTTTAACACATGCTTGATGAATCTATCCCACACATCAGTGAGTTTCAATAGGAGTAAATTTACACCACTGAGCAGGTTAGTGACTGTGATTTCTTCATGTAGAAGACACTGTATTTCAATGCTATTAATATCTGTCTAGTTATATTATATGTCTATTTGGTGTGCTTATGTGTGTGTGGCAGAGATCTGTACATGTTAGATTCTGATTACACAGATTGCCTCTAAACCATTAAGCTCAGCTTGCGTAATGAGTCTATCTGATGCTTCATTAAGTTTTAATGCATTTGCATTTAATTATGTGACAGGTTCAGTGAGTGTGTGCTAGGTGCAGGTTCTGAACTGATTCGTTCCAATCGGTTCACACATTGATTGATTTGGCAGGCATCACGTGTTTCAGTGGTGAGTCAGCGGCTCAAAGATTAGAAAAGTGGGTGAAACGACTGTGGTTTGGATCGCCACACTGCTGGGGAACGTAAACGATCAACGGTGAAATCACACAACTGTGTTAAACAGAACAACTCCCTTAGCCATTTTGTCATCATTTGAGTTAGAGTGACTTCCTGACAACCTGCCTACAGTCTACCCTGCTTCAGTGCATGCTGGGACAGGGTCCAGTCCCATGTGACCTTCAGCAGGATAAATGAGTGTTGAAAAAAGATCAATTGGAGTGCGGCTTGCAGTTTGAACTGGCTACTACACAGCTTGTGCATAGTTGTATGATGAGGGGTTGGATTGGCCTGGTTTTGTGTGGTTTGCGTTGTGCTCTGTTGTTACAGTGATACTATTAAAACTACCCCAGGTTTACTGGTTATGACTTGTCAACAACTTGTTTACTTGTTATGGCTTCTACAAGGATTTTGCTTTTTCATTCCCTGCTCCTTAACACTTTAAAGGAGCTCAGTTTTTAGCTGTGCTGATGGCATGGCTTTAGTAATGGTAATGTCAATCAGTCAGACCACATCTTTAGCTCATACTGAAATAGTACTGGATAGATTGGTGTGTAATTTTGTACAGACATCCATGGTCCCCAGAGGAATAAGTTTAAAGACTTTAATGATCCCCTGCCTTTTCCTTTGGCACCACCATAAGGCTGACTTTTTTGATTTTTAGTGAAGTCTCTTGACAATTGTGAAATTGGTTATTATGAAATTTGACTTTTCTTCTTGCACCACTGCAAGTCATTTATGGTTTTGAGTGTAATGTTTCAAACATCGGATGGCTTTCTAGGAAATTTGAGATGTAATAATGTTGGTGATCATTAATCTTCATCTAGCACCATCATCATGTCTGAACTTTCAATTTCTCCATTACATTAGTTTATGTTGTGTTATGTGCTAATTACCTAATGGTAGCATGCTAACACACAAAACCAAAACAGTGAACATGCTAAACATTATACCTGACAAAAATCAGCATTTTAGCATCCCTACTGTGAGCATGTTAGCATTCACCTTAAATTACCACTGTGCCCAAGGACACTTTCACAGAACTGCTAGTGTGTTGCTGTAGAGCCTTGTTTTTGTGTGGGTGCTCTGAACCCCTCGCTGCACCAGCAGAGCTGCTCAGTAGCAAAGAGGAGCAGGCTGTGGTTATAGTGGATAACCTCCCAGGTGCAAGTTTGTGTGAATGCTTGAATTTGGGTAGGGTATGACTAAAAGGCATGCATGTTCAGCAAAACTGTTCCCTGGATAAAGCAAAAAGAAAAACCACCTGAAGCCCTTTTCACTGAAGATACCATTGTTCTCTCACAGATGTTAGGGTGATGTGATGGAACAGGGATAGCTGGTATCTTTCATCTGCAGAATGTCTACATGACATCCTGACCTCTCTGTGAAGAGGTTTTCCTCAAGTGTCAGTTTCGTGCTAAATTGTATGTAGTGATGCAGTGTTATTGTATAGCCTTTATGATGAGACTTGCTTTTATGCTGTTGTATGTGGAGATTAATAATAAAAGCAATTCGCAGAGGTCCAATTAAAATTCATGTATTGCTACAAACATTGCTGGCAACATGAAATTGCTGCAAATTTGGTGCATAATAAAACAAGTACATAGCATTCACATGAATAATTAAAAAGAGGCTTTAGTTTAATGAAAGCAGGTATAAATGAGGCCACGGTGGAAGCTATGTTTATCTATCTTACACCTGCAACACTGAGAGACCACATTTCCCACAAACCGTGTGCCTTCCTGTTGCTAAGAGGGTTTTGTGACAGGTTTGAATATTAGTGCTTGTTTGTTTGTTGCATGCTAGACAACATAGTTGCAGTTGTTGATTTGTACAACCACTAAGGTTGATTGTGGGTCCCTGTACTCACTGTGTCACATTTACATCAGGTGCTAATGTTCTATACATTCACTATTACTCATTTCGGTTCTGGCTTGAGCTCCTGTGTGAACGCTGACCTTGGATTACTTGTCAGAGGTCACTGAAGTTTGTTATCAAATGTACAAACTTCATCATGGAAGGTTTGTCATCCAGTTAAGCTGCCGTTTCAGCTCAAGCACTGTTGAATGTGACCCTTCTGATCCGAGCTGAATAAATACAATTTAAAGGCAATGGTGCAACCACTGCAAATATTCAAATAGCGTAGGTTCAATTAAACATTGTAAATGTAAAAATACGCACTTTGGACTATTTGGACCTAGAAGGATTCTCCAGGAGAAATTCAAAAAGAGGTCATAATGAAATATTTAGTTGAGGGCGTTGGCTAAAAGCTCCATGCCATCTTGCACACTCTGAATATTTTAGCTCCCACCTCTCAGAATTCTGCTCAAGACCTTAGAGCACCCTAATTAAAGTGTGTGTGTGTGTGTGTGTGTATGTCTGTGTGTGTGTGTATATGTGTGTGTTTGTGGGTGGTGTGTGTGTTGCCTCTTCTATTCTTGTGCAAGAAAACAATAATGTGGAACAAGAGGATTTTAGAGTTTGAATTAAGGTGAAATTCATGTGTTAGGGTTCAATAAAAAGTAATCAGAGTCATGGACTCATGAACTACTGGAAGATATCTTTATTCAACCATGTGGCTATCTGTTTTCAACCATGTGTGTGTGTGTGTGTGTGTGTGTGTGTGTGTGTGTGTGTGTGTGTGTGTGTGTGTGTGTGTGTGTGTGTGTGTGTGTCCTGAGCAGGACCAGGCGGGCAGAAAGCGCAGTGCTGATGTGTCAGTAAGGCCTCTGGACTCCACAGGAGAGCAGGTAACAAACCTTTACTCTCTATCTTTTCACTTACTTGTCATTTGTTCCTCTGTTTTCCATGTGAGTGAGAGCAGGTGGAATTTCCTTTGAACACGGGCTGACACGTACTGCTGCTGATGGTCAGTGACGACAAGGTGCAGTGTGTGCATGTGTGTAGATATTATATGTGCTCACAGTGTCTTAATGAGTGAGAATAAGATGTGCAGCTGAAAGGGTTAGTCGATATATTGATAATTAGTGGATAGACAAACTTTCTCTTGTTCCATCTTTGGAGCATCAGTGGGGCTGCAGGACTTTTTCGGTATTTTCTGACATTTTACAGATCAAATGATTAATAGATTATTGTAGAAAATAATTGTGTTAGTGTTACTGACCTGAACTGAAAGAGTGAGGGCTGGTAAAGAGCAGGATAATAAGACACTGCAGAGGAGTAGGTGAAAAAATAAAAGTGGGAACAAGATAAATTGTTCCCGAGTGTCTGCGATTTGTGCTGCATATGCATTAAAAATTATAGAGAGAGACTGTGTTTCATTCATGCTCTGGATTGCCTGACATCCCTGCTGGGGCTGGGGGAGTTCATCATTTTGAAGTTTTCAATCATGGAGACAGTGAAAGATTAGAGGTTTTAATTCAGTATTTGTGTGGGGGACCATTAAGGATTCAGAGAGACAACAGTGGAATACACTGCACTGCACCACTAGTGTCAGATTTTGACAAGCTTTTAGGCCAATGCTTATCACAGCATGCCATCACTCTTGTTTTAAAGTCTTCCCTCTCCAACACCCCCCCCCCTTCTGTCTCTGCTGATCCCAGCATGCCTCCTCCGTCCTTTCCTCACTTGTTTCCTCTCTTCATTCCTCCTTCCATCTCTCACAGCGTGGAACCTCTTTCATTTCCAGAATCTCATTTTCAACTTGTCTCTCAGTTTTTCTTTTCAAACGTTACTATCTAATCTCAGTGGGGGTTTCAGACATACAAATTCACCAAACATGTCTCGTTTCACTTTCACTGTTACTTCTCTCTTTCTGAAAACACTTTCTCTGTTTCTCCTATCTGCCTCTGAAAGCCCCTCATCTCTCCGCCCTGACGCTGTTGTGATTCTATGATATAATGAGAGTACCTCTTGACTTCTGCTTGATAGTCTGTTGATTTGTAAAAATAAAGACATGGATACACAGACGGAGACATGGATATATTTAGTATACCTCATACAATTGCAAATTAAGATGCATCTTACTTCTGCTGTAGTTTTTGTCCATGATGCAATGATGCTTGTCAGCCACTGTAATTTAATATAGTTCTTGTATAGTCATCTCTTTAGTTTGGTATCAGTATCATATTTGCACATACACAGTACCCGAGCGAGTTGGACTTAAAAAGATAAAAGACCTTCTCCGTGTCTGGACAAATGAATCTGACTTTCATGAGGTTAGTCATGCCAGCTTTGGCATATTGAGCTGTTTCAGTTGTCAACACACCATATATTATTAAGAAGTCCGTCCACTGGCACTGCTCGTGGAGACGTTTGTCTTCACTGGGGCTCCACTGTGGGCCGTACGCTTTAATTTTAACTGCCATCATAGATTTGTTATGTAAAGGTTTAATATCAGTGTGTTTCACATGAGATAAATATTATAGGATCTAATTTGGGTATTAGCTTGTACTTCTCTATTTTCGCATCTTTCACTATTTTGCCTCTTAATTACAGTATAAGTTGACAAATAGAGCAGCTCGGTGTTTTTATTACGTCACTATTCTTCAGTGGTGATTTGGATGGTAAAGTGCAGATGGCTGACATGGACTGTTTCCTAACACTGCTGTGAAAATAGAGCTCGCAACAAGAAAGCTGAGGTGTTATGATGGCTGGCAGAAGATATGTTGAGTATTTCAGTTCAGTGTGTGTCAGATATTGTTCTCTCATTCTCAAGAAAACAGCATTAAATCTCTTCAATGGCAGCATTCATATAAGCTGTCACATGGCAGCCATGTTCAGGTCTTAGGCTGGCAGCAGGAGGCCCACCATTATTTCTCTCTGCTCTACCGGTTTAGGAGGAACTACACGGCGATGTATTTGTGTGTGTGTTTCTGTGTGAACTTTCTTCCTTAAAGTCTTCACACTGCTGCCCAGAGTGATCTTCTGTATAATACACTGCAGTACAGTTTCATGTATTTATATGTCTTTAGTTTATTTTTATGTGGCTAGCCTCAGCGCAAATCAAACCAGGAGGCCCACTGTGTCATTTCATATTCATCCTCTCTGGGCTGCGTAGGAAAACCCAGAGCTCAGTCTGCATGACATTCAACTCATTTAATGACTAATATAGAGAAAAACAACCCCTGTGAAAGATCTTCGTCCTCCAGCCAGGTGTTTAAGAAAAGAGATTTTGAGACAGCTGTAACTTTGAGGAAGTCAGCTGTGAGCTCTGTATATGACAGCGATGGCTTTTTACTTGTGCTTTTATTGTGTTTACTATGGAGAAGGTTGTGCTTGCAAATCAGATTCTCAGGCTGGAGAACCAGCTGCTGTCATGTGTCCAAGCTTCAGTGATTGCTATTTTATCAATGATTTTACATGTTGGTCCATGTTTTTACATGAAAGAAGTGAATCAGAAACATTCTTTGAATGTATGGCACAACCAGCTTGATGATCCAGTATATGCTTGATGAGGTTTTTGTGCAACAGCTGTGGCTTGTCTTGTCAGTTTCTACAGAACCTGGGAGTGACGATTTCCTAGCATTCGACATTCAGTTGATAAGCAGTGAAAACTTGTTTTGTGTTCATGTAATAATTTTGGATGAAGAGTAAGTCAGATTTGATCAGACCTGTCAAAGTACAGACATCCTTTCTTAAGTCTGCCAGCTCTTATTATTACTGCCACAGAACATCTGAAATATCATAACTACCCACTGCTTGTAGTTTGTATATCAAAAGATTTTTTTTCCTTCTGAAGTATGTGTAATAATGTGACTTGCCACTTGTAGATCACGTTATATCTTATCGTATATCTTTGAATTTACAAGAACAGGTCTCAAGGTTCCCTCTTCAATAAGTTGTAAACCTTGTGCACTATAACCTCACAATACAGTATACATGTATCTTATGTCATATAGGTGCTCCCAGGCTCTGTTAGTTTCTATATGTGCTTCTCATGTGTGCTACATAGAGAGCCGTGGCTCCAAACCAGCTGCTTCAGAATAAGACCAAGCACCCCCAGCCTCAGCCTCTGGCCCAGCATCAGCAGCCCACAGCAGGCAGAAGATCCCACCGCACCCTGCCCAAGGACCAAACCCAGCTCCTGTCGCTGCAGCACGACCACAGACACAGGGAGAGAGAGAGGGAAAGAGAGAGACAGAGGCAGAGGGAAAAGCCTGTGGCACCTGTCCAGAAGCTAACAGCTAATAGTGGGAACACAGCTGCTGCTGCTGCTGCTGCTGCTGCTGCTACTGCTGCTGTTGCTGCTTCCTCGCCCAGTCACCCTGCAAACAGCCAGCGCTCAGCGGTAAAACCCTGCCTTCCTCAGCCATCTCTCACCTTTTATCACCCCAACATCCCACTTTTTCCACCCTGTCTGTCTGTCCCTCCTCACTTCCATGAAGTTCAGTTATTTTTTTCTCATGTTTTTTTTTCTCAGTTTTAATGTGTTTATTTCCTTTCCCCCTGTCTCTCCTTCCCATCCTCTTTTTTTACTGGGTTTAACCCTGTCATCCTTATCTCAGGTGATAGACCTCTCTCATCTAAAGGTCACAAAAGTCTGGAGAAAGTAAGCGAAATGTTTGGTAGACACAGTTCAAACGAATAAGCCAAGGAGCAAGTGAGTCTGCCGGCAGTGACTTTTCTATTTGTTGCCTTACATGAGACAACTCTGAAAACTCAACTGAAACGTTCAAGTTTTGCTGAGAAGGTGTGACAAGTTCATCAGCTTCATGTATTTTTATTTTCTCTATTTAAATGCATGAGAGCATACGCTGACTGTTTTTGTAGGGCGACAACATGTGGTTCATTACTCTATTCTTAGCACAGTAGCTAAACCACACAAGGACCATGAACAGGAAACAGACCCAAGGTGTCATTTTTTGAAGGCTTTTTCAAACAGCACGATTTTATATTTGATTTTTCTCAGAAGTCTGGCTCCAGAACTTAAATTCGGCAAAACAGATTATGCCGACTCCATCTATCGTTTCCCCTCTAACTTTTTCTTTAGAGAAGTGTAAGCTGCTTTCAGATGATTGGCATCAAAATGCTTGAAATTGCACAAAACCTTAAACTTTTGATGCTGAGGATGTTGATGTCTGACGTAACAGCAGGTCTACAGTACATCTGGAAGTGTGGACATCTAAAAAAAACCACTGAGCTGTGATGTTTGTTCATGTGTCACAGACTGATTAGTGGCACTCCTCTCATGACTGGGGCAGAATGTGTAAACCTTTATAGAAATGGTCTTAAGATCATTCCTAAACTCTGACAGAAAACTTACTTTTGTAAGTCTTGTATAAAGTAGTTTGAAAGTAACTTTAAAAAACGTTTTCAAGTGTGATTCTGAAGTGCATGCTGCAGTGAATTGTTAAATGTTGTAAAGTAAGTACTACAATCATGTCTACCCACAAAGCCCTCCCTAAAGAATCAGCCAGTAGCAGGCCTCCAGAGGTGATGCTTTAAATGGAAAAGTTTTTAAATCAGTCTAATTTGTCATTTCTATGTCTGTTTATCATTCATCATCTCTCAGAATCACCACAATCCATGTCTTTCTGCTAATATAGCTTTCATATGTTTTTTTTTCTGTTTACACATTTATATGTAAAGTGCATACATGCCTTTAGATGTACAGTAGGTTTTGTAGTGTGTGTCAGTGATGATCCCATTTAGATTAGTGTAGGACTAAGTCAATCCTTATATGGGTCAAGGCACATACACACACACACACAGATCAATCAGTCTTATTTATGTTTTTTGTTTTAGATGGACTTCCATGAATCAAACTTAGCCAGGTTGCTTCTGGCTGCCGGTCTTCCCAGCCAGATGCACTCGAGGCTGGGCTCTGGGAGCAGCTCTAGTCCTTGTACCCCAGCCATGCAGAGAGCTCACCTCAACCAGGTATACACAATTATATTACATCACACATGTCAACTATTTACTTTGATGATTTTATCCTGCTCTCCTCTTCTTCTGCTTTATTTTTCGTATGCTTCGTATGACCTTTTGTATCTATGTACTCTATTCTTTTCTGTTGCCCACTTGAGTGAGAATGAATTTTACCCCATTGTCCCATTTTTGGGCACATTTCCATTTTTACTATTACCACGCAGAAATACTCAAGGTTCATATTTCCTGGGATTGTATTTATTTTGGTGATGTGGCTAAAAGCATAAATGTATAAAAGCAATTTACAATCACAAATAACCATGGTTTTTGTTTTCCCAGAATGCCAATCTGCGCTCCAGTCGAGAGGCCCCTCACAGCAGCTCTATGTCAGATATGGCCATTTCCCCATTGTCTCCATTTTCCCCCATGTCCCCAACTGATGATGTCTTCTGGGACTCCACACCACCTAAAGTGAGTAACAACTGTCCCTTTAGCTCCTGAATGACACACAGGCCTGCAGGTTAGATGACTGACGTAAACCAGACATAATTTAACTGCTGTGTGATTTTGTTTTCCTGGTTACCACTGAAAGGGGGAACTTGTTGTTATTGTCGTGCCGGACACAGGATGTAGCCTGCATCACATGAGGTTGGCATAATGTCTTTGTGTGTGTTAAGCATCCTGTATTCTGGTCATGCCAAGCTACGGAAGTGGTGCACACAGCACGGGGTTGGCATACTGTTGATGTGTGTTTGTGTTTTGGGCTGTGTGTGTGTGTGTGTGTGTGTGTGTGTGTGTGTGTGTGTGTGTGTGAGTGAGTGAGTGAGCGTGTGTGTGTGTGTTTTCCTCATGGGCTGTTAAGAAGTTCCTCTAACTAAATCTATCTCTGGGATAATGATAAACACACCTGGCACGCTCCAAAACAGATCATTCACCTTCTCTTTCCCTCTAATGTCACTGCTCCCCCACTAAGTGTTTTACTAAGGGAATATGCTGTTAGGTGTATTTACCAACCGAACACCATATGGAGTTGATAGAACAACTAATAACTACTACAGAGAGGGGAGGGGAGCCCAGTAAAACTGTTTGCTATGTTGTTGAGCTAACAGGAGGCCATATGGAGTCGATAGAGCAGTTAATAACTCACTACTCTCTGCATTGTGGTGACTGGAGCTGCTATAAAAGAGTGGAGTGGACTTAACTTTTGAGAGGCTTACAGCACAATCGAATGTGACACTAATGTGCTATAGAACAGCTGTGCATTTTCTGAATTCAACTGAAAAGTCTTATGTTCAAGCTTTTTGCCACTAAGTGTTTTGTAATCTTCAACAAGCACTGATTTTTAAAAATGTAAGCTTCGTGTGTGTGCTGCAACAGAAGACAGGAAACAACAGACACCAAACTCAACATTGGTGTGTGTCTGTGTGTGGTTGTTCAGAGGAGCCAGATGCAGGATGTGGGCAACTTGTCAGAGGATGATAGGTATTCCCATGTCTCTCTTCCTGCTCTGCTGGGTGTGTCTTCCTCTCTGAAACTGGGTCATATGACCCAGGAGATGAGAGGTTGAAAGGTCACCAGCTGGTTGGTAGAGCAGAGTCTGAGAAGAATCAGATGTTGAAAAATCCACTTTGAAGAAACAATACTTTGCAGCACTTACATTGACTGATATAGTATTGATTTCACAATGCTGCTGTTGCCATATCATGAATGCAATGCTGTGGAAAATGGTTGAGAAATATCCCTGACCCAGATGATATTTCCACACCATGTGTAAGATTTGGACATGGTTTTGAGAAGTTTGAATGAACAGCACTGAAATGTTAAGACATGTAAAAAAAAAAAAAATGGTGAAGCCAAATAGTCTCATTAGATTCCCAGTAATAAATATCTCCCGATGTGTTATTAAAGATTTTATTGCACTTTGCTCTACAGCTTTTCAGGCTCTGTCCAAGTACAGAAAGGTTTCATAACTGCAGAAAACTCCCTATAATTGGCTGAGACCCTGCTGGGCTAGACATGAAATTCTTGTAAAGAGCCTTTTCAAACCCATGGAAAGTGAAACAAGCAATGAGGACCACCAGGAGACTGCCATCTTTGTGTATTCATTAACCACGAGTTTTTATGGAGTCTGATAAATCGATTGTTCTTCTGCCCTCCAGGTCCCAGAACGCACTACCTCCAAGTTTTACTGTAGAGAGCTGGTGATGGGACACAAGAGGGCCGCCTCAAGGTACAGCACTACTACACTGCATTCACACTGCACACACAAGCAATACACAGAGACATGTGGCTTTTATGAATGTTGCTTTAGGTTTTGTCTGTACATTAGCTATGATTCAGTGTTGCTGTGAACAAAGTTTGGTCTTTTTTCCTTGAAGCTACTCTAATCAATATTTTCAATTGTAGAATATGAAAGGTGTCACTTACAGAATCAAACCCATAGAACTATCACTCAACTATGCAGTTCCCTCCAGCCCTGTGGAGATTTTTAGCATATTTTGATTGTTTTAGTTTTGTGGACCACAACTTAACTGTTGTCGTCACTGCTCTCATCAGTTTTGTTTCCAGCTGATTATTTTGGCAGATACTGCAATTGTGATATGAGTCACAATTTCAGTTGGAACGGTCATTTTTGTATTTCATTTTCCCTGGAAAAAAAGAAGGTCTTTTTTGGGTCTTGTACCAAACAAACATGTTCACCTCCATCTGGAGAATGTGATTTGTAGGCTGGAGTATCTCTGTCGCACCACAGCGCTTCATCAATGGTCTGTTGTGACACATTTTACCTTTATCAAACCCTTAGCAGCTCCTGCGATCTGGATATTGCACTTGACCATATTGCGATATCAATAATATTTGATTAATTGTTCATTCTTACCCACTGTGAACTACCTGTGCAGCACCAAATGACAAATAGTCAAAGTTAACAGCTAGCTGGTGAACATACTGGAGAGTTTAGTAAAAAGCCAGATGTTGTGTTTCTCCTCTGTTTTTGTGTAAATGGACAATATGAAAATAGGTGAATACATGAGGTTTAATTCAGTCTTTATCTGAGTTAGACAATAATTTGTTTCACTTACAATATTGTTGAGCCTTGGTGCATCAGTGTATTCAAATAAACCTCATTGCTCTCCTGTAGTTTCACATCTTCTACCAGTTGTTCTGCTAATAACACATGATTTCCATTGGCTCACACTCTATGTTTATATACTCAACTACAAAACAGTGTTACAACAGCGATGTGCTCCTTGACTTTGGAGCACTCACAAGCATATTTAAACTGAGCATCAGCTGGCAGCCTAAAGCTGCAATTATATAGACATAGCTTAGCATCATTAAGATATAAAACACATGTCTGTGCTTAAACTGGGAACAAGAGATTCCATATACGCCATATGCCATATAAGATTACAAATACCATCAGTATTTGTAATCTTTGGTATTGTAACCATACTGTGAGCACAGTTATTCAGAGTGAACTTTAATTATTGTGAGGGTTTATATCACACTGCAGCTGAGCATACCAGAATATACCATTAGAGAACAGTTGGTCATGGGTTAATCAGATTAGTTTAGCTTAGATGATTACTTTTGATTAGATGAAACTAATGGTGAGGAAATTGGGTCATTGTACAGTGGCAGCGTGAAGGATACTCGAGATAAAAACGTATAGAAGTGTTGATCACAATTTACCTCCCTTACTGTACCACTCCACTTGTTTCACTGTGTGTGTCTGTGTGTGTGTGTGTCTGTGTATGTGTGTGTGTGTGTGTGTGTGTGTGTGTATGTATGCGTGTGTGTGTATGTATGCGTGTGTGTGTGTGTGTCTCTCTCTCTCCATCTAGTGGCAGTCCAATGTCCCTGGCAGATAAAAGTGGAAGGTCTGTGTCTCATGGATGCTCCTCTACCAGCAGCAACCACCCAGGTCTGTGCAGCCCTCAGCACCTTTCAATGTTTCATCGTATGCTGTTGTTTGAACTGCTGTGTGAACGGTAAACCCAAACCCCAACAAGTACACGTTGTTCAACTCACAGAGTCATAGAAATGACGTGGGTAGTTCTGTCATTTATAGTGGTCTCGCAAATGACCGTAGTCTCACTTTGTTTTAATGAGCTGGCTACACTAGAGTACAGTGGCCCTGAGAGGTCAACACACTGCAACTGAAGCAAACACATGCAAATAGACAAATTCAGAAAACATCTTCATCATTTTGACAACACATGCGCTGCAAATACACACAACATAACTAAACAGACAAAATCACTGCAAATACTCAATAGACAACCAAACACAAATCTGCAGCAAATACTCAGAACACAACCAAACACATAAACACAGAAGTGTTTCCCTGGGATACAAAAAAGTGACTAGGATGCACTTGCAAGGATGTATTATAATACATGTCCCATAATACATTCATGCACACTTGTGGTTCAATGTGTTTGACTTAAAAAGTCACAAATCAGTGAACAACAACTGCATACTATTCATGTTCATCACTTTTTAGTGTCCCCTGGAAACACTTCTGTTGTTGTCAGCACTACTCGCTGTGTGTTTGTGTATTTGTTTGTGTTGTGAGTATTTGCAGCGCATTTGTGTATTTGGTTGTGAGTTTTTCACAGTGCATGTGTTAATGAAGATGTTTTCTGAATTTCTTTGTTTTCTCTGTTTGCATGTGTTTTCCTCAGTTGCACTGTCAGGGCCACTGTACAAAGACTCATTCCTCTGTCTGGGTTCATACCTGACAAGAATGAGAAACTGCATTGCCTTGACATCAGAATTAACTCTTAATATACACTAATAATGACCGCCATAGCATCCTCTCTATGATAAAGAGTCAAGATGCAAAAGTAACACTGTAAAAGTTATTTTTGTGATGATTATTTGGCTACATAATTGTTTTGTTTGGTTTTTGACTGTTATTATCTTGTATAGCTCACACCTCATTTTCTGTCGTGTGTTGTCGTGTGTGCGTGTTGTGAACTCAACCGTTAAGTCACTGGTTTCTGGTTTAGCCCACACGCACCAAACACACACACCAAGCCAGTACACATAGACCCCACGCCCTACATAGTATCCTCATAAACAGACACACCAACCTCACCATGACCTTCACACTTACTGTAAAGTAGCGAGAACACAGAGGAGCTCATTCAAAGCTCGTCCTCTCTACCTGTGTGTCTGGAGAGAGGAAGTGGGATTTCACAGCTCTTGTCTCCGTGGTCTCTGAGTGTGTCAGTAAGAACATTGCTCCTGTGCCCACTGGGACAGGTTGAGAGAAGAGAGGAGGATGGGGGAGAATATGTTTTCAAAGTTGCCCTCTGTGTGTAGTTGAGAGGGAACAACTTTTGATGCCTCCCACTCAGCTGCTCGGCTGCTGGCCTCAGTCGTCTTTGTTTGGTGTCACAGATCAGAGATTCTCCTTGAGACTCATGCAGCTTTACTGTGGTAAAAAAAACTCTTTTATCTGCTCTTTCTGCCACTGAGAAAAAGCTGCTTTTCTCTTTGAACTGTGTTGTTCTAGGACTGGTAACGTCTGTCTGCAGTACTGCTGGTCCCCATATTTGTCAAATTTTATACTGTATCCTCCAAAAATCAATGTGATTTGTGTTGCAAAGATGTTGGTTCTTTTCTTGTTTTGTGCCAGATTTTTGTGCTCAAAACTGTTGAAGCCGGCATGTCAGCACCAACAGATGATATTAACTAGGCCAGCAGATCCATAAATGTGGCGGCCATGTGTCAAAACGCTGAAGCTGCTCTCACCCATATTTTTATATAGCGGTTATTTTGGCAGACACTGCGTTACGATATGAATCACGATTTCAGCTGCATTTCATATTCACTGAAAAAAACAGTAAAATGATAATGATGTGATTTTTGTTGGGGCTTGTACAGAACAAGAATGTTCCCTTACACCTGAAGAATAGGATTTGTAGATTTTGTCTCTGTAGCACCACAACACTTAACAATGCACAACACTGTTGTGACACATTTTACCTTTTTAAAAAAAAATGCTCCTGTAATTTAGATATTGCACTTGACCATATTGCAGTTTGATTATATTTCAATTAATTGTGCCGCCATTCATATGAATAATGGATGAAATTATCATGTGTTATTTGGAGAGGGTGGCTCTAAGCAACAAAGTCGCTGAGAATTATCTGTGTCCTGAAGTCTATTTTCACCTCTACTGTCTTGAGAGTGTTTAGCTCCAGGCTCTTGAAGCTACTCCAGGATGTTAGTCACGCTGCTTCCTGTCTGTATACAGACTCGTCTCCATACTGGATCACACCAACGGTTGTGTCACATGCAAACATGAGGCTCAGGCAGTCAGCTGGGAGAGCATGGTGTGGAGGAGCTCTGGCACAATTGTATTAAATGCTGAGCTGAAGTCAACAAACAGGATCCAGGATACTGGAGCATGAAGTGCAGCCCTCCACAGACCTGTTAGCCTGGCTAGTAAACTCCATGGGGTCTAAAAGCTACATAAGCTTTGCTTTAGGCTGCATTCAGACTGCCACCACTTCAAAATAGCTCCTCAAGAAGACAGAAGAGCGAGAGACAAGGAACATCTGTATATACGGTTGATTGTTATAGTGGTCAGCAAAGGCTGCCATTTTTAATAATGGCCTTGTTTGGTAATGGTAATTGTGCCTCTCACCACAAATCTTAATCTGGTAGGGGATCAGTGTTTTGCTTAACATCTCCCTATTGCTATTTCTTAGTGCATAGCTGCTACTAAAGTCAGTCTGTGTGTGTATGTGTGTGTTATAGGTTACTTCAAGCTTGAGAGTCCTCTTCTACAGCACCGTCTGCAGCAGTACAGGAACGCACAAGAAAACGTAAACAGCGGGCAAACACAGGTAAATTAAGAGTCATTTTCCTTTAAATTTTCTGCTGTTCTGTGAAACATTGTGCACAAGTAGACCTGCGTATACTATGACACGTGTCATCAGAGCTTCTCAACGGTTCATGGACAGGAAATAAATCTTATCTTGAAGCCGTGCGGGCACAACAGTGACATTATCAGAAAAGTCAGTCAGAGTCACATTGACCTTGAATAACAATGAGCAAAAGGACCATCACAAAATACACGTGTACACAAATGCTAATAAACTTGCCCTTCTACAGTCATTGTGTTTCCAGTAAGCACCTCTTTTTCAGAAGCGCACAGTCTATTTTTTATTTTCTTCCTCCTCTGCTTTTCCTTTGATCCTCTCATTCACCTCATTTACTCATATCGTTCCTACAGGGCGTAAAATCTGGTCTCAGCCGGTTCAACAAAGCCACAGAATACTCCTCCTCCAGTGATGAGCTCGGTAGCAGTGATGACGAAGAGAGGAACAGGTGAGATCTTCATCATCAGTATAATACTTGCATTGTGTTTATTGTATCGTTAAAAACTTTCCTGATGTAGAAAACACCAAACACTTCACCTGATCTTCCTTTTAATCTGAAAAAACACGGACTTCAGTCCTCCAGCAGACAAAGGAACTGAGCAATTCTTTAAAGTGAAACATTATATGTTGCAAGATGATGATGTGACATAGTAATTGTGAAACCAATATTTAAAAGAATTAGTCTGAAGAATTCCCGTTCCTGCTTAGAATTCTGATGCATCTACTGAGAAGGCCTACATGTGGAAAAGTTTCTGCGGACCACTAGGGCTGAACACAAAAAAAATCATACTGAGATTACTTTGACAGATATTGTGATTTAAATTTGAGTCATGATTTCAGTGGGAATGGTGAATTTTTGAATTTCATTTTCACTGGAAAAATAAAATAAAACAATGCTGAGGTCTCAACCAAACAGGTTGTTCCCTCACATCTGAAGAGTATTAATTTGTAGGCCAGTGCATCTCTGTAGCAAAACAATGCTTCATTTATTGGCTGTTGTGACACATTTGACCTTTTCATCAAAAAATTGCAGCTCCTTGAATATTGCACTTGGCCATATTTCCATGAATTGTTCAGCCCAATTGATCACGAACCTTAAGTTGAATCCACAAAAGTTTAACAGTTTCAAAATACTGCACATGTTAAAATCTCCTGGATCTATTTTATATTTATTGGGCCTATTCTAACCTTGAAAATCAAGGTTGGAATAGTAAAATCTGTTATTGGTTATTGTTTTACATTCCTGCAAATGTGGAGTGAAGTGCACAGTTTTATTACTATGATACACTGCATTTCTGTGACAGTGTTTATTATTTTTGGCATCAATTATTTTTTTCTAGGAAGTTAATCTGCCTTGGTTTCATTGCCATTGATCCTGAGGATGAAATGATCTAATTTTGAACTGGTACTTTGCAAAACCTAAAGTCAGACTCTTTTCTAAAAAATGCACCTGTCTCGACCTGTGTGCTTCAAGGTCTGACATGTCCAATGGAAAAGGGAAATACTTCCGAGGAATACCTGATGGCATCGTCCTACAGCCTCACCACAATCTTAACCAGGTACCCTGCACACACAAATGCACACACACACACACACACAGTTTCAGTTAGAGGCTGCAGTGTCCATTGTGTCTACACTACATAGATGAATATGACTGATGTTGCTTATGAATTATTTATAGTCTATATAGTAACTCCTTCAGGAACCTTTGAACTATTGAAGACAGAAACATGTAGAGTAAGAGGTTGTGGCTTGAATTTCTGCAGCTTCAAGTTCCTGTTGAGGTTGTTTGGCTGCTCCAGCACCCAGACTCACTACTTTCTGTGTGTGTTCTTGGGTTGTACAGATTTCTCGGATGGGCTCAGACGATACCTACCTGCTGCCAGACCTTCTGCAGAAAACCTCTTCGTCCAGTCCTACCCATAATGCACTGGGCCAACAGCAGCAAATGCGTGAACTCAGCTACTCGCAGTCGCCCACGGCCCCTCGATGCCCCACACATCAGGACCTACATGAGAGTGTGGTAAGAATAATGTACAGTCAGTCAAGTAGAGAGACTGCCATACACACACACACACACACAGCATATTGATTTTTTTGTGATTTATCTCATGCTTCATTCCTCCTGGTTATCATTCAGTTCATAGTACTTCAGAGTGTGTGATCAGAAATAATGTTATTTAATCAACACATCTACTGCCAAAAGTTCATTGTAAAAAGTTATTGATTCTGTTATTGACACATGTTCAAAGATTTTATTAACTCAAATCAATATGTTTTAGAAATTTTTCTTAACCTTATCCAGGCAATCATTTTGATGATAACGGGCTGAAAAACTTAAATAAATTAGAGAAAACTCAACATTGTCCACTGCCAAGGTTGTTTTCCATGTTTGAGGAAATAATTCTGACCAGTTGCACTAAATACATTTTTCCACTAGAGGGAAGTGGTGGCAAAGGTTAGATTCACTGTTATCAGTAATGATGTGTCTCAGTGTAACTGAAGAATTATCAATATTCACTTACGTGCTTACATAGGCAGCCATGTGTTTCCCAGTAATGCATTTGTTGTAATTGTTTTTTTAGTGAAATACAGTCAGAGAATCTGAGAGGTGTTAGTGGTTTATAAAGCCATGTATAATATTTTCTTCTTTTTTTTTTTTTCGTATGAAAAGCAAAAATCCAATCAAAAAGTTGTGTGGAATAAATGTGTGTTGTTGTTGTACTCATCAGGGTGTCAGCAGTCCTACTGGTAAAAACATCTCCACATCTTCCACTTCCTCTTTTCTGTCCTTCATTGATCCAAGATTGATCCCCATATCATCGCCACCACAGAGCCCTAGTGAGTTCAGTTAAACACACATGCACAGTATGCTGCACATATACTCACACACACTAACATACAACTCTGCATTCATACTTACATATTCTTCTGTGAGTAAACAAAGACATTTTTTCATATCCAATAAATGAATAAACAGTGAATTATTTATCATTTTTTATTGTGTGTTTGTTTATTTAATAGTGTAATTGCATGTTGATGAACATCAGTATAAAATACACAATGTAAACATGCCAGATTGAAACAAAAATGCTAATTTACATCCGTAGTCTCTGGGCAGGTAAAATGAAATAAAAAATTACAAGTAAAAATACACAAATAAAAATAAATTTTTAGCATACTGAGTTAACACAGTCTTGAAGGTGGGGTTTATTGGACACTCCCTGTATTCCAAGTGGTATTTATCTGTGTTTCATGTCATCACTTCATGAGAGATGTCAGTATTTTGTTGTGTTTTTGTCCTTGTGTAGCAGGCAGTAAGGGTGAGCCAATCAAGAGAGAGAACCACAGGAAGGGCTCTGTGGTGAATGTGAACCCGACCAACATTCGACCACAGAGCGACACTCCAGAGATCCGCAAGTACAAGAAGAAGTTCAACACTGAGGTTCTCTGTGCTGGACTATGGGGTTTGTAGTTTAATATTGCTTGTTTGTACTTTGAAATATAAATGACTGGTGTTCTTACATCCATTGCTGCTGGCATGCCTGGCACAGCTTGTTGTTTGTGGCTGTAAGGTTTGACTCAGTTTTGCTCTGCAGGTGTGAATCTGTTGGTCGGGACAGAGAACGGCCTGTGGCTGCTGGACCGAAGCGGTCAGGGGAAAGTCTACTCTCTCATCAGCAGACGAAGGTTTCAGCAGATGGATGTGCTGGAGGGACTCAATGTACTCATCACTATATCAGGTAAATGTTATCTAGGTTGATGTGTACATGCACCGATAAATCAGATACTGAGCCCTCATAGGTGTCCGTACATACACAGTGGAGCAGACAGAAACAGAGAAGCCAAGTTGCAACTAGCATATCTCATAATATTTAATAATATATGTTTGTGGTATATGTATGTGAAGATCATGTTTTGGTTTTTTTTGGCCAAAAGAAGTTGGATTTTTCCATATGCTTTTCTGTCTTCTTATTTGACATAGATTCTCATAATAACTAGTATTTACAAAAATTGCTAGTGCTAAAAGATAGCCCAAATATGTCAAACTATAATATGAATAATTTTAGTGAAATCCAATAAATAATTTGTTATTTAAAATCACAAATCTTTTTACCAATCTTTGCTCTTGTGCAGAGGTTTCAACAGCCCCTACCACCCCACTGTGTAGCTGCATTGGTGTGAAGCTTTGCTAATGAAAGTCTAATCTTTCCTGGATCAGTACAAATTAATGGATCATGTATTTTCTCAGTTAATTTAGCACAAATCTCTCTGTCCATCTTTACATAATTACTTCCCAGAAATGAATATTGTATAAACAGTGTTCCTCTTCATTCATCCCTCCATTCCTCCATCCATCTCCATCTGTCTGTAGGTAAAAAGAACAAACTCCGCCTGTACTACCTGTCCTGGTTAAGGAACAAAATCCTCCATAATGACCCAGAGGTGGAGAAGAGACAGGGTTGGACCTCAGTAGGTGACCTGGAGGGTTGTGTGCACTATAAAGTGGGTAAGTACAAACTAGTGAGTGCTTATTTAAGAGCACAGTTTTTAATGCTACAGACTAGAGAACCGAAACCACAAGTAATGTTTTGGAGATCTAGGAGTGTTATCAGGTTTAGACTTGCTGAGGTGTCTCTGTTTGCCTTGTTTTTCAGTGCGTTATGAAAAGATAAAGTTCTTGGTGATTGCTTTGAAGAACGCTGTGGAAGTGTACGCCTGGGCCCCTAAACCCTACCACAAATTCATGGCCTTCAAGGTTTGTAACATTTAGTACTAAGTGTGTTATCACTGTGACAGAATGGAGCTCTTTGTCCTGGTGTAGAGATCATATAAAACACATACAGATACTAAAAATTATACAGTGAGCCACACAAGCAGCACAGTGCTACAGATAACAATCTAGATTATGACCAGTGAAATATTTCAAGGAACAGTAGAATCATCAGTCATCAAAGTTCAACATTTCTTCTTAGAGAATAAATCTCAATGACATATGGCTCTTGATCTAGTGCCACCAGCTGGTCAAACTATCCACATGTTCAACACTTCTTGTATATGAGCCGTGAATTGTGGTCATGTAAGCAAGCTAACATACTGTGTTTAGCATGCCAAATTATAGCCATGAACTGAGTAATGTAAAGTTTACACTTATGAAAGCCAAGTCTAACAGTCATGAGTAAAACAGTCAGAATGATGAAAATGATTCTGAAGCACATGGTGTTAAATACAGAACTCAACCCGCTCAGCTAGCAGCTTAATGTCTTCAATTACATCCTTGATTATTATCTCTGAAGTGGTTAATCCACCACTAACAGGTTAACAGTGCCGTCCTACGTCTCCCGTCTGTCCTTTCTACATCATATCTAGGACAGAGTGATAATGGACAGAAAAATCTAATAGGGTCACTTCCACAAGCACATACTTGCACGTACACAGAGACATGACACATCCAGGTTATGAGAGTCATACAAACAGATTCTCAGCAGAGCAGTGTCCCATTTCTTTATGTCCTTGGTGGCCTGAGCTAATTTTTTTTTCTCCACACTACGTAGTTTAACCCTCTCTCCTCAGAAAAGGCCAAAAATACACTTGACTATCTTGTTCTGAGGTAATAGCAGGACTATCTTAGGATGCCTATTTTTATGCAGCTGCTCTTCAAACTGTCAAAGTCATTGCTGATTAATGATTAATGGAGCCGTTCTAGTTAGATTGTTAGTATCACAGTTTATTTTCAAAATGTATCGATACAAGTAACGATTAAAATGTCACTTGAGGTGTTCAGACCTCTAACTTCTGACATGTGTTTGTTTGTGTGTGTATGTCTATCCAGTCATTTAGGTCCCTGCCTCAAAAACCGCTGTCTGTTGATCTGACAGTGGAGGAAGGTCAAAGGTTAAAGGTCATCTACGGCTCCTTGTATGGTTTCCACGCCATTGATGTTGACTCTGGAACACCATACGACCTCTACCTGCCTACACATGTAAGAGCCTCCTTAATATACATAATATATATAGTTTTTGTAACATAATTTAATTAAACGATAGAGAGCAATTCTTCAAAGAAAAGAAATCCTCCTTCCTCTGTTATTTTCCTGATCTGTAGATATAACCCAGGATAAACAATAACAAGAGAAAAAAAAATGGAACAAGATCCAAAAAAAAAAAAAAAAAGATTGATAATTATTTATTATATTATCACAACAGCAAAAGTTAAAGAGTTAAAGTAAATTTTTACTGGTAGGGAGGGTTTGTAAGTCATCAAAATAATAATTTAATTTGCCATTTTGATTAAGTGACTGATGAAACTTAAAGGAAAATTTAGATTTTCTCCTACTTAAAGGTTGCATATGTAAGAATTTGAAGCAATTTACATATAACCACTTTTTATTGTCAGTAAGTGAACTGATTGTAATGTAACTTAAAAAATGAGGCTTCCTCTGTTGCCTTTAACAGCCTTCAGACTGATTTCTATGTAAAGTTTTCCAGGAAAATCCAAACAGTGTGACAGTCATGCTCACTCACGAGTGTCTTGCCACTCTTGCTAACATTAGCTTAGAGATGGAGTCTACTGAAGTTCATCTGACCAGACAGGAATGTGACAGACGTTGGAGGAAGACCAGGATCACCATCAGCTGACAACGTTTTGATTACATTTATAAATCACTGACATTTTAAAAATCCTATTTCAAAACACATAGTCTTAGTCAATTTATCGTCTCACATAGCCAGATCTATTTGTGCCAGCACTGGAGAGTCACATACAGTCACATGCTGTCTAAAATATAATTTATAGTTAAACTATAATAACAGTGTAACTTTTGTTACCTCATCTATTAACGTGATGCCGGTAATCGTGGTCAGTCTAGTTTTTACCATCCCTGTCAGTCTTAACCAGGCATCTAAGAGACATGGAGGATTTCCAGCAAGGTAAAATTCTGCATAATATTGAAGTTACCAAAACTCTTCTAGTGAAAGACTGTAGCTAGTAAAACTATTTTGGTAAATCACAAGAATTTGCCTGTTTGTCTGTCTTGAAAAACAGATTTTTGTAAATTGCCTTGAAGAAAGTTTTAGTCAGTAATTAAGAAAGACACTTTGTGGAAACTGCATAATTCATCCACAAGTTGATGTCCCTCCATGCAAGTGCTCCTCACATCTCATGTGTCACTGAACATTGTCCCTCACAGACCAATATGAATAAAAATAAGAATTTTTAAAATTATTTTATCACAGTAAATGAAGTATTTTAATCTCTAAGATCACTGGGGCTGGATACATTTTGTAGCAACTGCATATGAAAAATCAATCTAGGCAGTGTATCTTTTTTTTGCTATACATTTTTTTCTGTCCATCAGCTGTTATCTCTATATTCATCCATCTCACCTCTCTCCTCTCAGTCTCTCAGGATGCTCTCCTCCTCCTCCTCCTCCCACTCACAGTCTACAGATGTCAGTCATTGCTCTCCTTTATTTCTCGAGTTTTCCTCTTTCCATTTCCCTCCTCTCTCCTCCCACTCAGTCTATAGCTGTCAAACACTTTTCTTTTCCCCTTTCATCCATCTCTTCATTTTCCTCCTCCCACTCTGTCATCCAATGTGGCATTGTTCATTTGCTCATTTTCTCCTCATTTTCATCTTCTCTTTTTATACATTTACCAAACTCTATCCCCCTCTCTCCCCTCATCTCTCTCTGTTCAGTCCGTGGGCAGGTAGAGCTGACAGCAGAATGTTGTGACTCATGTTCACATATCTGTTCAGACATGGTCTCTATTAGCCCTCATAAGGTTTGAATTTTCAGTTAAAACTGTAGAAATTGATCTAGTGGACCCTGGGTCAGAAGACATTTTTGTGGACGTTCAGATCTTTAATAGGTGTTCTTGATGGTTATAGACCAGTCATTTGATTTATATTATAGTGAAACATTTACTTGCTTGTTGGTTTCTATGGATTGGATGTACATGTGGGCAATAGTTAAGGAGCAGTCCACAGATTTTAGATAGTTGTTTATATCCTCTGAGTCTGAGGAAATAACCCTCATGATGTAACAGTGATACATGAGGTTGTCTCAGTTTGGGATTGGAGACTGCAAGTATTTACCAACTTGGGGATGTGGACATTACAACTGAGACATACGCTAAGTCTCAGTGGGCTTAATACAAGAGCTGCCAAATATCTTTCTATAAGTATATCAGGATGTTCCGGTACTGAGTGTTTATGTCTTTATACTTCTGTTTTGTCCTAAATATAGCATGTAAATCCAGAGCTCAGTGTGGGTGGTAATATTTGTGAGTTTCCCTGAGTTATAATGGCTTATGGACATCTGTAAACTTAAACTTTTTCCATCTCTAAAAAGGTCTGTGCAAATGAATCTGTGTCTTTGAATGTGAACAAATCGCCCACTGCCGGTACAATTAGAGATGGAGCTGGTCATTTTGTTTTCTCTCCTCTGCTGTATGTGGGCATGTAAAACTCACTGTAGCCTCTGGTGAGTCATATTCACATTCAGATTCTGACACAGCCTGTTAAATATGTTTTTAACAAGAACTGGAGAAGCTTGAGGCTCAGGATAATTACACTTCAGATTTGAAACATTTTTGCTTTTCTTATGTGAAGAGTATAACCAGCGTTTCTACAGTAAAGTCTTTAGTTATTTGTCTTGATGGTTCATATACCAACTGTGAACTGTGAGCTTTAAAGGTGTGCATACATATGGTGCTGAGCGGGTGGCTGGAGAAATGTTGAGAAATGTTAAACATGTGGTGATCCACTGTTTCTCAGTTCAGGTGTGCTCTACTCATCAAGTCAACCCGATGTCTCTTTTTATGTCTTGGTCTCATAGTTTAAAGTTATATTCCTTAAGATTTGAAACCTTGTTGATTTGATGGTTGCTGGTGGTGTAGTGTAATGCTGCAGAATTCTTCTTCCAGCCTGCACTTTGTTAGAAATACAATCAGGGTCAACTGGTGTATCAGTTTACAGTGCAGCCAAACAAACTTGTGTTGTTTTAATAAAGACGCCGGTCAGTAATCTGCCCTTCACCATCATGCCATGAGCAACTGCAATCTGATTTCATGCTGCACATGGTGCAAGCTGTTTTCCTCACAACAGCAGGACACAGTCATGTTTACCTAGCAGCCTGTCACCTGCAGCTCTGACTGTTCATTACTCCCTACAATATTTAAAACACACCCACTCTCAAAACTGACAAATACTTGGGTTTCACATGACCGTTTCACAGTAAAGGCCACACTGTGTTGTACTTTTAATGTGGAGGAATGTTTGGTTAGCATTGGTTAGCTCTCATATGGTTGTAGGAGATGTATATTACAAACAGTAATGCTGGATTACATACATGCATTGTCTGCTGTGAATCACAGCAGACATGCATGAGAAACCGCTTCAGATTGTTCTGGGTAATGCTGGACTCCACGACTAACAGTGAAAACTACTATACTACTACTGCTATGTAGAGATGGATACAAAATATAAATATATTGAATTACTATTGCAGAAATAATGATTACCGTAATAGTGTCAAACATAGGGAAAATCATGAGGATTTTATCAAACAGATAAACTTTTGTGACTCAGTAGTTGCTAGATGTGAAGTTGGGGGAAGGGAGCAATGAAATCTGTAGACATGAAAAGCATGTGATAAATATTTAAGAACGAATTGCAGTTAATGTGTGATTTAGTCAGCTGACAACACGTTAATATGCCTGCAGCTCCGACAGTAATTGTTTTACACTTGAGACGTTGAAATACTTTGTAACATGAACTTGGATAAAGGAAATTTCATCTTCACTTGTTTCCTGTCTCTCTAGCTAACACTCTTTTTTCTCTGTGCATAGGCTCTATCTAGAGTTTTCAGGTTGTACGTCCGTCTGTCCTATTCTTGTAAACACAGTTTCTTCTAATTTGGTTCAAACGTTCACTTGACCTCACAAAACGCGTTTTCAGCAGTCTGAATGCAATATCTTGGGAACTCCACAAGGGAATCCTTTCAGATTTGGCACAAATGTCCATTTGGACTCAAGGAACTGATTACATTTTGGTGGTCAAAGGTCAAGGTCATTGTGACCTCACAAAACACATTTTTAATGTGATTTCTCAAGACCACCTTGTGGGGATTTCTTCAGATTTGGCACAAACTTTAACTTGATTTGGCCAGAACTCAAGAATTAATATGCTAATTATAACACAATTTAACTCAAATGACTAATAGGATAGAATGATGAAGTGATGACATTTTATATCCAAAAGGTCAAACTTCATTGTGACATCATAATTCTGCAAAAACACTTTTGGACATTATTAACACTGTAACGCAGGAAGGGGAGATTATGACCATGTTTCCTGCTTTACTTGGCTGCTTAGTGGAGGTGTACAACCCGAGGTGGCAATTCTAGTCTTATTCACATTCTTATACCTTTCTTTCACTCATTCACTCACACATGCAAATACACACACACAAACACACACACACACTGTCCCAGCTACGTCTAATGTGTGCTACTTTCAATAAGCAAAGGGGACATTGGAGCAAGAGAGGGAGAGAGTCAGACGTACGAAGAGAGAAATAAGCTCTAAAAATACACCCCTCCCGTCCCACAATCATTAACTGTGTGTGTGTGTACGAGTGTGTGTCCTGACCTGTTCTTGCTCTTCTTGAGTTTTTTTCCCTC
The DNA here is from genome assembly GCF_046630095.1 of Trachinotus anak. NCBI lineage: Eukaryota > Metazoa > Chordata > Actinopteri > Carangiformes > Carangidae > Trachinotus > Trachinotus anak. The sequence goes on along the minus strand of NW_027273872.1, from coordinate 22,959,212 downwards.
TCTCGTCCTCTGGTATATTAAGCGAGTCTGCACACAGCTGCCTACTACACCGGTGCCTTATACTGCTACTGCTACTGCTGCTGCTGCTGCGATATCATTTCAGCTCTCCAGCCTTTCTGCTTTTTTCCTTTTCTCTCTACATTTACATTCGACACTCTCACACTCTCTCTTTTAACACTCTCTCTTCCAACACTCTCTCTTCCAAGCACACACACGCACACACACACACACTGTCAGCTACGGCGCACTTTCTAACCCACTTACTAATACTTCAACATGCTCATAGTTCACTTTCTTTTAGCGCTCTTCACACTGCTTTCTTCGTAGCACACTCATTTACACACACACACACCTTCTCTTCTTACCTGCACATCTTCCCACACACACACCCACTGGCATCAACAGTAAAACACATTCACACACACTCAAACACTCATTTCTATTTCCTCATCACTGTCAAAAGTAGTTCACTTCTTCACAAACGCAAGCCTAACCCACATACACTCACTTCCACATACACAATGCACTGCTCACCCACTTAAAGAAACACACTCACACTCACACACGCGCACACACACACACACACACACAAGCATCTCCCATTGTTGCCTGCAAACTATGTAACGATGCTGATTCCGAGGCAGAGGATTAAGATTGCGTTGCGTCTGTGGATGCCTGTTCTGATGCTCAGGATTGTGGTGGCTCACACTCTGGTAATGTATGAAACGCTCACGTAAAACTATATTAACCCACTGAGTGTGATACAGCTCAGAATACTGCCAGACTGTTAACATCTTTTTATGTAGAGGAGGCTTTGTTGTTGAAGGGATTCCCCTGTGGGTTAGGCTGTGAGCTGCTGCAGAGCTTAATTCTTGGTAGGTTTTTTCTGGCAGAAACATGTTGCCGGTTTTTAATCAGATGCTTATGTCTCTCTTCTTGTTAAAGAATTTTCTTCTTAGAAAGAAATCAATGAACTAGATTTCTGCCAAGTAATTGCTGATTGCTGCCAAGTTTTCTTCATTTTTTTTTAAATGTTGCTGACCAGGTTTCATGTTAGATAAACATTTCTGAGAAATAAGAAATGTCTCTGAACTCTTCAGATAAATGTTTTTGCACTAGCACTTTAATGACTTTAACCGGTTAGATTAACATCTCTGAACTGGTAGATTAACGTCTCTGAACTGGTTAGATAAACGCCTCTGAACTGGTTAGAGAAAGTTTAAAATTGTACAGTTAAACCTTAGATAGTGGCTGGAGGATAAAATCTTTGATTTGTTGAACTGAAAGTTTTTCCTAATAATAATTTAGGGCTTTAGTATTTGATTGTTTTCGTAATTTGGTCACATCTTCCACACATAGCACTGGAATTTATAATGAAATGACCTTCACGCTTAAGTCAGGGATGTTCAGTTTTATGATAAAGTCTCATCTTTGAAAGAAGTATCACATCTTTCCATTCTGAGAATTCCCCTGTCAAACCTCTTTTTGTGTCTCTTTTCCTGACACTTCTCTATACTTTCAACTGTCTTCCCTTTGGTTGGTTGTAATGGTGTTTTACCTTGTTCTTTGGTTCTACAACTGTAAGTCATCATCAGATAATATCTGAATACTATAAAAGACTGACAACTGTTCTGTCAACTCTCAACTCAAAACATCGAAACACATTGAACTGTTTCAATTAGCAATACATTCATGTTTGTTGTTTATCTTATAAACCCTGTGTTTGTTTCACAGATCCAGGGCTCCATCCGTCCCCATGCCATCATCATTTTGCCAAACAGCGCTGGAACAGAGGTTCTGGTTTGCTACGAAGACGAGGGCGTCTACATTGACACCTACGGCCGCATCACCAAGGATACAGTGCTGCAGTGGGGGGAGATGCCTGCATCAGTCGGTAGGTTTTATCCATACACACAGACACAAGAACCGCACATATTGGTACACAGGCATGAAGTCAGTCTGATGAACTGATTCTAGCTGTCCTGAGCACTGAGAACCTACCCTGAACCAGACTCTATGGAGACAGATTTGGGAGATGGTGGGCTAAAAATAAAATGGTAGAGGTTCTGTGTGTGTGTTTGTGTGTGTGTGTGTGTGTGTGTGTGTGTTGTGTCCAGTAGATGGGTCATTATTCTAGCTTAAGGACTGTATGTAGAAAATATACATATTTACACACACACATTTATTTTCTACAGGTTATAGGTATCTTCATTTGTCCCCCCCCCCCCCACTTTCTCTCTCTCCAGCCTACCTTCAGTCTAACCAGGTGATGGGTTGGGGAGAAAAGGCCATTGAACTGAGGTCTGCCAACACAGGAAACCTGGAGGGAGTTTTCATGCACAAAAAGGCCCAAAAACTCAAGTTTCTTTGTGAAAGGAATGACAAGGTAGGACCATCTAAAACCACAACACAATTCAATCATTATCAAATATCATAAAGTATGAAAAACCTTAAGTTCAGCAGTAAAACAAAGTTGGACTTACGTGTTAAGAAGGCTATAGTACATTGTTTAAAATGTAACAAATATAAATAATAAATCAATAATTAGAAATTGTAGTTTGGTGTAAAAAAAAATGACTGAAAGTAGCCTAAGAACTCTAGTAAGTGGACTTTGAGGTCAAAAATATGAGGGTAAGATTTTTGTCACCTACACTACCTAATAATCTAACCTCAAATACTGAAATCGACAGCAACATTGTGGCTAAACCTGAATGTCTCTTGCTGCAGGTGTTTTTCGCCTCAGTGCAGTCGGGAGGCAGCAGTCAGATTTACTTCATGACTCTTGGACAGAACTCGCTGTTCAGCTGGTAATGACTGAACCTGTGAACTGTGGGATCAATTGGTGATGTCTGCCTTCATTATTCTGAGTTCTCCTTGTGATGCCTTTTTATATTTGAGCGGACTGATGTTGGTCTTCATTGGCAGTTGATCCATGCAAGGATCAACTAAATACTCCTGGATCCATTACTTTTGTCTAGTTTCCATGTAAATGCACGAGTTGAGCTGATCATGACTTCAGCTGCAGCAAAAATGCTTGAACTCATCACTCCGTCCTTGACTACTGAAGCCTGGATAACTGCTCCTTCAGCAGGTCCTTTGTGCAGCAGCACAAAAATCTGGATCTAATATTCAGTGAAAAACAGCAAAGGTTCACTACCACCTCACCTGTCCATGAAAGAGTTAAAAGGTACCAGTGTCAGCATCTGAAATGTGTAACGAGCATTTTCACACGCCTGATCTCCATAGTTACCTGGAGCTGTCTTTCCTGGACTGCAAACTGTCACTGCACCACTGTGGCAAAAACTCATTTTGGGTCTTGTTTGATCAAAATCTTCCGGAAGCTGATTGTGAGGTGATTCCTAATGAACACCAGATCACTGGTCAACATCTGGCCTCAAGATTCCTTTACTCATCTGTCAGCACTGGAGACCACAGCAGTCCGTTCAGTTTGCTCCACATTCAGCTCATCTCTCCTGGACCAGTAAACCCTTTCTTCTTGATGTAAAGGACTCCATTGTATCAGTTACTCGGCTTATTATGTGTACATCAGTTGTTCACTCTTATTTGATTGCCTGCCTGTGGCGTATTACTGGATCCACTGCTTCCTTTTCATCTAGACAGAGAAAACTAGAAGAGCAGAAGCTTTTCATCAATGTTATTCCCTCAAAGGACATCATCTAGGCATTTTAAAGACCGGGTTGGGGCCAAATTATGGGTTAAGTAGGACAGCTACTGTATATCATTCACATTTGTTGCTATTCTTTGACCGAGGTGAAAGTTTTTTCTGGGTGACAGTGAGTCAGTATAACGCATCATCATCATAGATCCAATCAGTTCTGTTTAACTTTATCTTTAGCTGTAATTATATTGTCAATGCAAACCTCATAATAAGGCCAAATGTCAGGATTGAAATGTAAAAGACATAGTTCTCTTAGACTTTTTATCACATCATTTCTTTTCCAAATTATGAGCAGTAAGGCATCAAATTTCTCTGCTGAGCCAGAAATCCGTTGCCAATTAAGCAAAAAAAATTTTCTTGGGATTGACTGGGACCAGTCCTCTTACTGTAGGAATTAGTTTGTGCATTCACTCTATCACAGATCTGGACCATTTTGTTTTAGTCTAATTACTATATAATAAGGACCTGAAGAGCCTTTTACTCTACAGTAGGAGCCATAATTGTGTAATGGTGTACAGCACAAAACAATTCCACTTTAACAGGAAATAAATGCTTTTCTGTTTTCTTGCATCTATTTTGTACAGCTTAGGATGTATATAATCTTGTACGATGCACTGTTTTCTAAATATTGTATAATTGACAAGCCATCTTTATGTATGTGTACAGAATTATAGGCTTATGAATGTGAAATTCCACCCAAAACAGAGTTCATACATGTTACGTCCCTGATCTTTAAAGGTTTGTGAATGTGGACTCGAGCTACTGACAGTGAACTTGAAGGCTCATGTTCAAGTTTACCAACCTGACCTGAAGTGTTCAAGATCAAATTATGTATCGTGTGAATTCTGTTTTGTGGTTGATTTTCTCCTAACATGTATAAGTCAGGCTCTTTGCACAATGGCCTCTTTGTACATGTTTTCTGTAATATATCATACTTTGACATGATTTTTATGTTTCAAAGTGGGAATTGTTTAAAGCCATTCTGCAGTCAGTATTGAAGAGATTACTGCTAGCCTTTGGCTTTAGATCTATATCTTACACTACCCAACATGGGATGCACACTTGTTTTTGATGGAACACCTTGAGGATTTATTTTTTTGTTGACCCTGAATATGAAGAGATGCAATTAGTGGGGCTGATAAAGTAAAAATGCCCAATTGGATAATATGTAGTCTGTTAATATGTTTTGTCATTTACACGAGCTTCAAAGCAAGAAACCAAAGATCAAGGTTTTGATGTTTTGGCTTCCTTGAATCTAACTGTGTGAGATACTTAAGATGCTTACAAATCGTAACTGACCATTCAATTTGACATCTGAATAATGTTGGAAAGATAAGGAGTTGACAGAAATTATCTATATTTGCAAAACTCTTGGGGTATATTATTATATAATGTACAAAACATGCCAATCAACAGATCATCACAACAAAAATATATGCAAGTTAATGTTGCTAGCATTCTTATATTTAATAGCCTACATGTATGTTTTATACAGTGCTTGGTTTTGTAAAAGTGAAGAAATAATTGGTTATTACCTTCAAATGTGAATTTCCAATTTGTTTATTTCTGAATCAGTTTCATATCATTTTTTCTTCATCAGATTTGGCTTCAATAGCTGGCTTAGTTATTCTCTACATTGTATTTACTGTTGAGTTTTGTGGTGTCAAAAATTGCGCCATATGTTTTATATTCAGTGATACTTGGAGTTTGAGTTTTTTTTATGGTCTTGATAGAAATATTGCAGCTGGTTCTGTGAGAATAATTTAAACTGGTAAATGAACTTTCTGATCATGACTGTCTTATTGCTAAGTTGCTACCAAAACAGCGGACCAGATAGCTAGTTAACATGGCTACAGCGCATGGAAATACAGGAATATAAATTCATTTTGACTGACCAACAGATGCAGAATTGCGAGCTAACGTCAGCTAATTGTTTCAGGACTATGCGAACTAAGCTAACTAGTTTGAAATCATATACAGAGTTTCTAGTTAGCTTGTGGCTAAGATAATAGTAAATCTTGGCTAGCAAGCGAGTTAAAAGTTCGTCAGCTGTGTAAAGTCTCCACAGAAGTTACACAATATGACTCTGAACTATTTTTCACATACTTCTGTACCCTGAGGTACCCTGTACATCCTACCTACACCCTCTACAAATAGATGTTATTCCTATACTCATATCGTTTTCTCTCTGGAGCAGGACATATATTTAGAATCAGGCACTGTGCTAGTTTGTGGTCAGATTTTGGTCAGGTCTGGTCAGTTCCCGGGATCCTGAGCAAGACCCTGGATGTTAGAGTCCACATCGGACAAAAGACCAGACCAAACCTAGTCCTGAACTACCACAGTGCTTCCACCATCTGTCCACTGCACAGGAAGTAGCCTGTATTTGCTGCACTCTTCCTTTCAAGGCACTCTGACCACCAACAGCACAAGTAGTGCTAGAAAGCACAAAAAGTTAATTCTTTAAAAAAAATTAACAAATTAGTTCTTTCATTAACTGGCTTTTTTGATTAGTCTCTTTAATTATTGCTGTTTATCCAGTTGACAGCTGATTATGTTGTGCAAAGTCAGAATTTATATGAATGTTAATTGCAATTTAGTTTCAAGTCCCTGCTATTTAAAGCAATAATGTATTTGTTTGAATACCACTGATATAACTATATTTAATTACATTACAATGACAGGTTTTATCATGAGTTGGACTTTAACCTGTTCTTCAGTTCAGTCAGTTTACCACCCTTATACTGCCCAGGCCTGGTCTATGTTGTTTGTACTGTTATGAAAATACGTTTATTTTCTCTGTACGGCTCCACAAAAAAGTAATTACAGTAAAACTGCTGTTTGTCCAATATATTACACTTTCAGTGGTGAGTGTGTTGGTTTTTAAAATGTGTATCTTTGTTCATCATGCATCAAGAAACAGCACAGAAATCAGCTCTTGTGCACCCAGTGTTTATCTGGGTTGATCCAATGAGGATATTTTTGTGATTTATTAGATCCTAACTTCTGTCTTCTCCTGCACTTTGTCTTCATGTGCTGAACATTTGACTGTAACTCTGTCACTAATGAGAGAGAGAGAGAGCGGTGCACTTCCTCCTACACCTTCCACTGGTTAAGATGATGACAGATTCTGTTTCAGGCTCGCTGTGACTCACTTCTCCAGCTCTCCCACCAACTCTTTTTCTCTCACTTTGTCAACACATCTCTTCTCTCTGCTGCCTGATATTCCCTCTGCTGCTTTTGCTCGGGTCTCTTGTCTACCTATCTGCATTTTTCTTGCTCTCCAGCATCTCTCACCATCCTCCAGCTCTTTGTTCTCATGTCTTATTCTCTTCATAGCTTTCCTTTGTCTCTTGTTCTCTCATATCAAATCTTTCCATCCACCCCCAGCCCAGCTGAAGGACCCTTCAGCCTTTTCAGGAAATGTTTGATAGTGTCACTGGATTGGCCAGGGATGGGAGAGTATTTTTATTGTGTTTCTGTTACTCACTTTTATTTAGTTACGTCATGTGGGAGTTGAAGGAGACTACACTTTCAGAAATGCACTCATATGACGCAGGCAATCATGCAGTAAATATTATGTTCCACAACAAAGGTCAGCCTCATAGATATATTTTGTGCCATGTCTCAATATTTCATATTTCTTAGCTGCTGCTTAGCTCAGATTTATTCCTTTAAATCACAACATTGCCCATCTATATGCCATCAAGTAATGCAGCCTAATTTACCAATTTAAGAGTATCAAAAACAAAAACCACAACAACAACAAAACAACAACACAGAATTGGCCCAATCCTGTTTTATTTTATTTTTCTTTTTTGCTTTTGCTTTTTGTTGAAGCAGGATTATCCTTTAAAGACTGTGTAATTTGTGGCAGATACATAATAATGGTAAATGCTAAAACATAGTGTAACAATAGCACAGGTAAAAAAAAAAAAAGTATTAGTGACCTGACTCAGTACTGTCATGTACTTATCAAAATCTGTTTAAAGTTTGCTAACATTAGCCACTATAAACTATTGGTCATACCGGAGCAAGTAAGGCTGTAGAGACGGTCACCTGAGTGTATTGAATTGATCAAGGGTGTATTTTATCACTTATTAATTAACAATTACATTTTCAAGAGTAGGAATTTGTATTTTCTTCTTTCAAAAGTTGCACAGTTTTTCTTTAGGTGCTACAACTGTTATTTTCCAGCCTGTGTATAAGCATGAGTCTGGATGAGCTGTGCAGAAAGTGTTTGTTTGTGTGGGAGGGTGTGATGTAGATGGTGAGCAGGTGTTCAGTCTGCAAGGGAAGGAAAGACAGAGTTAGAGGAGGTAGCTGGGGGTTTGTGTCAGGTGTCACCTCATAGAAGGAACACGGATGTTGTTTTAGAGCCCAATTCCACAATTTAAAAACTTAAAAGAGGCTCTGTTGTAAAAAATGAATAAATAAAATCATTAAATACTATAATCCTGGAAAAAAAAAAGATTTTATTGAGTGCACCAACAGAGGCAGTGATGGAGCCAGTATTTTAAAAGCGACATCAGACTGCACTTGTGGATTAAGAAATTATAGATAATGATGGCTATGATGAGGAGAGGGAGGAAGAGGATGTGAGGATGTTATACAGAGACAGTGATCATGATGAATAGTCTTCTTAGGTTTGGACATACATCTTTACACCAACACTTATCCATTGGCCAAATGATTCCTGCTTGATAGCACCAATTGTAAAGCACCTATAGGCTGATAGTGATCTTTAATAGACTAGTATTGTCTGTTGATGGGTGATATTTTCCAAAGGATGAGATTTAGCCAACAATTTAGAACTAATGTCAGTATTTTGAGGTTATTTTCAATGTAGACACACAGGACAATTATGATGAAAATCCAATGAAGTTGAGATTATATAAGACCGGATATTATATAGATATATATATATTCAAGAAGATATATTTCCCTTTGCCAGTTCATTTTATTTCTGTACCTTTGTAAAGATGATTCTTTTGTAACTTTTTTTGCACTGGACCTGTGTTTGATGCATCATATACTGTACCCCTCCTGCTTTGAGAAGAACACACACTAACTTGTGTTTCCATGTAAAGACGCAAAAGACAGTGAGATGACAATAAATACGTTGAATTGAGTCATGTGTTCCTGTGTTTGCTTCAAAGGTCATAATGACACAATAGTTTTTTGTTTAATCCTCCCACAGCTTCATTTCAACACTGACTGGTCAAAAAACCTTTAATCCAATTAACTCCTGAAACACTGACACAGTCTTTGTCTGTTTAACACACTGCGTCTGTCATTGAGACAAAAGATGCTACACTTGTCGCTCTTGGTGCAACACCATCACCAACACTGCCCGTGTCTGAAGCATCATACTGCACTGCACACCATCGGGTTTACTTTTTCTCTTCTGACAGTTGTGGGACTTTTGAGTCTGACCTTAAAAAGAAATAGAAGCAGCACAGGCCAAGATACTGACTTGTGGTCCCTATAGAGTGCTGCAGGAATGAGTCCTAAAACCCGGAAATTAGTTAGCATTTTAGCACTTTTAGCACTCTCTATTTTCCACATAATTAGTGTCAGATTACATTGTTCTTTCCAGAATTGCTTGTAAACTATTCAGAAATTATGGACCATAAAATATTTTTCTTTTACACATTTAGAAGAAATTTTCAATAAGTGAATGCTCCATAATACAGTGCTGCAGGAATAAGTCCTGAAACTTGGAAATTTGTTTGCACTTTAGCAGTTCCAGTTCCCTCATCTTGAAGTCTATGGGTTTTTGGTTAGATAGCTGAAGCTCTGGTTAACACAAGCTCAGGACGTTTTCACCTTTTATTCCACAACATAGAATACATCAGTAAATACCCCAGTCGAAATTTCTCTAAGCTTTTCATGTATGAAAGGTATGTATAAAAGGCCGGTTGCTAACAAGTAGCTAAATGAGACTACAGAGGTTGTTGAGGACGTTAAACATCACGGCAAAAACGATCTACTCACCAGGCCACAGTTACAGCCGCATTGTGTTTATACTCACTCTTTTGCAAACTATTACTAACTTTGTAAGAGGAAAGCCTTAAACAGAGAAGGTCAGAGCTAAATTAAACTGCAAGCTGGAAGTTTAGTGGTGGTGATGTTGAAGTCATGTGACCGTGGTGTAGTTCATTTATGGCTTAACATAAGCTTTTTACTTCTGGTGACTGTGGTGTTAATTGGTGAAGATTATCCTGCTGAACAAAACTAAAAGTATCATAAACTTTTGTTTGTCACAGATTATTATTATTATTATTATAATCAAACGCCCATTAGCTTTTTGTCAACGGAACCAGGATGACGCTAACATCCGGGTTAGCCTACGTAAATACATCATCCCTGCAGCACTGTATTATGGCTCAAGCTCCAAAAATGCTGGATCCTACAATTCCCATAATGCATGTAGATAGAATCTTTAATTGGACTCTAGCTGCCTGTTAAACGTCTTCAGAGAAGAGCTTTATGAACCTCACTGTAGATAGAGTGATCTTGGTTGAGGCCTTCAGTACTGGATAGTGAAGTCACTGGTGCAGCCTTGAGGGCAGAGCCTGAACACACAGTCGTGCTTCATCACCCTCTCTTTCAGACACCGTCTAAATCTCTTCCTGGAGCTTTTGTTTCTTCAGGACCACACCACGGTGAGAGCTGGTTGTCATCCACCTACAACCACAGTGGACAAACTGAACACAGCTGCTTATCTCAGAAGACACAAGAAGGCGGGAGTCCATCTCTCCAGTAATGTCGTAAAGGCCCTCTTTTCTACCCTGGAGCATCACCACACAGATAGCATACTGAGAGGGGCTTAATGTGAGGTTGTGAGTACTTGCAAGTAGATATATGTCTGCTTGTTTGTGAATGTGTACTGCAAGTCTGCACACCTACTGTATATACTTAACAGGTAGCAAGATACATCCGGCCCGTACTTAGGCAACATGCTTGTGTTTCTTCTGGCCCAGTTCACACCCTGGTTCCACAGCCCAAGTCTAGCCCATATATAGCCTATATAGCCTTGTCAGATGCATCTGGACCAATTCTGAGGCCTGCACTGCAAATTTTCTGGCTGTCAGCCCACACCAGATGTTAACAGCCGGAATCTACCCAGATGTGTAAGTATATGGGCCAGACTTAGGCCATGGAACCAGTGTATACTAGGCCAGAAGTTTCACTTTGCTATCTGGGATGTGCCTTTATGTGAAAAGATGTATCATGAGCATTTAGATAAAACCCACTGTTCTGTCATTTGTTGAAGCTGCATTATTTATATTAACAATGGATCAATGTTTAAAGTCAAAGATGTCACACATATCCACAAAAAAGGATCAAACCACTTGGCTGCTCTCTCTCTCTCTCTCTGTCCTTCTCTGCCTCTCTCTTTCATTTCAAGGGGTCTCATGTATCCCCTGAAGACTCGCTGGCACCAGGCGCAGGTTTCCTGGCCCCTGCCTCACACTTGGATGAAGTTAGGTCATCAAACCTCCAGCAGTGACGCCCCACCCACCTTTTCATCTTCTGAAATTTAGTGCAACAAGTGATCTCTCTGTTACCCCAGGTTATTCAGGATTCAACATGTGCTGTAAACCCGGGCCACACAGAGACAGGTGGAGCACGAGTTTGAGCAAATCTGAGCTTCACTCCTGTTGCCATCAACTTGGAACTCTGCAGTGCGTTCGTCACTGTTGACGAACATTTTTACTCTGCTCTAAATTTGCTCCTTCAGTACCCCTCCAACTGACCCCCACCCCCAAGCCTCAGATTCCCTCCTAACCCAATTCCAGCACCACAACCCCCCTCAACACACACACACACACACACACACACACACCCCTGCCTGTGTGTGTGTGTGTGTGTAAATGTGTGTGTCAGCTCGCACAGAGCAGGGAGCGTCCGGCAACCAAGCCATGACTGGCAGCCACACAGTCACATAGTAGTTTTGCATTTAGCATTTGGATCATTTACACTTCCTGTTGGATCAATACATTTGTTGTTGTTATTATTATTTTTATTTTTTTGTCCTGCTGGGAAAAGGCCCGACAGGTAAGGAGGGGCACATTTTGGGTGAAGTTCTCTACAGCTGGGCTGAAGCTTTGTGTGAGGTGCAGGAAGGCCTGTTTTGCATGCACATGGCTGGATCAGCACTTGAATTTTAACTATTAAACACAATTGCTCCGTAAAGGAACCTGTCAGATCTAGTTTACACACCAGATCTTGAACTTTTGCTGCATATATCCAGACCACAAAGTTTACAGAGAGTGGAAAGTTTATAGAGTATGGAAATTCAGGAGAGAAAGGTTTATACAAAGTTCTCTGCTCTTTGTTTTGATTGGGAGAGGGAGAAAAGTCAAAGTAATCAGATAATCGAATGCTGTAATTCAGCTGGTCAGGAGCCATGAGTTTCCTGATACTGCATGTTATCGATACTGCAGGCAGGGCTGGATGAGTTTGCAGTCAGAAGGAAGAGGACAGCTGAGATCTGTCTGGGGCTAAATTTATGCTGTGTCATGTGTCCATGTGCCTGCTATCTATCTATCTATCTATCTATCTATCTATCTATCTATCTATCTATCTATCTATCTACCTACCTACCTACCTACCTGCCTGCCTGCCTGCCTGCCTGCCTGCCTGCCTACCTTCCTATCTATCTATGTATGTGTTGATGTAACTGTATATGTGGGTTAAACAGTACGTGTGCACATGTATGTCACCCAGGATGCAAACTGTCCACATCAGAGCTCCAAATTGTTGCAGTGGATGAAAAATCTGTTACATCCATTTGGTAGTTTAAAGGGTTGAGATGAAAAAAAGCGTGTCAGTTACATAGCCTGCAGGGTGAGGCAACACAAGACATACCAGCCAAAGCTGAGTGGGTGGCAGAGTCGGTGAGGAGGGGGGTTTCACAGTGCAAGCCTGACGTGCCTGTGTGACGCTGTGTTCAGCCACTGAGCTCTGTGGTTGGTGGACACAGAGATCAGGTGATCCAGTCCAGGCTAAATCGGTCCCCCAGGCAGACGAGTTGAGGGAGGTAGGAGAATTGTAGAGGTGGAGGTGGAGGAGGAATTCCTCTTTTCCACCGATAGTCCCTTTACTTCCCAGTGAACATTTGAATTCACCCTTTAGAGCCACATATTAAAGCTGCAGGTGGGATTTCTATGTGATAATACAGACATCTGACTATCTCGACAGTGAAGGTGTCACCTCCCCGTCTACTGAGATAACACTGATGAACGTCTGTGTTGGTATGGACAGAAAATCTGTCCACATGACCTCAGTCACCAAAACTGATGTTTTCTCTTTCGAGCCAATCCTAGTGGCTGCAGGGATGACGTCTTTTCATAGGCTCACCTGGATGTTAGCATCACCCTGGTTCCCTTCACAAAAAGCAAAAGGGATTTTTAAGATAAAATAAGCTCTGTGACATGTAAAAGGTTGTGACACTGACACGTTTTGTTCAGCAGGATAATCACAAACTAACACCACTTTAATGATTAAATACTAATCACCAGAAGTAAAAAGCTAATGTTAATAACTAATGTTAGCTAATGGTAGCTCATGATATAAAGGAACTACACCACTATCGCATGGCTTCAACGTCACCACCAGTAAGCTTCCAACTTGTAGTTTGATTTAGCTCTGACCTCCGCTGCAAAAGCCTTTCCTCTGACAAAGGTAGCCATAGTTTTCAGAAGCGCAAGTGTAAACACAGCGCAGCTGGAAAGGTGGCCTGGTGTGTAGATTGGTTTATGTGTTCGGTGTGATGACGCTTTAAGTCCCCGACAACCTCTTTTGTCTCATTTAGCCGCTTGTTAGTAACCACCTTTTTTTATGCAGACGCGAAAGCATAAAGAAATGATGACTGAGGTATTAACTGAGGTCTCTTATGTTTTATTTTAAAATGTGAAAATGTCTTCAGCTTGTGTTAACCACAGAGGGAACTTGAACTGCTAAAATGCTAACTAATTTCCAGGTTTCAGGACTTATTCCTGCAGCACTGCATTATGGGACATTCACTTATTGAAAATTTCTTTTGAATGTTTCAATGAAAAACATTTTATGGTCTATAATTTCTAGTTACAAGCAATTCTGGAAAGAACAATGTAATCTGACACGAATTATGTGGAAAATAGAGACTATTACAGTGATACACTCCCTGTTAGTACAGCAAATTGCTAGTGTAACAGTTCTATAGCCAGTGCACAGCAGATTGGCTGAACAGACAAGCATATGGGACAGGAGAGTAGAGTTTCCAGTAAGAAATGAATTCATCATTAATTACTTCACAATTACTTGGGTTTTGATTTAGGTTTTTCATTTAAAATGAAATTTCTGTTTCCTTTAACTAATGCTAAGAAAACTGAAATCGTTAGGAAATCATTTAAATTAATGAAGTTACCATGATTTGTCTAATGCTGCTGTAAGTGGAAAACTGTGCTATCCAAGACCACATAAAATTACACTTGTTTTTAGCTAGACAACAATCCAGACACAATTTATTCCATTTGGTTTCATGGTTATAAGGAAATTTATCTGAACCTTATTATATTAAGAACTGAGTAAGCAACAACAGTATAGACACCATGAAATATCAGTTTGAAGTGAAGCAACAGTTTGTACTGACTTCAATCCAAACTGTGCTGTTTTTGGAGGGTTTTTGTTTAGAAAAGTTGATATTTTTCCCTTTTATCTATATTGTTGTGGTTGTGTTTCTGATTTGGCTCACAGTGTTATATATAGATGCATGGAGGGTATGCTGAGCATACAGAAGAGCAAAGTTTCACACCATGCATGTGTGAATTGTTCTTGTCCTTTCGATCCACGTTTGGCCTACCGGATACATGCCCAAATCCTTGGCTGATGTTACTGTTCCACAGATTTGTGAGCTCCACTGTCAATAACAGAAGAGCCCACAGGTTACGTAATGATTGCTTACCAGAAGATTTCAACACATCCAGCTCTGCTGCTAGAATGTGCCGCTGCTGCGCTAAATCTGTCCACAGCTGAGACCTGCCGGGGGTTAGAGGCTTCATGGTGTTGTATGCAGGGCTGGAATTACACAGTGGGTGGTTTGTTTAAATTTGTCAGGTTGGATTGTGGTTAGGTGTTGATGTTTGTTTCCTCCTGTTTTCTCCTGGAACACTCGAGTTCACCACATAGGACATAAGTCAGAATCTGCCTGTAGAATTTAGGAGTTTATTTCTCTTTTAAATAATGTAATATAATATTCTGTTATGCAAAGTGTATCTATGAACACAGGGAATTAATATACTATACTGAGATGTTAAGAGGATATTTCTGTGGCAACAGCTTAGAAATTACTCACCTTGCAATGTTTTCTGTACTGCCAGATTGTGAGCACCTCCCTGTGTATCACAGCTGACTGAAAGACAAAGTTCAAACCATGACTCACCGTGAACTCCTCTCTCCTGTCCTGTGAGAACAGGTCACTGAGCCTTCACAATAATAATCAACTGTGAATGTTAGCGAGGGTGCAGCCAGCTTCACTCCGTCTTGTGTAGCAGAACAGGTGGGATGGACGTCGTCCCAGGAAGATGAATGGTGTTAAAAATACCAGCCATTACACTTCATCAACATATAAACTCCAGAGGTCTGTGCCATAGCTCAAAATACTCAACTGCATTAGCAGAACATTTGTTTGTTGTGTTATGTTGTATATTTGCACAGGCTAAATTTGTTTTCTTCCTTTATAGCTAGGCATAGATATTTATGAAAATTATAAGTTGAAATCCTGAATTATTGTAACTTCAATCAAACAGAAATGACTATTAGACAGTAAAACATACTGATAAATAACATGCAGTGAACAGTGTAACATACAAACTATAGCATAGAATTCCCCCTAATTTAAAACCAGGACTGAAATGAGTTCATGTTTATATATAGATTATAGTGTACAGTATCAACACAGCTAATGCAACCACACATGCTCCCCACATACCCTGCAGAGGGTTGAGCTCTTTGTGGTGTGAATCTGGTAGTACATGTGTTTCTTAAATTATGTATGAGTGTCCAAAAGCAGCCTGCAGCTCCACACATGACTTAAGGTCACTAGTGTAGTTTATTGGGTCAGGCAGGGACTGTAATGTCCTGCAGGCAGGCAGCTGGCCACCACCACCATGAGAGGTTGATGTTTAGTTAAATGTAGGTTGTGACATTGGATGATCATGACCTCTAATGCCAACAGCATGACTTGACTTGATGAATACCAATGTCAATCAATAATAGTGAAGTAACAAAAATAATAACAGTTAATCGTTACTTTACCAAAATCCAGTGTCTTCCAAATGTCTCATGCCAACACCATCTTGACTTATAAAATACCAACACCCTGGTTGTTAGCAAAACTTATCATCTGCTAAACGTTCTCGAAACATCACAAACATTGGATTTTGACGTCAACCTGATTTTCATCTCCAACCAAAATGTGATGTCTCTCTATTATTAGAGTCATTACACTTCATTATCTTTCTGATGTGACATTGAGGTCTGCTGGTCGCACTCAGTTTGATCCCCATGGGAGCAGCAGGCTAGGGCTGATGCATTAGAATGTGTATGTAACAGTAATAGTAATACTGGTCGTTTGTTAAATGGTTTGGTGCTGCCAATTTATTATCCACCTCTGAAATGATCAACACTGCCATATTTTCAGCCACACTGCTGGCGTGGCTCTAGTGATGGCAGTGTTGATCAGTTGGTTGGTCCACTTCTTTAGTTCAGACTGAAATATCTCAACAACTGTTGCACGGATTACCATGAAATTTGGTGCCCAGAGGATGAAGCCTACTGATCCCACTTTGGTGATTCCCTGACTTTTCCTCAGGTGCTACCCGCAGAGTCGAAGTTGTCACTTGTCCAACATCTACTCACACTGAATTTAGTGCTGATATTCATGGTTCCAAACCACAAATCCTAATGAATCTGATGTGATGAAATGATGACATTGGTTTAACAGATAAGTAGATGTTATGTGACGGGATTAGGCCTTACTTGATAGAGTTACAGTTGCCTATATCTGCTACCTGCATCATTTCATACACTTAAAACCAACAGAACTTTTTCAAAAGCTGTATTTATGTGCACATTTAATGTACCCTTGTATGATATTGAGGTGATTTTGTGTGTGTTAGGATCATCTTTGAACTTGGCCACCACTTCCTGTATGTCTCTATCCATATGTTGGATGCCAGGTAGCAGATTAATTGCACTCTGTGAATGCTGCCCGTTGTCGCTGCCATAAATCTTTCGGTTATGTAACAGAGACAATTGAAATGAAGGGTTCAGCAGCAGCTGTTGTTGTATAAACAATGGGCTTCAACCAAGGTACACCCACACACACACACAGAAAGAGAGAGAGGGACACAGAGAGACACACACAAACACACCTGTTAGGACTGATTATCAGAGGGTAAAACTGGTTGTACACATTTTAAGCTGTGATCCTCTGATTTAGACAGTGTTTCGGCTGTGTTGATGTAGTGTTCTGATCCCTATATATACTGGGGCTTTGTCGTTTTCCCAAAAATCTAGTTTGAATGGAATTCGAATAGCGTGCAATTCATTTGAATGTGCACCCTCACATACACACCCAGCATATCTTTGAATATAAATCTTGCCATCTTACTAGTGATGGTATTTTTACGAGTTTCTAACAAAGGGTCCCCTGAAGCTGAGTGTGAATAGTAGGCTGTAGACAGACAAGACAAAACACTTGACTTGCACTGCTCGGTTCACATTAGATGTGCCATGCTATCTCTACCAATTCAAAATGTATAGATTTGTAAATAAAATAAAACTTAGATTTTGTCCTGACAGGAGTTTAGCCCACCAGTCCTATAGATGGCACTGTGTCTGTTTCCGCCCAGATACTCCTCCTTGGTATGAGCAAGAAGAAAGTGCAGTGTGAGCAATGGAAAACAGAAAAAGAAAAAGAATTAAAATAACCTGTCCCATATTCACTGAAAGCAGGTGCTTGGGCACATTTCAGAGTTTACAGCCTCATGGGGAAGAGCTCGATAACGTCCATGTTATATGCCGGCTTTATGTACATTTTAAGCACTTAAAGATCTGATTATGACTAAAGTGTATGTCATACAAGAGAGCTAATAAAAACAAATGAAGAAGTCAAAGTTGTCATATTGATACGAAAATATGGATGATGAAAATATTCCTTTATTCATCATTCACTCTTCTGGCATTTCTTTATTTGTGCAATCACACACAAACAGGAGTTTCTGTGTCAGCCTGCTACACTTGGACAGCTTGTGCTGTTTCCACAGTGCTGCTGGAAATGAAAGCTAGCTTAGCTATGTTTTCATAGCCTAGCCTTCACCTTCACTTGACCTCTGCCTGCACTGCAATGTTACTAATGTGCTCGATTCAAGTAAGTACTGTAAATGACATCACTCATAACACAAACTCGTTGTGCTCAGTGATCTGTGCTGCTTAATGCCATGCTAATTACAACCGACTACATCCATACTATTGTCTAATATTACTCTAATATTACTGGATGTTTGTCTGACTGCTGCATAATTTTCTTAATATGATGAAACTGCTCATGAAGTCAGTCTAACATTTGACCATGTGATCATTGTCAACTGATGTATGTCAATTTACCACTGTAGAAACAGTGGTTACATAACCTTTGAAACGAGCCACAGCTTAACAGCACACACGCATGCATATGCGCCTGTCATAGATGCACCAGAGTACTTAAACGAATAGTACTACACCTCTGATATCATATATATCTGAAATATATAGCATCATGTACTATATGACCTATTACCACTGTTTTTGAATGGAGAATCAATTTTGAATCGAATCCTGAACCCAAGAATTGAATCGAAGATTTTCTGAATTGTGCACCCCTACAAGCTAGCACAGTGTAAGACAGCTGCTTCGTACAAAGTCCACAAACAGCCTTGTCTTTAGTCAGTTACTTTTCCATGCACAGTGTAGAACTCAAAATACTTACATACACTGCTTCTCAGATGCTTTGGTTTCGTGTTTGTCTACCCAGGACGGCTTTGCTAGTGTCCTCCGTTTTTGCAGCAAACAACATAACAGTACTAACTACTTGGTTTGCCATAGATCAAGCTGATCTGATTTGTGAAGTTTTGTGAAGTTTTGCACCCTCTGCTGGATCACAAGGCAAACTACTTTAAATGGTCTGTTGTACTTATAGACTAGAAATTTTGAATTAGAACCGGTCACTGTCGTGCTAACATTAACTTTTTCCCCCACCTCGAATGAATGTTCAAATGTTGAATAAGAAGACACAGCCCTAATATATGCTTCCACAAACGAAGAGGGGAAAAGGAAAAAAATCCAAAAAGGAAGTTTAAGGTGAAACAGTTATACAAATCTGGAGTAGGGCTGAAAAATATGCAAAAAGAAAAAAAATAAGTCATATTGTGACTAGTTTGACACAAATTGCAATAGCAATGGGTCATTAACTCAGTGAGAATGAAGAAGAAGAATTTAAAAATGATGATAATGTGTTTGCAGTGGTCTATACCGAACAAGCATATTTATGTGTAAAGAGTATGATTTGTAGACCGGTGCATCTTGGTCTACAATGGTTACTAGGGTTGCACATCTCTCTGTGATAAACGATTCGATATGCATCTAGATACAGGTTACGATTCGATTCAAAAATGATATCCTTTTATTACAGACCGATTCGATACAAATCGATTCCATACAGTGTAAGAACGATACGATTCGATTCTATGGTTAATATTTGTTGTAGATATTTTATATAATAAAGAAGCCAAGTCTATGAAAGTGACAGTACAATAGTTTCTTTTTAAATATGTAAAAGACTGGCACTGGCAAAAAAAAAAAAAAACAGAACAACAAAATCACATGTCAATGTATTTATTTTTAGACATGGACCAAAAAAAAGTCTGGCTGAATCGTTGGATGGGAACTCCAGAGGTAAAAGTAGCACAGAATAGTAACAACAAACTTTGTTCGAGCTTCCCTTCCTTCTTATAAAACCCAAAAACGGTCCACACCTTGGATTTTTGTTTCCCCGATGCGTTGAAAATCTTCGGTCAGGCTGGCGCTTTCGTTCTCCACCTCCTCCACTTTCCGTGTCGCCCCTTGTTTCTCACTCATGCTAATACCAGCCAGGCAGCTGCGGCGTTTCGCGGGCAGCCTCAGCTCTCGCGTTGTTTTAGAGACCTGCCGCGTGTGTAATGCCGCCAACCGATTCAGTCTCGCGATACCTGATCCATGACTCTATAACCGATTCATCTAGGAATTCATAGATAATTCATATCAGAATCAGAATCAGAATCAGAATCAGTTTTATTGCCAAGTATGTTTTCACATACAAGGAATTTTTTCTGGTGATTGGTGCAATTGATCAGCAACAGTGGGGCTCTCTAGCCTTGTTGATGAGGCTAATAGCAGATGGGAAGAAGCTATTTTTGTGGCGAGAGGTTTTGGTCCTGAAGGACCGCAGCCTCCTGCCAGAGGGGAGTGTCTCAAAGAGTTTGTGTCCAGGGTGGGAGGAGTCAGCTACAATCTTCCCTGCACGCCTCAGAGTCCTTGAGGCGTACAGGTCCTGGAGGGACGGAAGATTGCAGCCAATCACCTTCTCAGCAGAGTGGATGATACGCTGCAGTCTATTATTGTCCCTCTCCGTGGCAGCAGCGTACCAGATGGTGATGGAGGAGGTGAGGATGGACTCAATGATGGAGGTGTAGAAGTTCACCATCATAGTCCTTGGCAGGTTGAACTTCTTCAATTGCCTCAGGAAATACATCCTCTGCTGAGCTTTTTTGATGAGGGAGCTGATGTTTAGCTCCCATTTGAGACCCTGTGTGATGGTGGTTCCCAAGAAGCGAAAATGCTCCACGGTAGCCACGGGGGAGTCACACAGGGAGATGGGGGTGGGTGGGGCTGGGCTCTTCCTGAAGTCCACTATCATTTCCACTATCTTCAGAGTGTTTAGCTCTAGGTTGTTCTGCCTGCACCAGGTCACCAGACGCTCAGTCTCCCACCTGTAGGCAGACTCATTGCCATCAGAGATGAGTCCAATGAGAGTGGTGTCGTCTGCAAACTTCAGGAGCTTGACAGACTGATGGCTGGAGGTGCAGGTGTTGGTGTACAGGGAGAAGAGCAGAGGAGAAAGAACGCAGCCTTGCGGGGATCCAGTGCTGATGGTCTGGGAGTCAGACACGTGCTTTCCTAGCTTCACGTGCTGCCTCCTGTCAGACAGGAAGTCGGTGATCCACCTGCAGGTGGAGTCAGGCACGCTCAGCTGGGAGAGCTTGTCCTGCAGCAGAGCCAGGATGATGGTGTTGAAGGCAGAGCTGAAGTCCACAAACAGGATCCTGGCATAGGTCCCTGAGGAGTCCAGGTGCTGGAGGATGAAGTGGAGAGCCATGTTGACGGCGTCATCTACAGACTTGTTGGCTCTGTAGGCGAACTGCAGGGGGTCCAGGAGTGGGTCAGTGATGGATTTGAGATGGGACAGGACAAGGCGCTCAAATGATTTCATGACCACAGAGGTCAGGGCAATGGGTCTATAGTCATTTAGTCCTGTGGGCCTTGGTTTTTTGGGGACAGGGATGATGGTGGAGGATTTGAAGCAGGCTGGCACGTGGCAGGTCTCCAGTGAGGTGTTGAAGATGTCCGTGAACACCGGAGTATGAACCGCCATATCGATTGAGGAGGCTGCTAACGATGCAGCCGTATCTCTCACTTGTTGAACCGAATATCTGGTCGCATCGGTTTATCGATCACAGCCCTAGTGGTTACATAACCACAATGCTTCATTTACAATGATATGTTGTGATACATTTTTCCTTATGCAGCCCCTGCAATTTTGGTAATGCACAAGGCCAGATTGAGATATATATAAACAAACAATTGTTTGTGTTTGTTTGTCTTGTTAATGGACACATTCATATTTAGCTGAGGTCAGAGAGTCTCTGCTGTACTCAGGAGGAGACAGAGTTTAATTTAGCCTGGAAACCTGAACCTCAGACTCCTCTGTCAGCTCCTTCTGCGGGCCCAGGATAGAGCCACATAGATAGAGCAGTCTGGGGTTTGTGTGGTCTTTTGTGTGTGAAACTATCAAAGTCTCTAAACACCTTTAATGATCTATGACACCCCATAATGCTAAATGCTAATGCTAAACATACTGAGACCATGATGGAGATACTTAGTACCCTAGCACATAGGAAGTGATGCATTTGTTTGCCTGTTGGGGACAGAATAAATAAGTGTACTCACTGGGCTAAACAGTGTTATAGATAGGATCCTTAGGTTGTCTGACAACCCTGCAATTTACAAATTTGTATTTGAACGTGTGTGTGTGTGTGTGTGTGTGTGTGTGTGTGGCAGTCATATGAGGAGGGAAGTGACTAGGGAAGGGGAGTTGACAAGGTTCAGTTTCTGTCATGTTACAACATGACATACGACTGAACATATGTTGATGCCTGTATTTTTCAGCATGTATTAGCTCTTTTGTTGCACCAATTGTCTATTACAGATTTGATTAGTGAATTGGTCAGCTTATTTTACAAGACAGTTGTTTGCACAGTTGCACAGTTCAGGTACGGGTGTTCAATTTTCCTTTTTTCTGAGCACTTCAGGGACTTATAATCCATGCTGGTTTAAAAATTGACCCAGACACTTAAGAAAAATGGAAATTTGAATGTCAACACTTCTTGACAACTAGGCAAACTGTATTTCTTGATGAAACTACAGTACATGGACCATGTGCTGAGATTTTTTTTTTTCAAAAATAGTCAGTTAAATTGGTTACTCAGCCAACTACGAGCTACTTTCAGACAGCATGCGGGATTGGCACTGCTGCACTCTGAAACTCATTATTTCCAATGGCTTGCGGCATGCGTCAATGGTTTGTTGCTGTGCTGAGTAAAGCGAGCGGTCGCTAAGCTGTGCAGTGCACAGTGTGACGAACACCCACGTGGCCAACAGAAACAAGGTATCCAGACAGGCATGGACAGTAAACTCTGTACCTGAGGGCAGCCAGAGCCTCTTCTTGCTGCTTCACTTCTTCTTATTAGCGGGGCTAATGCTAACGCTTGTTCCTTACTACTGGAAAGATGCGTCTTTGTTGCTGGCAACGACAGTCTCCACACAGCAGGAGCTTCCCACTTTACAGTGACGTGTCCTGCTCGAAGTTTGGAAAACTCCACCTATGTTTGCTCTGTCCTCCGCAACTAGCCCGAACAATGCACTGAACCTGGCGGCGGGCGCAGCACAAAGCTACATTACGATACCATTCACATAAAAATTGAAAAACTGTAGATAAAAACTAATTTATAATCCTGGTCTTGAGACTACACAGTATGTTGGAGCCCTGGAAAGATGATTGGGTGGGATTGCTGCAAAAGCAATCCTATTAGTGCATATCACTGTGTTCAGCAAAGTTTTCTGTTTCAGAAAATATAGTTTTAGGTGATAGCAGTTATAGTCTTTTACTGGTAAGCCTGAGGTCAGGGGGTATCTTTCATCTGACTCTGTCTCACTCAATAGAAACTAACCAATTAAAATCAACATGGCAACCTCTGAGTGCAGTGGGGCACAAACAGCTGATTTGAATCAGCTGATTGGAGGACTTCTCCGATGTCTGTGGTGCTTATCAAACACTTAACTGATATTTCAGTGCTGCTACATACTGTTCTCACACTACATACAAGACACATGGATTTACACACATTTCTGCAGTTTTCACTGGCAATATGAGTGCAGATTAATTCAGGAAACACTTGGCAGTTAATTTCAGTAGATGCCTCTAACTGACTCCAGATCCAGACACAGATACACACACAATCATGTTTAGATCCTTTTAGTGGAAAGTATATTGACTTGCAATCACTGGTATCACATACACAAGCACAAACATACTCAGCAATCCCACCCCATTTTCTTCATGAACTGCATCGCCTAGTTTTCATAGTAGTTTGAATATTCTAATGAACCTCTAAAAAGTAAGCATATAATAATGCAACAAAACAGGAATCAAGACAGACCTTTGGGGTGCACCTCAAGACAGAGTTACACAAAAGGAAACATATGGTCCCACAGCCAAAAACGGAAGGGGAAGGGGAAAAGTGAGAGGATGTTATTTAATTCAGTGTTTTTTCTACAAACCTTTCATCAATTGTGAATATTCACACAAAAGATATTATTATTCATCCACACACTTGCAACTAATGTTTATTTTATTTTATTTTATTTTAGTTATTTTATTTATTTATTATTTTTTTTAGTCTCTAGGAGTACAATAACAGTTACAGGAAAATCTTGCAATTGTTATTGTATTCCTAGTGACAAACATAGAACAACAACAAACATACAATAAACAATAACAGGTACAGGGGAACCCTATAATTGTTATTGTATTCCTAGTGACAAACATAGAACAACAACAAACATACAATAAACAGAGAATAATAGAGAGAGCAGAGAACAGAGCTTCATGGACTGAGAAGGCGGGTTTGTAAGTTAGGGAGACCAGAGAAAAAACAAACGTGTACTCCACCTCTGCTTTCTCTCAGTGAATTTGGCCATATATTCCTCATTTAAATTGTCAGCCACAGTCCTGATTTTAGACGCCTGCTGCTGGGGACTCTCTCTAAGGGATTGGTTTTCTTTCTGGAGGTCGTCGTTCTCCTTTATCAGGGCATTAATTTGCTGTTTCAAAGACTCATTCTCTTGTGTATTTGCATTGTAGTTGAATTCAAGAACTTCCTGTGCTTTTTCTTGGACAGCCTCATCTTTCTTTCTTAAGGCCACTTGCTGATTGCACAGTTTTTTGGTGACCTCCTCAAGTTCTTTTTCCAGGGCCTCATGTTGTCTTTTCATTGACTCATTTTCTTGCTTTGTCACATTATATTTGTGTTCAAAGTCTTTGAGTTCTTGCAGAATACTTTTGAGTTCCTGCACTTCTTGTTGCAGAGCCTCACGATCATCCCTCATTAGCTTTTGTTCATCACACAACTTTTTGTTGAGCTCTTGTACTTCTTGTTCCATGGCTTTGTTTTGTTGTCTCACAGAGGTGTTTTCTTGGCTCATTACATTATAAGTGCTTTTAAAGTCTTCAAGTTCTTGCTGAACACTTTTGAGCTCCTGTGCCCTTTCTTGAAGGGCCTCATCTTTCTTTCTGATGGCTTCTTCTCCATCATGCAACCTTTTGTTGACGTCCTGAAGTTCTTCTTCCAAGGCCCGGGTATGATCTTTTATAGATGTGTTTTCTTGCTCCATCACATTATACAGGTGTTCAAAGTCTTTGAGTTCTTGCAGAATACTTTTGAGCTCCTGCACTTCTTGTTGCAGAGCCTCACGATCATCCCTTATTAGCGTTTGTTCATCACACAACTTTTTGTTGAGCTCTTGGACTTCTTGTTCCATGGCTTTGTTTTGTTGTGTCACAGAGGTGTTTTCTTGGCTCGTTACATTAAAAGTGCTTTTAAAGTCTGTGAGTTCTAGCTGAACACTTTTGAGCTCCTGTGCCCTTTCTTGAAGGGCCTCATCTTTCTTTCTGATGGCTTCTTCTCCATCATGCAACCTTTTGTTGACTTCCTGAAATTCTTCTTCCATGGCTCTGGTATGATCTTTTATAGATGTGTTTTCTTGCTCCATGACATTATATTTGTGTTCAAAGTCTTTGAGTTCTTGCAGAATACTTTTGAGCTCCTGCACTTCTTGTTGCAGAGCCTCACGATCATCCCTCATTAGCTCTTGTTCATCACACAACTTTTTGTTGAGCTCTTGTACTTCTTGTTCCATGGCTTTGTTTTGTTGTCTCACAGAGGTGTTTTCTTGGCTCATTACATTATAAGTGCTTTTAAAGTCTTCGAGTTCTTGCTGAACACTTTTGAGCTCCTGTGCCCTTTCTTGAAGGGCCTCATCTTTCTTTCTGATGGCTTCTTCTCCATCATGCAACCTTTTGTTGACGTCCTGAAGTTCTTCTTCCAAGGCCCGGGTATGATCTTTTATAGATGTGTTTTCTTGCTCCATCACATTATACAGGTGTTCAAAGTCTTTGAGTTCTTGCAGAATACTTTTGAGCTCCTGCACTTCTTGTTGCAGAGCCTCACGATCATCCCTTATTAGCGTTTGTTCATCACACAACTTTTTGTTGAGCTCTTGTACTTCTTGTTCCATGGCTTTGTTTTGTTGTCTCACAGAGGTGTTTTCTTGGCTCGTTACATTATAAGTGCTTTTAAAGTCTTCGAGTTCTTGCTGAACACTTTTGAGCTCCTGTGCCCTTTCTTGAAGGGCCTCATCTTTCTTTCTGATGGCTTCTTCTCCATCATGCAACCTTTTGTTGACTTCCTGAAATTCTTCTTCCATGGCTCTGGTATGATCTTTTATAGATGTGTTTTCTTGCTCCATGACATTATATTTGTGTTCAAAGTCTTTGAGTTCTTGCAGAATACTTTTGAGCTCCTGCACTTCTTGTTGCAGAGCCTCACGATCATCCCTCATTAGCTCTTGTTCATCACACAACTTTTTGTTGAGCTCTTGTACTTCTTGTTCCATGGCTTTGTTTTGTTGTCTCACAGAGGTGTTTTCTTGGCTCATTACATTATAAGTGCTTTTAAAGTCTTCGAGTTCTTGCTGAACACTTTTGAGCTCCTGTGCCCTTTCTTGAAGGGCCTCATCTTTCTTTCTGATGGCTTCTTCTCCATCATGCAACCTTTTGTTGACGTCCTGAAGTTCTTCTTCCAAGGCCTGGGTATGATCTTTTATAGATGTGTTTTCTTGCTCCATCACATTATACAGGTGTTCAAAGTCTTTGAGTTCTTGCAGAATACTTTTGAGCTCCTGCACTTCTTGTTGCAGAGCCTCACGATCATCCCTTATTAACGTTTGTTCATCACACAACTTTTTGTTGAGCTCTTGGACTTCTTGTTCCATGGCTTTGTTTTGTTGTGTCACAGAGGTGTTTTCTTGGCTCGTTACATTAAAAGTGCTTTTAAAGTCTGTGAGTTCTAGCTGAACACTTTTGAGCTCCTGTGCCCTTTCTTGAAGGGCCTCATCTTTCTTTCTGATGGCTTCTTCTCCATCATGCAACCTTTTGTTGACTTCCTGAAATTCTTCTTCCATGGCTCTGGTATGATCTTTTATAGATGTGTTTTCTTGCTCCATGACATTATATTTGTGTTCAAAGTCTTTGAGTTCTTGCAGAATACTTTTGAGTTCCTGCACTTCTTGTTGCAGAGCCTCACGATCATCCCTCATTAGCTCTTGTTCATCACACAACTTTTTGTTGAGCTCTTGGACTTCTTGTTCCATGGCTTTGTTTTGTTGTGTCACAGAGGTGTTTTCTTGGCTCATTACATTATAAGTGCTTTTAAAGTCTTCGAGTTCTTGCTGAACACTTTTGAGCTCCTGTGCCCTTTCTTGAAGGGCCTCATCTTTCTTTCTGATGGCTTCTTCTCCATCATGCAACCTTTTGTTGACGTCCTGAAGTTCTTCTTCCAAGGCCCGGGTATGATCTTTTATAGATGTGTTTTCTTGCTCCATGACATTATATTTGTGTTCAAAGTCTTTGAGTTCTTGCAGAATACTTTTGAGTTCCTGCACTTCTTGTTGCAGAGCCTCACGATCATCCCTCATTAGCTCTTGTTCATCACACAACTTTTTGTTGAGCTCTTGGACTTCTTGTTCCATGGCTTTGTTTTGTTGTGTCACAGAGGTGTTTTCTTGGCTCGTTACATTAAAAGTGCTTTTAAAGTCTGTGAGTTCTTGCTGAACACTTTTGAGCTCCTGTGCCCTTTCTTGAAGGGCCTCATCTTTTTGTCTAATCACTTCTTCTCCATCATGTAACCTTTTGAAGTCCTGAAGTTCTTCTTCCAAGGCCCTGGTATGATCTTTTATAGATGTGTTTTCTTGCTCCATCACATTATATAGGTGTTCAAAGTCTTCGAGTTCTTGCTGAATACTTTTGAGCTCCTGTGCCCTTTCTTGAAGGGCCTTGTCTTTTTGTCTAATCACTTCTTCTCCATCACGTAACCTTTTGTTGACGTCCTGAAGTTCTTCTTCCAAGGCCCTGCGATGATCTTTTATAGATGTGTTTTCTTGCTCCATCACATTATATAAGTGTTCAAAGTCTTCGAGTTCTTGCTGAACACTTTTGAGCTCCTGTGTCCTTTCTTGAAGGGCCTTGTCTTTTTGTCTAATCACTTCTTCTCCATCACGTAACCTTTTGTTGACGTCCTGAAGTTCTTCTTCCAAGGCCCTGCGATGATCTTTTATAGATGTGTTTTCTTGCTCCATCACATTATAAGTGCTTTTAAAGTCTTTGAGTTCTTGCTGAACATTTTTGAGCTCCTCTGCTTGTTCTCGAAGGGCCTTGTCTTTTTGTCTGATGGCTTCTTCTCCATCATGCAACCTTTTGTTGACGTCCTGAAGTTCTTGTACCAAGACCCTGTTACAGGGTCCTGTAGATGTTCCTTGTTGTCCCAATAAAGGCCATCTGTCTTCAAAGGTTTGGGGGTCCTGCATAACATTTTTGAGTGTCTGTACTTCTGGTCTCATAGGCTCTCGAAAACGCCTCACACGCTCTTGTTCATCACACAACCTTTTGTTCAGCTCTTTGACTTTTCGTTCCAGGGTCATGTTTTTTAGTCTTACAGAGTTGTGTCTTTCATTGGTCGCATTATGGGTGCTTTTAAAGTCTTTGAGTTCTTGCTGAACCTTTTCAAGCTGTTGAGCTTGTTCTTGAAGCGCCTCATCCTTTTGTTTGATGGCTTCTTCTCTATTATACAATGTATCGTTGACCCTCTGGAGCTTTTGTTCCAGGGTCTCATTTTCTATCAGGAGAATCCTTTTTTTCTTGCCACGGCAACACTCAATTTTTTTGCGAAGCCCTTCAATGATATTCTTAAGGGCCTCGTTGTCTTGACGAAGGGCTTCACTTTCATCCCTCAGTGCACTGAGACTGACAGACTCCTCCATCTGACTCATTTTTTTTTTTTTTTGCTTTCTGTCAATACAAATTGTCTGTATCAACTTTGAACTGTGTTTTGTATATAACACAATGTATATTTCAGGCTATATTGTGTATTGTATGGCTACTGTGTCCTTCCTCTGTACTACTTAATGTAGAATGGAGATTGGCTTTTATGTGCCATAAATGTGATGATGTTACATCACATCAAAGTCTGTGTCACTGTTATGTCACAGATGACATCACAGTTTATGTGATCTTTATTTTCGACATTCATCTGTGTTCATTATGACATCATAGTTTATGTGACGTCATGATTTAATGGCGCGTTACCTAGATAACAAAATGAATCCAGACCTGTGACGAGCAAAAGGATAACCTTTTGACAAGGCTTTAGACCCCCCCCCCCAAACTGTGAGCCTGCTACACAGAACCTGTGGCGCACTCAGGGCTGCTCACAGAACCGAAGAAACAAAACACCTGCTGTATGTCTTTTATCATCGTGTATCATCGGGGACAAGTTGTGGACGACCAGAAGCCAGTATGCAAACGGCGTGTGCAAAGTCAGACTTTTCTCAGCTTAGACACACATCCAGGTCGGTACACGGTTCAGGGTGAGTGCGTTTCAGTTGTTGACTTTATCTTAACAACATGTCGTCAACATGTTCGTGTCTGGAGATGTTACCGCTGGTTGTAACAACAACAACAACGCTCCACGTTCAACATCCACAATGGCTAATGTTAGCTTGTTTAGGCTAATGTAGCAGCAGCACATCACGGGAGCCGGGTGCTCACATTAGTAGGCTACACTGTTAAAATACAATACTGATTTTTAAAATTAATATTTTCTTTCTTCTCCTTTTTTATACACGTTTCCAGTGTCATAAATTGTTGAAATGAACATAGTTTTTAATATATAATAAAGAAATAAATGAGCTCCTGGTTGAAGTCTGGTGATGGTTTTTATGGAGCATATCTGGTATAAATTGGATCAATAGCAACATGCACAGTATTGCAATCCTAGGAGAATACACTGATGGAGGATATCCCAGAGTTTGTATGTAATTACAAGGTTATTTCTATGTTAGCTATAATCAACATCATGAATAATAGAAATGTTAAATGTTGCTGTCCTATATTGACAATTAAGGACCTAGAGATAGATATTAAGAGTGTGTGTTTTCCTTATGTGTCTTGTGTAATTACCAATTTTAATGACACTGAAATCATGCTCATCAATGCTCAAACACTGACAACTGCTTTGAAATCAAACTGTCGAATCTTCAGTACACATAAGGGTTTTTATTTATTTTATTTTATTCAAAAGTGGTAACACCCTGTTACAGGTGTCATGTTTTGCTCTGGGGGGAACTGCAGGTTGGCCAGCTCCATCTGTTTCCACTGTTTTGATGTTAAATTGGTAAATACTTTCACCTGTAGAGGTGGTGACTGTGATGGAGTTGATCCATCATTTAATCACAATTTAATTACAAATACTGTTTTCAAAAATGTTACTACCATCGCCTATCAACAAGAGCAGAGTGAAGTCAAAGTAAGACACTGAACCTGTGAATGCCACAGACACAGAATAGTAGATGTCATTTTCATCAGAAGAAGCTGAACTGGATGTGTTGGTCTGGCATCTTCACATCATCACAACCAACTTGAGAACTAAGGATGTCCATGCAGTCTCCTTTCTCCTCAACCGGATGAATGGGACCAAATATGCTGCTCCTTTCATGTCGTCTTAGTTCTGTTCGCACTGGTCCTTCAGTTTTCACAGTGCACTTACCTTTCAAATTACAGTAACAGACAAACACTTCAGTTAAGACATCAGAGTTAATTACATACATAAACCAGCTGTCAGAGTACATGCATGAATGTCTGCTTCAGTTGAGGACTGTTGTGTATGAACTCAGTGTAATAAATGAAAAGCCCCTACAAGACAATGTTCTTCTATACATTGCATATTGTACATGATACAATATGATACCAGCAAGAAGAGGAGACTGAAAATAAGTACATGGGATAAAAAAGGCAAATTCTATCAGCGACTGATTTCTTCTAATACCATGGTATTGAGTTAATTGTTAAACAATATTTTTCTGTCCTTCAAATATTTTCATGTATGGTAGTTTAGCAGACTAAAACAATGCTAATCTTACATAGTGAAGTAGCACATAGTGGAACGTGATGCTTTACGCAGGAAATTTGGCTGCAGGACAACTTAAGTCATGGAGCTATCAAAACACAGGTGTAATGGTCAGCGCACAGTCATGACATCTCATTGCCTGTAAAACACACAGGTTGGTTGAGCATGTTGCAAAGTCCTATTCAAAGCCTTTCTTAGTTTTAAAGCCCACTTATGACAATATACAAATACTTTAACAAATTAGAGTTTAGTACAGAATGAAATGAGAAAATAGATAATGAAGAGAAAACCACAAATTTTGTAACAAGAAAAAAATATTGGCACATTTTACAGGAGTATTGAAATCATAATGACTGCCAGACATATACACTGTTCAGCACTTCTTTTTAATGCTGTTATATTGATGTTTTACTTATTTTATGCATTCTATATAATCAATTTTTAACTTATATATAGTAGGCTGTCTCTTTTTATATTAATGTTTTTGACATTCATTTAATGTATTTTCATGTGATGCACTTGGTGCATGCAATTTCTACATTGTAAAGCACAGAGTTGCATTTCTTGTATGAAAGGTGCTGTACAAATTAAGTTAATTATTATTATAAGCTTCTAACCTGTGTCATGTGTTTATTTACGAATGATGGAGGCCACTGTGCTCACTGGGACCTTCAATGCTGCAGGAATTTTTCTGTACCCTTCCCCAGATACAATCCTGCCTGGATACAATCCTGTCTCAGAGGTCTACAGATAATTCCTTGGACTTCATGGCTTGGTTTGTGTTCTGACATGCACTGTCAACTATGGGACCTTATATAGACGGGTGTGTGCCTTTCCAAATCATGCCCAATCAACTGAATTTACCACAGATGGACTCCAATCAAGTTGTAGAAACATCTGAAGGATGATCAGTGGAAACAGGATGCACCTGAGCTCAATTTTGAGTGTCATGGCAAAGGCTGTGAATACTTCTGTACATGTGATTTTTTTGTTTTTTTATTTTTAATATATTTGCAAAAATTTCAAGCAAACTTTTTTCACTTTGTCATTATGGGGTATTGTGTGTATAATTTTGAATTAAAAAATGAATTTAATCCATTTTGGAATAAGGCTGTAACATAACAAAATGTGGGAAAAGTGAAGCACTGTGAATACTTTCCTGACGCACTGTACATACACTGTTGGCTCATCCAGCTGCTGTTTTCCAACATTGCCAACACCTCTGAAAACTTTATGTATCCAGGGAAGGTTTTTGCTGACCATGCATGCTCTGAAAACCCTTATTATTATTCATGTCGTACAACAGACTTCCACCTGGGTGTTGGCAGTCACAAGCCTCTACAATGCTGAAAAAAGCTGCACTATGAGTGAGAGTAAGATGTCTAACACTCTGCTCTTGTCTTTGTAGGGAGAATACCAGCCTCTGTCACTTCCTCCTGGAACGCCTGAAACATGGCACAGTAAGTCTGACTGCACACACACACTGTACACACACACACTGTCACACACATATACTGCACACACACACACACACACACAATCAAAAACATAAGCACATAGAATGATTTCACTGTTGATCTGTATCACTGTGTGTGTATGACTGTGTAGCGTCCAGAGGGTGCAGAAGAAGACCAGCACCATCTCTCTGACCATCTCCTCCTCCTCCTCCTCCTCTGCATCTTCATCTCGAGAGCAAATCTCCTGCTCCTCCAGCTCCTCCTCTACCTCCTCCAACCTCCTTGCTCAGAGACACTCCAGCCTGGTGCAGCCGTTGTGTGTCAGCCCTCAGAGGGTAATTACGCCTCATTATGATAAATCAGCTCATTTGATAAACAAACTTGTGTAAACTATATCATATAATTATGTTTAAATTTGCAAATGTAACTTTTTTCCCTTTAATGTTGCAGATGCATACTATTATGCAAATAACCAAATAGATTAAATAATTATTAAAGAAATTAAAGGAAATGTATTCTTTCTGTGTCCAGACTCAGAGTCCCATCTACAATCAACAGTATTCAGGGAATGGAGTGGCTCCTACATTTGTTAAGGTAGAATATTCTTACATTTATGTATTTTTATTGAGCAGAGTAAAAGGAAATCAGACAAATGTTTTATTAAAGACAGTGTTTCTGTATGAATCTGATGTCAGTCTTTCTTCTCCATTCTCTTCTTCTAATCTCTGTGTGTCTGTATCCTCATCTGTTCACCTGTTCATCATCATCATCATCATCTTCATCATCCCGTAGTGTCTCCATGATGTGTCCACAGTGAAGGGCCAGTTGGTCGTACTGGAGTGCAGACTGAGGGGAACTCCACCCCTGCAGGTCATGTGGTACAGAGAGGATGAGAAAATACTGGACTCAGATGATTTTAGGATACTACGCAAGAGTAAGCGTGTGTTTGTATGTGTTTTGCAGTGGGCTAGAGTCAAATGACTTGGACATTAGCAATAAATTTGAGATTCAGACTCAGGTTGCAGTATTGCAACACAGCACTGACTTTGATAATGTCTGAAAGTGGAATTTATGATTTGAAACACCATTCTGAAGAATATAATCCCAGAAAATTAGGGTCAGTCATTAAAGACTCACTGATCAAATAATAATACAGACCCCCCCTTATTACAATGTCACATTTTGACTTAGACTTTATGTCTTAAATTTTTACAGCAGCAGCTAAAAATTGGTTAAATATAAAGCTTTATTTAATTTCCAAATTAATATATATATTAAAGTTATATAAATATAACTTTTCTCTTTCCTTGTTTTCCCAGAGGCCAGTTCTGCATCAGTACCAGGTAAGTGCACAATATTAGTTTTACATCACTGGCTGAGTGGTTCCCAATGTGGGGGTGGAGAACCTCTAATTGGTCTCAAGATAAATCAGGTGTCACAAGATGATTAAAGGGATAAGAAAAAAGAAAAAAAAATCTTTATTATTGCTTGTCTCTAATTTTGGGTTGTATTTTTTTGTTGTAAAATACAATCACCATCACACCTTTTAAGATTCTGAGAGAAATCACTACTCCCAACCCATGTGTACACTAAGGCGATAACTTAATGGTGATTTAACAGAACAGAAGCCAAACTGCAACACTGGTGTAAATAAAAACGTGGTTTTGCAATGCAATATGATATTAACATTAATAAGAACACTGAAAGTCAGCACACTAGCAGCTCCATGTGGAAGCGGGAGGGACATATTGAAAATATGTAATCATAAAAGATTTTGTAACAGCTTGTTAGTGAAGTGTTTCAAGGAATAAAGGACAAAGTAAACACTGGTTGAACACTTCACATTGATTTTAAGATACAATTTGTGTTTTTGCTCTTGAGGGCTGCGAAGCCTCTATGACACCAGATGCAAACATTTATCCAGACAGCCAGTCTGGGGGTGAGTACTCAACTCCACTCAGTATGTTTTGTGTTAATGTTCTTGTGTTGACCTCTGCAGAGGAGCTGTGTACACTGGTGATCACTGAGGCATTTCCAGAAGACTCGGGCCTGTTTAAATGTGTGGCCCACAACACCTTTGGCACGGTTTCCTGCTCAGCCATACTGGAAGTTTACAGTGGTGAGATGTCCATCTATCTATTACAGTAATTTGTATTTAGCGAGGTGCATTGCAATACACAATACAGCACAATGAAATACATCAGTCTTATTTTTAGAAGTCACTCATCTCATACTTTGCACCCCTCCGTGCAGACCTGGAGGAGCAGCTAGAGATCGAGGCCATTCGTCAGCAGGAAACTGTTTCTCTCAAACAGGAAGACGAAGCAGTGTTTCATCAGGAGACTTCCTGCTCCAGAAAGAACATGGAGGACTTTCCTTGTCTTCTGCCTGACTCTATGAACCTCCCCCCACCTGAGTGGCCTGACAGCCCTCTAGAAGATAATATCCCTGTTGCAGAGTGAGTACATGATGGCACGCATGCACACACACATCAGTCACAGTATCTATAAATATTACATAACAATGACCTTGGTGTTTATGCACACACCAATATTTTAAACCCATGATGATGCTTCTTCGTTTATGGTGCAATTTCTTGTGTATGAAATAAAGGTTCAAGTTAGAACCAAAAGTGGTTCTTCACAGTCATGCCATAGGGGAACCTTCTTAGGTTCTACGAGGAACCTATTACCTATTGGTTCTGCAAAGAACCCTTTATTATCAAGTTTTTTTTGTTTTTTTTTTTTGGGCTTTTTATGCCTTTATTATAGACAAGTGGAGACTGACAGGAAAGGGGGTAGAGAGAGGGGAATGACATGCAGGAAAGAGTCGGACCGGTCGGGAGTCAAACCAGCGACTGCCTGCCAAGAGCGTCTTACGCTCAACATGGTACGTGCCCTAACCACTCGACTACCGGGCCGCCCTATTATCAAGTTTTTTAAAGAACCGAGAATCGAGGGATTCTCTGAAGAACCAATTGAAGTGTAGCCTACAATAGCTTGATGTGCTGTGCTGCTAGAGAAGAAAGACACATATGCAGTTCTTTGCAATACATGAATTTTATATTTCAATAA
Organism: Trachinotus anak; assembly: GCF_046630095.1. Taxonomy (NCBI): domain Eukaryota; kingdom Metazoa; phylum Chordata; class Actinopteri; order Carangiformes; family Carangidae; genus Trachinotus; species Trachinotus anak. The sequence continues at coordinate 22,923,859 of NW_027273872.1, read as the reverse complement.
AATATATTTTAACAACATTTTTTATATTCATAATTACTCATATATATTTATTTTATATTTTTCTTAAACAGCAACAATAAAATTCATCCCTTTAGTGCCAGGTTGAACCACGCAGAATCAACTATACAAGCAAACCACAGAGTAACTGCCAAAACCACACAGAATCACAAAATAAACCAGAAATAAAAAAATAAAAATAAACCAGTCAGACCCGCTCTTACACTGAGTTATAAAACCTTTGTACTGCAATAGGAGCATGGTCCTTGATTTTGAAAACCAAGGCTTCCAGAGAGGACACAGTCTTTCTCAAGTTTCTGGGATACTCCACTTGGAAGACGTGGTAAAGGGAAAAGGCAACGGCCAGGGCAAGGGAGATGTCCACACTGCCATCATCAAGGATCATCTCTGTGTCATCCATCTTCACAGTGATGGCACTGCTCTGCAGTGGGCATTTGTTCCTGACGTCTCTCAGGACAATTGTTGGTGTGGCATACACTGGTTTCTGTGAAATGTAATTTTAAAAAAAAGGTCTTACACTGCTTTGTCAGAGACGGGTTAAAATGAAGTAGAATTTTTTCCCATTTACAGACATTTAACATGAAAAATATAATGGTATCTAGTATAAAATAGCATTAACTTAATGGGTCCAAGCCTATTTTTTGCAATTTCACTCTTTTACTTATCTAGAATAGATACAGCTGGAATTGCTATGTAGCCAAATGTTTGATATCGTTTTGTTCTGCAGAATTTATACAACTATATTGTCACAACATTCTATACATATACAGAAAAAAACAAAAAGGTAATTCACAAATAAACCTGTTTTGCTGTACATCCTTAAAAATTTCAGTTTTGGGTTATAGGTCAATTTGCTGGGCCAGATTCACTTGATTTTGGAGATCACTCCGAGTAAGGTAGTCGTTCTTGTGACATAAATTTGGAGCCTCACAACAAAAATTCGATGTCTCACTAATTCTAAAAGGCAACATAAAATCCAAAATAATTACAGAATGTGGGACAGAATACCTTGTCAATAACAAACAGCTGCTGTGGGTCCTCTTTGACAGGGTATATACAGAAATCCTGAAGTTAAATTTAATACCTTTTTTAATACCTTCTCAATATTTTTTAAAACCAACATGACATTGAGTTGCAACTGTTTTAATCGGCAACTTTTCTAACACTGATTTTGAGATTTATAAAACTACACACTCTGGGTCAATACAACAGAATTTAGATAGGGAACATGGGTTAACAGAATAGATTTAGAGACTCAGTGATTTTGAACACATCTTGCATTTTTTTAACTTCTTGAATAAAAAAATAATAGATTATATAAAATGTTCAATAAAAGGATAAGTTCCAACAAACTGGCATTCCCTACATGAGCTGGTTATGCCATTCCAACCAGTGAATGGACTTGAACCTGTTTAATACCAGTGTCTAGACACCACAGAACCTCTGCACCAGTGTTGGTGTGGTGCCCGTAGTCACCGGGGATCTGCCGTCGATGTAGCCGTAGCGTTGGTTTGAACGATGGCACTGGTTTGTGGTGATGTAACGCTAGCAGCAGCACAGAAAGTAGAGATTGATAATTGCTCTCCGCGTCCGCGTCTTCCAGATTTATGGCTAGTGCTTTGCATATGCGGAGAGCGTTAACCCCCATCCAGCTGATATTGATGTTTTTATTCCCTACTACAGGCCTGAGCCAGTTTTCAAACGCCGGGTCCTCTAGCCAGTTGTCTGAGAATTTGCATTTGCCCATGACGAAGATACATTTGGTTGTCTGAGCATTTAAGATAGGCCTAAGCAAATAAACCTGAGGAGTTTGACAAGCCAGCCAGTATCCAGTTCAACGACCACTGAATATGACGTTAGTATCGTAGGTATCGCCTAACTAGAATGAATGAGCCTAATCCCACATTTAAATAAACTTACGCAAACTTTAGCAGATAAACTTTTAAACACAAATGTACAACTCATAGTTTGAAAAAAAAAATCTAAAATTTAATACCTCATAAAATGATAATACATTTTAATACCTTTTAAGACTTTTTAAAACCCTGCAGACACCCTGATAGATGTGTCAGCCACTTTTTGTGAGTTGGGGAAATCTCTGGCACTGGAAAACCTCCGTCATTCATATCCACAGCTCACCGACGAACGATGGTATGAAGTCTTCAAATCCATTGACCTTCAACACAGACTTGGTCAACTGACCACAAATTTGTCACCCCCGCAGGAGACAAAGACACAGAGACCATTAGTGCACAGCTAAACATTACAGAATTGTAAAGTGTTCATTGTTATCTACCCTCTAAAGAGCATTAAACGAGGTGAAAAGGGGAAGTCAGACACATATGAGGGCAGCTGGAATGGTCAAGATGGTGACATCAGTCTTTAACAAGCCACTGATTTATTATTTTTTATTACCTCTAAGCAGAAACAGTGCGAATTCACAAGTACAGACAAATGATCACTGCAACTAAGCATTTACATTAAATTAATATCATACAATCTTACACTTATTTACATCCTTTGCTTGTCTTCTATATTATATCATGATTTAGCAAATAATTCACCAAATACTGTGCAAGTGCATAATAGTATCTATATGTCAAAAAGCAATCCTGAAAAAAAAAAAAACTATGTACCGGTATGAGAAAGCCAAGACAAAAAGTTTAACGAACACGGCTAATATTAAGGAGCTAAGGCGCCAGTTGTGCTAGTTATCTAACTGTTGGGGCAAATGATCCCACATTTATGCTCTCCTTACAAACAGTTTTTCATTACACCCCCAAAATAGCATGATACCCAGTCCACGAGTTTAATTTACCAACAATATCGAATACTGTTAGCTAACGTGGCTAACGCTAATGAGCTACAGTGGCTAGTTAGCTAGCCAGCTGTGTGTTACCTGCGTTCATCGCTTCATCGCGCGATGACGCGACCCACCTCCCGCTATTTTCTTCACATCCCGCTGTTTTATTTCTTTCTCTCGTCAACCATGGCTGAGCTAACAACCGTGGCTGCGCTTTATCTGCTGTGGGCGTCTGATTTAATTAAGACGCCCACAGTCCAGCTGTACCTCCTTGCTAACCTTCTTCAGGCATTATCTCTTTTGTTCTGTCCCGGTGAAAGTGGGACGTTGTGTCGTATAGCTCCGTGTGTCCACCGTGGATGTATTATAAGAATAAGGTCTTATAATACATCCATGGTGTCCACAGACAGCCACAATAATTTTCTCCTCCATTTTTTGAAATGTGCGTCTGACGTAACTACGTCGGTGGCGTGGTTTGGACATCAACGCTGATTGGATGTCGCGGCACAGCGTCACGCGATGTCGCTTGAAAAGTTCAAATTTTTCAACTTCGCGCGAGGACACGCGATGACGCAGCACGCGTGTCCTCGCGCCATTTACATTGACTTTGAATGGAAACTTGTGGGTTCATCGCGTCCATCGCGTTTGGTGTGAGCGCACCGTTAGCAGCCGGCTAACTATGTTTGAGAAACACACCATTTTAAAAGAAGAATTCGTGCCATAGGGGATGCAGTTCACGACAGGAATATAATTTGTCAACATCATTTTACTGAACTTACGGCTGCTGTCGATGTTCAGCCCGGGGAGGAGAGAGGCAGAACGGCAGCGTTTGTGACCATACTGTCACCCTGAACTTGAGAGAGAGAGAGATCTATTATTTATATAGCCTGTATCTTTACTTGTTGAAGATTTATCTTATCTCATTTGTTTTGGCCTGTTGGCAATTTTTCAGTCGATTAATATTGTTTTAAAGGTTCTGTCCCATGAGTAAAGTCACTGGTGGAGAATTATGTTACCTGCGGTCTATCTGTTTTTTTAACTGGTAGGTGACGTAAAAAACATTTAAATGAAATAAAATACAAAAGTACTAGGTTTAATATGTAATAATTTGTTCAAATTTAGTGTTGGGTCGTTAAAAAGGAATCAAGTAGCTGAAAGTTACTAATTACTTTATATAATTTATAATAACATTACCTTATAACTGCTCTATCTAAAAAGTAGTTTCAAAATACAACCATTTAAAATAAAAATGTCCCCATAACAGTCCATCCTACTCACAGAAACAACTTAGTCATTATAGGCTAGGCATATGGTCAGTAACCATAAGGTCATACTTGAAACATAAGAAGGTTCACAAAGCACTAAAAGTACTACTCAGAACCCTTTTTGAAAAATGAAGTTCCCCAAAGAACCTTAAACAGTAAGAAAAGGTTCTTCAGCAAAAAAGGGTTCTCCAGAGCACTCAAAGTGCTTCAGAGCACTTACAAAGAACCAGTGGTGAGCATATAGTACTCCTACCTGCAATAAAAGGGTCTTATTTTGAAGTAAAACAAAGAAATGAACAATAAATAAATGAAAGTCACACTTAATTTTTCTTGCACCCATTACTCACATCCAGGGATGACCTTTGACTCTTGACATTATTTTTAGTGACTTGCAATACAGTTGTGTTCTACAACTTGCAGCGTTGTTCTTAACGCAAGTCGTTATTAATGATTGAAACGTAAAATTACAATTATGATTTAATTTTTTAAAGGAAATACATTTTGTGTTTTTAGTATATGGAAGAGACTCATAGTGTATTTATTTATCTGTGTATTCATTCATACACTCAGTAATTACTTTATTTCCGTTTAGTAAGTTGTTCAAGAGTAAAACATGTCAAAGAAATGAAGTCGCTTTATACCTTTGTAGTTCCACCTTATATCCGGACGAGGTCGCTGCTGTATTATTCAATTAATTGACTGTATTCTTTCTTTCTTCCTTTCTTGAGACTTACCTAATGGCACCAAACGAAAACCAGATTATAATGTTTAAGAAACTATGTAAACTGGGCATGTTAGGGAGGAATAAATGCAGCTTTAGAGAAGGGCGTTTAACACTAAAAATACACTAAATTAAATACACCCTGAAACGTGACTCATCAGGTCGGAGGGCAGCTCTGGACGCTGTAGATGTGATCACAGTGACGACGCTGATGCTTTAGAAAATTAAACCGATCAGCTGGGCGCGGTCACGTCCCCTTGCGTTCTCCTCGGGAGCGCGCGTTGTCACCTGCTGCAGCCCGGACCCCGGCTCCTCGTCTCCTCGGACCCCGGCTCCTCGTCTCCTCCTCGGAGTCTGGACCCGTCCCCGCAGGGAGAGTCCAGCTTCATTCAGCCAGACACTGAAGCGTTAGGGCAGCGGGGTTGAAACTTGTAACGAGGTAAGAAAAACGTTTAGTTTGTGGCTACACAGACTGCTACTTTCTTCTCAACCTGCGTGTTATTTTCGCTACTTGAAGTCACAGTTTTAAGCTCAAAATGTTTTTCTGCATTGACGTTAACGTTTAAACAGGCACATTTTTCCTTCTTTGTTTATATCATGGAAACTTAATATGTTATATCCTCCTTAAAAGGTCAAACTATGTTTAGGTAGCACTTGCAAAGTGGACTTTAGTCTATTTTAGGGGGTTGTGTCATCTGGTTGGTGCTGTTTCAAGTAGGCTGGAGGGGAGAGCCGGTAGACAGTTTAATTTCAGATAGTCAAGGACGTTATTGCTCCTTTTCTCTAAACGTTCATTGACAGATATCGATTACTGGGTTAAACTTCGCTTTAAAAAATTTGCTGTAGAATTTTCTCAACACGCTGTCGTCTTTTAAGGTTTGCAAATGTAGCTGAGACCCCAGATAATACAATTTTACTGTTATTTTAAAATATTTTTTTACCTAAACGGAACTGACAAATGATATTAACCTGTTCCTCATTATTCTGGGAGTCCACGGAGCTGCTTCAAGGATCCACTTTGGGAAGCACCAGAAATGTGTGTCTTTATTGTGACATTAAGTTGTGTTTGCTGCATGCCAGACAGCCCATACTGAAGCTGAGTGGTGTCTTGAATGGAGATGAGAGCTCAGGTGTGAATTAGTAATGTGTGTCCTTCATTTTTAACTCTTTACCAACAGTCATATTTAAGGGCTCTCATTGTAGAAAATAAGAAACTGTAATGTATTTTCTCAAGTGTTCGCCAGCTTATAGCAGTGTTGCCTATTCAAATATTTTTTGATGCTCCAAAATAGATTTGCATAACACCTTTTTAGTTTTTTGTATGAAATGTAGACAAAAACATTGTTCGATGAGTTTGAAGTGACTGATTTAAATCTTCCAAGAGTGATGCATTCACATGCAGCCATGTAGAATGGAAAACTGACATATCTAATTAGCTTGTGAATACAACGCTGTTTTGCCGTTTTTGATATTGCACCGACAATAAATTATCAACCTGTGACAAATGCTGCATTAGATATTCACAAATTCATCAAAAGTGCTGTAATATCACTGCAGATGAAACATGCCACACTTGCAAAGCCTCTAAGGATAAAGTATCCTTGGTGTATGATACTGTCTTTAAATTTGAATTGATACTTTGGTTCATATTCAAACCCAGTGAGTGGTTCATGGTGTGAAATATGTCTGGCTCAGTGTACTGTGTCCACTCCATATCAGTGTCCAGGATTATGATCTCATCTGTAATGTGAAGTGCAGACATGGCATCTGTGTCCTTCAGAAACCCCCCTCCCTCAGTGCTGCACACAACAACAGTTGTTCTGAAACTCTTGGCAGTGGTCTGGCTTTTAAGGTCATGTTGAGGTTCTCTGACCAACATGAAGTTCATCTGATTATTTTATTGTTTTGATTATTAGGTGAGGAACAGGAACTTGATTTATCCCTAATGTGTGGTGCTTCTGTTGGTTTGGACTTTAGCACCTCAATAAATACAACAAATGCTCACACAATGTACTTATTGTGGCTGGCAAAGAGTACTGTCAGCTGTCAACATACTGTGTAGTTTTTGTTTGAGACATTTAGCATAGCATGTTTGACTCTAAGTGATTTCTAAATAAGTGTTAATGTGTGCTTTTTGGTGTGAACTCAGTCTAGCACTGACTGGCTGTCACCAAAATATAGTTCAGTGTTGAAAATTATTTAATTGTTTAACAAAAACTATCAAGACAGAATGGAATGACATGTAAAGGGAGATCAATGAAGTGATTGCTCAGGTCATTGCACTAATATGAGCTGAGTTGAAGGTTTAATGGATTTGTATATATCCCACGTTGGGTTGAGCAGTAGTTTTCCGAAAAGGGCCAACACAATGATGATCATTTTCCCAACCTAGTTCTGTCCCTGAACATTAGGTAGACATATATTTGGTCAAATGAAAAAATGATGCTCATCCATAATCCCTCTCACAATGAAAATGATGCGTTTCATCCCAATATCACTACAGAGTTGAAATATTTTCTAATGTAGGTTGATCCAACTTGGTAGGTTGAGACTTATTTTCCAATGGTTACTAGTTATTGTCATCGGTCATACAGAGGACTTACAACTTAGTGTGCTCCTACCCACAATGCCGTGCGGATTGTGTGTGTGAGTGTGTGTTAAAGGGTTGGTTCACCAGTAGAGTGTCTGCACCTGCCAGCTCATGTCCGAATTCCAAGACTAATATAGCTTTGCCCACTTCATCACACAAACACAAATACACTTACGCACACAGAGACACACATGCCACCACTAAATCAAGCAAACACACACATTACTTTCACATCGTAACATTTGAAGCACAGCAACTACAGTACATCTGGAATAAGTTTTGGTGGAAATACCAGTGTTATTGTTTTGAATGATTACAGCTGACATAAAGATGTAAGAAGCTCCTGAAATGTTTCAGTTTCACCAGGTTGCTTTCTGTGCATGTTAGATTTACTCATATTGGGTTTTAGTTGGTAACATTACCCCCTGTAGCATACACACTGTGCATGCCGTCTCACTGCTGTGGCTTGCTGGGACAGTTCACTGGAGCTATTGTTAATGTTATTATCTCCAACTGCGTTTCCTGTTTTGCCAAAATATCAGTGTTAGAGCTGGATAAATCCCTCAGCTAGGTTAATGCCGTCGGCCAGTGATAGCTTATTGCAGATAAGTAACAAGAAGTTTCAGTAGAGAAATAGCAGTAATATTTTTGGGGTAATTTAGTTCATAGTACATCCACCAAAGACAAGTTTAGTTTTCAACTGTAGATCGTATCCTGGTCACAGCATACAACCAATCTTGTTTATGTCAGAAAAGGAATATTGGCCGGTATATCAATGTTAGATTTTTTAATAGCTCTGATTATTGGTATACCCCTCAAAAATCCAGTATAGGTCAGACTATAGGCTGAGTCCTTCATTTCTGTTTATGTTTTCGTTTTTTGGGATAATTTGAAAACAAACTTCAGTGAAATGTGGTGGACCAAGGAAGAACCAGTTGGTGTAGAAAGCACCACCATGATGTCACTCGTGAAACATCTAACATTTTGCTTATTACTTGTAAACTGTGAGGTATATAATCAGAATCTTTTCTGGATTCCTTGGTCTAACATCCTACAAAACACATCCAATCTTCACAAATGTATTCATTTAATTATCGATATCCCATAGCATTTAGACATGCACATATCAGCTTTGAGAGATCCTTTAGATTGTATTTCATCTACGTGGCGTTACAGCTTTTGGATCAGTGGTAATGCTGCTGACTCACTCAACACTTTGCACAGTTCATCCTTGTGCAAAATTGGGTATACAGTAGGGTCCCAAAGTCTTGAGACCATCTTCCCATTTAAGTCAATGGGAAAATGGTTTTGATACAAAGTTTCAGAGCCTCTGCTGATGCTGGCTGACCAAAATTGTTCTGTGCCCTCAAATGCAGAAAAACAGTGAGCAAGTATACATAAGTGATTGTGTGAGCGAAGAGAGACTGCTATTGTCATTATACTCCTTGCAAAACCCAGACTACATGGTAGTCATGGGAACAAAATTCTTTCCTAGTAGAAAAGTAGAGGACCAGCCAGGCTTGGTATTACAGGAAATAAAGTACTGAGAGCACCGAAATGGGATCTGTTACTCTCATTAGACGGTCCCACTGGTGCCATGGCAGCCGGACTGGAACATATAATCTTTAGTTACTCATATTCATAATTCTGTTCACCAGTCGTCATATTGATTTTGATGGTAAGAATCTGAGCCATTTATGGTTCGTACAGACTGGATCGCAAATTGTCCACTGAAACAACATCATGATGTGGTGACCAACACTATAAAAATCAGCTTTTGCAGAATCAGCACTGGATGAGTGTGGCGCCAACAGTTTGTTAGCTTGTAGAGTTACTTATCAACCTTCTTCAAAACCAATGAAATGTAACGACTGTTCAGGATGTTCTCCTGCACTAAGGAACAAGAGTTTGGCCTTGGGACTTTTGACTATTGAAATTTAAATTTTGGGTGTATTTTAATATTTGATCAGGTCTCACCACAAAAATATTTTCAAACACTGTTTGTGGAAAGCCTATAGTTTGAGTTAAAAATAAGCGATCATAAGTCAAGAACGGTTATGTAATATACCATCGAGGATTGAGTTGCATCTGAGGCTCTTTGAATATTGGTAACATTTCTTGGTTGAGCTGACACTAGGTTGGAACTGCTTCAACATCAGGGGATTGTCAGGGATAAAATACTGTTTGCCTTTGGAACTCTGTAGGTGATTTTCATGACAGCTGTTTCTTGACGTCACCCATCACTCTCCCTTGAAAGTTGCTTGTTTCCTGTCCCAGAAACTGTAGCTTTTATGAATATATTCAAATCTTTGATAATAGATCTGTGCATATCTCTCAGTTTTCCAGAGCCTCAGCCTGCCAACCAATCCTCTGGAGGAGCCTTCAGTTACAGTGAGGAGGAAAGTGGCTTGAGCTTAGAAGGCCAAAGGTCACCAGAGGTTGTGGTCCGAGCCTGTACGCCCAGCCCTCCCCCTCCACCCTCACCACCAGCACAAGTCAAGGAGAAGGCCCCAACACCCAAGCTGTTCACCCCAAGCAAGCTCAGTTTCACAGTAAGAACATGAATTACACTAAGTTTTATGCTGTCTGAGAGGTTTTTTGCAGCAGGAAATACAACTGAAATTTATCTGAACAAACAACCTCCCTGGCATTGATCTACTTAACTCCACCTTGAATATTCTTTTGGAGATGTGTTAAAGTTTCTAAATGTGTCTTCTTCATTGCACTGTTGAATTGCACCTCATTGAGATTTTGCTAATGTGTGTGTTCTCCCTTTCAGTCTTCCCAGCCAGGAGGCAACAACATGAATCTCTCAGACCTGCCTTCCTTCACACCCAGTGCCTTCCCTCCCAGTGCCTTCAACTATGAGCGACCGAGGCATTTTATTCAGTCGCAGCCGGCCTTCCAGGCACCAAGCTATGAAAGTGTGCTGAGGGAGGCCCAGGAGAACCAAAACAACTCCCAACAGAACCTCAACATTTCCCATAATAGTCTCAGTGTTTCAGAGGCCCAGAGTCAAGCTAAAATCACGTCTGCACAAAGTCAATCATTTTCTCAAGGTCAGTCAGTGTCAAAGTCCATGTCACAGACCCAGTCACAGTTTCAGTCTCTAAGCCTCAGTCAGAACCAAACCCAGTCTGCTGCCCAGACACAGATTCAGACCCATGCCAATGGAACGGGCAAGTCCTCTCCCTCCTCTTCCAGTCTGAGCTCTCCCATTTCTACCCCAGCCTCCTCTGTTGTGCCTCCTTTTTCCTCCACTGCCCCCTTGCTCAGTCCCTCTGCCACCACCACCTCCTCCCCGCCTTTCCCAGCCTCTTCCTCATTCTCTCTCCCACGCGCCACCATGCGGTCCACCATCACCCTCACCCCCAGCGTCCCCAGTGCCACTGGCCTCGGCAGTGCCACCATACCAGCCAACCAGGACACCATGTCAGCACCTGCCGCTTACCTCTGCTCTGTGCTGCCCTCCCAGTCCTCCTTCTCTGCTTTCTCCCCATCCAAACTATCTCCCAACTCCAACTTTCCACATCCCTCCATCTCCCCCTCCTGCTCCCCACTTTCTCCCTCAAGCCCTCTGCTCCCCATGAGAGCATCCTCCTCTCCTTCCTCCCTCCCCCAGCAACCAGTGTCCCCTTCCCTCCCTCGCTCCCCTCTCTCTCCCTCCTCCTCTCAACAGCCCAGTACTCCCAACAATCAGAACAGAGTCCCACCTGCTGTGGTGTCCCTGCCTGCCAGCTACAAGGGGACGCCTAACACGTGAGTCACAGTTCACATATTAACAAAGTCAAAATGTCCCACACTTAACAACAGCAAAAACAAATATTAAACAGGAGCAAATGTTTATACTTATATAAAGAGAACAGGTGATTTCGAGGTGGTGTGAAGAGTTTGTGAAAGTATAGCTGCACAAAAAGCATGTCAGTCATTACTTGTTTATCATTAACAATTATTTAACATGAGGGGCTAATATAACTTCTCATTTGAGAAGATTTTATCCATGATTAATGGAGAATTGTCAAAATCCAAACTGTAAACTAGTAATAAATCAACTTTCTGTAGACTTCATACCACCTGTATGATAAAGAAGAAACATACAAAAATCCCAGGGAAAAATGTTTATTTTAAAAAGTTGATGTAATGCTTTCAGCTGTTTTTTATGTTACAATTAGAAACTAGACTGTTTAATCGTTAAAAGTTCTTCTGAGTTGAAAAATAACAGTACCACACCTGAAATTATAAAATAATGGAAGTGACTTTGACTTTTCCGTGATGTTTTCCAACATATCCACAGTGGGAACTCTGCTATGTATGCATGAAGCAATAAAAGAAATCACTTTTAAATATAAGATGCACCCTACATATTATGAACCATACACAGCAACATAAGGAAAAAGCAATAATACTGAGTTTAGATGCTGAAAAAGCTTTTGATTCTATCAATTGGCAATATCTCTACAAAGCTTCTTTGGTCTTCAGGAAATGGTGATAAACAGTAAGAATTCAAATCAATAGTTGCACAGAATAACAAAATTAAGGGTATTGAAATTGTTAGAGTAGAACACAAAATAATGTGCTACGCAGATGATGTCCTCCTGTATTAAAAAAGACCAAACAGTTATCTTTACCAGAAGTGATGAATTTCCTAAAAGAAATCAGCTATGAGGATACAAATTGAATATTGATAAAATGGAAACCCTAGCATACAATTTAGGTCTGTCTGAAAAACTGCGTACCCGTTGAAATGGAAAATTTTGCCCAACGACCTTACAAGATTGTTTGAGAAAAACTAGGACCCTTTGTCCTGTAAGATTAAAGGAGATCTAGTGAGGTGGAATCTCATACCATTTTTAAGTTTAAGCTCAAGAATTGAAACAATTAAAATCAATGTTCTACCAAGATTTTTTTATTTCTTCCAAACCCTCCCAATTACAATTACTCAAAATTATTTCACAGAATGGGACAAAATGATATCGAGGTTTATATGGCAGAGAAAAAGACTTCGAGTACAGTATAGAACATTACAGCTGTCGAAAGAAAAGGGAGGCTGGGGCTTACCATCACTAAGAAATTACTGTATCTCATAGAATAGACATAGAATGTAGCTTTCATGTACATATACAGACAGTAATAAAAGAACATAAATTGAAAGAAGATATTAAAATTCTAAGTTGGTGTGCATATGATTTAGATTTTACACAAATAAGATGGACAATAGATTTAAACTTTGGATTTAAAAAATGTGTTATATCCCTATGTAATGTTATAAAGGAAGGTGAAATTATGTGTTTTCAAAATTTAAGAGAGTAATTTTCATTAGAAAAGGAGAACTTTTACTGATATCTCCAATTAAGAAATTTTTACAACCAAAACATCAAAAAGAAAAATACCAGAGATGCCAGCAAACCCTTTGTCCAGTTATTCATAAAACCATATAAATCAGAGATCAATAGAGGGGTTATTCCCGAATTATGGGAGAAGGAAGGAGACCTGTCAATAACAGCTGGAAAAAAGTTGCTAGATTTAAATAACTGGATAGATGTAACAATGTAGATTTATAGGATGGAAAAGGTTACCATCTCTTAAAACCTAAAGATTGACATTTTTGTACAACACTGGGAAAAATGGGTGCTTTATGAGAAACCTCTGAGAACTGATTTTGTTAAAGTAATGAATTGAAGGATTTTTATAAGTATGTGAGGTATGTGTGTATGTGTGGGTATGTATGTATACATACATATTTATTAGTTTTTCATTTATTTACTTTCAAAGCTTGATGATATGATATCTTGCAACATGAATGCAACTGTATGTCTTTCCCTCTCTGGATGTACAAAGTTATATTATGTGCTAGGTACTAGCACAACAGTTTATTTCCAGAAGTGTTGAATAAAGGTTGTTGCAAAATTAAAGTGAATTAGGGTCCCTCTGTTGCTTTATTTACCATCTGTTCCTCCCTCCTTTCTCTCTGTCTCTCCAGCCTTCCCAAGCCCATCCTGAAGAAGTCTGTAGCTCCCCGACCTTCCTCTTCTCGTTCCACAGATGAAGACATCCAGGGCTCCAAAGACGCCCTCATCCAGGATCTGGAGAAGAAATTGCGCTCGAAGGAGGCCAGGAGGAGAAACAGCCAGGTGTGTGTGTGTGTGTGTGTGTGTGTGTGTGTGTGTTTGTGTTTGTGTTTGTGTTTGTGTGTGTGTGTGTGTATGTATGTGTATATGTGTGTCTGTGTGTGTGTCTGTCCTGCAAACTGTGGTGGAAGTGGAACAATCCTACATTTCATAAATACAGAACCTCCAAACATAATACAGAATACATAATTGCAGTAGTTTACTAAAACACATCACAGCACACTTTATTCTAATGTGTGTGTGAAAAATGAAAATGTAACAGTATAAAGCTTCATTTTTGACAGAAACTGTCCTATGAGGAGCGTATGGCTCGTAGGCTGCTGGGTCCAGACAACGTCACCCAAATGTTTGACCAAGACAGTCTGTCAGACTCACAACTCGACCAGGTACGACATCAAACTTTCATTTTGTCAGCAGACATCGTTATTATTACCAAAGTCCTTCAGTCTAGACATTTCTCACAGTGTGTTTCAGATCTTATTGATGTGTGTTGCAGTACTAACTGTGCTGTACAGACATTTATGTTGGCTCTTGCCCAAAACCCATTAGCTTCCATTTTGCTGTTAAGTAAAAAGCCTACACATTAATACAGTCATTTGGGTTTGAATGGGTGCACAGGGAGCGTGTTTCCCTCTCAGGGCCTCCTGATGGTCTCCCGACCCATAGTTGAAAAAGCCTGGCAGTAAAAATCAGCAGCCCCAGTGAGCTGTCTCCTGCTGTCATTGTGACCAGTTCTGTGTGTGTGTGTATATGTGTATGTGTGTGTGTGTTTGCAGGATTGTTCTGTCAAAAAGCCTCTGTCACAGGGCTTTGCAACATCTATTCTTTCTGTCTTCCACACTGACATACACAACACCAACACACAACATAAGCATATACACACTCAGGGATACACACATCCTCTCAAGCCAACAAGGTTTGTCAGCAGCTATTTCTAGCCTGCTTTCTGAGAATGAGCCCCTTTCACTGGTGACAACAGAAGTATTGTGTCAGAACACACACACAAACACACACACACACACAGTTACCCTCCTAGAATTTAGTCAACCTGTTGAACCGTATGGTTAGTTTTCAAAGTTCACACCTGTGAATCCTCTGCTTATTTATTTTCTGTTACAGCCAGAATCACCAGAAGGAAGACACACAGGTGGACTATGGTAAATACAATTTATGTATCAATGTCTCATATAATTATTAACCTAAGTTTCTATTCAACACCACAGTCTTGAATGTGGGATTTCCCCCTTAGATTCTCATCCAGCATGGTGGTATTTACTCACCCTCCGCAGCTGTAAATCTAGATTGGGTTTTTACGAATAGCTCATGAATACCAGCTCATGAATATTTGACACTTTTTGTTTTTGTCCATTTGATGTGGTAACTGAACCTCAAGCTGCTCTCTGCAGTCATACATAATACTTTGCAGCTTATGTTACAGAAACATCCATGGAAATATTTTTCTTGAATGAAACTATCCTCCAATGGGCTGCAATAGGTTCACGTGTATCTAAGATGCCCTCTTGAATTATTTAATAAGAAACGTTTGTTACTAGTTTCTGTGGAGTTCCTGAAAGTGATGAAATTATATTGTGTCAAAGTGAAATTTTGTCACCACTGGAGACAAGTTGCTACATCTAGAAGAAACAAATGAAGCTAAATCACTTGATCAGATTTTTGCCATGTGGTGGGGGAACCACTAGCTGGTTCAACTTGGTAAGGGATGGAAGGCTGTACATATGAATTTAAATTATCCAGGAAACTATTTATCCGTCCCTATGTATAGCCTGTGTTAACCAAATCTCTACATAAATGTTTACCAACTCCACCTGCCTCAGGAGAGATATAGTGACTCAAGTTCCTCATAGAGAAGCCATGCTGTCAGAGGACAGAAACACAGCAGGAGCGCCTGTTTCTATGGCTGCTAGTGGACTGTAAAATTCAGTCGGTGAAAGTGAGGCAATGTACGGTTCTGAATAGATAATCCCTCTCTCTCCTTCTACAGGGGGAGGCACCACTCAGGGACAGATGAGAGGGCCAATGAGGGATCAGCTATACAAGAGAAATGTTATGCTCCTCGCTTCTTGCAGATCCCTCCAGACCTCACTGTGGAGGAGGGACGCTTCTGTAGGATTGACTTCAAGGTGAATCAGTCACACACACACATGGATGCATTAACACCAAGGTCCTCACTGTTTCAAGTTTATTAATACACTCAGATCTGTATTACTACAAGGCTGGGGGTTTCCTCATATAACTTACACAAGAAATCTGTAGTAATGGTGTGGTCATGCAAAGGTAAATAAAGGAGGCTTAAAACCCTCTCCTTCAGGTCGGAGGTCTCCCCACACCAGATGTCTGCTGGTACCTGGATGGCAAAGCCATTCGTCCGGACGACTACCATAAGATGTTGGTGTGTGAGAAAGGGATGTACTCATTCATCATAGAGATTGTCACAGTGCACCATGCTGGTGTGTATGAATGTGTGGCCAGGAACCGAGCTGGGGAGAGCAGATTTACCATGAGGCTTGATGTCATAGGTAAAAATAAAATTACTTAAATCTCTTTATGTTGTTAAGTTATGCTGTTAAGTTTTTATGTTGGACATACCGGTACTATGTTTCTATGTAGAATTTTAGCCTGGTGCAGCTTAATAATGTTATTGATTGAACTAAATTTATGCCTGCTGCCCTTGTTGTTAGCTGTGAGGATGATGTAGAATTAAATTCAGCCCACCTCCTCTGCTCCTGCAGCCCAGGAGGTTCTCCGTCCTCCCACCTTTGTCCAGAAGATGTCGAACTCCAGAGCTCTAGAAGGCGACACTGTTAGGTTAGAGTGTAAAGTGGAAGCTTCCCCTCCTCCACAGCTTTTCTGGAAGAAAGACAAAGACATGTTGCGCATTGACCCCAACAGAATGAGGTAGGTCAGCTTCATTAGACAAAAACACCTTGAAAAGGCTTCAAATTACAAAAAAAAAAAAAGTAAATTATTTTATAAGCATATCCAAGGTTTTTAAATAGAAAACTTCCCCCATGCACAGTTTATCCTGACTGTATGTTTCACTTACAACATGCACAATTAGAAAGATGGGCCAAAATTTCAGATTATGTTAGATTTACATCACTGATTCAGCATTGCGATATTGCTGTCACTATTATGTGTCAAATTCCAAAAACAGTGAGTTTCTACATTTCTGCAAATACAGTTCAAAATCGTTTCTCATTAGACTGCCCCTGCCTGGGGAAAAAAACAAGACTCTCAAACTCCACACCTTCATTTTCTAACTTTCTGTTGTGAATTTGTGGAGTCAAACTCAATCTGAGATTTTTTTCAGACTATAAACCTCCTTCAGAACCACATAACACCCCATACAGTGTTTCACAGGCATTGGAGTAGCACTCCTCATGGCAACATTATGTATGTGGAGGGCCATGTTAAATCAGTTATTCATCATTTCATTCTTAATGAATGAATCCTTTGAATTGTGTATGTTCTTGTGTTCTGTGTCCTGTTTCAGGACACTGGGCGCCATGTGTGGTAAATTAACACTGGAATCTGTTTCTTTGTTTTACAGTCTGTACCAGGACGGTTCAGGCCGGCAGTGCTTGTTGATAGAGAGGGTGATGAAGTCTGATGCTGGTTGGTACACTCTCTCTGCAATTAATGAAGCTGGCATGTCCACATGCAACGCCAGGCTTGATATAGGCAGTAAGTCCACTGTCTGTTCATCTGTCTATGCAAATTAGCTTTAAGGGCCCATCTGGGCTATCTCGCGTGTGAGACAGCCTGATAGTTACTATAGTAACCCAGGTTATAAACTTAAACAGCAGACGGAGAAGGTTGTGCGCTCATTGCTACACTGAATCCAGCTCCACAGCCTGAAACACGTCAAACACATGCTGTGTTACGTGATCAAGTGGAAACTTGATGACAACGTGAGGCATTGACCTGTTCATCTTACCCAGAGTATACTGCATCATCACCTAGTCAGAGCGATAAATATGGAGTCCATCCACCGGTGAGGGAGAGCTCACTGGAGGAAAGTACAACACAGCTATTAGGTTTCTGCTCGATCACATAACACACCATCTGCTGTGTGGAGGGGCCGCTGAGTGAGAGGACTGACAAAGGCCTGGCCCCCCGTTACGCATGAGCTGGACTTAGCTGATTAGCAAACCTGAAAGTGAGTTCAGACCAAGACTTAGACATAGTACAATGCAGTGGTTGAACAGAAATAGGTTTCAGGAGTGACTGGCTCACAGTGTACAAATCAAGTCTCTAATTTATTTAGTACAGTAGTCAAAATAGTAAACCTCCCCCAGTCATCACTGGAGTTCGCAGCCAGGCAATTCATAGTGTATGAACATAGTTAAGTTCGCATTATTGTGTGTGTGTATTTAGGACTACAAGGTAAACCAAACAGGGTGAAATGAAGGCAGTAAATGTTCGGTAAACATCACTATTAAATCACTCTGATTCATACAAGTTTATATGAACTGTGTGTTTTGCTAATGAAATTAGGAAATTTTACAACAAATTTTTAAATGCAGTCTATCTTTATGATTTTGTTTAAACAGTACAGCTCTCCACATATATGTTTATATATCTATGAATCTGGCTTTCTGCACGATTAATATTAATATCCTGGTAACTTCAGAACAGAAACCTACTCACTGAGTGCAGAGATTACCTTGAATAGATCTTACTGTGCAGATAATTTACAGATCTGTTTGATCTGCTGTGGTGGAGCTCTTCATTTTAAAGATCATGCCTTGTTTTGTACATGTGCAGGTTGTGTATTACACATTACGCTGTGCGTTTTCAGTCTAAGTGTTGTGTATAAAAAGTAATGATATCTGATTATAGTCTGTAGATGTGTTGTTGCAGTTGATTTGCTAAAATTAATCAATTGGGTTTAATGACACACAGATGGGACACATCAAACAGACATACACATACAACATGTTAAACACACAGTCACACTGCACTTGGCTAAATGAATTTTGTCAGAGCCCGTCAGTTCTGTGATGAATGAAACTAATTCATTGTTTTGTTTGTTTAAAGAAAGAAGGTGAAAGCTGGTGAACTGCGCAGCCATTGTTCCTCCAACTGTGTGTCGGTTACATATCTGGCACTGAGCCATGCCGTGCTGTCCTGTGCTATAATGTACAGGCCAGATGAGTTATTTTCAGACACCTGGCATGAAAAGAATGTTTAGCATGAGTCCAACCACCAGTGAAATTTGTCACTGATGCTGGTGGCACCAGTAGTGTCATTTTATTTATATAAATAAACAAGGAATGTGCAGCTCTGTGAAAACAGGATTGAAAACCAGTTTTTCCTCCCTGTTGGAACAGATGACTAAGTACTACAGCTTCAGTATAAACACAATTTCATTTGCATGTAATTGGAGAAAATTACTCGTTCGTGATTTACTGTTGTGGTATCCTTAATATTATTTACAGACAATATTTAAAACATCAGGATGTATAGCAAAGGTGTTTTAAATACAATACTCTCTGATCAAAAAGCAGCATAACGAACAAAATAATTGTTTTTTATTGTGATGAATTTGTGGATGAACACTTGAACCACTCACCACTCCCCTCTCTGTGCCCCTACCAGCTCGCACAGCCCCAGCCATGAAAACGGCGCCCCCTGGCTCAAAGACACTGAAGCTGCTGTCATCCCTGAGCCATGTGCCCGCTCTCACCGTGGAGAGCCCCGCCCAGCACACCGCCCCGCTGTACGAGAGCGAAGAGCTGTAGACCACACCTTCACATCCACCTTCAACCATCATCTTCACTACCATAAAACTGGCCTGGAGTCTGTGTTAGAGTCTGTATCAACTCCAGGCAGAAACAGCTCGAAACATGCTGTTCAGTGTATCACATTTACAGCATCGCAGCAGATGAGTACACATCTCAGAGCACATCTGTGAGCATTTGTAAAAGACAGAAACTGTGATGCCATATTAGAGGATTTTCCTCTATTATTAGAAAAGTTTATCTTTGTCTTGCAAACAAATTTTCCTCCATCTTTCAGAGGTTTAGTATATTACGAATCTGCCTTTTAAAGATTGTTTTCAACCACCCTAACCTTAGGAACACTCAGTGCCTACTTCAAGAGAAAAGTATCCAAAGTTTAGTGGTGGTCAAGTGCCTTCTGACTTACAGTAATCACTCCTCTTATGAACCATCTGCTGCTGTTTGTTAGCACCGCGCCCACCCCACTCTCTCTGTCCCTCGCTTTGTTGTTAAGGCTCATGTTTGATACATGGCTGTAAGCCCCTGCTCTGCCCGCCTGTCTCTGTCTCTTCATCTGCCTGTCCTGTCTGCTCTCAGCAAAGCGCTCTAGGTCAGGGATGTATTAATAGACCTGGCTACGATGTGGTGGAGTCAGTTTTATCCTATCGGCAAACCACAATACTGCAACACTGAAGTTTTTGTTTCAACAGCCCCAGTATGTGTATACACTACTTCTTGTATTGAATTATCATGGTGTTTGTGCTGGGTGAGCACCTTTCATTTGAATAATCATTCATTATTGTGCTCTAGGTTAGAGGACAGAAAACACCCAAGATTAACTACAGTACCCACAATCCAACACAGCCAATATCTATCACTGCACTTTAATCATGACAACTGTCCCTATGTCTCCTCCAGCAGCTGCCCTCCTTTCTTTAGTTTGAAGTTGAAGAGGATGCTTTTATGTTTGCTTCAGAATTTAAGTATTTGTCTCTAACTTACAGCTGCTGCAGCCTCTGATGGTGTGTGACTGAAAAGCTCCATTACCTTGAATAGAAAATTTTAACTTTTTACTTTTGCCTCTTATCTGATGTTTCCCTTGTTTGTTTGAAGAGAGATCAATGTTGGTCACTGCTCAGATTCTCTGTTGTGGTATAAATTCAGCCTAATATGTGTTTTTAAAGTTGGTTTCTAATATACAGTGTATGTGAATGAAGCTATTTATTTGAACTGAAGTTATTAGTCTCTTCTGTTGGCCTGCTAAAGGCTGCAGCCAGAGGTGAACAATATCAACGAGTTGGACAAAGAGCAACAGGCTGATGTTCTGATCACCAGCCGCTGTGACTGAACACAAGACCAGATCTGCACTCCAAAGAAAATCTGAAATGTTTACATTTTGTCACAGCTGCAGTGCAGATTAGATGTTTCACATTTTACCCGAGAGGAGAATACCCGTTTTTTTCTTCCTGATGCATGTTTGCATCATTTCTGTTCAGTTGAAAAATGGGTATCAGTATGTCAGCCTGTGTCCACATTTGCCAAACTCTCCATTTCTGACCAGAGCCTTGTTAAAAAAAAGAGCTTTCAAAAAGAGGCTTGATTTGCCTGCATACCTTGGAGCTGCTTGTTTTTATTGCCAGCCAGGAGATAATCACACAAAAACTTTGGATTTTTGGCTGGATCTGCATGCAAACTGAAAATCTGGGATTTAACCCTGTGTGGCCGCAGCTCAGTGGCAGGGGTTTCTTTTAAGATGGGCATAAAAAAACCTGCCGTCCAGGTCACAAGAGATGAAAACTGCTTTTTCTGGTTGGCATGCAGCCCCTGTTACATATAAACTCATATAGTTGGGCTGCGTTTACACAGTGACATTTGAACTCTTTTACTCAGGTTTAATGCTTTTAGGTGCAGTGTTCCTACAGTTTGTTATGAGGTTTGGATCAAACAGGGTTAAACATTGGATTTGCTGAAAGCACCAGGATAGTTTTGGTAAGTTAGGCTCTTCCTGTTGAGATTGTAAACTGCAGGTAGTTGTGTGTATTCTCCTCAAGTACTGTTTGTTGTGTAAGAAGTTCTGGATATCACTGGATGAATGAGGAATAAAGTCTATGTGACCTTGGGTTTGCCTCCCGTTTTTGTTTTTTTTTTTAAATGGACGGCACAGATTAGGGCTCATGCTGCCCTCTGGTGGCTCAAAACTTGCTGATGAGGCTATGACTTCATATTGAACACACATTAATAGCTCAAATTGTTCTTTTTATTAAAAACAAAAAGTTGCTGACAACATTATCAAAAATCACATAAAACCTGTTTTGGGCTAAAAGAGGACCAGGGGTGGTAGATGGTAGAAAGTGTTTCTACTGTGGCATCAAACCGTTTTATTGCCACTAATCTGTAGTGAAGCTGCACAGTGAAGGACCTGCACTCTGACATCTCATCACACAATCAGCTCCCAGCTTCTGTACACAATGTCTCACTACCAAACTACCAGCCTTGTCGCCAGTCGTCCTCTTCTACATTATGAACTCAGTCACAGTTCATACATTTATACGTATGTACAGTATTAAGAGAAAGGAATGAAAAGACAGGAGAGGAGCAGTTTCTGTTTGGATCAGATCCGAGCCAGTGCCCTCAGTTACAGATGTTCACTTGTACAAATCCAGATCTGTGTGAAGAAAGCTGGAGTTCACATGAAAGTGCCCCACTCTATGACAGTGTTTGACATTTCAGAGCTGTAAGGCACATGAATAATGCTGTGATTAAAAAAAATTGAAAATGAGTAAGAAAAGCCACATTCTTTCAGATACAGTGACTGTAAAATAAGAGAAGTGTTGACGTGAAATAACAACAGCAATCATTCGTATGTCCGAGATTCTGTCTGAAAACTGTTTGCGTGCTTTGAAACATCTGTACCGGCTCATGTGTGTCTAATGTATCCGTGCACACCCTTGAACAGCTTCTCACTTAAGCCTGTGTTGTGAGATGGAAAAAATCGACAACTCCTCTCGACTTTTCCGTGACGCCTGATGATAACTGTGGCTGTAACGGTGATCCTCACATGGACGCCTCGTTCTGTCACTGCTCTGGTATCCCAGGGGTTTGGCAGAACAGGTATTCAGTCTCCTCAAAACTTTTTCCTTTGAGACAAACTTGTTGATACTTTACTGATACTAAAATTCAGTTGACTGAAATACTTAAATTTGTTGCAGTTGACATTTTCCTTTTTCAAAAGCTAAATATATCTGAGTGCTGAGATAACATGGACAAGATTACAGGAGGGAAAGAAAAACGTAAAAGACACTATTATCAAAAACACGGAGGAGCATCCGATCCTGTAATCTTTTTACATGAACAGAGAACACTGCTGGTATACTGTATGTACAAGTGTTCAGTATCCAGCATTACGAAAATATATGTAATTTGGACTGACGTTATACAGAAGACTCAGGTGCCAACATCACGTCTGTACTGCTGAGGTATGATGGTGGAGCAGCCGTGATGTCAGTGTGGAAACCGGACTGACAGAAACTAGTTGAGAGTAAACTGAGAGCTTCAGGGTCTTTTCTGTGCTTGCTGAAAGTTAGTTGTTTTTTTTTTGTAATCTGCAGTGATGACATGATGTTTGGAGACTTGAGCTGACACAAACAGAAGCCTGCGAGGAGAAGCTCCACTTCTCTCATTCCCATAGGTCAAATTTCTACGTCGCTCTCTTTGTCGTTGTCGTGGTCACCGTCGTAGAACTCATTGGCTGCCTCCGGTCTGAGGAAGTCGATGTTATTGAGAGCCAGTTAGTTTACAGGAAGACGGTGATGTAGTCTAAATATTTTAATGCATGTGTTGCATTCATTTCAGCCCCTTGCAGGTGCACTGACCTGGTGTAGTTTTCCTCGGCCCCCCTCTCATCAGGGTCGGGCTCGTCGTTGCGTTCGTAGCTCAGCATGTCGGAGGGGACGTCGTGGATCTGGACGCTGGGCGCGTGGTTCAACATCTTCAAGTTCTCAAACACTGTCTGACGGATCTGCTCCAAGTACTGCACCGACAGACACACAATTATAAAGGTGCTAATATATCGTCCTCATATCATCAGACACAACAAACACCAATCAAGGACCACAAAGAAGATACAGGCTGTGTTATAGCAGCCTGAACACAAAACAATCCAGGTCAGAACAACTCTCAGCTCACTCCTGTCACTTCTCAGTGTGTGGTGATGTTTTACCTGTCTGGAGTTCTGGTTTTCTATCCTGGTGCTGACATCTGGATGCAGCGTGAAGTCTGGAGCAAAGTACTCAAAATACTCTGGAGGGAGCAGAAACAGGAGGAGGATGGAAAGGAAAATGTATTTCCATTGACCTCTCATTCATTATCAAAAACAAGCTCTTAAGATCTAAAGAGGCCAAATCACCACTAGCCCACAACTTACTTTTACATAACTTCCAACAGATGCGCTAAAGTTTGAAAATGCTCGATATGAATCTCTGTCTCTGTCTCTTCTAACAACGGGATTCTCATACTGCAGCCATTTTGCTCTTTTGGTTTTGTCAGACAAATCGTCACGAACAGACACTGAGGTGTCACAAAATCATGTCACCTGAACACTTGATATTTAGTACAGTTAAGCAGAACTCACCGCTGTAAGGCAGCTCATCACTGATGGATTCATCCACTAACAGAGACGTCTCAAAGGTCCTTCGACACAACATCACACAAATTATTTTCAGCAACAAAGCAAAAGCCTCAAAAAAAGCCTCAAACGCATCAATGGTTTGTTCATGTCACACATTTCACTCTGTGTGTCTGACGTACCAGCAGCGAGCCACGTTCCTCACCGTGTATCCTCCTCCTCCCAGGACCAACAGAGGAATCTTAAAGCTCTTTACAAACTCCACACACTCACTGCACAACGCAAAGCAAACACACATGAATACACACAGGTTAAAAAATGCTTACCAGAATGAACTATCTGGAATGTGCTGACAGTGCATACAGTAGATGTGTACACTGTAGATAGAACATAACGTATCATCTGTAGAATAAAAAGATGTTTCTATCACACGCTGTTAATAAGATAAAGAAAAAAGAGGAATGATTTGATCATGTGTTGAACTGATCAAAATCAGGAGTTGGTTGAAAGTGTTTTAAACAAGACATTTCACTTTAATAAAGAAAACGCTGAGCTGGTCTCACCCATGTCCTCGTATACTCAGGTTGAAGCAGCCCAGTCTGTCACAGCCCAGAGAATCTGCTCCACACTGCAAGGAGAACAGAAATGAGTGACATGCTGCTTATTCCCAGTTTACTGCACCAGGTCCTGCAACATCCTGAACCTGAAGCGTGTGTAATTTTCTCTCACACACACAGTAAACGATCTATTAGCTGAGGTGACAAATGTTAATTAAACTGATGAAGGCTGCATCAGATTCAGAGCCACAGACTGACCTGGAGAACGATGCAGGTCGGCTGGTAGAAATCTACCACCTGTTTAATAACTGGCTGGAACAGCTGCCTGTAGCCTGAAACACACACATACAGATGTTTGATTGTAGTTCTGACCAGCTGACAGAGCTACAGTCACAGTCAACACAATAATAACTCCAGGTCAGTGTGTTGTGTTATTACAGTTCAATAATCTGATTTTTGCAGGAAGTGAACTCACTCTGGTCATCGATGCCGTCTCGGAGAGGAACATTGAGGCAGTAGTACCGGCCGCTCTCTGCCCCGACCTCATACATGTCACCTACAGAAAACACAAACTGTCTTCAACACACACCTGTCTTTTTCAGTAACAGAGACCCATAACTTTACAGTGTCCAGTGTGTAACTGAAGAAAACACTGTTGGATGCTTAAAGCAGCTCATACCTGTTCCTGGAAAAAAGTAGTTCCCATATTTGTGGAAGGACACAGTCATTACACGGTCGGTCAAGTAAAAGGCTTCCTGGACGCCGTCACCATGGTGAATGTCTATGTCAATGTACAGAACCCTAGGGTGGTATCTGTGACACACACACACACAAATACACAGAGTGGGAGAGTTAAAAAAAAGAGAGGAACAGACACAGGATCCACAAATGAAGAGGAGTGTGTTCTTACTTGAGCAGCTCCAGAATACTAATGACGATGTCATTGACGTAGCAAAACCCAGACGCCTGCAAACACAGGAAACTCATCTTTTAATAAGCAAAGAGACACTCACAGCAAAATATAAAGAGATGGCAGAGAGGAGAGAATGTACAACACTTGGTTCTGACCTCAAATTTCTTGGCGTGATGCAAACCTCCAGCCCAATTGATGGCAATGTCGCAGATCTGGAAAAGACAGAGCAGAATCCTCATCAATTTAAGGTCACAGTCTCCCAGCCGTGCTGCAGCCACATTGCTGCTGTTTCAGTACAACTAAGTTCACACCATCAGGGGCTGAGATGCCCGGTAATTTGGGCATCGTCTGCTACACACATGTTTATCTTTAACCACCAGCTGCATAGCAACAGATTCCCAGCAGGACAGGAAGTTCAGATGGCTGCAACTGAAATAATAACAAAACTCCACTAAATCAATGCTTATGGTGCTTGTGAGAGAGGAACTGCTTTTCCACAGACTTTTGATTTTCACTGCAGCAGAACTGACTTCAGTTGTGTTGCACTGCATGTGTTACCTTGTGGTTGAGCTGTGTAGCTCCCTGTAAAGACGCTCCTGTGTATCTTGAGCAGAACTCAAAAAGACCTGGAAACACAGGACTGAAACACAGACACAAAATATTTTGCTTATTGTTTAGTAAGTTCTCTTACAACAGTAATAGAAAACTGGGCTGCTGGATGGAGAATTGTGTCATGTACATGGCTGACTGGCACCAAGACAGAGGAGTAATAAGAGCAACAGCATAAAAGGAAACTTATGAGACATAAGAATATCCTGGATATGGAGGAAATGAGACAAATCCTGAACCTGATAATAAGTGTGAAACCATGATATGTCACAACTGTTTGGAAAACACATCAAACCATTACTTTGATAATCATAACACTCACCAGTCGTCTCCCACATTAAATGTGTTGAGGCTCTTTGTGAAGCCCTGCATGTTGTTGGGGCTGACCTTCTGCAGGAAGTCTATGTAGTCTTCAGAGTGGAATCGACACATGTCATGCTGAGATGCTTTGTATGGCTTAAATACCTAATAAGAAAAACAAAATGAAGAAGAAAATGAGGCAAAATTACAATGTGACATTTGTATCAGTATATATTCTTGATTTTAGTGTTTCATTTCATTTTCAATCAAAATAACGATCAACTGTTATTCCAGCAGGAAAAACATCAGCAGGGTCTGAATTTGTAGCACCATCTGTCTGTGCTGCTCACCATCATTTTCTTGTAGAGTCCATAGTGCAACACCAGACTGTGTGTCAGAGACAAACGGTGAGGCTTCATAGGGTGGCCCGCACCTGGCAGAGGCAGACAGTTTCCACATTATAGTGCAGTCATTTCAGTTATTTCATAGGGTGACATCAATGACGTCTAGTACTGAGGTAAGTCTGAGTTTCATAATCGCACTGAAAGATGAAGAAACATACTGTGCTTTATCATGGTTCTGTCACTACTGAAAGAATCACATTGTATTTGCTCCACTTATGACTAACAGGATTACACAAAACTAAAATACACAAAATATCAATAACAGGTTGAAATTGTGATGCCGAGTTACAATAGTGAAGCTTCTTCCTTTCCTTAAAGATAATAATTAAGATCAAGAAAACCTGCACAAAGTTTGTCATCTGTATATTCTGGTTAAATTATCTCCAGCACTCATGCTGTGAGTAGTTCTATCTTATGAGCATAAATGCACAAGCCATAATATGCACTGGAAGCCAATATGCACTTAATACAAACAGGTAGACAGCGACCACAATTTACATATCGTAATAACTGTCAATGCAGACAACAGGTAACCTAACGTTAGCTAGCCGATCAAGAAGGTACTTCAAAATTTGTACGAACATGTAGCTGTGAATATAAACGTGTGCTACATTAAAAACCAGGACAGCACACCTCCTAATGCACTGCGAGAGTGTGAAATGCTAAAAATTTAATATAAAAATAAAACACAACCCTCAGGTTGTTAGCATGTAGCTAGCTTCTCATTAGCACCATTCCCTTTGTAGGCCGGTCTACTACGACAACCAAACTCACCGTAATGAAAGTTGCCCACATCTGGGTCATAAAAATAAGATGTTCTGTTGGTCATTCTGTTACAAATATCCTCTGGTCTTTTCCCCCGTAAAACTGTGACTCTTGTTGCAGCTAGAGAACCCGCATTTTCCTTTCAATTAGCAGATAGCCGCCATGGTAAACACCGAGCCGACTGCGTCATCAGGACGCGACAGCACTGACGCAGAGGGGAGGGGAGGACCGCAAAGTGGGGAGAACCAGAAATTCATATGCTAATAAATCATAAATGAAAAAAAAACAAATGAATAAATAAATCACATCCTCAAATAAATTGACTCATACTTGGAAATATAGTCTACCAAAAATGCAGGAACATGCAGGAGATTTTCCAAATCATAAAAAGATAGAAACCAGACTGTACACATGTGGCAGTGAAGGTAAGGTGAGTGTTTAACACAAAACAGACATGTTACCCTGAATCCACTGGATTTAACACACAGGTGTACAAGCTTAAACACACACACACACACACACACACACACAGACAGGCACACACACACACACACACACACAGGCACACATTGTGTAGTGTTTGGTTTCTCACCAAGGAGTTTTAATGTCTT
Source organism: Trachinotus anak (assembly GCF_046630095.1). NCBI lineage: Eukaryota > Metazoa > Chordata > Actinopteri > Carangiformes > Carangidae > Trachinotus > Trachinotus anak. The sequence goes on along the minus strand of NW_027273872.1, from coordinate 22,895,807 downwards.
TCAAAGATGCTCCAAGTGAAATTTCCCCCTCATTTCCTTCATCTCTTCATTTCAGTTAGTCTCCCTCCTGCTTTTGTCTGCGTGTGTGCGTGTGTGTGTGTATGAGGATGAGATGGTAAGACCAGATGTGCCCAAGAGGACAACCAGCACATCCTTACATAGACAGGGTCATGTCCACCTTCAGTGTGTGTGTGTGTGTTTATACAGGTCTTCAGTGTCGGAAAATAGTGTACATCATAATTTTATATAAGGTGACGTCTTAGATTTTCTTGTTTTAGTGGATAAACAGTCCAAAAGATGTTCAATTCACAGTGAAATAAAACATTTGAGAATCTGTGATCGTGTCTGTCTGGTTATGTTATCTATAAACTGTTTTGTACTTATCATGATATATGTTAATATGTGAAATTGGGGATTTTTTCCGTATCACCACTCTATTGTATGATATCAGGTATCGGTTCAATGACAATCTCATTTACTGTATTTTACTGGTAGGCACTGCCTCGCCTTCTCTCTACAGAATGTGTGTTGGCTTGTCGGCTGTTTTGCTTTGGAATGCCTGAATGTACATTTAACTTTCTGTGTCTTTGCTTCCTCTCTCTCTCTCTCTCTCTGTGCCTCCTCTCCATGTGCCTCTGCCTGCAGCTAAATGGCAGCGTTTCTCTGGCTTAAATAACTTATGTATTATGTATTCCTGATGTTACAGGTTACAGTAGGTTCAACACAGGTGAGCACGAGGTGTTTGAGTGTATCAGAGCGACCAGATCTGAACCTGGAATTCCCCTCATTTAGACCTAATGTATCCTCTTTGATGCAGTAATGAGGGTCAATCAGTCATCAGGTCTTGTTTGTGTCCACCTGTCGTTTTGGGTGATACTGTCACAGCTCCCGCTGTGACTCTAGTTTGTTTCCCTGTGTCCCCTGACTGCCTCGTGTCTCCACCTCCCCTGTGTGTGTGTGTGTGTTTGTGTGTGTGTGTGTGTGTGTGTGCGTGTGTGTGTGTGGTGTGGCCGTGACTCCCCCTCTCCCGTCCTCACTCAGCTCATCAACCCTGTGGCACAAGAACCCCATCTTGTCACGCACTCACAGCCTAAATGTTGTGCCAACCTCGGTGGAGCCCCACCTGTCTCCTCGTCAGCTCACACCTGAGCCCCAGCCTTCCACAGAGCTCATTCACTCATCTGCCTGTGCTCCCGCCACCGGCTCGAACACAAACTGATTCACTTTAAATCTCACTGAACTAACCTGAGGGCAGAGTCAGGATGTTGATGTAGCAAATAGCATTTTCATACCAAAACACAATTTTCAGTATTTTTCACTGTTAAAAAAAATAAAATTGATACAATTAAAAAAAAAAGAAAGAAACTATTATTGATTTTACTTTTAAAATGTGATTTGAAATAAAGACAAAGAAATAGGTTTGCTCCTTGGAGGCATGTTAATCTTTATCTCATTTACTGCAACTCCATACTTAAGGAAGTCCCCTCATATGTGTGACTTCATTAATGTGTATCTCTGCATCAAATGTGGAGTATTATCTGAAGTGACAAAATCAATAATTTCATTGGCTTTCCAAAAATTAATTTTGCTAGCACATCTATTTACTTGTTGCGTGTGTAATTACACCTGAAGGACAAAATTATAACCAACAGCCTGAGACTGACTGGTGGACGTTCAGACACCCTGTCTTGCAGAATTTAAACTTTAATAACAGTGTAGCATATCTGATGGAGAGCACTGCTGTCAAGGTCTACATTTGCATAGCTATGAAATCAGTGTGTGTGTGTGTGTGTGTGTGTACATGTGCATGGGCTTCATCCGTAGCTGGCTTATTTTGGCCCCAGGGTCAGAATCTGCCCTGTCAGGTATTTGCCTCTGCCTGTTTGTTGAAACACACACTCACTGCCTCTCTCAGACACATACACACACACACGCACTAGTGCCCGCTCTCATTCCTGTATGTCATTGCCATGGCGATATATATACAATATACAGAGGTCTAAGGTGTTATCAATTACAAACACAAAAAAAGCGTGGTGATGTTACTCACACACACGCGCACACACACACACACACACACACACACACACACACACACACACACACACATGTATCCTCTCTGTCAAAGTTGTGATTATTGATCACTTGTATTTTCTGAAAGGAGAAGTGCTTGGCAATGCTCTGACTCTTCTTTCCACTACAAAAGCTTTAATCACAGACATGACAAGTGTGTTATTTAGTAATAAACCTGCTTCATTCAGGTTCTCATTAATAGGTTCTGTATAGAAGATTCATATATGAATGTCTGCAGGAAAACCGACACACAAATAAAGATTTGTACGCCGTGTTTCCATTTTCCCTCATCTGTTTTTCCACAAAACAGTGTGACACATTTCGAAACCCAGTATATATCAGGATCCGCCTGGACTGGATAATGATGGCCAAGAGCTGTGTATGCTGTAGCTGTCAGCACTTTTATGTTGTAGGTTTGAAGCTTGAGCGTTTCCTACACAAACCGTGGAGCATTTATACACAATGATATGCTGACCACACACATTTGTTTAGAATCTAGACTTCAAACTCAGGGCAGCGTCTCAAAGTGACAAAAAGACCGAAATACAGAAGAAAATAAATTGAACTGTTAGTAAGTATACAGTATGGAATTGGGACACAGGTTGGTACTTCTTAATTGACAGAGCCATGTGATTCTGTCAGCGTGGTCCAGACCAGACTGACCTAACCTTTTAAATCTAGCTGCCAGTCCAGCTCAGAGACTCTGAGTTTCAATACATTCTGTTGTTGGACTGTGTAAGTTGTAAATAATGTCTGTACTTTGTTGGCAGTCAGGAAGCTGTCTTTTATTCCACTTTTCCACTATTTTTGGTTTAAAGACTTAGTTGAATTTTTCTTGTATATTGTTTCTCAGGTAACCATGTTAGCTTTGATTAGTAAAGTTCGTTATTTTAATTTATTTGGGGGTTGTAAAAATGTGAATCTTCTTTGGTCAGGCACTTCAAGTGCTAAGAGTAAGAACTTGTATCAGAGTTAAAACACAATACCCCTGCAGGTATTCACAGACACTGAACTCCCAGCAGTCCTTGCAAGGCTGCCCTCGCTGTTCCACTGACTTCACTTGGCTGCAGTATGGGAGCAGCTCAGCACCCTGCATCTCCTCCCTGTGGTTGTCATCATCTATGACCTCACATGCTGCATGACAGATGTGCAGAATATGAATATGCATTTATGTGATCACAGATGACAGATGAAGCACAGATCAATTTCCACTGCCTTGAAGAAGACACATCTTTTACAGCAGAGGCTTGGAGTGGGGGTGTTGTTGGGTGTGTCCAGGCACTGAAGAAGCCAGGAAAGAGGCAAAAAAGAGATTGGGAATGCAGTGAATACCTTGTTTGTACATCAGGTTGTGTTTGTTTCTTTAATCTCAGTACGACACTCATCAATTGCACAAACACAGCTACTAAATGTCTCAGTGGCAGCCAAGTGTACAAGGCTTTGCCCAGTGCAGCTCAGTGCTGCTGCTGTCAGTGGAGGATGAATGATGTGGTCCTGAGCGCTGCAGCAGAGGATATCACTTCACAGTGGTCTTAATGATAACAAAAAGTTTAATCCACTGCTAGAGCCCTTAGAGCAAGTGGGTTTGTGTTGGAGCAAATATGTTGGCACCTTCAGACAGGCCCATCCCATCACTGACGCTGCATCGGGACAGACACACAAGGGACAACTATCAAAAATCCCCAGTCATCCACGAACCAGATGATTGACTCTGTTTGTGTGTTCTGACGGGTGATGTAGAGGTTGAAAAATAAATATTTTTCATATAAGTTAGGACATCAGGGTGTTATAGTCAGATAACCTGTCATACCATACACCACTTACAGAGTGAGAGGGCAGGGTAAAGGAAAGCAGACATCTGAACATAAACGAGTCATTAACAAAAATAAATGACCGAGAAGGATCAGATACTGTTTATTATAATGAAATCAATAAAAAACAGTTAAATATAAAGACTGTGTAATAGTGCGCATTGAAACCAGTATTTATTCAGCATATTGAAAGCAACCACAGTAAAAAACAGCAAAAAGAAGATTAACCTGCTCCTTCAGGGCTTATAAAGATACAGTGCGGAGTATGATTCATGACTATTATATGAGCTGTAGATCATCTTTTATTGTCCATTCTCCTCACAAAGTTCACTATGAGTCCACTCCAAACACTAACCAGTTCCACAAGGCCATGTTGTCAGTGCACCAGGCCGCTTGTTATTCCCTCCCTCTCCCTCCTGTTTTTGGTGCATGGTCCATTTAATGCTTAGCAACTGCACTTTACTATCATAACACGGCAACATATTTATGATTTTCCCTCAGAATATGATTTGGAGGCTCAGACATTATAACTTGAAAACTTTGATGCACTTGACAAGAGCTTCTGCCATGGTTGCGTTTACAATACAAGAGGTTATAATGTGCCCTCTGAGCAGCGCTACGTTGTCAGGGCGGATTGGAGGCTACAGTGAGTCACTAACGGAAAGTGATGAAACAGGCAGGGGCTAGCTGGTTAGCGTGCTAACTTCTATAGAAGAAAATAGAGGCAAAAGTTAACATTGGTGTTGCTTTCCACCTCTGGAGACAGCTCTCGGTGAAGTGAATGCAGTTTGATGCTGAACTCACAACACGTCCTCTAGATTAGCCAGTAAACAGCTGTCAATGCTAACATAGCTATGTAGCAATAGCAAAACTTACAAATAGCTCCTTTAAAGGTTTGTCACACAAAGCATCTCTCTGTAACACTGTTGATTTGCCTGAACACAAAACTGATTAAACTTCTTCTCAGTTTATTTATATTTCTTGCCATGCTAGCAGGAGGCCTGCACATAGGTCACTCAGGCGTACTGACCTCTCGAAGCTGCTGACATGGCTGTGGACTGTTAGTTTTGACATTTTCTATTCTACAGATTCAGTGTCTGGTGACTCTTTCTGGACAGGGAGTGGTTAATTTTCAGTATCTGCTTTGTCTGGAGTTAACAGAAAAGAAATTTGAAACGTTAAAACAGGTCGAGATAAGAGGGAGAATCACCTCCCATAGATATTTTATTTGCTTGGAAGAAAATGCAAGAAAACTAAACCATTATGATGCTGACCCAGTATAAAGAACACTTCCATCCATCCCAGCAATAATAAATCATTCAGTGGATACAGGCAATAAAAACCTACATCATACTGTAACAGTCTGTCCAACACAGAGACATGTATTTAGTGATAGATACAATAAATAAGCTGTGAAATCCTGACAGTTGCCAAGCAAACAAATGCCAAAAAATATATTACAGATGTGTACAGATGTGTTTTACAGCTGTGCATGAGGTGATTTGGCATTGTTTAAAAAGTAGAGTAAGACAGAAGTGATTTAAAGCTGTTGAATAAAGTGTGAGTGTCAGAGGGTTGATTGGCTGGAAGCTCTGACAAACTGTCATACTGTCATACTACAGTCCCGTAGTATGAACAGGACAGTTCGTCAGAGCTGAGTTCCTGTTGAATGACACTTGTAAAAGAGGCATTCTCAATTATTTAAAAGCTCTGTCATACAAAGAGTTGAAATGGCAGCAGAGCAGTATGAGGATAAACTGCTTGGCTCAGTGTTCACTCAGTTTTCTCACCATAATATAGTCTGTTTAATGTTTGCGCCATAAAACCAAATACTTAGCTGCTGCATTGCCTGTAGCACTGCAGGAGCTAAGAACAATAAAATTTGACAGGGTGGCCTCATATTAAATCTTTGCTATGCAAGAACTACACCTGTCTTATCAAGTGAAACCAGAAGAGGTTGAAAGAGAGGTGAGTGTTGTGACCCTTGAGGCTGTAGGAAAACCGGTGTCAGGTTTTGTCTCGGAGTTCACAGAGAAAAGGAGGTGACAAATCAACACTGACAGACTTCAGTACCAGGAAACATTTGAAACAGCAGTGTGTATCTTAAATTGCGGACTGTGAACACTGAAATAGGCTTTGATTTGATTCTATGGAGGGATTAATATGATAGGAGCATAACTCCTAATACCATGAGCATGAGTAACATCAAGCTTTATGAAGCACAGAGAAACCTGTTGTAGCAAGCAGGGCTGAATACTTTTTGGAAGTGTTCACAAATCTAAAGAAACCTGACTGTCAATTCCCTCAGGAGGTTTGTATGAAAAAACACTGTCATTACAATAACTTGGCTTCATGTAATTGCTTGTGAACTGATATAATTATGGACACATTTCATGATATTTAATCAGCATTCAAACAAGCTGTTTGTCTCCCCATATCAGCTGTACTTGAATAAGAACTGTTCCCTGACTATACAGGGTGAAACAGATACAATATGTTGGTTAAGTGCCATCTAATAGATACTAATAAAATTGTTCTATTAATGGATGATGGATGTGTGGTATATAAATGGTTTTGATGATGATAATCTGACCTTGATAGATTTAGGCTGTTATTCAATTGTCAAAATTAAATATTTCTCTGTAAAAGGCCAGAAAGGTTTTTAACCTATGGAAGATCAGAGACTGACCTAATTATAAATTAGGCTTTAGGCACATAGGTGGATAGATTTTACAGCTGACTCATATAATTTGCCTTTGCAATCAGTGATAATGGAGCTATTTGCTTGCACACTGCCCATTTCGAGGACTTGTTTGGCCATGACTTGATTTTCATAAAAGCACCTAAGACAAAAATGTGGGTATTTCAGTTTCAGTGTTAGTGAAAGATCACACTGGTTTCCTAGAATCTCCAAATAGCAATTCGTGTCAGGAGGGATATTTTAACAAAAAGGCATACGTTTTTAGACAAAAAAAATCTTCATTCAAGGTCTCCCTTCTATCTTTCAACTGCATCTGGTGATATCATCAACTTGGAGCCATTGGACAGCTGCAAAAAGATGAAGGCCATTCACATCTGGAACCAGAGACAGAGGTTTCAAACCCCGCTATATACCACTACCTATTCACATGTGACCAAAGTTCCATATTTAGGTCATGGGATGACAACTGAGAAACTCCATCTGCTGAGGAAGACCACAAGATGTGATTGAGAGCTCCAGAAAAACTTTGTAAATTCAAGCATGAACTTTGTCTCTCACTGTTACAAGTGTTACAGTTACTGTTAAAAAGAACAAGATAAGACCAGAGCACAGGCAGACTGGCCAAACATTCATGAAGTTTTTTAAGTTTTGTTGGCTCCATCAGTGTCTTTACTGGCTCCATCAGTGTCATGCACGTGTCCAGTCCCAGCAGATAAGTCCAAGGCTGAATTTCTTTTCCAGTCTGACTGTGGAGTCAATACTGTTCTGGCTTCACTGAGATAGAGAGCCCTCCGAGCTGCTCAAGGGCTCTAGGATGACTCAGAACTGGCTTTTCTTCACCTTGATGTGTAGTAACTTGATGGCTACATAATCTATTTTCTTTACTAATTTGTTGTCTGTCAGGATTGCTGTGGAGCACATCACGGCATTGCAAGCTTGGGCTAATGGTTGTAGCCAGAGATACATTTGTTTTAGTCTGAAATGCTGGTGGTTTAGAGCAACATCTAGTGGCAGTGATGATCGTTCACAGAACCTTAAGTGGCCACTTACTCTGCAGACTCAGTAAAAAGGAAATTTAGCATTTATTCTGTAATGGGTTTCATCTGCAGCGAGGACATACACACATGCAAAAACACTCGCACGCATGTTGCTCACTGATCACTGACTTTAAACTGCATTTTATATTTGACACTATATAAGATTTTACTTTATAAGTTTCCTCTTCTAGAAATGTAGCCGTATTTTTCCTGAAAAGTAGAAACTTGCAAATGGAGAGCATTAATGTTTTATGGTCCCTCAGTTGATGGAATCTTGGCTCTCTGAAGGAACGGGTGAAGGAGCGAAGACAGAAAGTGCGTGACAAGAGCTTGACAGAAAAAGATGAGAGACATACAGGTGCTTTTGTTTCTTCTGTATCTGTTCTCTTCACTGCTGACAAATCAACACAGCTGGGCTGGAGAGGCCACAGAAAGTACCGAGAAGGGAACATGAGAAGCACCTTAAAGAACAAAAACAGAGAGAAAGAAGAGGAGGAAACCTCTGGGGATACAAACACATGCCACATTTACTCCCTGCCATTTGAACAGCCACCAGTTTATCATAATGGTGATGCTGTTTTGTGCCTGACTGTGCTTCTTTGTACATGTGGATGTTAGAAGACATGTTGTTTTGTTCTGTTATAAGGTAAGAAGTGTTAACATCTTGGCTGAGAGCACAACTATTGGATGAACTGAAATTATATTTTCTCCAGATATCTATGAATCCTAGTGGCTTTGTTGATCCCCTGACTTCCTCTAGTGTCACTAGGTTCATATTTGTGGTTTTGGAAAATGAAAATATGGCGGTTAATTAGTCTCAAAAGTTGTGCACATAAAGACCACACGCCTGCGCACACAAAATAGATCCGAAAGCGGCAAACCCTCCTCGCAGGGAGCATTGCTGCTCTGCGCGTGCACTGTACAGTAGCCACAAGCACACAACATCCTTGCGAGAAAGCATTTCTGCCCTGTGAACAGAACTGTGGTCTTGCAATGATTGTAGTACTTAAATGGTCTATATGAATGTATCATGTACTGAAGGAGAAATGACATATATATATATATATATATATATATATATATATATATATATATATATATTATTTATATAAATGTCAACATTAATACACACTCTCTCCTCTAACTATAGAGATTCTAAGTAAATGAAGATAAAGCTTTTTTCCTTCTCCACACAGATCATTAACCCTTAAAATCGGTTGAGAAATGTTAACATTACAGTGCTTTTATGCGGAAAAGCAGCTCCCCCCGTTTACTCAGATGTGTTTAAAGGTCAGTCTTTCCAGGTCCAACATGATGCCGACGTTGACATACGATCCAGCGGTCGTCTGGTGTTGAAAGTGACCAATCAATAGACATCAGCCATTGTCCCTGCCTCCACCATCGCAAAAGTAAACTTGATGAGTGAGCAAGTGTTGAAACACTGGCAGTGTGTATGGACGGTCAAGCGAGCGCTTGTCACGGCTTTGTGCTCCCAGAAATACTCCCTCATGAGGGAGGTTTTCCACTCACAGATATGTTCTGTACACTCGTGTCAAACTGAGACCGCTACAGAAGGACACTTCCAAGTGAACTCTGATGCGGTTTGTTTCTATTCTGAAAGCAAACAGATGACCCACAGTATTTTATGATAGTAGATATTAGCATGAATTCAAAAGCTTAAATACTCACCTTTGGAGCCAGCCTCAAGTGGCCATTCAAGGAACTGCAGGTGAACACACTAAACCCCTGCACACCAGCATCTTAGCATTGTCACTGTGACCATGTTAGCATGCTGATATGTTTGCTCCCATGGATTGGCTGAGTCATTATATAAGTGGCATAATTTACTAATGTACTGTTTATTGTTTCATTTCATTTCAGAATGTGTTCAGATTTGTCAGACTAGGTGCTCAAAACCCTGTTTATGTTTCTAGTGTCCCTCGATATATGTCATTCATGTAGCAGCACGCAATGTCGTCCTTGTGTGTTCTTAGGACATTTCAGCCTTCAATAAGAGAGGCAGAAAAGTTAACAAACAATACAGGGTTAGGGGCCCACCAGGTGAGTCAAGACATCAGTTGAGCTACAGTCAACAAGCGTCTAATCCACCATCCTCCATCTGGAATGGAGTCTCTCCTACACTAACGCCACTACAAATAATCTGATGGGTTCCTTTCAAAGGGGATATGCTTTGAAATCTGCTTCTCGGCCCACAGGACTATACAGTAATATAGGGCAAAGAAACAAAGAGAAAGAGCAGGCAGATTATAGAAATATGGAGCTGGGGGGATAAAGTATAGACAGTGGGTGTATAATAGAGAACTTCAGCTCTTGAGAGATTAAGAGATGAAAAACCAGCAGTGAGAGATTTAAAAATAATGACTAGGAGTGAAGGAGATCACCAGAACACCATGCAAAGGTTAAGACACAATAACATAACTGCACCCTGAACTTTCAGCTGAGGGTCACAATAAGCAAAGAAAGTAAACGAAAACCTACACAAAGGCAGATAATGCTGCCAGGAATGGGAACATAATTATACTTTGAAGCTTTTATGATTCTGTAGCTTTTTTTTTCCTTTGTGACTACCATTCCTGAGGCATCACGATAGTGTGCATCACTGAATCAATCAATATTCTGGAAAATACAGGAAACAGTAGAGTGGCTGCATCAACATGCACTCAACAAAACCAGTTAGAGGTATTTAACACATATGATTGTGGATTTTTAAGTTTAATACTCGAGAGGTCAAAACAGAAAACTGTTCTGGGAAACACTGTAGTGGTGGTTAAACCAAAGTCACGTTGCCTTGTACAGTGTAAATGTCAATCTGTTGTTGGCTGGTGAACAGATGAATAAACCAACATGATATAATGATGATGTCTCATAAGGATCTGGAGTTAATTAAGTAGCTCCAATAGTTCATCCATTTAATCTGCTCAGGATTTAGACTGATCTGTTTGACGTGTTAACCAGGCTGCTCAGGGACTCGTCACTATTCTGCCATTTGGCACATGAGCCACCAACAGAGAGAGCAGGAGATTTAAATCTCGAAGATCAATGAGCCATAGAAATGTTCACGTACATCAACATGCACACACTGCTCCAAAATGCATGTGCGTGCACACACACACACACACACACACACACACACACACGCACACACTTGAAAAAAATACATTACAAGAAGGGAGGAAAGAAGCCTGTCAAAACAGGATGTAAAGTTTGTTATTCCTTATAGTGACCCACTTGTATATGTGTACATTCGTGGTTTTTTGTGTATGCAGGTGTGTGTAAGAAAAAGAAGGTGGCACAAGAATGCCAGCGAGACTTGGCCCATGGGGATGGCACCAGGCACTGTCATCACCATGATAAGCTGATGACTGAAGTTTGTATTTGTATGTGTGTGTGTGTGTGTGTGTGTGTGTGTGTGTGTGTGTGTGTGTGTGTGTGTGTGTGTATACATGTACAGTGGATACCGGGAAAAGTGCAGTGAGAAAGTGCTGAGTGATGTAAAAGTACAGTTGTCTCCTGTTTGAGACAAGAGGATTAGAAAAGAATGAATGAATGAACGAATGTAGTCAATCTAATATCTGATGCAACATCATTTAATGTAAAGTTACATAATTTTTTTCATCTAAACATGGTGATCCATCTTTTGGTATAAATGCCTCCTCTATAATGTTTGTCAAACACAAGTTTGATTTAAAGGAGCTATTTCAATGTTTTGCTATTGCTACATAGCAACATTCGCGTTCACAGCTGTTTGCTACCAGTCTTGCCAAGAGCTTCAGCCGTTGTTGAATTTACAGTACAAGAGGTTATAATACGCCCTCAGTGCTATTTCTTCAGGGCAGCCTGGACGCTACAATGACTCAGTATTGGAAAGTGATGACTTGCTGATAGATGGTGATAGAAATAGAAGGAAAACAAGAGGGTTGCTTTTGACACTGGAGCTGTTTTCGGGTTGTCCATCCATCCGTCCATACATCCTTCCATCCCATTCTTGTGGATATCTCAGTAATGCCTTGACGGGACTTGGACTCAAGGACCTCACAAAACACTTTTTAGCCATTACTAAAGACTTCACACAGCAATTATGACAAGATTTCACACAAATGGTTAATATTTTATATGACTCTGGATAAACAGAGATGTAACCTCAAACTAGTCTGAGTTGTGTAGGCATTCAACGGCGAGGCAGTTATTCTAGTTAACTCCTGTTGTAATGGTGACAAAGAATCATTAACTCATATCTTTGTATGTTTGACCTTCAGTTGCACTGGCTCAAAGAACGTAGAAAGAATATACAAGCAGAATTCAACATGCAGACTGATGATTCAAAATGTGTAAACCCAAACATCGAGAATAACCTAACTTTTATATTTCATCCTACCATAAAAAGCAACATTATCCAGTGGAAACATTAATTGAACAAACCAATGACAAGTACAAGACATATGCAGCTTGGCAGAAGGGTGGTGATAAACTGATGGATCACATGAAATAACTGACATACTTAAACTGTTCTTTGGTGGAGGCTTGTTTTTCTTTTCTTTATTATGAGGAAATTATTATTATTCAAAACTACTTATTAACTAAGAGTAAAGTAATTTGTCTTCCAGTATGGAGGTGGAACTCGGAACAAACACAAAAGAACAAACAAAAAAAATGCTACAGGTGTATGAACAGGCTTTTGCTAAATATTTTACAAGCTTTGGCTTGTAGACCAAACACAGTGGCTGCATCTCTTTCTGCCCTGACTGATGTAAACTAAAGAAAACTCGGGGTGGAGACATTAACAAAAGAGCTCTGTTACACAAAGCCTATTCATATAGATTTGTTTAGAGCTCCACTTGGGCAACAAATGAGCAGGTCAGTGACTTAAGTGTTTCCAAATGGTACCAACAAAATGAAGCCTATTACACAGTCAAAATGCACTGGATGTCTGAGACCCCTGTTCAGCTCAACCAGTCACCATTCATGTGCTGAAAAGCCCAAACTTTACATTTCTACATGAAAGAAACTGTCTTCAATCACATAAACTTCTATAGCAACACAGCCAGAGTGTGGAGCCACAGTGTTTCACCACTGCAGGTATTAAGTACAATACCAGGGCTTAAAGGACAGTTAGACTGTTAAAGCCTGTTTGAATCACTGCAAATTTGATTCAGGGAGATCACATGAATAATACTGACAGCCTGCCAACTTTTGCAATGTTCGTGTCAGAGTGTGTAGCCGCCGGCACAGGCTCGACATCTATGGACGGATTACTATAATTGTATAATCTGTATTCAGAAACTGTAATATACCTCAGGAGGAAGAAAAGAGGGGAGGAGGAGGGATTGGAAAGGTGAAAGCATGTAAAGAGAAAAACAGGCGGAGAGAGAAAAGAGAGAGACAGAGAGGAGGTAAAAAGGAACAACACACAAAGGAGTGAGAAAGAAAGAAAACAGTGAAAAGGAAAGGACGGTGATAATGTTTCCACCATTTGGGAGGGAGAGCCTGGCATAGGTAAAGCAGGGCGAGGGAGAGAGTGGGAGAGGAGATGAATGGAGGTGAAGGAAGGAGCGTAGGTGTAAAAGGGGATGGAGAAGCTGCATTCCTGACCACACAGTTACAGAAGGAGACGAGAGAGAAGTTAATCTGAAATCCAGATGCCTTGAGGACCAACGGAGGGTCAAACCAATCCACACACACTCCATCCCCTCTCTCTTTCACAGACCCCCGGACCTCGTCAGCTTTACAAGTCAGCAAACATCCACAGGACCAAAACATCAACTGGATACTTTTTATGCCTGTTTTTCTTGTAAAACCCTGACTTTCCAGCCTGCAGTGAAAACTAAAGGACTTGTTTTTGAGGTCTATTTTGTACTTCCACTGTTTATTTTCCCCCCTTCTGCAGGAATTTCCAGGTGAGTCTCTTGTGGTTTTTACAATGAGAACTTGTTAAATGGTCCCAGATGTAACTTTAAAGTGACTTTAACAGAGGCTGTTGTTTGCATTAAGTTTGTTAGTTTAAGTAAATTGTTTTCTGTAGAGAACTACGGTTTGAATATGGAGATTGTCATTTAAAAATTCTCTTCACATGTTGATGCAACAGCCTAAAAGTTTGCATGAGCTGAGTGTCAGGGTTTTGGGCTTACCTGACAGAAGTGTAAATTATGTCTGGTAACAAATTTTATTCATTTAAAACTGTCAGTTCAATAACTTATAGTTGTCTAATATGTGTCAAAAGGCTGCAGAGTGACAGTTTAAGAGCCATATTTTTCTTTCAACATTAAAGAAAACCATCTGACTTTGAAATCTGATTTCATACTCAATGTCATGTTGCGACAGATGTGGTCACGTCGCTCTAATTCATCTGCTAATTGATTTTTCTGCGCAGAGCTATTAGGAAAACTGAAACAGAGCTCATGTCAAACAGGTTTTGTGCTCTTCTGACACCACCCACTAAAAAATAAAAAAAAAATATATATTTTTTAAATTACCATGTGATTGTGTTCAAAGAGCATCTGAAATTACAAATATTTATACACTACATACTGTGTGCAAGCTCTGGCAAAAACAGCCTGTTGCTTGGGAGGTTTGTTTACTATACCTGGGTCCTTTTGGCAAAAATGCATTTCAATCATATTGCTACCAGTGAGCACTTCAGGCAAACAGACGCTGAATATAAATACGCTCAGCAATTTAATAGCCACACACAGCTTTGTCGTAATGACTAAAGAGGACCAGCTTTCAGTGATATTGAGCAGGAGGCATAAGAAAGTTTGCAAGACTTTGCTTAAAGCATTTTAAGTTTGTCTGAAAGACACCTGAGCCTATTTCAATACTTGGAAGGGAAATCTGAAAAGAATCTGCCCATGAGAATAGTTAAAGTGATCAATTAACATCCAGTCAAAGGATTTTGTTTTTTATTCCATATATTCTGTGTAAGTGCAACACTTTCCTCTGTGACACACACACAAAACAAAAAAACAAAAAAAACAATTTCCATATTTTCAGCCCACATGACCGACACATTTTATAACACCTATAAATTAGAAAGATTTCTAAAGCCAAGGTGGATTCAATTTACCCTCAAGTCTCTAAAAATGATGAAAAAGTTATGTCACTATGTAATAAATTTAAATAAATTACCATAAACCAAATGTGAATAGCTTAATAAAATGTCAAAATATATGTTTGTCAATCTGTTTAACATGCTAAATAATCTTTGTCGACCGGGTTGGTATTTGATAGTCACACATGATGAATGAAGTTTAAAGAGATTTCTGAATGAGGATATATGGGCAGCACATGATATTACAGACTTGCATGGAAAACATGTGGGAATCATAATGTAGTCCTTTCTTGACATGTGTTATCTTGAATAGAGCGGCTGTGTCTTGGCTGGCAGGCAGCGTCATGCTTTTGACATTAAGCTGTACTTACTCAGATATTCTTAAAGGAATACACCATGTTTAACTTTGGCTTTTAATCAGTTTTAAATGATTGACTTTAGACACCAAACTTTGCATCTCAATCAAGAGTCGTTTGGCTGCATGCAAAGGTCCGAGGCATGGACCCTCACAGACTTGTGCAAATGACTAAACTTACCTCACGTGGAGCCTTGGAAAACATTAATTGGCCTTTGGGTTTTATTGCTGAAGTTTTGGATATTTATAACCAAAGGTTAGCATAACATATTTACCGGCATCATTGTGCTATGGGCCATCCCATTTTGAACCCAGAACTCAGTCAGTTCTCCTGAAAACTACTTGCTTTGCACGTATGACTGTGAGTTATTTCATTTAGAGCGTTTGGCTGTGTCTATGGATTTTCATGAATGACTGGAGTTAAACAAAGTGCTGCTGAGTTTATCAGAAATGATAAATAACGTTAACACACTATGGCAATTTAGCTCCATTGTAGGCCTCTGGGCTCTACGTTTATTTGTTTTTCATTTCTGTGACCATTGAATTGAGATAACACTGTAAGGCCGGGAACACACTGGATGTGTAGCGTCTGCATGGAAGCTCTGGAACATCTTGGTTTGCATTTCGGCACCCGTGCTGATTGGTTGGAGCAGTCACACTGCCTGCATGAGACGTGTCTCATGCCTCGCGGCTGCGTCGCATCATCTTGAGATTTGGTGTCTCACCTATTTTTCACACATGATGTGTGTACTTCCCAGCAAAAATAGACAGAGAAAAGACCTGTTGATAGTCATACTGACATCATACCAGAAACAATACATGAAACCTGTCACTAAAGTTTCAATATCTGAATATGTCACAGACTTGGAAAAAAAAAAAAAAGTGACGATTTTAGCAGCTGTATGTGGAGACACTGGCATTTTACAGATATTTTCTGTCAAAAAATAAATCAGATATTTATTTATAATAAAAATAAATCCAACATTGGAGTAGCCTGCAAATTCTATGTAGACAGATAGAGCTGGCAGTAGCAGCGACACAGCAGACACGCAGCTGGTGTGAACACAAACACATATGCAAGCCACAGCAGGTCAGCAACGCAGCCACAACGCAGCCACAACGCAGCGCAGGCAGTGTGTTCCCAGCAAGAGATACTTATGAGAATTGACACTCATAGCCTTCTTCTCAAATAAAACTTCCACATCAGCTTTACTGATTTGAACATAATTGATTTTTTACCAAATAATAAATATAAAACTTAAAACTTTTTATGTTCTTTACTACAGTAAGTAATGCTTCATTCATTGTATTATTTTTTCTTTAATTTATTGTTTGTGACAGCATGACTTTGGCTGTTTGCATAGTATTGTGGGTATTATAAGATGGAAAGAAGGCAAAACCATATAGAAAGAAACAAAGGCATGATGAATGTATTTTGGCAGGACTGAGACGAAACCACTATGTGCCAGTGAACATATGATTTCCATAAGCAGGACGTCGGACAGTGTAGGGCTCTGGCTCTTTTGGTGGAAGTACAGCACTTTATCTCTGTCAGGTAAGAGTCTGGCAGGGGCACTAAGTCATTTCATAGTACAAGAAAATCCTCTTCTCATCTTCTCATCTCTCCTCATCTGTTTTCACTTCTTTTTTCTTTTTGCTATCCCCTCTTCTTATCATCCTTTCCTTTCCTTTCCTTTCCTTTCCTTTCCTTTCCTTTCCTGGCATTGCCTCCTCTCTCCTCTGTTTTTATCTTCTCCCCTCCTTTCTATCCTCTCTCTGTCTCTGCTGTGCAAACGCAGGAGAGCTGGTAAAGCCATCAGAGAGAGACTGCAGGAGTGGGGAACTAGCTTTCACCTGTGATCATAATAGCCCTTGACACCGGAGGCTGAGATTGAACTGACACCTTTATAGCTCTGTAAAATCAATGTAGAAGCTGCTGCCGCAACAGGTGTAGGTCTTACCTGAGTCGTATTCTGGGGTGGGGTCACTAAACGCCCGTGTGTAACACCTAATAAACTGTACCCAGTGTCCTTTCAACATATATTTACAATATAGAATGGACACTTTAACTAACATGGACAATCTGGTGTATTCAGTGTGAGCTGTAGGTGTGGTATATCCTGTGACCAATGTCAGATGCTGGCTTTTTAAAAATGTTAAGCACAAGTTTTTATTATCTTACCCACAAGGTGGAAAAGTCATTAGAGACCTGAGGGCACAGGTTCAAGCTCTTGTGCTGCAGAGAAGAGTCTCTCCTGCTGGAATATACTTGACCACAGCAAAGAATTTCAAACAGCTCCAGAGCTTCTGTTTTATAGTTGACCCTGACCTTTGACCTCCCTGTGGACAGGAGAGGATTTCTTTCAATAATTACTGTAGTGTTAGTTAATGCACATTCTTGACTGTGTAGCCTAAATGGGTTTTTATCTAAATAAACTTAACCTAAAGCTGCTATAATAAACATTTTTGTATTAACAAGGTGTGTAGTGACCCACCCACAGGTAATAACCACCCCACTCTGTGCTACTTTAAGCCAATTGTTTTGGTTTTATCGTCGCTGCTTTGGTTCAGTCTCAGAGTTTCATAGCAGCAGCATAGGCAGCTATTCTCAGCAAAACTCTACAATCCTCCCCCCTGCTCCACACCAACAGCAGAATATGCTGGCTGATGTGCGGACTGGTAAAATGGTGCCTCCATGTTAGATGCTTCGGTCAGTGAATGTATGTTGTTGAAAACTTGTGTGGGCACCTGAACACGGCACACTGTCTGCAGATGGTGTAGCTGCTGTGTTTGTGACTGAACAGCGCCATGCTGGACAGGTGACAGGTCCGTTTACAGTGACCGTGTGCTCTGAAAGACGTTACAGCACGAACAAGGGACAAAGAGGTTAGCTGCTAGCTAACATTTAGCTAGCAGCTAACCAGTCCAATATTTTCTCCTGACAAAAAAAACAGAGCTACAAAGCCAGAGATACAATTGTCAGGTGGACAGAAAGAGGGCTCAAGAATAACGCTAATATTGCTCCTTTTCTGTTCAGCATTTAACACAAACAACTTTTAGCTAACAAACTCACTCTGTCAACTTCAAAGTTAATTTCACTGTTGTGTCTACAGCTTGTTTCCACTGCACCCAAGTGGCCAAATCAGTTAATGCAGGTTTAGGTCCCACAATTTTTTTTTTAAATTTAAAGATTTCAACTGCTTCTTAAAGCAATCTGCTGATAAAGAGAACGCGAGGGAGTGGACCTTGAGTTTATTTATAGCCATGCTAGTGGAAATGTCTGCTGGTCAGTCAGTTCCCCGCTTTCGTCCAGGTTGAAAAATCTCATGATAGACTGCCATGATTTTTGTACATTCATTTCTCATTCATGGATAACTCTGATTACTCTGGTGAGTCCTTAACTTTTCATGGTCAAAATATTAATTCGTGTATTACTGTAGCTTATGCCTAAATACCTGCAAAACTAATGACATTCTCATCATCCTCAGCTATACTTTGTGTTTAGCGCTGGTTAGCAAATGTTAGCATTCTGGCATGCTAAGCCAGGATGTTGAACATGGTAGACATCACACCTGCTAAACATTAGTGTGTTTTGTATTTAGCTCAGAGCACCGCTGCAGCCTCACAGAGCTGCTAGTGTGGCTGTACCAGACAATAATGTGAAACAGAGGAGGGTGGGATTCAGTCACCGTCACACTCATCACAGTGGTGAAAGTGTGATATTGAAAAGTTGGTGGGTGGCTTCAACCATGTGGACCTTAGCACTAAAGAGACAGGATTTTCTTGACATCGAGAGTGTGATTCTCACCAGCTGTCACTTGTTACAATTTGAAGATAATCTTTCTGCAGGAAACTATCATTTGATCTCAACTGTCACCACTGAAACCGTCAGTGAGCCTGACCTGACGTCTATGTAGGTTAATGTGTTTGTCAGATCAGGAAGTCCATACTTTGTGTGTGTGTGTGTGTGTGTGTCAGAGAGAGAGACAGAGAGAGATAGAGAGACCACAATTATCACACTGTTATTGAAATAATGATCACACATCATGATTTAGGTCACTGAGGGGCACTTTCCTCCTGTCTTCCTGTCACACACATGACACACACATATGCACGCACAGCTGTTAGGTGAATTATCCTCCCTCTCAGGGGAAAACACAGGGGCAGAAATGGAAAGCAGAAACCCCAAACTGGCCTCTGATGACTTCAAATATGTGTTGTTCGGTTCTACCTGTGAATGCGTCTCTTATTTTTCTTCCACTTAGTTCTCTCTTTTTGGTCAGATCGGTATATGTGTGTGTGTGAAGGTGTGTTTCAGTGAGCGTGGCTGAATGTAATTGGTATGTACTAATACCCTTAAAGGAGCATGTTAACATTTAAACCAACATAATGACTGCCAAACCACCTGGCACTGTAACAAACCACAACTGCCGGTGTTAAATGGTTATTTTCCACTCAACTCTCTATTGTACTGAACTGTATTGAAATCTTTTCAATTCCAGTATTCGCTTGATCTAACATAGTTTGACTTTGAGACATTAATCCACAACACCAACAGATGATGTGTCTATTGTTAGTCTACAAATATACATATATTCCTAGTTTTTTAGCATGATTATGTTGGATTAAAGAGGATTTACACTCCACTGAGTTCTCCAAGGAAAGGTGTAGTGAAGACAGTCAGGATATAAACGAGTGCTCAAACCTTGCCGATGTGTTTTATCAACCTTGAGGGCAAATAGTTTGGTATTAAATCAGCTGCTACAGTTGTCAGCTTACTCAGTTGGGATTTTTCTCACAGCTCTAATTTTCTCTCTCAGGCTATAAACTGCTGTCATGTGACTTTTCTTTATTTTTCTTAATTTGTTAATCTAATGAGGGTGTACCAGCTTGGACTTGTGTAAAATGTTTATTAATACGGTGCACTTTGCAAGTCATTATGGTAATTTTCTCTGTTATGATGTCTAGTCAAAGTGACTTAGTTGTGGCCTTTCCAATAACTCATTAGGTGTCAGAAGTCAAACCATGAAAAATGGGTGAATAGATGTGTGTGGGTGCATAAGGATAAAGGTGGCTTATTTTTAGAAGTAAAAGTAAACAGCTGTCTAAAGATGTTACTCACAGAATAACTGTAACAGAGGAAAATTAACATCAAACAACTTGCTTCAGTTTGAATAGTCACCCAAACAACCAACCAACACAGACCACAAGTAACACTTTTAGAATTACATTTTATTAGCATCCGTTTGTTCACAATAGAAAACTACCTTAAAAACAAGGATACAGCTTTTCAATAGTTTCATATTAAGAAGGGATCAAATGACTACACGTAATGTGAAAGGGATTTTTCTTGTAGTGATGAATGTGTTAAGAATTCAGTTCTATGTCAATCTTTCGCCTCTTTTTGCTCACTGTTTTCTGTTTTTCCCACAAGTTTTCTGCTTTGACTCAGTGTTACCACTCTCACCAGTGGTGTTCTCAGCTATAGCAGGTAATTGTTTAATAAAACTGCTCAGGTATACTACCTGCCTGGCACCAAACAGCAGACAGACAAACTTAGCCATTAGCTAGTGAATAAAGTGGAGCATTCAGCAGCTCAACAGCCAAATATGTCCCCCAGGAGTTGTTGGAGACCAGAACATATGAATTTAAATGTTGTGTCATAGCTGCTGGATGTAAGCAAATGTTTCCTAACATGTTTGCCATATAAACTTTAAAAGATAATATGTATGTGTTGTGTTCACAGCTTGATTGTGCTGCCTCCAAGTGGCCAAAAAAATTAAGTTCATGCAGGTGTATAATTTTTTTGTCACAAGAATTAGTGGTCAGTTGTTGAACGTGAAAATTGATGTATTCATTTATTAATGCAGTATTATATTATATATGTTATATAAAATATAATTCTGCACATTGCACCATCCATCTACTGATGCTTTCAATTACTTATCCTGTTCACAGCTGCAGGGACTGGTATAGTATGCAGTGAGGGTACAGCTTGCTCAAGTCACCATAGGGGTCACTTCTTATCTGTAGTAAACATTAATCAACAGCAATATTGATCCTCTACAACAGCGCTAGATAAATCTTTATTCAGTTCATATTGTTTAGCTTGTTTTGATATCCATCTGTGCATCTAAGTCACTTCATCCCTTCCTCCAGGTGTATTAATGGCGTGAGCGGTCACACAGCCATCCAGTCATGGCGCTGTGGTGGTGCGCCAAGATCCTCTGCAGGTTGGCTGCAGCGTGGTTTCCCCTGCTCTTCTTATCACTGCTGTGGCAAACGGTAAACCTTCTTTGCAGAAGCTCTCAACTTTTTACAGAAGCCAGTGATTGGTTGCTTAAATCATCAAAGCTTGACTGATAAAACTCACTTACAATGTGACAGTCAATCTTAGCAGAGTTTTGCTGACTGTGAAGACAACGTGAAAATGTTGTTGTGTTGATGGAGTCGAATCATTAGGACACCACCCAGTTTCCAGTCAAAGGCCATAGCCATAATGAAGATTGCTGAAGTTATGTGGCTGACATAGAGAGAAAAACACAACATAATGATTGATATATGAATAAAGTATATGTTTTTTCTTTCCTCCAATCTGAGACAATCTTGAATTTAAGATAAGTATTGGCTCTCAGATGCATAAATCAACTTTAAAAATGATGGAATTTGGCACAGGAGGGCACGATTTCAATACACCTGGTCTATTTCATAATAGCCTCAAGTCTATTTATTTCACTTGGTATTGATTTCTTTCCAAACTGTCAGTTACTACACAGGTCTGAACTTATCTGTTTGCCTCTCATTCTTTTATCTTATCTTTTCTGAATTTCTCTTTCACATTTTTCTCTCATTCTGTCGGCTGTGTCCTCCTTCACACCTTCTCTCCGCCCTTGTAGATCTCCCCTGTCTATGCCGCCCCATCTTGCCCACGGACTTGTAGCTGTCCAGGCGTTAAAGAGGTCCACTGTACGTTCAGACACCTCACCACAATACCGAAAACCTTTCCTAAAGACACAGAGAGGCTCAACCTGGGGTAAGACTCAATTACAATGCACAAACATACATCCACACAGAAGCACAGAGACACTGCTGTCAATGCCAGCCCAAGGGGAAGAAAACTAAACACACTACAGGAAATAGTGTGGAATGCGGTGTAGTTAATTTGTCAGAGAAATGTTTTCTTTAACTAACATATTACCCACACTGTCTCAAATAACTCACACACCAAAACACTGAGGCAAGCGGTTTTTGGTTAGTCAGATAGCCTCTTGACTGCTCTTTCAAAACACTGTTTAATAACACGGATCTGGTCGAGCAATTACACTCTTGCCTCAAGAGGTGGGATAATGAAAACATATTGCTGCTTGCCATCGGTGTATTATGTCAACCTGCCTTAAGAACGAAAGAAACCTGTTTCATACCAAAGAGAACAGTCTCATCAGCGAGATAATCTATACGTAGCCTATTGTGCATTTAATTTGAGTCAACCTGCTTTAAACCCACAGGATAAGGCCTTAGCACCAGCATGTAGCACGTGGTACTGAACTGACTCCAGTGGGAATAAATCTCCTAATCACTTCCATGTGGGTCTTTGTATTGTGGATGGAGCTTTCACTGCCCTCCAGCACAGCAGGGAAATAGCCCAGCCTCTGTTTTGTGTATAAGAAACTACTTGGCAAGCAGAGTCCAGAGTTACACTGTTGTTCACACCAGGTTTCCCATTTGCATGTGAGACTCTATTGTGGGAACAGCTATCGCTGCGTTTCAGGTGCATTATATTTGTGCTTAGTGTAGCTGCTCAGCTCTTTACAACTGGTTATAATGCTTTGATGTGATGAAGCATTTCATTAAGTAAATGGTCACAAAAGCTATGCTTTAGTTCAGTCCACAGGAGATAAACTGTCTCCATATGTTTGTCGTACTGTGGGAACAGATATCAGTCCAAATAATACCTTTAACCAAAATAAAATGCATATGATGGATTATACAACCAGCATTACACTGCAGGGATCACAGAAAGTGTGATATTCATATTAAATTACACCACCCACTTAAGGTCAAATTGAATTAAGTAATGGATACCTACAACAAGAGCTTTCTGACCTTTGTTTCATGGCTCTGACTTGAATCATTATGAAGACATATTGCATGGTGGGAAAGCCTCAAAACAATACAGCAAACATAAACAGATGTAAGGAATATAATATATGACAGTGATTGCATGAAAAAGCAAACAAAATGACTGTATGGTTTTCACATGGCAGCAACATTAAGTGAGAGATAAACTGGAGGAAGCCAGAGACATGGAATCAGCTTAAACCTAACCTCTGACTCCATATCTAAAGAGTATGGAGGATGGTGTCTTTTCTTAGCCTCATCAGTGCAAGGACTGAATGAATGAATAAACACTGTGTTTGTCTGCTCTAAAGAAAACCATTAATGTTAGCATGTCCAGCTAATTAGCATACTATCTACAGTCTGTTCTGTTTTTTATTAAATTTGGGAATTTTTCCAGCAACCCCAGCCAAACTTGTTACCAAAACAAAAAAACAAAAAAAACCCAAAAAACATCATATTAGCCAAACTCGGTGGTGAAAATATGACCCGTAAGGCATAAATCTAACCACTGTCTTGTATGTGCAAGTACGTAAGCTTAGCAACCAAACTGTATTAGATTTCCTCATACTAACAAGCTCAACAGAACAGTACAAGAACATTATTGTTTCTTTGTTTTCTTTATCACAAACTGCTGACGATACAGAAGATCCTGGGATTACATCTCGTGGATATCAAGTTCATATTTGACTCACTTTTACAGAATTCTCATTCTGGCCAATATTTCCACCATTGTCAGGTGAAAATATTTAAAACCAGTTGATTATAGCGTTTTGAACTAAATTAAGAGGCTAATGTTAGCTTATTTAACTGACAAAAGCTACCTGTGATAGTTGTTATTTCAGTTGGCAAATGTCAATTAGAAATTAGAGGATAGCTTTTCTACCTCTATCAGAAATGAGGACCAATGTTTCAACCCCCCACCCCACCCCCCACCCCCGCCGAGGCTTAGCAAACAGTCATTTGCAAAAAACGAACACACTGATGTTGCAGTCTGTTTTAGTTTCTTCAGAAGTAGAGCAGACATTTGGAGAGTAACCAAACCTTTAGGGAGCTAACTTTCTAAACATGAGACCACCCGGCTAACTGGGGAGCAGTCCAGGGGGATTTATCTCTAATGCAAAGCTCTTGGTATATGTTCACACCAGGCATGTTTGGAACATCGTATTTACACTCTGGGGCCTGTTTTCCTTTAGTTTGGGTTTAGAGCAGTGATATTTGAATTCAAAAGGAAACTGCTCTAATAAATGCAAGTTCCTGTCCACTTTCAAAGGAACTGTTGTGTCGATTAATCAGTGACACAGAGGATGGTATGGACCACCTACGTGGAACAATCCCAGAAACACAAGGATTTATTGTTGTGATGAGTGTTGACATATAGCCAACTTAGAAAGCTTGGCATAGTGACAGTGAAGCTTCAGTAGGATTTTAATGATTTCTGCATGTGCTCAAATGTGGTACAATAATGATGAATTATGAAAAGGAGCACAGAAACATCTATCTGAATAAAGCTGAAATCAAATAGCTTGGCTTGCGTTCCAAGATCCCTAATCACAACAGATTACAAGATACCAAGACTGTCTAATTAGGGGTGCATTTCTGATTACAAGTTTGGTTCAAGTGTAATTGGGCAGTCCTGAACCTTACAATCTACACAGAAAAGTTCAGTTGTAACTTGAGGCCTCAGGGCCCCACAATGAACGAAACCAAGTGATTGTGGCATTGCGTAACCTCATCTGAAACCTCTTCCCAACCCAACAAAGAGTCAACAAAGAGCTGATTGACTGAATGATTAGTTAACAGAAAACTGATCATCAACTATTTTGATAAGCAGTTAATCACCTGTCACTTTTTTTTTTTTTTTTTTTTTTTTTTTTGCTTTTTCATGCCTTTATTGGATAGGGCAGTCAAGAGAGACAGGAAATGGGGAGGCAGAGAGAGGGGGAATGACACGCAGGAGAGGGCCGTCTGCAGTGAGGACTATAGCCTCAACACATGGGGCGGGTGCTCTACCAACTGAGCTAAACACCGCCCCCACCTATCACTTTTGAAGCAGAAATGCCAAATATTTGATTTACCTTTGCTTTACCTTGTCTTTCAGATTAATGGATTATGTAAATAATAGTTATTTACAGCCCTAACTTCCATTTTTGTAACTTTCCAAAAGATTCAAATTGACAAACATGATTATTAGTTTCACTTATTTCAAGCAAACCGATCCCTTTAGTTGGCAAGTCTACTCTGTCACATTGTCCAGTGTTAGTATGGACCATTATCCATGCATGGGCATAAAAAATTCTATATAATAGCCAATTTATTCATATTACCCTGAAAATTATTGTTGTCAGGGGAGTGAAAGTCCTGGATTTAGATGCTAAACTAAATACAAATCAAAAGTGTCTTAATGAGTTCACTGTAGCTTCAATCTGCCTTGAAATTTACGCGAGTGCCTTGAACCCCTGCACATGGGTGGAATGCAGCAGCTTTCGTTATGGTATAAGAGCAAAGCATGAACACTGCCAGGGTTCACAGTTGAGTTCCCACTGGGGAAACCTACACTAAAAATATATGGATTCATGGCACCAAAAGACACACTGGATGAAAGTGACCACTAAATGATATATTGTGAGCTGGCTGTTTTATTGATGGCAGTGAAAAAACGCAAACTCCAGTATATCCCATATGTGTTCAATTGGGTAGGGATAACTACACCCTGGGAATGTTGCGTGTCTTAAAGTTCGGGAACTCACTACAGGACTGTAGACTCTGTTACAATACTCTGCTGATTCCTGCTGTTGGAAGGCCTGACTGACTGTCATCTGTAAAGCACCGTCAGTCCCAGCCAACAGACCATGTCCTCTGTTGTAGACTCTTTTCCTTTGATGAATAATGTGTTTGGCTCCAGCATCTACTGTTCTATACTGTACTTGGCAATCAGATTGACTCTTTAAGGCATGTCTGTTGAAACCTGAAAACTCCAAGAGAGGTTTTCCACTAACTGTTTGTATTTCGACTGCAGTCATAATTGTGCTGTTAAAATTACCAGTGCCCATTCACACGGACCCCTGCTGCTTTTAAGTGTTATGTTGATGCAGTTTGCAAGAGTGTAAAACTAATATAATAAAAAACCCTGTCTGTACTACATTTTTAAACATATGCCTACTGTACACTGGTGCCATATAAGAAGGCTGTGTTTTCTATGCCCTGCATGTGGTGAACTTTTAAGAATGAAGAAATCATTGGGGGCTCTTAGATTGACTGAGGTCTGTCAGTCATCACATTTTACTTCTTTATATTCATCATTCCTTCCAGCTATCTTTTCCCCTTCATTTGAAAGGTCATGATGACCCTATGTTACTCTTTCAACCTTGTAACTGGTCCTGTTTATTTTCTCTTTTCTAACAGTTACAACAGCCTGACGGAGGTGGAGGGGTCAGAATTCAGGTCACTACGGCAACTGGAAATGCTCATGTTGCATGGCAATGACATTAACACAGTCCACTTTGGGGCGTTTTACAGCCTAAGATCACTACAGGTACTGTTTCAATGTGTGAAATTGTGCATGTCCAAGTATCTTAACCACAGTACCAATGTTTAACTAATCTAAATGTGTCCTCTAAAACTTTACTAGCTTGCATGGGTAAAGGTGGAGAAAAAACATGGGAGCCGTTTCATATATTACCTCTGTTTCTTTTTCCCAAATATGACATTATTTTCTTCTTTGGAGATACACACAACAAAGTGGAAATGATATGTGTAAAAGCATATACAGAAGAAGTGAGTCACAATGGGACTGGCTAACAGCTGAAGAACACCCCGTGTATGTGCAAATCCAAGCCAAATCCAGTCTCCCCTTCCTAAACCACGTTTAAGCCAGTAATTAGTTGCACTTTGATTGCTTGACTAAAAATACATTGAGTCTTATTGGATCCAGATGGGTCCAATCAGACCTAAATTTGCATTTTAAACAGACCAAAGATCAATGCCAATATATCAGAATTGAAAACGAGGCACTGGAACATCCAAGACTCTGTTTGGGTTGGGTTGCGTCCTTGAATTTTTGGAGGAACAGTAGTCTCCAAAGAACCCTAATCTCAAAAAATTAGGATGGGATGCTTTTTTCCTTTGATATTTTTGTTTAAGATAATTGTATATGAAGGTTGTGGTTTTCAGTTTTAATCCTTCTCCTAATTTAATAATTGCTCAAAACAGATATTCAATAAATGTGAGTATAACACAAATTCTTTTGTTTCCAGATCTTGAAGCTGAGTTACAACAAGCTAACATCAGTGAACCCTGGTCTGTTTGAGGGTCTTGTTGGTTTGATCCGTCTCCATCTGGACCATAACCTTATAGACTTTATAGAGCCGTACTCCTTCTCTGGCCTGACCTCCCTAAAACTCCTGCAGCTGGAGGGGAACCTCCTCAAAGAGATCCACCCTCATACCTTCATAACAGTGTCAGTACTAGGAAGTTTTTGGACCTCTGGACTCAAGTAAGAAACAAAACAATATGTGTGAAAATTTGTCTTATTTATGGAAAATTAAAATAACCTTTTTTAAAATAATTAAGGTAATTGAATTCGGTTGCCTTTGATTTAGACAAATGTAGGTCTGGTAGAGACCCCAAATTGCCTGATGAAACTGTTTCACTGCAATTCTGCACACTACATGCAAGAATAGGCCCCATTCCCCTGTCATCCTGCAGACCAATAAATTAAGAAGATCATATAATGTTTTTGTCTCAGACACTTACACCTGTCAGACAATCTATTGGAGCAGCTCCCTGCCGCAGCACTGAAGACTGCTCCCAGGCTCGAGCTTCTCTCTCTTCATGGTAATCCCTGGACCTGTGACTGTCAACTTCACTGGTTGGTTGAATGGAGTTCAAATCATGAGGGTAAGGACACATGAAGGAATTCTCTAAAATTATTTTCTCACATTAGAACTTTATGAGATTTGATACTCCTTACTGTGAGGAAGTAAGGATAGTAATAGTAAATTAATGACTATGTGAAGATTCATATGAGGGGAGCCACAGAACGGTTGGTTAATCAGAAGCTCCTTAAAGACGAATAACAGCTGCCTAATGTGGCTGGGTATTAAGTTAGTTGATCATTCCCTGTGGGTTTGTGACTATAAACAACCCCTTTGACATAACACGTAAAAAAAATACTAGAAATTATTGTATAGAGCAACTGTGTCTTGTTTTTTGGTCACTTGGCATCAGCAGAAACAATCCTTGCCTTTTCAGCATACCAATATACAGGCGTATAGCGATCTTGGTAGGTAATAGGTACTTATTAACACATCCAGGAGTTATGGAGCCATATTATCATTCATTTGGAGTCTTGTTTCTGTCTACCTGGTGAATGTGAATTCAATATCCATGCTCTATTTGCTCTGTGTTTGGTATTCCAGTGCAAATATCTGGCTCTTTAACCGCTAAATGCTCCACTATGTTCACCAGCCAGTCACTAACTGTGCCATTTAGTGTTGGGCAAGTAGTGTACACCAGGCTTTTAGACTCTTGTCACTGAAAACAGTGGCCTGCTGCAGGTGAAAACAATGGTATGACATTAGTGATAGTGAACCAAAAAAGTTAAGCTGTGGCCAGACAGCTTAAGCTGACAACTAAAGCTGTTGAGTGACCTATATGTTGTATGCATTGTTTTACCATTTAACATTTAAACATATATCATTTACATTGTTATTACAAAAGATGCATTACATACATTATAGCAACTTGAAGGAACATTACCTGTCACAATAAAGTGGAGATGGAGCACAAGACACTGGACAACATGAACGCTCCTGCCAAAAAAAATTCATGTCAAACCATTAAATCCTCAAAATGAACATTGCTGTAAATTAATCATCTAGGGGCAAGACATAGTAACTTTAGAACTGGCTGTAATAGCTCTCTATATTTTGAATATATGCACATAAATGTAAAATAGTGTATCTCTGGGTGTGAGACAAGTGTTTTTGATCTGAAGGGGAACATAGCACCAGCAGAAAATGTTGCATGTCTGCCATCCAGCTTCTGCACAGCATATAAAGGACTCAGCTACTCTCATAAAATTGATTGCATTTGCTCCATATGCAATCTGCAATGTTGATTAAATTGTTTACTTTTACCTTACATTTCTTTTCCATCCAGTACTTTTTATGACACATGTGCTTTCATTCATTACTTGGTGACATTTTCACGAATCATCTTTTAAGTCCCATATGGTAGCTGTTTGTATCAGTGCACAAGTTATCATTATGTTTATGGCCTGCTTTGTTTCAAAATTGAGGTATGTGCCTGCCAGAAACTGTATTAGATGCAGGATCCTTGACTGAAACTATTAAATGTTCAATTGATGATTCATGTTTTATCCCCCCCCCCCCCGCTTTCCTATCTGCTATCTGAATTAATTTCTTTCCCTTACTCTTTTTTTACTTACCTTTCCCTCACTGCCCTTACCGTCTTACCCTTTCTCCTCTATCATATGCCTCTCCAATTTTTTCTCCTCCTGCCTTTTTATCTCTCCCTGTCTTCTCTCCCTCTCTTAATCCCAGGTGTTATTAAGTGCAAGAAGGAACGTGGCTCAAGTGAGACTTGCCCCCAGTGCTCCTCTCCTCAACCCCTGAATGGTACTCTCCTGTTAGGTTTAACTCTGGACAAGCTGACCTGTGAACGACCAGCTCTTCGCTCCCCTCTCAAACAATGGGACAATCCTGTGTGGGCTGAATCTGAAGCAGAGCCTGACCTTCCGTACACCCGGGATTTTGAAAAACCTTTGGGCCACCTGACCTTTGTTCTCTCCGACAGCCATGGAAACCATGCTCATGTAGCATGTGATGTGCGCCACCCAGGAGACAGTTCACCTATGACTTGGACTGTAAATTCACATTCACCTGGGGAGTTATCTGTCAATGTATCGCTGGTGACTGTCCTTGAGTGTGAGATTGATCGGGAGACATTGCAAAATCTATGGCAACTGGTTGCATATTACTATGAAAGCCCTGCTGTCTTAGAGAGGGGTCAGCAGAGAGGAAATGCAAGCAGAGTGACCTATCAATATACCCAAGCTGTAAATGAAAATTCCCCATATTTTACAGAATTAAAAGGGCATTTAGTAGCAGATCCCTCATGGCTACTTCAGCCCAGAGTCACTTTGAGGCTCAACAGACAGCAGACAACAACTAAGAAACTGGTGATGGATTTCACCACTTTAATTACCAAACGCATCAACAGTCACAGGGGGCAGGAAGATGACTTTGCTTTTTCCTGGGCACTGATTCGCAGAAGGACAGCCGGGCGGATTCAGACGGCTCTTGAGGGTTCAAAGGTTCGCTTGGAGTGCAGTGTCGACACTTCAAATCCGGAAGTGAAAGTGGAATGGATGCTTCCAGATTTGTCCATTGTGGAAGATGCAAATGATAAAACAGAAATTTCTGAAAGAGGAGAGCTTGTGATTTTAAATGCCACACTGTCTGATTCAGGCCTCTACCACTGTATGGTCAGAACCAAAGCTGGTGTGGATTTGATGCCGTTAAGACTCACCATTAAAGAACTCTCACTTAGCCCCACTGCTTTAAATGGTCAGAAAATTGTAGTTGAAAAAGGACACTCTTTAGCTCTTCCTTGTGATGTGACCTCAGTTCAGCCAAGTCAAATTGTGTGGTACCTGCCCAGAAATCAATTTCTACTCCCGACACAACAGACAAGACGAGCAGAAGTGATGGAAAATGGGACCTTGGTAGTAAGGAAGTTGTCACAAGAAGATGCAGGGGAATACAGCTGCTTAGTCTCAAATCTGTACGGAGTTGACATGCTATCACACATGGTGGAAGTCACAGGAGAAAAGGCCCCTGATAAGTCTAAAGTACAGACAGAAAGAGAGAAGCAGCTCTTACCAGCTGGTGTGGAGGAAGGAGAGGGTTCAGGGGGAGATTACCAGGAAATTACACGTCCATTTGCTACGCAGGTTCCTAAGAGGGTAGGAACACAGCAAAGGAATCCCAATGGATTTTCCAAAAGGATAAGAATTA
This sequence comes from Trachinotus anak, assembly GCF_046630095.1. NCBI lineage: Eukaryota > Metazoa > Chordata > Actinopteri > Carangiformes > Carangidae > Trachinotus > Trachinotus anak. The sequence continues at coordinate 22,864,607 of NW_027273872.1, read as the reverse complement.
AAGACTCAAAAAGAAAACCCAATAAATCTGTTAAGGAATTAGATCCAAATCGTTGGGCAGAGATATTGGCTAAAGCTAATGCTAAACCAAGTGTTGCTCTGCCCACAGAGCAATCACTTGAGGAGCCCAGTACTATAACTACCCAAACAGGTGTACCTAAACCTACTACAACAACTCCCACTACAATTGCTACTTTTACTAACAACCTACCCCATACTACCACCCCTCCTGATATTACAATAGAACTGACAAATGTTGTCATGAACACAGGAGTAATGTCAGAGGCCCATTCAAAAAAAGACAAAAAAGAAAATGTTGGTAAAGACTATGAAATATCAGAGAGTGTGCCACAAGTTTTACAACCAGAGCTTCCAAGAATTATGGAACCATCCCTAGACCATGTTGTTGGGATTACAGAAAAACCTAAATCTATCACAGCCTCTCCTGCTATTGTAACCCCTCAGACAGTTGATCAGTCGAAATATAAGCATGGAGAGGGGAGAAGGAACTACAACCTTGTTCCTGGTCGGTCAAACAGGAGAAGGCCCCCTTATAGACGTAGAAAGCCCCCATTAAGAAGAGTCCATCCGCACCTAAACCCCTTCCACCATCCATTAAACAAGCCCCAAACAACTGTTCCCCCAACAACCACCACACCAACAACAACCACAACCACAACTACTACTACTACAACTACTACAACTACTACAACAACAACACCTGTTCCAACCACTGTGGAAAACCATGAAAATTTAAATGGTGGGTATCAGACAGAGGAAGATGAAGTTGAATATTATGAAGAATATAATTACAATGATAGTGACAGTTTGGATACTAAGGAAGATTTAAACAGTGAAACTCTTCATACCACTCTTGATTCTGAGAAAAGCCTTTCCACATTTCCATCAGTTACACAAAAGGTTTCAGATGTAGTTAGCTCTCCAGGTAGATATAATTTACCCAATCCAAAGACAGTTGTCACTGCAAAGACAGTTAGTACCCCTCGTCCAACTGAAAGGACTGTTGATGAAAAGGAGAAATACACTGTCAACCTAGAGAAATCTGAAAAACCGACATTTGAGATCAGAACACAAACTGAAGAAAAAGGCAGACACAATAAGAATATTGCACAAGAGAGTGAGAGTGAGGTAATAACAGCAACAGAACCGCAAGAAAAACACAAAACAGACAAAGAAGGGAGTGAGAGCATCAAAGAAAAATCTGAAAAAGAGTGGGTTACACAGACCTACAATACAGGGGATAGAATCCAGTTAACGACACAAAATAGACTTATCACTCGACCTTCACTAGAGCAAAATACGCCAACCCAAGCAAGAACTTCATCTTCCAAGGTCATCACTTCACATTCAACCAGAGGGAGAGCAAATGAAGAAATCACACAGGGTGAAGGTAAAGAGGTAACCAAGCCAAGAGTAAAGCCAGAGATTCACAGTTTTCCAATAATGGAGCCAATTCACCCCTGGCTCCACCAGAACAACCAGGGAAAAGGGCCAACTTCCACTTCCAGGGTGACACACACAAATCAGGATAGAAATACAGGAGGACAGGGCAACGTGAATCCAGGCAGACATTCCCAGCCTCCGAGAGTTTCCCCAACCTCTCGCTGGCCTTCACACCACCATCATCATCATCATTACTACCCCCTCTATCCTTCCTGGCCAAGTCAAAGGTCATTTCCTCATTCAAAGCAAGGTAATTTGTAATTATTTCCTTATTAAATGCTATTTTAAAATAAGGATATAATTGATGATTGATAGAAAGTGTAAAAGATAAATAATTAAGAACAACACTATTATATTGACCTGACTTGCTAATATATTTTAAAAAAGCCAAGAGCTTGGTGTTTAAATATGTCACTAACCCTGTTTCACATGCATGGATATGTATTTGATCAAATGTTTACTCACTGTGCCTAGGTCCTGGGTCACACCCTGTATCCACCCATCGACCCTGGCCTCTCCCTCACCCCTGGGCTCAAGGCACAGTAGTCACCAACAGACCAGAAATCACAGCTGAAACAGTCAAACCCACACCTACATCTTCTGGAACAACAGGAAACCTCTCTAATTCACACTTGTCACATCATAATCATCAAAATCATCACATGGGTGGCAGGACCCAAACCAGAGATCAACTCTTTCTATCTAGGCTGAGGAACAGATACAGACAGGTACAATAAGTGTTTTCCAAGAACTCAATTTTTAAAGGGTAACTTTATAAATCAACAATCCACCTATTGAAGAGGCTGAATAAGGAACAATAAATGATCACAAGGTGTAGTAGTGGGTGGTGTCAGTCATGGCTAGTCAGTTCAGCTCTTCACCTCCATCCTCTCCAAAGAAGTAATACCATGTTGCCAAAGTGAAGAAAGAGCTGATGCCCTCTTTAAATTCAAATTTGCATTTATGCAGGTATTTGTCCAGAAAATAAATTATCTGTCCATACCCAGCAACAAACGTCAGGCAAAGTTAGATACAAGATGATGAAGAAATCAAAAGCTAAGATTACTGTGGTTGTTGCTCAAACTCAGGGGTGGAGACCAAAACCATAATTATTAGACTTATATTTATCAGGTGGCCAGAAAAATGGTATCCGCGACAATGCCCCTGATATGGTAGAAGGGTATTGTCTGCTAGCACATAAGCCAGAGGAACTCAGTGAGCTTTGTTACTGCAGTTGCTAATCTATGTGACAAAAGGTGCTTGTTCAACTCCTACTGAGTATCACTCACTCTCTCTGTGTTCATATACTGTATGTGTGTTTAAAAGTGCTGTGGCCTTTACAAGAAATGTTGTATTAACAACACCACTGATGATGCATCAACTCTCAGAGGTGGGATTAAATGCCAGATAAAAGGAAAAAAAACTACAGTCACTGATCATTTTGATGTTGACTTCTCTAGGCACAGCTTGATCGCATCGCTCAGCTAGGGAGGATGGTGACACTGAAACCTCGCGCAAGCCACAACAATCCTCCATCCCCCATCACACCTAAACCCAACATCCCATTCCTGCATAGACCCTACACCCCCAAACCACCAGCAGCCATTGATTCTTACACTTACAACCTGCAACCTCCAAACCTTGCTAAACCTTCATTTTCAACCCCTCGCCCTTACCACCCCACCACCCCTGGGGTTCTGCATGGAGTTCAGTGGCCTGTTGGAGGTAATTGCACAGATATGGGCTATGTATTCATAGTGAACTGTATATTTCAATCAGTAATATGATATTATTTCATGTTTGAATTTCCCCAATTTTGTAGCAGGACGAATCAGCTCTCGGCGGCCCACAGCTGCCCCACCTTTCCCATGGGTGTTGGGAGCTGGAAGTGGTGGGATGAAGCCACGCATCACCACAGTTACCACAGCTAGTGTGTCGGTGCTTGCAGAGAGTGATGTCTTCCTGCACTGCAAAGCAACAGGGAAACCTGAACCTACAATTGCATGGACCAAAGTCTCCACAGGTAAGAGACAAAGAAATGACTGATAATAATTAATATAATATTAAATTAATATAAAATAATTTCATTGGCACCTGAGTCAGATCTGTCAGTTATTATGTCTTTTTTGATATTCAATTATGGATGCCAAAGGCAGAAAGGTGTGCATCTTCCTTCTCTGTTTCCTTTTTAGGTGCTACCATCTCAGCCAACACCAAGCATGGTTCTCGTTTTGAAGTTTTCAAGAATGGAACTTTTGTTATTAAAAACATCCAGCTTCAGGATCGAGGCCAGTATCTCTGCACGGCCCATAACCAGTTTGGATCCGATCGCATAGTCACCACCTTAGCTGTCCAGACTGAGGCACCCAAGATCCAACCACCAAAGTCCCTAGAGATAGCAGTTTACCTAGGGAAAAGTTTGACTTTTGACTGCCTTGCCTCTGGAAAACCACCAGCCCAAATTTCCTGGATTCTTCCTGACAGGACGTTTGTTCGTGAAGTTGGGATTGTACACACACCCCTCTCTCCAGTGTCTCTTCTTCAAAATGGAACCCTGCTAATTACTTTTGCTAATTTCTCCAACAAAGGGGACTATAAATGTATAGCAAGTAATGCAGCAGGTGCTGATACAATTACTTATCATCTCCATGTGGCAGCTCTACCTCCAAGCATCAGAGAAGGAGCAGTGGATACTGTGATCATTCAGCCAGGTATGGTATAGAAATTTGAATTCATACAAACAAAAAGCGACAGTTTTAACAATAAAAAGTTTTCCTCATGATATGGATGGTAAAAAAGTAACAAGTATCTAGACTAATAAAATGTCATCTAACCAGGCAGGAGTGTGTATATCCATTGCTCTGTGAAAGGCGAACCAATGCCTGCTCTGAAATGGATGCTCCCTTCAGGCGTCCATGTCAAGCCATCACAGTTCCTGGGACGCAGGCTGTTTGTCTTCCCGAATGGGACACTGCTTGTGAAGAATATTTTGCCATCTGATGGTGGGAGGTATGTATTAATTTTAGTCAATTTTTAATATAATTCCATCTTTTGGTATGTGCTTGTCAAATGTAGGTTGAATAACAATGTGACTTTGGTGATCCCCTGACTTTTCCTCAAGGTTTCTAGTGTTCTCTTACAATAAATTCAAGTAACTTAGAGCACTGTAGACTTCGTAACATATTTTCCAAAACACTTATCCATTGTCAGCAGTAAAGTTACAGAAATCAGTGATGAAAAGTGACAGTGGAAATTACTTTAATTTCAACCTTGAGGGAGTTCTGATAGCATCAGAATTCTGTGGTCTCCTCCTAGAGCTCCTGGCAGGATATGGCTGAAATTTTATCCTACCAATAAAAGAACAACAGAGCCACACTACAAAGAATCCCTGCTACAGGATCATTTGTCCATTTACTGTGCTTTCCAAGCTCAGAGAAACTGAGAAACACCAATAAAAACTGCAAAGCGCAAAGAAAAACTATGAAATGCAAACCAAAAATAAGAAAAACTAACTAAAAGACAGGTAGCACAGTCATGCTACACATTCAATCACATTTCTTTGCATTTAATATCATAGCTTTTTGACATATTTTGGAATGACAGTGATTTCGGGTTGCAGTTTTTGTTGGATGATGGCTTGCAATCCCACACTTATCATCCATCTGACAAGCACTGTTTCTGCTGAAGCAATACGACACTTTAATCTTACTCAGTTTTAATTTGGATGTACCAACTGTAATTTTCCAGCTTTTAACTTTGAATTTGGACAATAAAAATGCGATACAAAAAATACTTTATTCATGTTCCAAACAAAATTTAAAATTAAACTCAAAGTAATCAGGCTGTTTAAAATGCTTTTCTTTGTCTGAGCTCTTTAGCTGTAACTTTACCACCAGGTTGCAATCAATCTTTTCAAAGGTACGAGTGTTTGGCCACTAACACTGTGGGAATCGCCAAAAGAACTGTGCAGCTAGAGGTGAGGGTAGATTCTCCCTCCCTCTCCCGCCAATCTCCTCCAGCTCCTCTTCCCGTTCCTCCAACTCCTCACCATGCTGTGCCATCCCGCCAACACTCTGTCTCTGCTATGTATGGCTCTGCTGTGTACCTCCACTGCCCAGAGTCTACCGGATCCACAAGAGGTACCATCTGGCAGCTACCCTCAAAGACCATAATGGAGCATCGATATAGGTAACTGAAATTCACGCACCAGTACAACACTGGAAAAATTACAATTGCATTCAAAAGTTGAAGTTGCCATTTAACTTGACTGACTGCTTTAATCTCAACCTCATTTTCTTGCCAATCTGGCTGCAGCCCGGAGAGACCAATTAAAGTTTTCCGTAATGGGACTCTGAGGATTCTTCAGCTAACAGAGCTAGATGGTGGAAATTATCTGTGTGTCTTTCAGCGGCCCAATGGGGAGGACATGGAGCTCTTCCAGGTATGAACAGGACAGATAATGACTTCAGGCGGGTTAATTTTACTGGCAGCTCTTTTCCATTAATCTACATTTAAATTTTGGCGGAGAAAACTTTTTTTTCATTAGGAATCCCTGCTTTGTTAATATTGTTAAGAAGTCTAACATGTATTTACACACTCATTCCATCAGGAGTCAGAAGGGCCTTGATGCAGTTAGAAAAGCACTTTTATTTTGCAATCTTATTACCCTTGTGTCACTCAGTGATCAATACGTGTATGATGTCTGTCTCTGTATTTTCCACATTTTCACTTAAACTTTCTTTCACATGAAACGTTCTTTATTTATTTGTTTTATCAGGTGGAGGTGTTAATGACTGCTCCAAGAATTGAACATGTACGAACTGTGCAGACCAGGGTCACCTTTGGAGAAAATTTCCAGGTAACTATAGGGAGCTAGCTCAAAGTTAAAGTATCATAGGCAGGTTTTCTTGTATATTCTCTCTCTCTATATATATATTTTATGATTTTATGCTTACAAACACATTTCTTCTTATGACAAGACATAAGTATCTGTCCCTTTTTGATCTAGTTTTCAGGTGAATTGTACAGACTGTGCCATTAAAAGGTGCTATATTTACATATTTCATTTTAATATGTCAGTTCTTGTTAACAAGCCCATTGTTAACTGCCATCACCAGCTGTGGTACAGTGGCATTACAGTCTGCTCATGGGATGAGAGACCTGCCTGCAGGCATGGAAACATTAGGCGGGATGAACGGGGCAACAACTGAACATTATAATTAAAGTCCTTACATACAACACTTCATAAATAAATAACTGTCTAAATAAATACTGCATATGAACTAAAGAAAAAGTGTAATTGTTAGAAGGATACGAATCACAACTTCCAGTCAGGACTTTAACAATAAAGTCAGAACGGAAACAGGATGTAGATTGTGATTCGTGGATCATGGATTGCCTTTCTACCCAACCCTTCATTGCCCAACCCTAAATGGGTCTAAATTTCAATTATTTTTCTACTTCATCCATTCATTCACCCTCCTTTGTTTTCCTTTTAGGTGGACTGCGTTGCAACAGGCCTCCCTGATCCAGAAGTTTCCTGGAGTCTTCCAGATGGAACATTAATCAACAATGCCCTTCAATCTGATGACAGCGGCCTTCGCAACCGCCGCTACATTATCTTTGGCAATGGAACTTTACTTCTCCAGCAGATGGGCAAAAAAGACGAAGGTGACTACACCTGCTATGCCAAGAACAAACTGGGCAAAGATGAAAGAAAGGTCAGCGTCAAAGTGGGACCCAATGTTCCAAAGATTAGATTAAAATCACAATCTTTGATAACAGTAAAGTTGGGAGAACCTGCTAAACTGAGTTGTCAAGCAACAGGTGAACCTGTACCAAGTATCATGTGGATCTCACCACGAAATGATGTGATATCAGTGTCATCAGACAAATTTCAGATTATGGATGATGGGACATTAGTGGTGAAAAAGGTAAGACTTGCTGATGAAGGGAAATATGCATGTATGGCACAAAATTCTGCTGGTAATGATGTTAAAAACATGAAACTTGAAGTTGAACCCCAAGAACCATTTATCAATGGCATGAAAGGGAAGAGTACCACTAAGGTTTTGGGTGTTTCCTACCAAACTGTGCTTCTGGATTGCAGAGTGGATGGAAAACCTGAACCAAGTGTCTGGTGGGTTACTCCTTATGGCAACTCACTCACAACACCCTATCTTGGTGGTCGCTTCCAAGTCCACCGAAACGGGAGCTTGGAGCTGAGAGGGGTGAGGAAAACAGATGAAGGGAGGTATATGTGTCTTGCTAAAAACCATCTTGGAGAAACCACACTTTTGGTTGAATTAGATGTGGCATCAATTGCTGAGAAACCTAGCTTTGCTGTTCCTAATATTGAAATCTTACCAATAAAGCAAGATGGTGGGGAATTCATCCTGGAGTGTCCTGCTCGCGGCAAGCCAAACCCAGAGTTTGCATGGGTGCTACCCAATGGGACAATGTTAATGCCTGGTGTTAGACTCCAACGCTTCACCCATCATTTGGGTAATGGAACTCTACGGATCTCTCAACCAGTTGCAACTGATAAGGGAGTGTACCGGTGCCTAGCAAAAAATGTGGCTGGACAAGCAGAAAAACGTTATGCGTTGGAGGCAGGCCGAAAGCCAGTGATCAGAGGATCTACAGGTATGTTTTTGCATCTCAAATGACTTAAGTAGCAATCTCCCCAGTTTGATAAATGGACTAGGGGCATTTTTAAACATACATTTAATTTGCACTAGTCCCAATCACAGGATGAATTGTTAAACTTGTTGCTTATTTCCCTTGGTCTAGTTTCTTTTCACACACACAATAAAAATTCAAATGACCCAGATGTGTCTTTGGTGAAAATGAGAAAGTCCTGAAGAAGGTCTTACCTGCCCAAATATCAAGACATCAATAAACTTCCTTGTTAGTCATAGAATAGACCTTGATTCATTGTCTGTTCATTGATTAGCTGCTAACAATGGTTAATTTCACTCATCAGGGTCAGGTGGAGAACAAACCAATTCAGAATTAGTGTGTGACCAAGGAGAAACTGCGGAGCAGTTGTTTTGGTGTACAACTAAGGATAATTTATGTGTTTAGATCTTCCCAAAAAAAAGTCATATCAAGGGGGAAAACGAACCAGAAACAATACAAGTTTGAAAATGCTCTAAAAGTATCATATAGAATCAATGAATATCACATGGGGTGTATTTTTTGTTGTATCTGTCATTTCAACATGAAATCTATTTAATCTTCCCTTTCAGGTGGGATGAAGATCACTTATGGCCTCAATCTTAAATTGCCTTGTACTGTTGATGGCTGGCCACAGGCATCAATCACGTGGACCCTACCCAATGGCCTTGTTTTAGACAAACCTCAAACCATTGGCCGGGTATCTTTTCTTGCTAATGGGACCCTCCAACTGAGGCAGGTTGCGACCTTTGACAAAGGAACATACATCTGTAAAGCCTTCAACTCTTTTGGTTCATCATCACTATCCTACCCAGTTGCAGTGATGGTTTTCCCACCACGTATAACCAGCATGCTGACCTCAATCACAAGAGTAAACCGGGGATCACCAGTGACATTAAACTGCGTGGCAACTGGTATTCCCAAGCCTGATATTTCATGGACATTGCCTGGACGCACAACATTGGTTCCACATAACCGGTTCACAGTACAGGGAGGGATCCACATGACAGAGGGAGGCAGTCTGGTCATACAGAGCCCTGTGCTCATGAACTCTGGTATTTACAAATGCAACGCGAAAAACGCACTTGGAACAGACTTCAAATCTACATACCTACAAGTAGTCTAAGTGACCACTACAGCCATTCTGTAATAGGGAAATCATTAAGACTGGATCAGGATTTTAATATGCTGTACATGATAAGGATGCTCCAGAGACAGACTCAAAGCTCCCTTACTACAGATGGTTTGAGACACCTTCCACTAAACAATGAAGCTTCAGACATTTACTTCACAATGAACATTCACCTTTTGTAACTGTGTTTTTTTGTTTTAAGGAACAAAAATATTAAAGAAGGCTTTTAGTTTTATATTTTGAACCTTAAAATGTACACTCAGAGCTTTGCATTTTTGCCCATACCCCATAGCTTCCCATACATTACAGTTTGTTAAGATTTTACTTCACAGTACAGTTTAACTTTGAAATGGCATTGTAAATGTTGTTGTACAAGTGTAACAACTTCAGACTGTACTCTCTTGGTATTGATGTATCTAAATGTAATATGCACCCCTTACACGCATATCGTCATTTGTATTCTAGTATAATTACAGTTTACAGTGATATCATTTGTATAAGAAAATAATACTAGAAAACATGAGATACTTCCCCTGCTAAGTTTACAACAAATATTTCATCAAAATTCCACAATGTCACAATTCATCAACAAACAATAATGAATAGTAGGGTGTCATAATTTCCGCATGAGGTCTGTCATAAACTGTTCTACGCATGTGCTTAGGTGCCATATTTTTTTTTGAAAATTTACTGAGCAGATACAAAAACCCCCATTGTTGCTCTAGAGTGTATGTTATATCAGCAAATGAATTATTGTATGTATCAATATCGTTTATTCATGTTCATAATTATGGGAAGGAATAGCTCACAATAATTATGTTGTGAGCTAACAGCTATTAACAGGTGAGAGACACCAATACAGAACAAACGTGCACATAAAAATATGTATGTAATTTATGAGTAGAAAATACAATATACAGGTAATGTATGTGCTCTTATTTTTTTTAACTGTCAATTGCCAGATTTTAGCTACACTAAAACAACAAAGCATGGCTTGATGGCAGAATACAGACTCATAAATTTTACATTAAGCTTCTCTGAAGTTTAGCTGAAGTGTTGAGATCTGATTGCACCAGCATTTAAATTTCCCAGAAAAATCAACTAATTTCAATTGACTTCCTGTGATCAGATGTTGCACACAGAACTGAAGTAAATCTGTTAAATTTTTCAACACTGATCAACTTGATGAACTTTGGCCCACAAATTCACATCGTTAACAAAGCTGTCTTGACAGTGCTGACCTTTGAGGTTTTAGAGAGCTGGAGAGTCTGAAACGGTGGGAGCTGTCACAACTTAAGAGCTGCACTTGTATTTGGGTCTAATTCAATTGCCAAAAAAGAGTCAAAACACACAATAAACAAAGTTAAAGATGGATTTGACTGATTATTTTATTATTAATTTTCTATAGATATTGCAATTATATTGTCATTGTGAATTCTTTTGGACATAATGATTGTCTAGTGTAAATCTGACACTGTGACGCCTCTTAAAAATGTAAAAACAGGATTTTGATCTGTCCGCATGCATCCAAATGTGTATACTGTATGTATGTAAATGCACACTATATTTCACTGTTGGTTTGTGTTCACCAGAATGTGAATGTCCCACTGAGATTCATCTCCAGACAAATAGGTCTTTTAGTGAGGAAGAAGGGAGCTTTGTCAGACACAAGCATTGGGATTGTTCATCACAGTGCAAATGTGTGCGTGTGTTTGTGGTGCGTGTGTGTGAGAAAGAGATTATGTGTGTCTCTTTGAGAAAGACAGTGTGTATGTCTGTGAGGAAGAGATTGTGTCTGTGTATGAAGGATTGTTCTACACAGTGAGTTTGTGAGCCTGAGTGTGTGTGTGCGCGCACAGGAAAGACATTGACTTAGAGAGGGAAAGCGGGACAAGTGTTGGTTTTTCTGTCTGCATTTCAGTCTGATACCAACAGACAGGGAGTGTGCGTACATGTGTATTTTGTTTGTGTGCACAAGTGTGTGTGTGTGTGTGTGCACATTTTGTGTTTTTTTTTTTGTTGTTGTTGCTGTTAGTCAAAATGGAAGCACAGCAGCTCAAACACCCAGCAGCACCTTGTACGGCTACATTTCGTACAGTAAGTAAAACTGATTTCTTTTTCATACCTCCAAAACATCAGCTTTCCAAAAATTAGGAAAAAGCTGTATGCTCTCCTGTAATCAAAAAAATGAACAAATTGGAATCTGCATTAAAAGAGTGGAAGCTCATTGAAGCATGCTATTGAGAGACTGATTACAGGGATGCGAATAATGAGACTGGGAAGAAAGCTGCAACGAATAAAGCTGTTGGTTGCTATGGTTGTTGTTATTTTTAGCCACACTTGCAGCATCACTCTTGGCAATTTCAGTTGATTGGTCAACAACTCTGGTCCAGGTTGAAATACAGTGACTGGAGAGATTGTCAATAAATTGTATTAAGATATTCATGGTCCCTAGTGGACAAATATTCATGACTTTGGTTGTCCTCTCACTTTTCCACTGGTCAGGTGATCATTGGGTTGATATTTCTGTTTTTCAGTGAACTGTCTTGACAGCTATTGGATGGATTGCAATGACATCTGATACAGACATTTGATCAAGTGCTAGCATCAGGCCAAAATGTTAAGTTGTCCAATACTCTGGGTTATGACCAACAAATTGAATGACATTCCTACCAGCCTCAGTTGAACTTAATGTTTAGTGCTAATTATGTAAAAAGTAGCGTATTAACATGCTAATCTAAAGTGGTGAACATGGTAAACAATGCAAAATTGTGACATTGTCATTGCCCGATCTGTGCTGGAACCTGATTGGTTCTCCACGTGTGAAAAGGATGTTAGCAGTTAGCTAGCATAGGTGAAGCCTCACAGATGCCTCTAGACTTTCAGTCAAGATGGAGATGAGATTACTTTTCGCTGCTTTTATCACCATTAATAACTCATAATTCAGCAGTTTGACCTCATTCATTTGCAAATACTCTGCATTTTGACTTAAAAACTCCCAAATCTGCAAGAAGAACTGATGTAACCAGCTATCTTTTCGTTGTAAACATCAATGATTTCACCCTTCAACATTCTCCTTGATGCCTTTAAGCAAGACAATGAATCAGAAGAAAAGCGGCTGTTCTGCTCATTACACTGCTACCAATGCAAGTAGATTTAACAGATGCAATGTCAAAGTAGCCTTTGATAATCTACATATCAGGAATTCTGTTTGTCCAGTTTCAGCTGGGACTGTTCTCTTTGTTTGATACCTGTAAAGAGCAAACCAACATAAGATGTTTCAAAGTGTCTGTGTTTGCACTGTGCTGGTTATTCCTCTAGTTCTTGTTTGCTTATACCCAACAGTCCACTCTCTCAGTCAGGCAGACAGGCTGGTATTAATTCTGCATCAAATCATGGCTGCTTGGAAGGAAAAAAAACTGAGGATGTACGATAATAACTCATGTGGGGAAAACTCTGCATAATCTCATAAGGAAAAAATGTGTGAAAAATAAACACCAGTATATATTTTCTGGTGACTTCCTGGTATTCGTGTTATTTATATTACTTTTAACAGAGAAACTAATCAGCCCTGGAATCTGGCAACATTGCAGTCCTCTGCATTACGGCCATGTTGGTTTATGGAATGTGATAATATGACCAGCCGATCAGATCACATGACTTGGTGGTGTGAGAAAATCTGTTTCACTTTCTCTCTGTTACAGCCCAAGGAGAAATGTTTTACCAACAGCTATGGTTTATTTATTATCAGTATTTCAACTGCGTCACATTTTCATACTACTATTTTTTTAATTAAATATTTTTAGTATATTATCTGAAATCTGAATATTTCATGATGTTAGTAGATTATAGTATCATAGTAGAGAGAGAGAGAGAGAGAAAGAGAGAGAGTAGATTATAGTATAGAAATGGTATTTAAAGTGTCTAAAGTAAAAACATGTGTTCCACAGTGGGTGATATATTACTATACTGTATATGACATCATTATATTGTTAATACTGATGCATTGTTGGGTAAGCAGCATTTTACTGTTGTAGCTGGTCAAGGTTCTGCAAGCGTAGACCCTGTTGAATATCTCCTTCATAGCTGTAGGTAGTTCAGGGCCTCCTCCAAACTCACAAAATAAATCTGAGGGCCATAATACGAGTAAAGGAGTAGGAAATAAGAAAAACAAAGCTCAGCTACACAAATTCATTACTAATTATCATCAATATATTTTTGATTAATAAATTAATAATTTTTGATTATATTAATACTTTTACTATTTGTAAAATAGTGGATAATTTTACCTCTTTGGCCTGGGAGAGTTATTGAAATGAAACCAATTGAAGAACTGTTTGAGGGAACTGCTAACATTGGGTCACAACAAGAAAACTCTTTTGTTAACAGTCAAAACAATATGTGATTGAGAACTAACACAAATCAAGTCAAATAGACTACAGTTGCCTCAATATTATACATAAGCACAGTAAATGTACATGGTTGCTTTCTACCACTTGTGTGTCTGTGGGACTCAGTAATGAGCTCATGCAGTGACACTGTTATGCTTAACAGGTCTTTATGGCATTAGTATACAATTTCCATAATATTTATATAGAGATGAGTCACTGGTGAGTTTGTAGTAATCTTATGTAACTCACTTATGTTGATCTTCCCTTGTACCACAATTACATTTTACTCTAATTTCTGCAGGTAATTTATTGTCCATAATAGCATCTGGTAGACATCAAAAAAATAACTCATTAGGATATACTACACAGTTTTCTTTTGGTATTTATTTGGCCTCTTATTAGCCAACAAATCTTAAAGGAAAAATAAAACTTTATAAATGTTGTTTTTCTGTATTTTCTAATGCTTCTCCCTTTAAGGCCACAGTCAGCTGCTGAAAGAGAGCATCGCTGGTATTGTTGCTCCTCTGGTCTCCTCCTTCCTTCCTCGTCCTTTCCCCTCCCTTCACTCATACATCCATCCATCCACCCCCTCTCCTCTTCACACACGCACACCGATTTGCGCATCGCCTCCTCCGGCATAATGACCAACGATTCTCCGGAGGAGGAGACCCGAGCTCCGGGCGGCGGCGGCGGAGGAGGAGGAGGAGGTGGGAGAGGAATCGCACAAAGAAACCGAGCGGACGACAATGTCACCATCCTGACATCCTCCATGGATTTCCACAGAGCCAGCCGGAGCCGAGCCAGCAGCAACATCGATGCCGCCCCGAGCCTCACATCCTCCGTGGATCTGAGCACCTCCTCCCTAGAGCTGAGCATCCAGACCCGGATCTTCAAGATCATAGTCATCGGGGACTCCAACGTGGGGAAGACCTGCCTCACCTTCCGTTTCACCGGAGGAAGCTTCCCCGATAAGACCGAAGCCACAATCGGGGTGGATTTCAGGGAGAAGGCGGTGGAGATTGAAGGGGAGACCATCAAGGTAAAAGCAACAGCGGCTGGATGTTGATGAGTGGTGTTTCCCCACTCCCACTCCCACTCCCTCCTCCTCCTCTTCTTTTCTTTTTGTTGATCAGCTGCAGCTGTAAGTCTGCCAGTGGATCACACAGGGCCTGTTCTTTCATTTTATCCCCGCACTGAAACAACAGACTACATCTCACAGCACTTAATATCTTTAGAGCCATTTCACCATTTAAAATGTTCTGCAGATACATGCTGGAGAAAAGCAACACAATGGGGGAAACACAGGCTTTGTCTTGTGAACATCAGTCCAAAGACAGACAGCAAGATGATGAATAATATTTACTGTCTGTTTCTGCTTTGACAGTTGAACACTAGCATTTTATTCATTCTTTATGTTTATAAAAGCTCTACGAATTCTGTCAAAACTCTAGCTTTTGACAAACCAGCACAAATTGACAGATGTGTTGCCCTAAACTGCATGAAAACATTGTACTGAGAAACAGGGTGCTGAGACAGTAAATATCTGTAATCCCAGACAAGTCTCAAGGCACCTGTCGGGCTCCAGCACCCTCATAAATAGCCACCCATCCATTGTTATTGTTGTAAAATGTGTGATGTAAGTTCTGCGGCTGTAATGAAGAGTGTGTATCTTTGTGAGCCACACATTCTATGCAAGTAAAACCAACAGCAGTAGAAATGTAGGCCATCATACTGTATTAGCACCCTGGTAATTGCTGAATTAAATTTTAATGATCTCCACGATTTGTTTTAGGACTAGATACTGGCAGATGTAGCAGGATAAACATAAGTGCAGCAGTATGATAACAGGCTAATTGAAGTATCGTGATAGGATGGATACTGACGTCTTCATTCATTCATTTGGATGATCTGCGACTAAATATTATTCTTTTGAGATTTCTTATTCTGGTGTGTCATGTACACATCTTCCTGACCCCCTCCTCAGTGTACATGGAGCCACTAGGGTAAACACACAGGTTATACACACCATGAATGTGTATGAGCCCCCCCCACACACACACACTTTCTGTCTCAGTGGAGCAGCCTGTCTGCAACCTCCACATGTCCCCTAATGCTGACTCACAAACACACTCACACAAACACTGCACACTCCGCCTATTAGGTCAGCGTATCTGAATCACTGAAGTTGTCCTCAGAAGGCATGTCATACACGCTCAGTATGATCAGCAATGCGAGAAAATCGAAATGTCACTCCTTCCATATGTATACGAAACTAATGTAACTGATTCTGTGCTTCATTATTTGCGACTGTTTTCTGCACTATTAGCATCTGGCTCAGACCTGGTTGGGTCATGTTGGTGACTGTTGGTAGAGTCCATCAAGATGGAGCAAAAAGTAAAGATTTTGTGATCCACATTAAGCCTGTTCAGGTAATTAACTCTTGTGCTGCAGCTGCTGTGAGTACAGGCGTTGTCCTCTTCTTTTTCTTGAAGATAACCTTTATACTCCTTGAAATCTATTTTTTTTTAATCCTTGGAAATGTGTTTTTTTGACATGCTAACAGTGTGACAGTGGAGGGTGATATTTATTATCCATGTGTCTATCCATCTGATGTAGAGCTAAATATCTTGATGACTTCAGGTCAAATAGCCATTACTATTGCTTTTGATATTTATGGTCCCCAGAGGATGACTCCTAATGTTTATTCTGTTGTCATCATCAGGACACAATTTCCACTTGCACACAAGAGTTATCATATTTGTTTGCCATGAAATCACCACATTTACACTCACAAGGACAATATGACCTTTTAATTATGATGATCATGAACCCACAGATCTTTCAGGTATTAGGATGAAGTCTCTAGAGCTGCTGGAGCAATCTAGACTTAAAGTGATAGTTTGGGTTATTTGACGTTGGGGTGGGTGAGGTACTTTTTTTTTAATCAATAGTCAGTGTGCATTACCTTCAGTAAATCTGTGTCAGTGTGGTCCCAGTGCAGAAAAGCAGCCAGGAGCACCGGCACAGATGCTGAGCAATGAGCTGCTGTGAACGGGGTCATCTGCAAAAACATGTTTTAGTCACTTTAAAAAATACCCACAGAAAAAAAGCTAATATCAGTTTAAGTGTTTGCTTTATTTTGAATGTTTTCATTGCCTAATCTTGCTGCCAAACAGTCCTTTGCTTTGGGCCTACATTTTTTCAACTGTTGAACTACAGTATTCCTACGCATAGGCCCACCTACGCTCAGCTCTGTCCTAGATAAAGCAGTGAAAATATTCAAAATAAAGCATATAAAACAAATAAAACATACACTTCAACTGATATTCACTTTTTTCTGTGGGTATTATTTAAAGTGGATAAAACACGTTTTTACAGATGACCCCATCCACAGCAGCAGTGACTGCTCCTCCACACTGGGGTCACACTGATCCGAATCTGCTGCAGGTAACACACTGACTATAGATAAGTACCTCACACAACCCCATGTCAAAGAACCCAGACTATCACTTTAAGGCCCCTTCATGCTGTGGGATTTTGGCCTGTCTGAGATGTAAGTTGACATGCGTGTGAGGAATGTGGTAAAGTCTGTACACATCAATCCAAACTGATGGTCCTAGATCTCACTGAGACACATCCAACAACGGCTGATTTGGAGCTCTGGCGATGAGAGACTGTGTCAAAAATTTTTGATCCAATTCTCACAGTGTGACTGCTGCCACAACCCACGTCCCCAAACCAACCAAGCAGAAAATAACATGAAATGACTGCGTCGGCCAACACAACATTTCATAGGTGCCATGTTTTGGATAAAACTTTAAGGAAAAAACATATGCCCACACACACAAACCAAAACAGTGGTGGTGACAGAAAAAAGGCGTTTGTGGGACTCCGGGCTGTGAGCAGCGCAGATAAATGATGCGAGATGAAGACCAGCCTCTCCTCACATATTCTTGCCTTATTTAGATTGTAGCGCTACATTTTACCACACATCCATCGCACAATCTGACATCCCTCAAAGTGATCGCAACCAAATTTAATACCCATCTTGCACAAGGTGACATGCAACAAACTTACACAATTGTTGCAGTCGCACAGTTTAAGAACGCCTTTAAAAGTAAACCTGGATTTATTTGGAGATATGACACTTTTGAATAAAGGATTTATTTTATTTGATCATTTGTCATATAACCGGCGACTGTAGAGTGACAACTGAAGGTTTACGAGCAGACTGGGTTTTTAGATCCAGTTGGCTCCAGCAGATCAGAGTTAGGAAGCTAAAATCTTGTGTATTTGTGTCATCCTGGTGGTGATTTTATTGCTTTTACAGTGGGGTCTTTTACTGGTGCAGTTGGGCTTTTAAGAACAAATGTCTTCGCAGCATGGGTCAAAATTTCACCCACAGTGTATGTGTAGTGTAACAGGATTTACCAATTATTAAAATTCACTCTAAACTCATATTAACTGTGCATGGATTTATGTTGTAACTGCGTGACACTTTTCTGTAGTCCTCTGGCAGGTGAATAAAAGTAGCACACTGACAGTCAGCAACAAATGTTGTGAGCTACAGAGGGCTATAAATAGCAGAGCAGAGCACTAAGTATAGATTTGTAGAGTGTCAAATAAATATTAATGCTTCTCAAGTTTGCACAACATACAGCCAAGATATCTAACAAAATAAAAAATGTACTGTGAGTTTATTAAGATTTTACTTATTTTTAAGCATTTAGGTTTGGTTTGAAAGGCACGGTTTCAAATTGGATGGATGGTCGTGGTTGGTCAATGGTTTTAAATTAAGGGCTGTTCAAAAAAGCTTTGATGCTATGAGCGGCACTGATGCAGCATTCAACCTATGATGCTAAATAGCCAGGCTTGTCCTTTCAAATGCTAATAGCAGATCATTTACTGGTCTTTTTTTACGCTGCAGGCCTGGGCTGAGTGTTGGGAGACATCCATGCTGATATACAAAGTGCTACTGGTTACACAGTTTAGAGAAACATTCAGAAAACTGACTTTTAGACGCATGTTGTAGCTGACTCAGCATGAATCATTTTTACTCAATCTGCAATCTAAAATGATTGAATTTCTTTTTTCGGAGAAATCAATGTCAGTACTTGTCATGTGCAGAGGTGGAAAATAGTACTCAGTTCCTCTTTGTCCCTGTGGTTAAATCTGATGCAATTTAGGAATTATACTGCTGAAGAGCAGCGCCATATGGTCCACAGGAGTACTAGCTCAGGAATAAGATAAATCTGACCGTATACTCCAAACAGCTATAGAACACTGTGCCGGATGCAAACACCACTATATTTAGCTACATGATTTCAAGTCAATTATTTGAGGGCAGTGAATAGAATTTTATAAACTTGTGTACAATGTAGTCATATTTCCAAATGTGTTGCTTTTATTTTGGTTTCAACCTCACAATTGTGCCAGTATCACTTCTTTAATTTTGGAATACACTGCACTTCACTTATTGTATACAGCACAGAGTAGACCTGCCTGAGGCCTTTGTTAATGATTAAGCAGGAAAGTCTACTGTGCTACAGAGCAGTTGTCTCCTGAGACCCTTTACCCGGGATTATCTGAGCACTCTTTCCTGTTGACATAGCACAACACCAGATATCAGTTCTTGTAAAGCCTTATAGGCTTAGACAACTCTCCATCTGTGGATGCATACATGTTTTTTCATTCTGATTGATGATTTAATACAGTCTGGTGTTTACATGCACCGATGCGTGTAATCGAGTAGCTATGTGATATTTGAGAAAATGATACCATGCATTTGTTTAATCTGAGAGCTGCAAACATGAAGAGAATGCAGTTTAGGGACTTTGTTGTGTCTTTCTCACTTATGTCAACCTCATTCTGTGATTAACTGCTAGATCGCTTTCTTTTTAACTATCATCAAAATACAGACTTAGCTCACCTATCTCCACAGGTGCAGGTATGGGACACAGCAGGCCAAGAGCGCTTTCGCAAATCCATGGTGGAGCACTACTATCGCAATGTCCATGCAGTGGTGTTTGTTTATGACGTCACCAAGATGGCTTCCTTCCGCAACCTGCAGACATGGATAGAGGTCGGTAGCTGGCTCAACACATTGTAAAACAACTACTTTAAATAGTATTGTTAGTTTGAAAAGGGTTGACTGAGCACTCTTTAAACTGCTCACCACAACCCAATGTTTTTCCTCAGAGACACTACTTGGCACCATGAGCGCAATCAGCATCTCTCCAGTGCCTAGTGTCTGCCTTTCCTCAAACTATTTATTACTCGTGGGTTGTCAGTGTGATGTTTCCATCACAAAACATGGTTTACTACTCATAATGCTAGTGCTATAACAACTGCAGCCACTGCTGTGAGTAACCCAACAAAGCTCCAACTCATCCAGGGGTGCACTGTGGCTTCACTTAGAAAATGAGTTATTCCAAGTGGTTTGTGTTGTTGTGTATGTAGGGACTTTTCAAAAAGGAAAAAATAATTAAATCCTAGTGTCAATATGCACATTTGTTAAAATTGAGGTTTTCATCCTTTAAAAAAAAAAAAAATTATATCCACTCTAGGCTTGGGCCAATATTCAATAATATTGAATATCACAATATTTGGGCTGGACTGTGGAGATATGAAATTGTGGATATTGCCCAAGCTTAGTCCACACAAGCACTGTTTTTAATAAAAGAAACAGTCCACATGAAAATGCAAAAACACGCAGTGACGAGAATGCTAAATATTTGTAGCAGTTTGTTAGCATAGTAAATCAGATATAAGCAAATCTACAGGCTATGTAGTTCCTTTTTAATTGGATGAATCTATTCTATTAGTATCAAAGTTGGATTGTATGATGCCTATGCAGTGAAATCCAAAGGTCAAAGGTCAAGGCCAATGTGACCTCACAAAGCAAGTTTTTGGCCAAAACTCACGAATTAATGCATTGATTATAACAAAATTTCATACAAATCTCTAATAGGATAAAATGATAAAGTGATGACATTTTATATCCAAAAGGTCAAAGGTCAGCTTCATTGTGGCATCATAATGTTCTGCAAATAATGCACTTAATGCCTTTTATTAAATTGCTTCAAAGTCTTTACTGCATATATTATATGAGTTTAGACAGATACTGATGTAAACTACAACTTGGCAGGTTGGTGGAGTGATACAACCATGAGGCGGTAATTCACTGAACTGCAGAGAACGGGAACATTGCAGCCGTTCTGGCACCAGTTGGTTCACACTGCAGTTGTTTTCGCCAAGTGTGACATATTGTCGGTGTCACAAATTCCTCTTAATTACAGCTAAGAGGCCAGTTTGTAATGTTTTTTACCCTCTCTGTTGCTATATTTCTGGTCGTTATGATATCATAGAGACATGGTCATAGTTTATAAAGCTACATTTTGTTCTGTTCCAGGAGTGTAATGGCCATCGGGTCTCAGCATCAGTACCTCGAGTCCTGGTGGGAAACAAGTGTGACCTTGTGGACCAAATACAGGTTAGTGCAGAACCACAATAGATTATGATACTTTATTTACATTCCTAAATTTGATTAGGGTTTACAAGCAAACACTGGTGCTTTCCCAGGTGCCCTCAAATATGGCCTTGAAGTTTGCTGACTCCCACAACATGCTGCTGTTCGAGACATCGGCCAAGGACCCTCGGGAGAGTCAGAATGTCAATTCTATCTTCATGTCCCTGGCCTGCCGCCTGAAGGCCCAGAAATCCCTGCTTTACAGAGACGTGGAGAGAGAGGACGGCAGAGTGCGACTCACACAAGAGACTGGAACAAAGAGTAATTGTCCTTGTTGAGGAAAAGGAGGAGTGGGAGGCATAATGGAAGAGAGAAGAGTAACTGTACATGTCAAGGAAGAGGAGGAGAGGGATGATGGGAGAGTGAGGCTAAAACAAGTCTTTTAAATTAAGTGCAACTTTTCTAGTTTAGGTTGATGATAGTGGGGGTGAGACTGACACTAAAATAAATGTGTTTTAAGGAAGAGGGGGAGAATAGTGAGAAGTTAAAGCTTGTGTAAGGGGCTGAAAAATCATCAATGTTTGTGTTCTTGAGGATGAGGAAAGAGAATGGTGAGGATAGAAGGTGACACATTTATTAACAATTCAGAAATTAGACAATGTTGCCTTTTAGGCATAGTGTGGAAATTCTTACATTTTTCAAACATAAACACAATCCCAGTAAATATACTTTCTGTGGGCCTAGTGCACAGGCAAACATTACACTATAAACATATGAGTCATTGTGGATCCACAACAAACTGAAACCAGCCCTGGGTTGGTGTTTATTTATTAACACCAACATCCTGACGCACCGTATCAGAACTCATATTTCACAGTCTCATTTCTTGCTGTCTGACAGATTGATTTTCAACCACATCCTATCTGAAAGAGGCATTTCCTGGCCTTTTTCTGCTGCCTTTAAAAGCTGCCTGATTCCTGGTTTTAATGAACCAGTCAAACAAAAGTAGCATAGAGGTTTAAGTCTTATTAAGTCTTTTAACCACTCGAGATGAATCTTGGTTTATTCAACTAAGCAAACACTCTGACAGCCTCTTGGGTGGACTATTTGAAAGGATGAATTAGACTCTTTTGGTCTCATTATTTTAACATACTGCATATATACCCTTAACAAGTAAGACAGTTGACTTAAAATCACTGTGAGATCATAAATAAATGTGAAAGGTGAGAATATATGTTGGGTAAAATAGGGGACAAAAAAGGTGAGCTCAAAGGACTTACAATAAGACCTTGAGAACAAGGTCTCCTGAAACCGGCCCATCTAGAGGTTGTCAGGCAGCATGTCAAATATTGATTTAGAGGCTTCAAGATCCTCTTTCCCTTATGCAGGAGAAATGCACTCTCTTTCAACTAGGGGCCATCGTGGCAAGGCTCCTCTTTCTCATCTAATCCTGTTGTAAACATATCCTCTCCATGTTTTCCCTGTGGCAGAGTGGCTTATCCAGCTTCCCTTTGTGTGTAAATGCAGAAACATCCAGTCTTCGCCATGTGTGACTTTGAGATAGCCAGTTGGCTCTCTCTCAGTCTTCTTATGCTCAGCAATTCTACAGTCTGTAATAAACATTTTCAAGGTAAAGGCCTTTTGTCTTAGATGATGTGCTTTCTACAGTATCACTGCCTCCAGTTTCAAAGAGGAGAAGAAAAGTGACAGAAAACTGTGACCCCTGTATAGATAATGGAGATCTTTTTACTGCTACACAGCCTGAGCCAGGATAGTATGAGTGGACTATTGTGCTTGGCTTCTTTGTAAAGGAATGAGTCCAGGAGTATCCGTGCCATGGATGATACAGGCTACACGAAGAACTGTAGAAAGCCATATTCATTCATCACTGTACACATAGATACAGTATGTATTACAGGAGGTACTTCCCATCTAGGTTGTGGGTGGAAGAACACACTGTACACAACTTAGTTTTGGAGCCATGAAGCCTTTGTGTAGTAAGGCATCAGTCCATAAGCCTGACTGTGATGCTGCCAATTTGCTATAGCAGCACATTCACCCTAATTTAACGTTGTAGCCTACTTCTCAGCAATGCTATTAATATATTTGGATGACATATGTAAGAAAAAAAAAAAAATCAGATCAGTGAGCATTTAAAGCCAGTGTTCCCTCCAAGCTGACAGTATGGTGACCTAATTATTTCAACACATTGAGCAATTCAAACACTGTGCAAATCCAGAGAGCTATTGTCTGAGGTGTATCAGGTTCTGTTGATCTTTATTCCAGAACTCGTAACTGTTTTTCATCATTTTAATTAGTTCTTATATTAATAGCAGCAGGATCAAACAGCTGTTACGAGCGAATCAAATGACATTACTGAAAAAAAAAAAAAAAAACAGGAAGAACTCTATTCATTCTCATTGTACGGGCAAATCTGTGATTTGAAAAGGAGATTTTAACTTTCATACATTCAACCCAGAGCCATAGTTTCAACAAGAAAAGAACACAAAAACTAGGACAACCATTTACCCACTTTATAAACCGCTTATTCTGTTCAGGGTTGTAGGTGGCTGGATCATATCCCAGCACATAATACGAGAGAGGAGGGGTACAGCCTACAACTTTTTGTCTGTTAACAAATATCTATGGCTCTGTCTATCATTAGGTTAGCATAATGTGGCTAATTTTGTTGCTAAAATGCAAGTAAGATGATTGTACTAGCTTAATGGGAAGAAAAATGTGGAAGAATGTGCCTGCATTTCCTTCATAAACTTAACAGATCTGAATAAAATGACATTTGACTTTTTTTCAGATGACTGAAAAAAAAATTAAGTTATTTTTTGTTTTCAGGTTTTCACCTGAAGACAATCCTGTTGTATTAACTTTATAATAGTTTAGAAATGTGATTTATTGTACAATAAATAAATAAATGTATTGGTTATCACTACAATTGCAATTACATATTCTCCACATCACATTAAGCTTCATCTCAACTTTTTTTTTCAAGCATTTGAAATCACTGCAAATGTATATTTTACACAGATCCAAAAGCTAAGAATACAAATGTACAGTATGTATGCTTGGCTTCCCTTTTAGCTGTACATGTATTTTGTCTGTTCAATTGTTTCCTTCTTTATTTGTTACTTTTTGATAACCAGTATTTGCTCTTAAAGAGAGGCCTTGACATTTTGAAATTTAGTCTGGTATTTTTATTTATCTGTTTGAGAAAAGTTACCATATGTGAAATTTACATAATGTTAACACAGCTGAAAGGAGACTGGTATTTGCAGCTGGTTAGCATTATTATATTTTCATTACAACTTCCTATCCTATTGTGGTTTTCAAGACTTGTCAATGTTTTTGGGTTTTTTTTTTTTGGTATTAAATATTACAATATTGTAAAATGTATTCAGGTCGGTGGAGAAATTCTCTTTCCCCTCCACAGGGAAATCACTTCTGTCACATTAAGCACAATGGGGCATTAAAGTAATAAAAAACCATATGTCAATAAATATTTACTAAATATAAAACTTAAGTCATGCATGAATCCCAAACATAAGGAGGAAAAGAAAATTCATTCTCATGTTCTCATGGGTCCTCTCCATTTGCTTTTATATGTCTCTGCAACACTAGCCTGACTGGTTTTGGCAGATAATAATATTAAATATATTAGATAATATTAGATAATAATATTGCTATTCTAAAGTTTTTTGAAAATTAAAAAGCATCTCTTATATTTGGTTATAAATTACTGTGACTTAGATGTTAAAGATGGACAAACATTTACATATACATTTATGAAAATACATCTAAACTTTTTCATTCTCACTTCAATGTGTCTTTCAACGTGTGGGTACACATAGTGTAGCTAGGCCACCTTTACCAACAGTGTGACCCAGGTCAAAGGGCCTGTCAGACCGGCCTTTCAGAGCCGTCACAGCAACATAAAACATGGAGAAGGTGAAGAATCATACTCCCAGGTAGGTTTTGCCAGTTTATGCTCCATTAAGCTTAATGTGACTCCAGGGAGCTAAGAGGTCTGGGATGGGTCAGTCACAAAACAGCAGCCCTTGCTCAAAGATACTTCAGCAGGATGGATGCTTGTTAACACAGAGGTTTGAACTATCATCCTATGTAGTCAGTACCACAGAATATTGTCCTGCTCCAGCATAAACAAAAACACTTCAGATTAAATGTCAAAATACCAAGTTACTCCTTTGACAAAAGCCTTAAAAGTGGTGTTACTTGATTTTGTGATGTTACAATTTGATTATAATTGTTAAATCTGAGAAGATAATGTTTTGGGGCTGTGAGTTTACTATTGTTTTGGACTGTATCAGATTGTCGTCAACTTCTTTGTTGTTGTTACAATCTCACAAAGGGACTTCTGATAAAACTGCTGAAGAAGCTTCACTTGACTCAAAGCCTCATTCTTCGGAGACATGTTCAGTCACTCTGCACAAAACTATACATAATGAGGTTTTCAGTAACATGCCTGTTTTGGCCATCTACTAATTTGTTTCCTGACAGAGGTATTTACTGTTAGCATCTGTTTCCCTCCTACACAAAGGAACTTAAGATTTCATATCTGTTTTTCTGTTCACATAGTCTCTTTGTCTCTGCTCTGTATCTTATTTCACCCACCATGTGTCACCGTGCTTCTACTGCCCTCTAATTCTATTTCTGTCCTGATCTTTCTATAGTTGATCCCTTTAAGTCCTCCTATGCCTGTCTCATATCTCACTGTCAGGGCCTCAGTGACCTCTACCACTTTCAGTTTCTTTCTCCTTCTCTGCCTCCATATGTTATTGTGCTTGCATTAGTCTGTCTACTCATCTGTCCCCGTCTTTCTTTCTCTCTCCAAACATGTGGCTTGTGGCTGCTCCTTGTCTTTGGCTAGAAAATTTAATTCTCAAGCAGATCAGGTCCATTAATGGATAGAGCAGATGAGTGCTGCTGAATGCTTAGTGTTTTAAGACCAGAAAAGCAAAACACAAGATGTTATATTTCATTCAATGCTCCTCTTGATATTGACTCTGCATGACTTTGAAAGAACATTAAAAGTAAAGCGGCTCTGTCCAAGTTAAAAAAACAAAACAAAAAAAAAAAAACAAAAAACAAAACTATTACCAGTTGTTAATGGCATATCTACCTGCTTAATTATTTAACGATTCTTGAGACAAGCTGCATGTAAGGATGTCTTTAGGCATTAAAATGTGCAATCACATCCGGAAAAAAAAAGTGTTTTAAGGTTGTTATGAATTGAATTGATGAGATATTCCAGAAAATCTGGATGTTTTTGTGTTGAAACATACCTTGTTGTGAATGATGTGCTTTCAGCTATCATGAGACAAGACATCTGACTGGAAACATACCATTAGTGATTTTAATACCAAAAAACTTGAATGAATAAATTATCAAACTGTGAAAAAGTGTAGGGCAATCTACAAAACTGTTCCAATAGAAATAATAATACATCAAATTTTGTGATTAATTCATAAAAGAGCTCCAGTGACAAGTGAATACAATCAAATATCTTATGAACCAAACCTGAGGCAGATGTGAGAAATAACTGATTAATGAATCTTAAATGATCGCTGTTCCAGGTTCTGAAACTGTGTGTAGTTTATATATATATATATATATATATATATATATATATATATATATATATATATATATGTATATTAGCTGGGATTGAAGAGTTAAGCATAATCCCAAGAGAATCCAATAGTCATTCAAATAAAAACGGTATTTTCCCAATAGGCAAATGCCTTTCTTTCATTTTTGTGAATACACAATTCAATAATAAAGATGGTGTGTAAAGAGTAAGTTAGATATGCTGTTTCCACTGCCTCGGGGCCTGTGGTTATGGTTAATATGGTTAATATAGTGCTTGAATAATATTATCTGTTTTGGGAACTGGAATGAGGTTCATTCCAGGATAAAGGCAACGCTGGTTTTTGTTTAGATGAATTGTCCTGCTATGTGAAATCGGCATTCCCATTTATCACCTGTGGAGAGCAGCAATAGGCATAGATGAGTGTAAGCTGCTTGGCTTTCAGTAGAGGAAGAAGGTGGAGACGTCACATGGAGAGATGCGACCAGCAGTAGCTGCTTCTCCACTAATCACACAACAGTAACGTAACTAGCAACTACCAGCTAACCTGGCTAGCTACATGGGTCGCCTTTGAATTATTATACATTCGGAATTGCAAACCTGAAGAAAACAAAAGCAGGATTCATAGACAGTACAAAACGGGACACAACATCACGGTCACAGACAGTTATCGTGGCCTCTTCTTGCATCCAGCTGGCAGGCTATTTTGGCTAGCGAGCGAAGCCAACGATAGCAAACTCTGCCTTGGCTAGCGTCAGGCTAGCCAGCTAGCTAGCTAGCTACTAAGGTCGCTAACGGTGGTTAGCTAGCTAGCGAGCTGTAGTAACTTGCGTCATGGATGAACTAATCGTGGAAGTGAGGGGAACAAGTGGGGCATTTTATAAGGTAAGTAAATGACTTTTGTTGAGCTTTGTCACCTCACTCACGACATTGTGCACAAACGTGTAGCTAACTAACATGAAATTACCATGTCGGACTAGCTAGGAAACATTTGTTTGTATCAGCGGGCCTCAGTTGTTCTGTCCAGCCTCCACCGGGACGTGGAGGCTGGACATCTGTAAACAAAGCTAACATTAGACTGCTGCTGTAACATCAGTGCTGCTAGCTGAATGAGTGAGTTACTGGTGATATTGTCGGTACTGAACCAGCGCAATTGTTGTGGTGTTGATAACGTTGACGTGGTTGTAATCTTGTATTATCTGTAAATTGATGGGAAGTTGGTTGCAAATACACAAGGGCTATAATTCGGTCATGGTTTATGTTTGTCAAACTTACTCAATTCAGGATAACAGCAGCAAAAATTGGATATTGTTTCTGTGCTACCTGCACGTTTCCTTAATGTGCAGGCAGTTTTATCAACACAGTTGAAGTTACATTGAAGAGTCAACAAGTAGGATGAACGGGAATTTTGGATATTATACTTTTGAGTCTTTGATCGTAGTACTACAGTAGACTGAGGATAAAAAGTGTCTTCAGCAAACCAGGGTTATCTGACCAATATCTGCCCAAATGTCTACGAGCAAGAGTCTTGCTCAAAGACTGTTGGGCAAATATTGATATTCAGGTGTTGATCCCATTGCTTGTGTTTGTCAGTGGTTGGAGAAGTACTTAAATCCTTCAGGTTATTATAATAGCAAAAGTTTTGCAATGGGATAAAAACATTGTATAAGGAAATGAAGGGGGAGAAACAAAAAAGCAGGAAAGACAGAAGGTCAAAAGACAATAAGGAAGGAAATAAAATAATTACCCATATCTTAATATGAATTCATGTTTTCATTTTTAAAACTTTTGAGTATAGCTGAGTAAACCTGGCAGTGTAAAGGAAGAAAGTTACAGTTACAATAGCACCAGCTAAAATCCGCTGACTGTGTATTTAAGGTAGCTCTACAAATTTGTTTGCAGAGAAAGTCAGCCTGAATTGTGATTGCTTGCACCTTTTTGTCATCTTTCTAGAAGTAGAAGCTGTTGCCAAACTAGTATAAGGCATATGAATGCAATGAATGCACAGTTCAGCCACCAGAAAGCATTCTGGGTTGTAAGAAATCTTGAGTCAGCCAGCAAATCTCCATTGCACTTGACTGTTGCCATGTACACTGTTGACTCCTCATGCTACATTCAATGCCAGCTTAAGAGTTTTAAATGTATGAAGAAATGAATACTTCACAAAAACATGTTTCTGATTAAAAATGCCCCGTTTGGATTTTCCTTGGCAATAAGTCAAGTTAGAGGTGTGGGTGTACTTTTGTCTCTCAGCTGGGTAAGGCACTGTTGCATCTATTCAAATCATTGTATAGATGCAAATAGTGTTGTTGACCTGCAGTTTGAAAAACAGGTGTTATTATTCAATTTTTCAGAAATGGTTAGACAGTTGGCAGTAGATTATTTTCCACACAAACATTATATCCACACAAATGCATATATTTGAGATGTGGTCAGGGATTACACACATCTGCATCTGGACTACTGTAGGAGTAACCTGGTTTTAAAAATTCCAGATGCATTGAGTTATTTTACTTTCTTTATGGAGATCTGAATGGGGTTTTTAAAATTAGTTATTATTAAATAGTAAGTGTAAAACAATACATGTCATTAACTAAATAATGTTCTTAGACTATACAACTATACCATTAGATATGGAGATTAAATTAGTGGCTTTTGCTGTCTACCTGACGACACGTCACCCAGTTGATCAAAAAATCCCCAGTGTGTGAATAGAGCTGTAGGAGACAGGGATGTGATTCTTACAGAGCCACACTGGTGCTGTACAGTAGTTCATTTAGTATGAAAGCGGACTTTGATGTGAGCCTGGGTCCAGGATGCTAATACCGAGCTAAATTTGGTACATGTATTGGGTTTAATCGAGCCAAATAGGTTGCAGCTTATTGCAGATCACATGCTTGTTTTGAGGTTTGTTTTTAAAGGAAACTTGAAATACACAATTTCTGAATCTGAAAGCTTTAGTTGAATGATTGTGAGGGTGTATGTTGACTGTGGAATTTATTTTTTATGGTCTTTTAGATATACATTTCTGGAAAATTATTCATCTTTGGTATCACAATAATATTCAAAATATGCTATGGTCATTAATGAACATATTAAATATTATTACTGCATTCATCTGCAAAATGACAGTAATACTGAAAAAAAAAATTGACAGATGTTTCAACCTATTCATGCAGTAAATTAGATGAAATGGTCATTTGACAATTAGTTGTCCAATCATTTCATCCATTAGTTTTGGTGGTAGAATGTGACTACCACCAGAAGACACTGAACAGCATTAATAAATCTTACGGTTCTCAATTTTACTGAAATGTACACAGATTTTAAAGATGATAGAATCGAATAGATTATTTTAAAAAACTGTGTATAGATTGCAGCTAAGTGTCTGCACATAACACTATAGCATCTAACAATACACTCACTGCCTTTGCAGTTTTTCTTTTTCTTTGAATCCTGTCACAGTTTTGGCCTGGTGAAATGTGGCTTACAACCTCAGAACTTCGTTCCTAAAACTGCCAGTTCAAACAGTCATAGATCTGTAAGGAGCAACGTTTGCAGGTTTACAGCACGATTATGGGTCAGGGGGGTCATAATGTTAACACAGTTCAACAGCTTTCCCTGTGTCTTTTGGGATTTTGAGAAGCTCTCCTTTTGGAAGTTTTTGCTTCATTTCATCCACTACCCATAGGCTAGGTTAGGCTCTCTATCACTCTCTATTCCTCCTAGGCATTGCGTGTCCTACTTGCAGTACTTGACACACATGGATGCAGACTGTGTGTAGAGAGACAGAAGCAAACCTGACTTGAACCGAAAACCCAAAAAAGAAAACAATTTAGGCTGTTTGGTTGCTAACACGTTTTGGACTAGTCTGCTGAATTGCAGCCCTTTTACATGCTTCAGTGTAAAGCTCCTATTGGTTATTCATACAGGTATGTCAAGTCCTGGTTTTTCTGATGTTTGTTATTCCCCTCTGTGATTCTTGAAGGCCTTTGTTAAGGATGTACACGAAGGATCGGTCACTGTGGCATTTGAAAACAAGTAAGTAATGCACACGCAGAACAAATTATAACATATTGTGAGGTGTTGCCTTTGCCAAAGATGAAATCCAAACTAATTTTTGCATTTATTTTTTGTCCCTCTGTACTAGCTGGCAGCCAGAGCGTCAGATCCCATTTCAGGATGTGCGATTTCCTCCTCCAACAGGGTTCTGCAAGGAGATAAATGAGAGCGATGAGGTTGAGGTGGGACTCATGCAATACCTTCACATATTAAAAAAAAAAAAAATGTAAATGACTACCAAAGACAGCTGATTTAGGACAAAGATGGTATAGTGAGAGAGCAAGGGAATAAGGACCCCCAAGAAGTATTTCAAGCTCATTGTTTACCTTTTTTTTTTTTTCAAAATAAAATACCTGTTGTTAGTGAGAAGATGCAGATCAACTGTGATTTTTACTTGGCTATTATGTTCTCACACATTAAAAAGTGATTTCCCACAGCAAAATTCTCAAAAAGGTCTTAAAGTCCTCCTTTAAATGGATTGGATTAAAAATAAGTACATTTTCAACTGATTGCATTAAATTTGTACATTGACTTGTCCTTACCACTTGGCTCTGTGTCAGATTCCTGTAATCGTCTTAACTTTGTGTAATGGGTGGAAAGTTTTGGGGAATTTACTCTGTGTGTGCGTTGCCAGGTATATTCCAGGGCTAACGACAAGGAGCCATGTGGATGGTGGCTGGCCAAGGTTCGCATGGTCAAAGGAGAGGTAGGGCTCAGCATACATTATCTCTAAGGCTCATTAACACTCACAGTTTACAGCGTAAGTCTTAAGTTATCAGTCAAATCAAAACATTACCAGGCAGCATGGCAACAACATCACTGGTTTGTCTATCCATAAAAATTCATACTATACTGCTGCAGTGACTTCATTTTCCTTAAAAACTCAGGCTTAACACTGCTCTGCTGGATGCATTAATGTCGCACCTGTTTTCTTTGAGTCCTGCATTACTGCTCAATGTCAATGGCTTACAAAGTCCATGAGTTTTAGAATACACACTAAAAACATAAAAAAGTTCTTCCTCTAGCGCCCTGAAGTCGCTCCGCGTGATAATAAGTTATATAAGTATACAGTCATTTCCCTGACTCCAGTTTTTGTTATTGTAGATGTTAAGTTGAGTTTCAGCTATTGAACAAGTGATTGGGAGACTGAATTTAGGCTAACCTGTCAGACACGACTCACAGCTCTGAACTGTTCTTTTTACTTCTGTTCCCCATTTCTGTCTTTGTCCTGGTTTTACACTCTATCTCATCCACTGTCTTTTTTTAATATCTGTTGGTCTTTTTCCTTCTCTCTCTCTCTCTCCCTCTTTCCTTCTCTCTCTTACCCACATTCTTTCCAGAAAATTTTAATTAATTAGGTAGTTAACACTGATAATTATATTTTATGTATGGATTTGGATTTTTTCCCCCAACCTGCTGTTGCACATTTTGCTTTTTAGAGTGTGCAGAACTGGATCACTCTGACACTGTATTTATTTGTCTGTGTCTCTAGTTCTATGTAATAGAGTACGCTGCATGCGACGCTACATTAAATGAGATAGTGACACTGGAGAGGTTACGGCCAGTCAACCCGAATAAACCAGCCACAAAAAACACCTTCATCAAGATCAGACTGGATGTACCTGAGGATCTACGGCAGATGTAAGTTTGATGTATAGACATGCACACACACAAATACTTTAAGTCCACCAAATACATCGCAGGGCATGTCAGGAACTTTTAGGTAGGTTAGGTAAATTCCAATAGGATTTGTACTTAGACATTGGGCTTATGCAAGATACAAACTCAAGGAACTTGAGAAGTAAAAATCCTTTACAGTTCAGACTGGACAAATGTACAGACATTGGCACTAAGAGCTAATGCTCTGTACCAACTGTGCAAGTGCAAATTAAAGCATTAGAAACTGTCAAAGTTTTGAATTTTAACACCTGTGTGGATCAGTATATTGCTTTTAGCATACACCCTGCTGTAACCACATCTGTCAGGGGACCATAGTGTCAGAGTGTTTATATGTTGCACAGTGTTAATGCCAACAGAGCAACAGTGTTATATTACATTTATATGACACCCATATATGTAGCAACAACATAAGATGGTGTAAGCCACATTGTTGTTGGTCTTCATTGTCTAAACCCTGTAATAATCAAACTTTTATAAGGTGTTAATAATAAATGGCAGTGATTGGGCTTCACATACACATGTTTGTGTTACACTCCGAAAAGACTAAATAAGACTTTATTATAAGGCTAGCACAACTGCAGATATGTGCACACTTTCCCTAAACAATCAGTAATGATTACTGAATTACTGAGGGTCATGAATTAATACAAGAATTTGTGTAACTCTGTTTTGACAGGTGTTCCAAGGAGTCGGTACACAAAGACTTTAAGAAGGCTGTGGGAGGGTTCAGTGTCACCTATGACTCAGAGAAAAAGCAGCTGGTCATCTTGGTATAAAAACTCTCGTGTGCCCATCCCTTGAATAACATTTTCTACACATAATCCAAATCTGTGTGACTGTGTATTACTTAAAACAACATCACATCATTTTGTAGATGGTCTCCATTGCTAACATATTCTACATTTAGAAACTGTGTGTAAGACGGGTCTTGGTTGTTTTTCACAGTCAGTGAATGAGGTCACAACGAAGCGGGCCAACATGTTGAGTGACATGCACTTCAGGAGCCTCCGCACCAAACTGTCTCTCATGCTGAGGAACGAAGAGGCCAGCAGGCAACTGGAGGTACACATCTACACAAACACACACACACACACACACACACACACACACACACACACACACACAAAAACATGATGCTTACGGACGACCACAGCTTCAAATTTATGTGTGTGTTCATGTACATTTAATTTGATAATTTTGCAGCTAAAATGATACATGATAGATTTCTTAAAGGATTTGTCATCCCATAATTCCTATATAAATATAATTTATATATAATTTTTTGTGTGTATGTTTGTTTCTACAGAGTTCCAGACAGCTGGCATCACGATTTCATGAACAGTTTGCAGTTCGAGATGATTTAATGGGTCTGGCCATTGGGACTCATGGGGCCAACATCCAGCAAGCTCGTAAAGTCCCTGGAGTCACTAATATAGACCTGGACGAAGAAACATGCACCTTTCACATATACGGAGAGGTAGGAGGGCTCGACTGACACACTGATAGATCTAGTACAAACCATGATTCATTTACCCTCTATGTGTACATCCTTCATTATCTGGAAAAACAAGTTTCAAAGCTTCTTGTTATTTGTATTTTTATGTTTAACCCATTAAGACCTAAGGCCCCCTCTAAAAAGTGTAAAAACATGAGCTAAAAATCATTTGAGAAATCATTTTATTGTAAGTCATTGGTTTGGTCTTGGAAATTGATTATGGTTGGAAAAACAAGCATTTTTATTAAATAAAAAATATTAACTTTTAAAAATTTTTTATTGATTTAAAAAAAAAAAAAACAATAGGGTGAAGGCAATGACTTACTATAAAAGCCAAACGTTTAAGTTCTAAAATGACCTTTCTCAGGTTGTCAGCCATTGTCCAAACCACACCTTCAAAAACATTTCTTTGGACTAAAACCACTGGAAAGAACAAACAAAATACATTTCCCATAATGGATTTCACCTTCCTTTCACCTTCACAAATTTCAGCGACTCACAATGCTTTTCATTTGTCACGTCTTAAAAACAACATAAGAATATACTACGTGTGTAAAACTAATCTGCTTTTAAAAAGAGAAACACGTGTACGCCACGTCCGGGCTTAATGGGTTAAGTTAAACCTGAGTCAGGTAATGAAGTGACACAATACAGTATGTTTGCTCCGTGGTTGTTTGTCTAAGGACCAGGATGCTGTCCGTATAGCCAGGAGTTTCCTGGAGTTCTCTGAAGATGTCATCAAAGTTCCCCGGAACTTAGTAGGTGAGAAAATCACTCAGCTGAGACAGTGAGCTTATTCATGTGGTAACTTGAATTTATTTAAGGATTAGCCACATAATTAAACTTCAGAGTCCCAGCAGACTGTGACTGATGTTTTTTCCTTTACAGGGAAGGTGATTGGCAAGAACGGTAAACTGATCCAGGAAGTGGTTGATAAGTCTGGTGTGGTGCGGGTTCGTATTGAGCCTGAAAACGACAAAAAGCCTTCAGCAGCAGCGGCGGCGGCAGCAGACGAGGTCAGCAGGAAAGAAACATTGGTTTTATCTTAAAACCACTAACTATCGACTGAGCTACATGACACAACACAACCTCGTTATTTAGTAAAAGCATCATGCTGTTATATAATAAGAAATCATTAAAGGGGTTAATTTTAATTGTGAGACCTGACTCCAATAATAGATACAACTGAACTAGTGATATTATCTAATCACTCTCTTTTCTGCTTCACACCTCTCTTACAGGGCATGGTGCCATTTGTATTTGTGGGGACCAAGGAAAGCATCTCCAATGCTACAGTACTGCTGGACTACCATCTCAACTACCTTAAGGTTTGTGTAACTACGAGTCATAACAACATCTTGCATCAGATGTTTTAATTTCTAACCAGTCACTGCCCTAAAGCTGTGAGAAATATCAAAAGATGAAGAAATAAACCTAACAGCATAATGCTCAAAATTACATAAATTAAAGGTTCAGGGAGCTGAATTATTTGATCAGCTGATTTTGATTTAACAGCCTTTAGTTTTAGTAGTTTTGGTCCAGTATTTACTCAGTTTTTTTTATCTTTTTGATACAATACTAAATGTTTTAAATACAATATTCTTAAGAGCATACTGTGAACAAATTCATGTTTTAATTTATATATTTACACAAACCTTAGTATGATAAGATTAGATACTGGGTTTTTGGACTTTAGTGGTTTATTGTTGTAAATGTTATATCCTGGTTTTAGAAAACTGGATAAGCGCTTACTCCAGTTATGGAAAACCTGAATATGCCTCCTTGACCCTAATTAGTTGGTCAATATAGCATGATTCTATACTTTGAAGCAAGGTGAAACTCGTGATTATTTTAATGTGGATAACTTTTTGTTTCTCATTTTTGCCTTACTGGTAATCAGATGGAGAAGCCCAGTCCATCATAGTGGTAAATTAAGCAGAGCTGAAACAAAGTGGGCTCATTCTCAACCATTCTCAACCAGAAATGTCAGAGAGGAGTCAGTCTATCATTGCAGGCAACCATAAACTTTAATAATATGAGAATCGTGTGTACAATGGTGTTGAATAACTGGGTTAGTGTGTTCTGTACCTGGATAAACAGTCTAATTGTTTCCAATCGTCCATGTCCGCAGGAAGTGGATCAGCTTCGTCTGGAGCGTCTTCAGATTGACGAGCAGCTGAGACAGATAGGAGGGGGAGGAGGAGGAGGGGGGACAGGATCTCGAAACCCTAAAGAAAAAACCTACGTGTTTGATAACGGCATGGGGCTGGGTATGGGTAGAGGAGCAGGTGGAGGGGGAGGGAAGCCCTACACAGGAGGGGGAGGAAGAGGTGGACGAGGGCGAAGAGGAGGAGGTGCAGCTTTTGCTTCAGGTAAAGTGAAAATACTAGATCCTGATAAACAACAAGTGAATTCATTAAAAAGCACATTTTTTAAAAACAGCACCTGTATACTAAGGGAAACTGAAGCACCTGAATTTAAAATGCCTATCTCAAGTTCAAGTGTTTGCCTCCTACAGTGCGCTCTAAGTGCTCACATAGGGTTGGATGTGAAAGACACAATGACTAAGCAAATCTCTGGTATAGACTTAGGTTATTTTCAGCTGAATTTGATGAATGCAGTGACTCATTTCAGGGTGAAATAAATGTTTAGATTTCTGACATTCTAATGGAAAGTGCATAAAACACGCAGCTTGTACAAGGCTATAAGTACTGAACAGAGTTTCTCTACCCCTGGCAAAGACATTATAATAAAACTAAACAATTAATCAGAGGTTAATAACACGTTGTCTTTCTGAGGCAGTTTAATGAGGTTTGACTTGTCTACTCTGTCCCCCAGGCACCAACTCAGAGGCATCCAACGCTTCAGAGACTGAGTCCGACCACAGAGAAGAACTCAATGATTGGTCGCTGGCCCCCACTGAGGAGCTGATGACAGGAGGCGGAACCCTGCCCAGACGGACAGATGGGAGGAAGAGAGCAGGCGGTGGAGGACCGAGGGGACGAGGGGGGAGAGGAAGAGGAGGAGGGGGGTATAAAGGTGGGTGGTAATTATTGTTTGCAGTCATTGATGTCTTCAGCAGGTGTTTTGGGGAATTTATAGAGACACGTTAAATATTTCCAGTGGAAAAGCCTGATAAACTTTTTCTTAAGCAGTTATACAACAGTTTTCCTATTATTTTTCCAGCATTTAACTGGAGATAAAGCTAATTTTGAAGATAATGAATGGAAATGATCCTCATTGAAGTGGTATAAAAAGAAGAGAAGAAAAGAAAAGAAATAAATTAGTGTGGTGAAAGGAAATAAATAAATTTGAGATGCATTTCATCACACTAAAGCCTGAAGAATAGACATGAATCAAATAATGAGATCTCTGTGGACCCCCTTTGCTAATAAATTCTCATTATGAGTGTTTGCTTTTCAAGGAGATCCACGTTTATATAGAAACTAGAATTACTGCCTCGCAGTTGTCTGCCTCCACCAACCAGTCCAGGTGCAGTTAATTAGTGTGTGAATTAAAGCCACAGTGACCTTCACTACCAAATTCTCTTCACCTCATCATTGAGTCCAAGTGAAAATTTAAAGAAATTCCCTGAAGGTGTTACGAAGACATCACGTTCACAAGAATGGGATGGACAGATGGACAATCCGAAAACATAATCCCTCCGGTCATGTCTGTCTCTGACCACATCTGTCGCCAGCAAGGAGGCAGAGAAAGAATTTTGCCTGAAATAAATCTAATTGCAATGCTCATAAATGTAACCCTGCCAACGCCTTAGACATGTAAGGACATGCAACGGTTTTGGCTGCATGACAGTGATCCAGGAATTGTGGAATATGTTTGTCGCTAATGGTCAAGTTGTGGGAATACGGATAAAGCCTGCAGGTTGAGAATTAGTTTTTTTTTTTGTCTTGGTTTAGGTGAGGACATGCAGTGGGGTGAGCCAAGACCTCGTCATGTCAGAGACCCCAAGACAAGAGGACAGGAAGACACCTTACAGGTAAAACACACTTTCACTCTCAGAAATGTCTTCTTTTTAGGGCCGTTAATCGTAAAAATGTCATGTAAACTCACTTTAGAGACAGGCAGCTTCACCAAGTTCTGTGATGTCATCTGTTCTTAAATGGACATGAATAATGTTAATTATCTTGTAACTACAGAGCATGTGGGATTATGTCAGACAGGAAGCAAACACTTGGTGCTAATAGTGAACATGTTAGATGTGGGAGAAAAGGGCGAGTGTAAAGACCTCGACAAACAATAGCCAAACATTTATGACCAGACGTCTGGGTCATGA
This sequence comes from Trachinotus anak, assembly GCF_046630095.1. Lineage (NCBI taxonomy): Eukaryota > Metazoa > Chordata > Actinopteri > Carangiformes > Carangidae > Trachinotus > Trachinotus anak. The sequence continues at coordinate 22,826,321 of NW_027273872.1, read as the reverse complement.
GAAGCCTCCTTTTGTCTACCTCTATGTGGAATCAAGAAGCCATTGTCTCAAAAAATAAGTTTAATAGGCAAATCTTCAACCATTAAATAGCATATATAGTGAATGAAAATACTACGGGGGGTGGGGCTTAGCAAGCATGCATTTTTCTCTTCCAATTGAACATGTGCACCGTGGGACCAAACTGCGCTGGTTTCCTCTCTTCCCACAGATCCGTGTTGACGGTAACAACGAGCGTAGCGTGCAGCACTCGTCAGGGGGGCGAGGAGGAGGAGGGCCTTCCTCCTCACAGGGTGTCGTCGGTGGCGGTGGGGAGGGCCCGTCCCGTCATCATCATCAGAGACCCATCAGAGACCGAGGGATGAAGAAGGACAAACAGGACGCTCCTCCGCTGGTGAACGGAGTGTCGTAGATACACCACTGGAGGACCCTTTCACTTAGACACACACACAGGCAACTGGTCATAAACCATTGCAGAGTCTCAGTCTCTCTCGCTTTTTCTTTCTCTGTCTTTGTCAAACACATGAATACACATATTTCATCAGCATGGAACGTTCCTGTAGTGAGACCGGAGGCTGTCTGGTGTCTGCTGGTCTGCTCTTTCGAGGTCTGGTCTTTGAGCGTACCAGTCTGGTCTCTTGACTGGTATGGTTTCTTGCGTTCTTCTGTGGAGTCACAAAAATAATCTGTACTTTTTTGGACAAAAGGAAAAAGAAGAAGAGGGATTTAACGAAAGCTCATCTCACAGAGGCATTAACCCCAAACATGCTCTCTACCATCAACAGCAAATATTTGTTTTTTTTGGGGGGGGAGTTTTTCAACTAAATTAGGTTATTTTTGACACCGCCCTGTTCGAAATTCCTCACACAAGAAAAGAGAAATGAGGAATTATAGCCACTTCAGAAGGAAGAATGAAAGAATGAAACATCTCAAATTTATTTTAATGAAAAAAGGGGAACTGTAGAAATAGAACAGCACACAGTTTAAGGAGGTGGCGTCACCATTTCCCACAGGTTGAGGTTGACCAGCAAATTTATTTTTGCTGGTCTAAAACTCCAAAATCCAACATGTGGGAGTCATGCATTTATAATGTAACTGAGAAAGTCATTCAGCCTCTTTCAGGTGCATTTCCAGATAGACTTAATGAATAATCTACAAAACACAAAATCTTTTTCAGAAGGGGCAGATGTATTTTGGTGTAGATTCTACATATGGTAAACGCATAGCTGGGAACTTAGGATTCACTCAGCAGTGAAGGATTTAACCCATCTCATCATTTAAGTTGTCTGTGTTTTGTTTTCTGTTTCCTACATAATGTAAAAATCCTTTATTCTCTTCAACTGTCGGACCAAGCATGCATTTTAAAAAAATACAGGACATAACGATGGAGAAACATAAATCTGAGGCACTTTGATGCAAATACACTGTTGACACAAAAGCTTTTACTAAAGCAAAGGGAGACAGGATACCAACCTCTAAGAGTCTTCAGCAGCTTGCAAAATGTGATGAACTGCTGTCCTATTTAAAGTCAATCATCCACCTGTCATGATAACTGGTCACATGACTAGGCCAACACACACACACCTGCAGTAACAACAGTGAATCTCAAACTCCTTCCTTAATGTGATCACATGAGCTTTTCTTTAATTTATGAAAACCTTTGTATTTAACTTTTTGTGTCACAGTTAGTATTACTGCAGTGGAAACCTAAGTTATACTCTGACAAAATAAAACTTTGGTTTAAGTTTTATTCTTCCTGGTTTTCCAACTTATTCTGGGCCCATCCCTCTTAATGAAACATGTTTTGTAATCATATTTTATTTTGTTATTCTCTTGGCTACATTTTGTAAATGACGCTCTGATTTCCTACCTAAGTCCCTATACATTTTCTTTCAGGTTCAACAGATCCTGTGCACTGTTGTAACCATTATGTGCTTGCAATCCTTGAATGAAACAACAATAATAAGGTTTTTTTTTTTTTTTTTAGTGTTTCTCGCCGCTGATATTTTTAATTGCACTCCTCCACTTCCTGCTTTTGAAGTGTGGGACTGTCACAGTTAAGTGAAACCACTCCAAGCTTAAGTATAAAAGCAGGTTTACAGAAGCAAGGTTTTTATCCATAGGTGCAGTTAAATTCCCTCTGTGTTATGAGTTCATCACAGTCATTGAGCTGCGGCCTCTCCGTTTTCTGCCAGTCATGTAGCTCATAATGAGTCTTTTTTAAAATCTTTGTGCCTTCAATTTATGCTCCTCCATTTCTATGAATCTGGCCCATTCTAAAAAGCACTTGGCTACGCTGAATAGATCAAAACTTTTTATACTGTCTGCTTGAACCTGGTGCAACACCTCTACTAGCTCTTTTATGTTCAGGACATTGTGTACATGGGTGTTTCTTATATGGCTGCTTCATTCTGTGACACTGTATGCATTTATTACAATTCCTTTGGGGAGATCAAACGGTATAAGATGACTCAGACAGATTCTGGTAATGCATTTTGTCCCACACAACGTCCAGTCTTCTAATCTTGCTCCTGACTTGTCTGCCTCGTGCTACAGCTTTGTGACTTACTGACATAGACGTAAACAAACAAGAGGACTAGACAATCGTGTCATTAAATAGCTGAAAGTGACTTTTCTAACCAGTGCAGGTTTTCAGACATCAAAGGAACGTCAGACAAAACAAAAAACGTTTCAACCTGCTGTTCAGTTGACACCTTAGAGAGTCTCTGACTTAATAAATATTCTGCATGGAAAGATCCTTAGTTGCATTATCATCATCATCATCATCATCAAAAGAAATACAATTGAGGAGGCATGAAGGCCTTTATTGATCATTTACACTCTGAGTTGACCCAAATTGTATCCTGAATCAAACTGACTGCAGTAACTTTAGATGGGCTAGTGTAGGGAGTATTTGTGGATTTACAATTGAAAAAGATTCATAATAACATTTGTTTGGATATTTTTTGAAAAAAACTGTTGAAATGTGAGAAAGTCACTGTAAAACAAAAAGCAAAGCAAAAAAAAAAGTTTCTCAAGGTTTCTCTGTGCATTCGTAGGTTCATTGACATTTCACAAAAATACTGTATTACATCAAATTACTGTAATTCGTAACTGCAAAAAATATAGTATCCAGCTGTAAACTGGAAACCAGCAGTGTACCAGTGATTTTTAGTTAAATGTTGTGTGCTTATGTTGTGGAATCGAGTACTTTTACAGGTTAAATCTATTCATCCAGTCGCTCCCGAATGATTTAGCCTATAAATCATTCGGGAATCATTTTGAAAAGTTAGTCTGCAAATTTAGCCTCCTTCTTTGTGGTGCCCTTAAAAGAATAGTGTGACATTTTTGGACAATAAGCTTCCTCGCCCTCTTGTTGAGAGTTGGAAGACTGGATTGAAACCATGTCATGTGCTAAATGTATAGCTTGAACCAGAAGGTGATTAGCTTGACTTAGCTAAAGGCTAGAAACGGGGAAACATGTAGCTGCCTTTGTCTAAAATTAACAAAATCCAACATCTTTAAAGTTCACTAATTCATTAGTAAACTAAATCATTAATATTTTGTATTTTTTTGTTTTAAAACCAGAATTTTCAAACAAAAAATTGATGTTTTCATGCTGGAAGAGTCTTTTGGCAGGGTGCAGTAGCTTCTAGGCTAGCAGCTTCCAGTTTTTATGCTAAGCTAAAATTACTTCCTGCTATCTCTAGCTTGAGACTTTATAGACAGACATGAGAGTCATATCAATCCTTTATCTGACTCTTTGCAAATAAAGAAATAAGCACATTTCCCAAAATGTCAAACTATAATTTTAACAAACTGCTTTCATTAGGAGTCTTATTAATTAGGCTAGCTAGGCTGGTCGTATTGTTTAAAAATATAAATTAAAAAAAAAGTTGTCTTTCATGTTAGAAAGCTGTGAATGCTCAGAGAAACCTTACCATATTTTGTGTGACATGTGCCTTTAATTGTGGCTAGTATCACAACCTAGACATGTAAATCAGGGATGATGAGGACAAAGTGAGACCGACCAGATTGGTAAAGATGGCTATTTTCTGAAGTGACATAATTAATTATCACTGGCAAAGCTGAGCATTTCTGAGCTTCCTCTAAACTCAAAGGACAGGTGTTAATTGTAGGTGATTTTTGGTTCACCAGGAAACAGCCATCTTTTACCACCTGGTCCTGTTTAAACACTGAAGGTGTTGTTTCCTTGTACAGTCAACAAACATAAGCCTGTAGCTTATGACCTGGTTCAATTCATCTGTGAAATGGATTCAGTAACTTTTGTAGATCAGCGCAGTTCATGACCTTGAGTGGCAACTTTGGCACCTTTGGCCCTATTTCAAAGTCAAAGACGGGCAATCTCCATGCACACCGCCTTTTTAAAAAAAATGTAATCTTGAAAAGCAAAATGCGTGTGACCCAGTGTAACTTTATTCCCTATCTCTCTTTCCTTCCTGGAAAGTAACCGAAGTAATGAAAGGAACTGAAAAGATTTCAGAGGTTGAGCCAGGTCTTTTCTAAACCAGAGATCAGTGAACCTTCTTAGTCTTGCAATGCATGCACATCTTTTATTATGGATTTTGGAAACATTCAGTAGCTTTGAACACGTAAAAAAAAAAAAAAAAAAAAGACAAATTTAGTTTTTTAATCAGTGTTACTTTGTCTCATTTGTCCTTGACCTAAGACTGGCTGGAGTCAGGGAGCACCCAGTGACAACCACCAGCTTAGTCAGTGACACATGGGAAACTTTTACCTTTTAGAAAATGTCTCCAGAAACGGTTGAAACATGAGTCATGAAACAGGCTTTTTTTCTTTCTTTTTTTTTTTTTTTTTTTAAGATTAATTTTCCTTTTTCAAATGTATTATTGGTGTCAGTTTCTCTATCACTAATCTGTTAGGACTTTTGCTTTCACTTGGTGTTCACACTGCAGCCATTTTTACCCAGTAAGCATTCTCTGCAGTGCATCGACAAACTGCTCAAGTGAAAGTCACCTCTATATTGTCAATAGAGCATCAACAGTATGGAGTTGCTTTGTATTGTAAAAAAAAAAAAACAAAAAACAAAAAAAAAAACAAAAACATGATGGAAAAAAGAAGGGAGGGTGGCTTACTGTATATAATGATGTCATTATTTGTCTGAGAAAAGATTTGTACTATTGTTTCAAATGTGCACTTATCCTGATATTTTCTTTTTTGCCGTTTAATATCAGTTAAATGCTAGAGCTCTTGATAATAAACTTAATGATGTGTGAAAAAATAGCAGGGTCGAGTCACACAAAGCTGTCATTAATATTGAAATGTCCTTAGTGCTGCACAACTTGAAAATAATGTTACATTACAGAGAAATGGTGAGTTTATTTTCTTTTATTTTACCTGATGGGAAAAATCCACCCCAAAACTGACTTGGTTGGCATGGTAACAGTTTAGGTTACCAGCACAGCGATGAAATGCATCCATTATGTCCATTAAAGCTTAAAATGATACTTATCCATATTATATTATTAATGACACCTGTGGATTTGGTCAGTAATTTGAATAGGTTGTTTTTCCATCATAGAGAACAGCTGTTACAATGAATTGTAATAACATGTTTTCACAACGCCTATAGAAATTTCACAACCCATTGCATCACAATCCAATTCTCCGCTGTCCGACCTAAAGCTCAGTTGGTTCCAAGTATTTGGATACTTTTGTTTTTCCTGCTGTGAAAACTTGTCAGTGTTAGGATCCACGGCAACTTTGAAACTTTTAGAGATGATCTTTCAATCCCACAGAGGTTGAGTATTTGATGTTCAAATCATTTTGGGTACATTTGTGAACTTGGGAACAGTGACTTGACAAAAGAAAAAAAAAATCCACTTTCTTGGTTTTTTCGAGGGCTTTCAACCACATTTCATGGTCTTCCACGGCAGGTGGAGGTTGTCAAGTTGTCGTTCACAACCACCTTTAGGAAGATTGTGAGATGCAGTTTAAAAAGCCCTTAAAAAAGGTAGTAAGTGGACCTTTATTTATAATGTTTTTGGGTGGACTGTCATTTTAAACCAATACCCCCAAATTATTGCTGAGGTTAGTTAAGGTTTAAAGGAGTAGACTGAATTTTGGGGAAATTGACTGTCAGTGCGCCAAGAGCTACAGCAGGAGAAACTTAGCTTAGCTTAGCTTATCATAAAGACTGGAAGCAATGGGAAACGACTAGCATGCGTCTCCCCAAAGTTTGAAAAATACCCAACTTCTCTTAATCCAACTAATGCATATTTCATGTGTTTATTTCAAATACTAAAAGCAATGTAAATAGTTGTAGTTCCAGCACACAAGTCCGGTAAAAACCAGAACCTGTGCTGATTCAACAAATAAGATACAGCTAGTCAATTAGTGACTTTTGAAGGAACTGCTATGTGCATTTTTGAACTTTGAATGGAGCCAGGCCAGCTGTTTCTCCCTGCTTCCAGTGTTGATGCAAGGCTAAGCTAAGCTTAGCGTCTCCTGGCTCCTCAGTATGTACAGGCATGAGTGATATCAATTTTGTCATCTAACTTGCTTCCAAAATGTAACTTCTACTAACCTTGTAATGAAAGCAAACATCAGTCTTACCTTTTAGCCTGTACCGCAGCTGAAAAGTACGCCGTGAAAAGTTTGCCTCCGGCAGTAACTTAAGTATGTGAATTATGTTTTATGGTGGATTTTTCCCATTTTTAAGATGATAAACATGTCTTGTACATGTCCCTGGACTTGATATATAGAGACCCAAACAATTTTAATTAAGGTTCTTTTTTTAGTCACCACAGTTACAGATAATAGAAAGTGTTCATTTTGGATTCCTTTAAGTTAGTATAATTTCTTTCTTTTTGGCTGGTATAAATCATAAGTTTAAGCAAGGAAGCTGCTGGTGAAGAAACTTGTCTCCTAAAAGCTAGTTCCCCTCAAACTAGCAAAAAGATCCACATGCAAGTTTGATGCATTTGGAAGGTGTTGGGACTACAGAATCTACAAAGCTCCTACCTTCACATGTACTCGGTTGTCACATTAGTGACGATGAATCTTTGCATCTGTGGCTTCAACCTGCTTGTTGGTGTATTTGAATTTGTGCCTCCAAACACCAGGTTTAGAGTGTATGTAAGACTTTTTAAAATGGTGGTTTGATTTTTTTAGGGACATTACTAACAAATCATAATGCTAGTTCAAGGCTTGTACTATAGTGGAAAATGTAAATTTAAAAAAAATGAATGACTGTTGTATGCTGACCATTTGGGGTCATTGAAGAATCGGTGCTAAGGAAGCATTTCTATAAGGGAGATTTCACTAAATGGTCTCCTATAACTGACCGGTTGTGACATTGTTATCCAGTCTTGCTGTTTTCCAGTGGTCTGCATTGGAAACATAAAACACAAGTACAGTTGAGATCATGGCAGATAAGAACAATAAGAAATGTTCCCTCTTGGTCTTGTATCTAGACTCATATTGAAAGTTGTAGTGGAAACATTTCCATAGAAGTAGGTATGTGAACCATTTGGGATCCCAAAACAAAGTGTAAGACAAGGAACAGCATGCTTATGTTTTCTGTGTACATTTTGGTTCTTCCTGGCAATGTAAGGTGTCGTATAGGGTACCTACTAGAAATAACTAACAGGGATCCCAAATGGCACTTTGAAGACCACTGCTGAGTACATCCAAGTTTTGCATATATACTTTTCATAACATTCAACTTGCACTAGCTTGGTTTGTTGTTTTGGTGTGACACTGTCCTCAATGCAATCCTCTGTCCTCAGCACATTAGAACAGTACTACAACATGTAATTTGGTAGTCCAAAGTAGACTGACACAACCAAAACTGTAAATTTTAATAGAGTAATGGTTCTTGAAATAAGTAAATTACTGTTACTCACATGAAACATTTAATATTAAAATAGATGACAGGTATTGTGTGGTCTGCTGACACATTTTATGAACAGGTGCTTAAGATTGTTTAAAAAACTTCTGAAATGTGTGTTCTTCCAATTATATGGTCTGTTAGAGGCCGATCGAGGAATTAGATTAGAGATTTGTAGCTTCAGACATTTTGGATCTTTCCAAAATCACCTTTATAAACAGACTGTTGAAATAACTGATGGTGAAATACATTTTATCAGGGGGGTTTGTGGTTTACAGAAAGTATGTATTGGCAGCTGTTCGCATAAGGAAAATTTTGTTGTCAGTTGACAAAGTTAATGATAGTTATAGGGTTTTGTTCTCAAGAAATATTGTGTGTCAAGGTTTTTTTTTCCCCTGCAGTCTGTGATTGTCTTTAAGGGTGTGCTGTTCTAATGTCCTGGTGTACAGAGTATATTTTCTACCCATCATCCAGTGGGTTGCAGAAGGGGAATGTTAATGACCTAATCTGCATTTGCGTGAATAATGTTCATTCTTCGCCAGCCCCAGAGGATGTTCAAATATGAGCAAGGCATTAGACTGAATTAAATTAAGTTTTACTCTCAAAGCTACAACACTGCATTGTGTTGTCTGGCAAATATGGTCAGGTGATGGAAGTATAGACCCAGCCTCATCCACAAACCTCGACTTTGACTTGACTCCCAAAGAGATTCTGTCTTAACAAGAATAAATGCTGTATATGTCAAATGCATGAGGGCAATGCAGAAAGCACAAGAATTTGACTTGGGGAGTCCCACTTCAGTTCAGAAACTTAACTTCTAATAACTGTTATCTAGGACCATGAGACCATTTTGCATCCCTTCTTCACTAAGCATGTAGTCATGTTGGGATTGCAGCATGGTTCGTGTGGAACCAACAGAGAGACGATGACCCAAAAATGTTCTTGCCATTGTTTGGCATCCCATAGCAGATTTTAGCAGTCATTTATTTGCAGAATATTTTTTAACATTAACAAAAACTAACTAGACACATTGTGTGCTGTTCAACAGTGGAGTGCCAGAAAGTGACGACACACAAAGAATCTGTAGATACTTAAAACCAGGGTAGTCAAAAAAAGCTGTAAAACCTTGTGTGCACTTTTGGGCATTTTTTGTTTTCTTTTGTACATACTACTAGCATTTAAGATGTTTGGGTTGACATGTCTGGTTATAGTGCAATATATTTTGTATGCAAGCAGTTTCAATAAATAAAGGTCGATCTTCCTCCGTCAGCTCCGCCTGATCTCTGAGGGTTATTTGTTTCAGGATGTTACTTTGCGAAAATATCGGAGCTAAAGAAAAGATGTTTTTAAAATGTAGTGAGTTATCTGCCTTTATTTGTACCGTCAGGTCAGTAAAGGTTAATGGGCACACCATGTGAACTGATGCAGAGAATAAAAGGGCTTTTGGATTTCTCCAAAACAGGATCTTACAAGACAATGCATTTCTTTTAATAGAGACTGATGGGTGGCAGCAGATAAATGCATGGCTTAAATGTAGCAACCTCTTTAGTGACTTGACCTCATGCTGAAAAATAACTGCCAAGTTTCAGGAAAATTGATAACATTCTCCCCTTCATGAGTTTTTGCATTGAATAATGGCCAGAAGTGTTTTTTGAGGGCCAAAACCATTTTGTGATGTCACAGTGACCTTGACCTTTGACCACCAAAATCAATCAGTTCATCCTTGAGTCCAAAACAATGTTTGTGCCAAATTTGAGGAGGTTCCTTCAAGTTGTTATTAAGATATCCAGTTCACAAGAATGGGATACGGATGGATGGACAATCTGAAAACATAACGTCTCCGGCCCTGGCTGTCACCAGCGTGGAGGCACAAAATCAAGTCTTGTTTACTTTTACAAGAATATTAATCCCATAGCCGTGTCTCATTTCAGGCGACGCATCCTTCAGAGAACGTGGCCTACCAACCATAGATGGTCTGGCCTGCGGAGGATTTCCACTTTGCATCATGAGCTGTGCCCACACTTAATGTTGTGTCAAAAAGTGCTGCTCCTGATTTGAGCTGAAACCTAGTACTTACATTTAAAAGTGTAATCCTTGGGATATGTTAGCATTGCTTGCTGCCATATTATTTTCAATACCAGTGCGCAATGAATCTTGAGATAGGTTGGGCCACAAGGAAAAGAAGGCTGCATTTGTTGGCTGCATTTGAAGGAGCCTTTGTGACAAAATTGGTCCTCAAATGCAGCCTCCGACGGATGCTGCCCCTAAATTACGACACAGCTATTGACTGAGTGAGTGAGGCCTTTCACATTACGCACAGACATTTGATCCATTGTAAATATAAAAATATTGATTGGTGCAGCTTTATTGTGTTTAAATCCATGTGATGCATTTTGTTTAAAAGGCCCTGCTTGGTCTTGAACACGGTAATTAGGTGTCTTTGTTGGAACGCAGACGCTGCTTTTGGAAAACAGAAGACAACAAAAAACATTGATGTCATCACCATTTATTGTGGCACCTGGGTTGGCCAATGTGACCCCAAGGTCCCTTACCTTCCATGGTCACTTCAATGATACACCCTTGAGCCATTCATTACAGCTGTGTATGATAAAACACCGTGGCCTTGAATAGGATAGGCATGTTCGGTCCATTAGTGAAATGACCACAGGAGGATACTGAAAGAAGATTGTTTTATGAGGCACCCCTGTGGAGCCATAGAGCGCAGTGACAATCAAGAGCCAAGGCCAAACTGTTTTGCTCCCCTACTGCTCCTGAAATTGGACAAGGAAAAACTCCTCTTGAGTGCAGCATAATAAGTGTCCTAAAAGACTGGATACTAAAAATGTGAGGAACATCAAGGACACTTTAGTCCTGTTTGCAAGTACCAACTCACTGACAACAAATGAGGAAAATCTCCTGCTCATTACTGCAGATGATTAGTAATTACACTATTGCATGAAAATGATTTTTTTAATTTAAGCTATTATTGACTTACTTATTAGTAATGTAGAAACAGAGGGTGGACTGGTTGACTGACGTTGGCAAAAGAGACAAACTTTCTTCATGCAGCTGTTTTACCAGCTCACTTCATCACAGGCTTTAGTAATGTTATTGATTGGTATCTTGTATCTGAAAGGAGGCTGATGAGAGTGGTTAAAACTGAGCCACAAAATCGAATGTAAAACCAGAATTTGCTTGAGGATGGTAAAAGCTACATGGAGCTGCAGAGTTGGGTGATAATGCTCCGTCCATGAATGCCAGCGACCACGTTCACATTACACACTGTATGATTCATTGCTTACAGTAAGTTCTGAATTGTAGAGCTTTGATGTTGAACAAAGCAACATTTGCTTTGAAAAATAAAACACTATGATGCTTTCCAGTAAATGCTAAATGATTCATCCAACCATATGTGCAGCAGTCACCTTTCTTTAGTCAGTCTCAATCCCCAACCTTACCATTAACATTAAAAGTCACTGGTGATAAATTGAGATAATTGCATTTAACATTTATTTCCTTACCGCTTTAAATGAGCTGATTCAAAAAGCACAATTACAAGCTACATTTAGCTCATGGGCTAGGGTCAATCATTTTACAGTAAAAGCACTTCATGACAGGCAATGTGAAGTGCATGTCTACATAGCAGATATACACTCACAAAGCACTTTATTAAGAAGACCATGTTAAAACTGGGTAGGGTTGTTGCCAAAACAGCCTTAGCTCTTCATGGATTCCACAAGATGTTGTAAACTAAATCCTTTGAGATTCTGATCCATGTTGATGTGACTGTGTCACATTATTTCTGCAGATTTGTCTGTTGCACATCCATGCTGCCAATCTCCTGTTGTACCACATCCCATGTTCTACTGGATTCAGATCTGGTGACTGGGGAGGCCACACAGGTTCACTGAACACACTGCCATGTTCATGAAACAAGTTCAAGAAGACTTTTGCTTTGTGACATGGTGCATTATCAAGTTGGAAAAAGACATTAGAAGATGGTAAATAGTGGCATTCAAATTATAATCGACTGACATTACAGGGCTCAAAGGGTGCCAAGAAAACATTCCCCACCCCTTTACACCACCACTACCAGCCTGGACTGTTGACACAAGATAGGTTGTCTCCATGGATTCATGCTGTTATTCATACATAAGCTACATTTTTCTGGTCTTCAACTGTCAAGTTTTGGTGAGCCTGTGTCCACTGCAGCCTCCGATTTCTGTCTTGGCTGACAGGAGTGAAACCTGATGTGGTCTTCTGCTGATGTAGGTCATCCACCACCAGGTTCAACGTGTTGTTGATTCTCAGATGCTTTTCTGCCTTTCTGTCAGCTCCAACCGCTCTGGCCATTTTCCTCTCATCTCTCTCATCAACAGGGTGTTTCTATCCACAGAGCTGCTGCTCACTGGATGCTTTTTGTTTTTGGCTCAATTCTGAGTAAAAACTCTAGAGACTGTTGTGTGGAGATCAATAGTTTCAGAAATAGTCAATCCAGCCCATCTGGAACCAACAATCATGCCAAGTCACTGAGTGAGATCACATTTTTCCTCATTCTGATGTTTGATGTGAGCATTAACTGAAGCTGCAGACCATTATCTACAGGATTGTGTGCATTGCAGTGCTGCCATGATTGGCTGATCGGATAACTGCACGAACGAGCAGGTGGAAAAGTGTTACTAATAAAGTGTTCACTGGATGTACATTAGAAATGAAGAGTTTTATGCCACAAAAACCTTAAAAGCTGCGCAGGCCAGCTTTTGCTTGGCTGACATGTAAGCTGACACGACTATGTTTTTCAAAATTAGAGAGATATTTGGAGGCAATATGTTCTTTCCCTGGTAATGTAACATAATCTAACTTCTTTTACTTGTTTGTCAGAGGAGGTGCATAACAACCTCTGCAGACAGGTATTTTGCTTTGGAACAACCTACAAGTTCAGATTCTTACCATTTTTATGGCCTGAGTCACAGTCACTGCTGGTTCACGGCAGGTTTCCGGTAAGGCGTAGACATAAAACCTGAGAAAAGCAGCAGGGAGAAGTGAGAAATAAAAGGAAGAGAAAAAGGAAGATATATTTTCAAACGAGGGATGAAAAGTGTGATTCAACTGACAGGTACATTTCAGAGTGTAATACTTATATTTAGCCACATGGGGGAGCTGTGGTACTGCCTTCACTTACCACTCCTCCTACACCTACCAGAGAGAGAGAGAGAGAGAGAGAGAGAGAGAGAGAGGAGAAAGCTTGGGCACATATTGAAAATTCATGACATGCACTTCTCAACTTCTGCAAGATACACAGCAAGTACAATGAGCTCAAAGCTGAGAACTCGCTCCTTCCTGACTATTTTATCAGTTTGTATTTCTGTTCGCCTCTGTGTCTGTGTGTGAATCTCTCACTCCATATCATCATTCAAATATACATTTCTGGCCCAGATGTGGCTTTAACAATACTGAAAAAGACACTAAATAAAAAAATGAAATCTCTAAACAAACAGCCACTCTGGTTGAGTTAAAGACACTGTAATGAGCTGGAAATGAATTTATGTGAGTAGCTCTCTGTATATTTGCCCTTAATTATGTTTTATCTTAATGTCTCTATCTCTTTATTATCACCTCATTCTCCATCAACTCATCCTGGAATTGCTTTTTTAAATTCTGCTACATCTCTCTATCCTTCCCTCTCCCTCTCTCCACTCATTCTTTGTCTCTCAGTGTCTGACCTAGTTTTGGACAAGCTTTCTTACACACACACACACACACACACACACAGAGAGAGAGACACACACAAAACCAGTGTTCCTGCAGGTGCTTAAAATCCTTGAAAATTGGTTGAATTTGGATGTGGTGTTTTTGAAGTCTGAAAATGTCTGGAATTTTGATTTGTGAGGTTGAAATGGCTGGAATTGATCAAGGTCATGAAACTGCACTTTCAGACAATATTGCTTATGGCTGGCAGTGTTTTATTCCCATCATGCTCGATGGCTAACACTCTTCTCTTCTCTTCTCTTCTCTTCTCTTCTCTTCTCTTCTCTTCTCTTCTGCTGTTTGTACTTGCAGAGTGTGATGCAGAGTGGTGCTGGCATGTTGCCCCAGACCAGACCAAAATACTCACGCACACATGCACACACACATGCACACACACATGCAAACACAGTGACACACCATCCAAAACAAAGACACAAGCACACACACACACACAAACTCCACATTAAATCTTCAAATATTATTCCTCATACATTTGGTTCTTGAGCTCTCTCATCACGGGTAGAAACACGCAAGCTTTTGTGTGGGAGGACTTTTTTAAAGGAGAGGACAGTGATGTCATAGGAACCACAGTTACAGCTACTGCTACTGCACATGCTGAGTGAGAAGTTTCAACCATCTGGTCAATCATTATTCATAGCGAGGCGTAAACAGTAAAACGTGCCGCTGGGCATGTGTTGCAGCAAGTGCATGACAGAGAGCGAGGATGGTGGGCTGCTAAACTGTTATTAACACGCTTGAACATCAGATGATCTGAAACAGAGGTGAAGTGGTGGGATAAAGACACGAAGCAGGTGATAAGTACAGTTTGTGAAGGGTTCAGAGACAAACCTGGACTAAAAACTGTACAGTGCAAAGTATTTTCAGGAACATTTGTCAGTGCTAGCTTGCCGCTTTTCCTGCCTCTCCGCATAAGCTTATTTCACTGAAGCTACACACGGCAACCAAATTACAGGGGGAACAGTGTGGTGTGCAAACCGAGCAATCCTGTAATGTAACCATCAATAAGCTGCACGCACTCACATGACCAGTTGTTGCTTCATACGATGTCGATGCAAAATGCACAAGATCATTTGAATCTGAGGTTCTCACTCATTGCTGTTGAGGAGGCTGAAGTTTGGAGGAGACAGAGGAGGAGTTGTGTGCACATCCAGTCCTATATTTAGGCCCAGTGCAGCAAAGCAGATTCAGTGATGGAAAAAGCAGAGAGTAACCGCACAGTGGATTACAGCTCCTGAACTTTAATGGACTGAACAGTTCAGGTCATGTCAAGCAAATGGCGAATCAAGTCCACCTGCAAGAAAACTGGTTCTCACAAAGTTAAAAAAAAAAACTAAACAAAGGTATGACAACATTACACAGCTATGTGGCAACACTGCACAAAAATGTCAACAAATCAAAACGCAGAATGCAGAATCCATCAAATAAAAAGTCATTTAGGACAATCATTGGGCCAATGTCCATATATATTTAAACAACTTTAAAGGACCATTTGCCCAATGTAGACCAGGCAGGGTCAAAATTATGTCTGCTCAGTCCAATAAAGATGGTGTTTCAGCCCAGTGTGTTCATATGCTCTGCTCTCTCAGTGAGTTTTGATGAGTCGGTCACCCCTGGGTCGGACATTAGTTCTTGAGAATTGGTCTTTTTTTCTGTGCTGCACTGTTCTGATTTCACCAGAGACACAGGTATCACAGAGCAGTGGCTCTCAAACTTTTCCAGATCCTGGACCCTAAACTGACACAAATTAGACCACAGAACCCATCAGATAAGATGTTTACTTTTATAAGTTTTATTACAGAAAGTGTTTGAAACCACAACCAAGATAGTCATAGATTCTGTCACTGTGTTACTTATGGATGGGAACATAGTGAACATTAGTTACTCCTCTTCTGGCTGGACACCTCCAAGAACCCCCTCAAGGACCCCAGGGTGTCCCTGGACCCCACTTTGAGAACCACTGTCGTAGAGGTTATGTCATATATGCTGGGTTTGAGACGTAATTATGGTACTTTCAGACTAAATGTCCTTATGTTTGACTAATTTTAGGCAAAAAAAAAAGAAATTATAAATAAATAAATATAAAAATATGTATTAATATAGATAAATAAATAAAATCTACAGAAAATATAATTGAATTTAGTAATCAAATAATCGGAGGATATCACAAGCTTTTTGGGGAATCTAATGACTGGATTTCTAAAACCCTGGACAAGAGCCCTTCACAGTGCACCATGTGTTCCTGCACAGCCTGGATCTGAACAAAGGCTCCTCATGACTCAGTGAGCTGCTCATATGTACCTCGCTGTCACAGCTTTGAATCAGAGAAGCCTTTCTCTCATGCCATTTTACACATTTCAGAGAGTGTGAACAGGTAAAAAAAAAAAAAACAACACACACACACACACACACACCTTTTATGGACCGGCAGGATCTGAAGCTTCTGACTCATGAGAACATGAGGAGCATCACAGGTGACGTCTGAGTGTCACTGGCTGTGGAGTCCTTCAAGAGGAACCTCTGTCTGATAACATGTCATGTCCAACACCCTTTAAAGGCACTTCAGTCATTTTCCAGCTGTTGCCAAGTCACTGCTTCACATTAAGTGACACACTTTTTTTTTTTTTTTTTTTTTTGGAGGGGGGTGAGGGGTGGGGGTGACCGCAAGGTTTATTTTGCCAGATCGTACAATATAAATAGCTCTACTTGTTATGTAGGAAAATTTTTACAGAGAACATCTCGGTGTGACTTGTCTTGTACAGCCTCCCTCAGTGTGTGTGTGTGTGTGTGTGTGTGTGTGCTCTCTCTCTCTCTCCCTCCCTCCACCTCTGCCTGTCAGCTCGCCTCGACCACGTAGCAGCTTCCTGGCAGCGGCTTGTGTCTACTCTCCCTCTCCCTCTCTCTCCCTCTCTCTCTCTCTGTCTCTCTCACACACACTCACTCTGTATCAGTAGCCTATGTAGAACCACGTAGCACCAGCTTTGGATTTTAACCTCCACCACCACCACCACCACCACCAGCCGGAGCGGCAATGGATCTGTTTGAATTCGACTTTTTCAGAGACTGGGAGCTTGAACAACCATGGTAAGTCCTGCGCACGCTGCTTTATTATCCTCTGTGGTTTTTTTTGTTAATGCATGTGTGTGTGTTTAATGTGGATGGGGTTTTTTTTTTAATGATGAGCGGACATGGCATCCCGAAATCAACCCTTTACGTTGCGTTTTTGGAGATGAGGAGGCAGCAAAGTGAGTCCCGGAGAAACCGTGCAAACCGTCTTTCTTTGTCACCGGGAAGCTGCCGCTGTTGTTGCTTGAGACGGACCGGGAGGCATGCACACGTATCCTGCACACACACACACGCACACACACACACACACACGCACACACACACATGCACACACAGCAAGCGAAACGCCGGCTCTCACTGTCTGATTGTGATATTAAGGAATGTTTGATTTGATGGTGAGACCGCACCGGGTTATGTGACAGAGCGGTGACACGGTGAACAGCACTGATGTAGAGAAATAATAATATAGAAAAACACATGTGAATGGATCAAATCCTGGCAGAAGTTTTGTAGTGTTGGTGCCTCTGTGTTTATTCAACATTGGTCCTGAAAATCAGATGTTTATGAAACATGGGGGTGAGCGGAGTTTATGTGAGTTTAGCCTCCACCTTGAACAGCACAGGTGAAGGTGGTTGGTCTGTTTAGGGGACAAACGCACAGTCATAATGAAGGAGTGAAGTTAGGCTGTGTAGTCAAACCAGTCAGCGGTTATTTAATGCTGAAGCTAGACTGGCTTCATTTTTGTCATGTTGACTGTGTGAAACGACTGAACAGCTTTGTCTTACATGAAACATTCATTGATTAGCTGATCAACAGAAAAAGCATGAGCAACTATTATTACAATAATTAACTGTCATGTTTTTTAAGATGAAAGACTAAACATTCTCAGATGTGAGGAACTGCAGCTTCTCTCTGTTTTAGATCATAGAAATTGGATATTTTAAGGTATAACACTGTTGTTTGGACAAAAATAGGACATTTGAAGACATCACCTAGGACTCTGAGGACTCCAATCCATCAGACCAATATATTAGCAGCACATTGCACATATATCAGTATCTGTGCTTATGTTGGCTGGTAAATGACAATAAACCGAGGTACAGAAATCCCACAGATAAGTGTCACCACTCTATAGAGAGAAGTGACAAGTTTATATTTCTGTGTCAAATGTCCCATCCAGTACATTTTGAGAGTGTAGTAGTTTAGAAATTAAAGGAGCCGCATTATAAATGTTAATTTGGCTGATGTTTATTATTGGATTAAATCTATCAATTCCAATATCAAAGATCCTCTATTGTGAATCAAAAGAAAAATATTTGCCAGATTAAACTGTAATAGAGCTCAATTGATATTAGCTTATTGCAGATGTGCAGATATTAGTACATGTATATATATTTATATTACAGAAAAATGTGTTGCCCGATATATCATTATCAGATTCCAGCTCCCAAATATTGGCCTTAAAGATGCAGCATGATTCAGGATATCATCTGCAATAAAAACAATAAATATTACAATATAATTGCAGTTCTTATAAATACATTACAATCCTCAGTGAGGTGATTTTATATGCAGCAGAGAACATGAGAACAAAGACTCACACGGGGAGAGGTGCCGAAGTCCTTTAACTCGAGGGGGGGCCAAGAGATGTTGGAGGGTTAAAGGAGGACGGAGAGGCTGTCATCTGCAAGATGTTAGATATAATTGTAGTTTGGAATTCATTGCAGCCCTGATTTGTACAGAATTTAGACGACATCAGCACGATGCTTCAGAGCAGGCCATGCAGTGTTTTGCAAGTGCGATGCAGCTGTTCAAATGCTTATCTGGTCAGTGTCAGAGTCTGAGTATGTGTGAAAGTGAGAGAAGGTGAAGTGGGTGCATCCTTAAGAGACCTTTATAGATGAAAAAAAAAGGCTACAAAAGTATTATCAGTCATGTTTAATGACATACTGGATAACTGCTGAACTGGAAATATTTCTTTTTCACATGGTGCTACAATAGCACTGTATTGTATATAAAAGTCAGCTTCTCCACCTCAGCTCTGTATTATAGTGGAAGCACAATAACTTGGCAACCGTGTTGCTGTTTTGAATCCTTATTCCAGCGGGGAGACTGTGAGCGGTAAAGTGACACACACTGCTGTCCCTCAGCAGCCGCCATGGAAGGGCCCTGGAGCAAGGTACTTAACCCCCCGCTGCTGGAGTGGAGCTGCTCAGGGCTCAACAACAAGCTCAGGGTGTCTACACATGTAACCCTCCCCCTGCCACCACTCCATCACGCTGCTGCTGTCGGATGGTCCTTATGGGAAATTGGGCTCACACACACAGAAATGCGCTTTATTACTGAGATGAAAACACAGAAATGTGCACACACAGCTGAACAAAAAAGAACAACGAAAGGAGCTGCTGAAGGGTTGACAAGGTCAAAGGTGAAACCTGATTGGCCAGCACTCATTCAAAAGCATAAAACAACCTATGTTTATTCAGGATTCAACAATATGACAATATATACTTATATGGAACAATACATCAACATCAGACATGTTGCCATACTGTTCATACCGTGGCTGCTATCTCTTTAATATCTCTGGGTGTAACAGGAAAGGAAAGAAGGAAAAAACATTATTCTGCAGAGACTCGTGTTCTTTTTTTTGGGGACTTTTTCTGAATCTTTGCTTTTTTTCTTATAAAGCACTGAATAGTTTCAGCTCTAACAGTCAAATGAAACAACCTGAGTTAATGGGGAAAAGTGCTCAAAACTCATAGACGTGCACCTTGTCATGTTGCCATACTGACAGATATTAAGGATGCAATCAATCATTTTGTCTATAAAATGTCACAAAGTAGTGAAAACTAGTCTTTGTAATTTCCCAGAGCTCAAATTGATGTCTTTGAATTTCATTTTGTTTTATCACAAGACCAAAGCTGTTCAGTTTATTATCATATGACAAAGAGGAACAGCAACCAGAGGTTTGGCATTTTGTTTAAAGATAAACGAGATGATCAATCATCGGTTGTCAAACTGGTTGCTTATTGATTGTCTCTGCTCAGATGAACTATCAACTAAATGTATCAGCTCATCAGACACGACTTTATACAGCAATATTTTGTTTAATCATCGTGTGATGAAGTAGTTTGATTTCTAATGTATTTATTTATCGGGTCATCAGCAGAACATGTCACCTTGACACTGGAGAACACTGTCTGTTTCCTGATTCTTAAAGCTGGACAATGGTTTCTTTCACGACACAACCTTTCTATTATTAGTATTAACCCTTTTTTCCCAAAACCTTGATGTTTCACTGACTTTAACCAGTTATTATTATCATAGCAGTGGCTTATTAGACAATAGCAGGCACTAATAAACAAAGTTGTCCTGTTGATGGAGGTGTGTGATCAAAGATGCTCAAATGGGTCATTCTGGAGAAAAACAACAAAAGTATCAGCTTTGCCGCTCATGTGACTTACTGAGAAGCCAAGGCTTACTTGTAATTGGACGAAAGTTCAGACAAAGGCTGACAGTATAACACCCCCACACCTTTCTGATGTCAGAGACTGCATCCATTCATTCACTTTTTTTAACTTTCTGAAGCCAACAGTCCAAAAATCACACGTGTGCAGAGGTGAGGAAGTCAGCAGGGTTTGAACTTTTTTTTTCTGAAGCTCTCTGCTTTTCATGCTCTTCACTCACCTTCCTCCGCCACTCTCTGTATGTGCAAACAAGTGCCACACCATAAAAGCCTTTGAGGAGAGACTGTCTGAAAGTGCGCGCTGTTATCCCCGTCTGAACGATCCATTGTGTCGACACTACAAAGAAATCTCATTTCAAAGTCAGATTTCTCGAGGAGAGATGGTGGACGAAGAAGAAGAAGAAGAAGTAGGATGTAGCCGGAGAGGTAATGACAGCATCACTGTCAAGTGTGGCCGTTTGGAACCGGTACACCTTCGCCTTCAGACAACACCTTGTTCAGTAATGCTCATCTCGAGCATACTGAGCCTCGAAACCAGTCAGATACAAATAATATAATAAAAGAAATGTTTCAGCTGTGGTTTAGGCCAAAGACAACATGGTGTAATGGATTTGGCTGGCAATGGAGCCAGTGATGCTGCTGCTCCTAACCACAGTGTGTTGTTAACCAGTGTCTCCTACCAACATCTCTGGGAAGCTCCTTTGATGTAGCTGGCAGCTCAGTGTTAATAAATGTTAAAATGGACTCAACTGTCCAAGATTATAAAAAGAATAACACTGCTAAAAGATGAAAAGCAGACTGGAGAGAAAGAGTTATTTTTCAAATGGAGCTATTTTCTTAAAATTTTACAATGGATTACACAGCCATAAAAGGCGACACACACCTTCAGTGGAAACCATAAAAATCACTGCGATTGGAGTTAAAAGTCTGTCACTCGCCATTGATATGCGGCTTCTGTTTGACAGTGGATTTTCCCTTTAAGGCGAAAAAATGAGAGAGAAAACAATCTTGAAGCTCCCCACGCCTTTGTTAAGTCTGAGCGAATCCAACACTGTAGGTCTCCTCCTCCTCCTCCTCCTGAAGAAATATCCTTTCATCTCTTCTCCTCTTTGTTGCTCTTTCTCCCTCCTCCTCCTCCTCCTCCTCCCGTCTCACTCCTTGTTTCGTTCTCTCGCTCGGAGATCTGAGGGCTTTGTATGATTGTAATAGGTCTTGCATTGAATGTTGCGTGCTCCTCGCTGTAATTGCCTATCATGTAGCTGGCTAATCATGGCGGTGGAATCTGGGGGAGATTGCTTTGAATGTTAATTGACACTGATGGTGATTGGTTGAACCATTTAAGTAGTTAATTAAGGAATTGATTACACATATCGTCAGCAGGGGATCTACGGGTTGCAAAACTTAAAAGTTAACACCTGCAGGATCTAATTTTAATATTGTTATTATTGTCATTATTGCTGGATCTCTTTGAATTGTGTGAATGAGTTTTCTTTTTACGCAGCTTTAAAATGTGAGAATTGGATTAAAAAGTTGCCATCGAGATGCTGTTCAGTCCATAAAAAACTGGTCTGGTGTTGGGAATAAGATGGGATCCGCAGGGAAAAGTGGCCACAGTCAATTTATAGTCAGTGCGTTCAACATTCAGTCTCACAGTCCAGTATTCAATCTGCCCGTCAATCCTCCCAACCTCTCAATCAGCTCAGTCACACGTGCGAGCTCGCTGCACACACAATCACTCATCACGCCGCTGAAATCTCCATCCTCGCTCCACTTGATGATACTTCACACCAAACATCATCAGTGACTCAGAGGCTGTGAAAGGAAGCTGTGTCTCATCCCAAACTGCCAAGAATTCACAAACAAATGCTCCCAAACTAACAGCAGATAACGCTGAAGGAAGTCTTCTGTCTGGAGAAAATCCACTCGATCCCATACTGGTGGTGCAATTATCCCTCAGGGCTGTAAAACGGGAGCTCTGTCAGCAGGTGTGAAGAAGCTGGCACAATCAGTCAGATCATCTGGAGCAAATACTTTTAGATTTATTGCTGTGCTTGTTTGAAATTACACAGACAAAAGACAAACACGTATCAATAAGGACAAATAAAATCAAGACAAAAAACAATAAGAGCAGCCTGTTGAGCTCTCATTACACTAATCTACATCACTAATGTAGCAAAACACTTGTCATTCCACAGTTAACACTATGACACATGTAAATCACAAGATTATTATTCCACTTAAAGCTATGGCTGTATGTTTTGTAAATATTGCACATGACACCTATTTAATAACCGCGAGTGTCACGTGGCTGTTTGGTTCTAATCATGATGGAGCGATCCTAGGGTTAGTAACTCCAACCCTAACCCTGCAGTAAGAGTTTGGCTAGTCTAATAAACTGAAGGTGGATAACAAGGCCGTGGATGGACTGTCTGCGCGGGGCGTGTGACCGGTGGCTGTGGAACACCTTGATTTCCATTTCAGCGCCCATGTTAACGGGTTAGAGCGAACACACTGCCTGCATGAGAGCCTCGCTTCTGCATCATGTGATCTAGAGATTCGCCTGTTGGTCACGTGTGACGTGTGTGGTTCATATTAAGGGTAGACTGGGAAAAGACCTGTTGATAATCTTATTGAAATAATTATTTGTGGGATCATTTGTAAGCCTTTATTAGACAGGACAGTGAAGAGTGACAGGAAATGGGACAGAGAGAATGGGAATGACTTGCAGCAAAGAGTCGGCCTGGAGTTGAACCCGGGACTCGCCTGCTTAGAACATGTGCACTCCACCCTAACCACTTGGCTGTCGGGTCGCCCCCTGTTGATAGTCATATTGACATCATACCAGCAACTATACAGAAAACTGACACCTCTCTTTTAGTTGTCTATGTCTAGGCTGAATCTAAATATGTCACAGACATGAAAAAAATATAAATGTTTTTTAACCATTTTAGCAGCTGTGTGTGGCGACCGTGGCATTTTAGAGATGTTTTCTGTCAGAAATAAATCAGAAATTAATTTATGATGTTAAGAAATCCAACATTTGAGTCGCCTGCTAACTCTATGTAGAAAGACAGAGCTGGCAGGAGCAGGAACACAGCAGACGTACAGTCGGTGTGAACACACACACGAGCTGTAGCAGCTCAGTGACGCAGACGGCACGCACACACAGTGCAGGCAGTGTGTTCCCGGTGTAAGGCAGGTACATTCAAGTCCACAGTGTGGGAACGGTTTTGTTATATGAGCGGCTGCGGGGTAGGTTAAAGGGAACCAGAACAGGAAGTTCAGTGCAGGCCATGGCACCAAAATGGCGAGCTTAAAGACCCTAAAACACTGAGCTGAAAAATTCCCTGTAGGTTTGTCGCTGAAACTGACAATTTTCACATCACGGTTATTTAATCCTTTTTTTAAAAATATATATTAAAAAAAAACTGATTAAAGAAGCTTTGGATCTAATGTATTCCAGAAATATTTATTAAATTCTGTGCCAAGCAGTAATAGTGAGGAGTTGTCACTGATCCACTGCAGGCTGAGACTGAATTTTTCCTCGCTGCAGAGGGTGTAATGTCATACAGATGTGCCTCACCAGCTGTATATACATTTTAACAAGGAACTAAAAGTCATGATGAGACAGAATCTCCAAAACAACTTGAAATATCTTCTCAGTTTCTTTTAGGACTTCGATCAAGTATGATTAGAATATGGCACAAGATCATAAACAGTCAGTCCAAGTACCACATCTGTGACATGTTTGTCTAGCACACTGCAAGAGGAGCTGGGGATGAGGCGAGTTATTCTCTACTGTTTTGCTCTACTACGACTACCTACAGTTTTTGCATTCTTACAGATATCTTCTCTAAGATATCTGTCATCATCACTTAGTGCTGACAGTTTCTTTTTCCCACGTCTTTTTAGTATCATAAGTTTTACAGATCCTAGAAATGCTGGGAGTGAAATAAGTGAAACAGGGCTGTCAGTTATCAAAGTAGTGGCAGAGATAATAAAATGCCTCAATGACAGAAATCCTTAGAAAACATAATGAAGGAGATGGAGCCTTTGAGCTAATTGTTCAACAGACGAGCCACGTAAATGATGACGTGACACTGGTGGTACAAAGACAGCGGTCGACTGTTAGCTGTAGCAAATCAAGGCTCCTATCTGTGGGTGAGAGTTGGAGTGTAGACGTTTTAGGTTTTGCACAGGCTCCATGCTAAGAGCAAAGACATCTGTTCAGTTGCTTAAGTGTCTTACAAGAAAATAAAATACTAACCATCTGGATGGGATATAAAATCCTCAGCAGAACATTTATCTTTATCAGTGAAATTTTGCCCATGCAACCACAATGTAAGGAGAGCGCGGTCCCTCTCCTCCTGAAAACTCTTAAAGATGAGGAGAAATGAGTGATTATGTAAATAATTCCATTAAATTCTTCATCAAAGTCGCTGCAGTGCCCTACTGGTTCACTGTTAGTTTTATATCAATATAATATTAATGGAACAAGGTCTCTGTCAATTCAGACAGGTCACTCTTTTGTTGCAGAGGAAATTACATGAAAAGGCAGGGGACTGAAAATTTCAGTAATATCTTCACTTTAGATTTTAGTTTTACCATCCTGAACTAATTCAACTCACTGAACACTTAACATTGACCCTTTTTGTCAAAGGTTTAGTATATTTACAGGCTAAGTGTACTTAGTTCTCAGATAACATTTATTCAGCAGATAAAGAATAACCTTGTAGTAGTAATAATAAGTTATCTTCGATGTGATAAGAGATGTTCCTCTACCATTTGATCCTTCCTGATACCGATATGATAGATTGTGTATGGGCCGATACTGAGTACAGATCTGATACCATTGCCTTAAAAAACTTTTAACAGCTGTATACTACTAACCCTGTGTGGATGTGATATGGTTGCTGTCATTGTTGTATAGCTCAGGTTAAACCATTTGTAAAACAGAGAGAATCCAGAATAGAATCTTTCTTTTATTCTCTAATGTAGCTTTCAGTCTTAAAAAAAAAAAAATTGTCACTTTCACATTTCTGCACTAGTGTCACCCCCCAAAATTAAAGCCTTGTGCACCTTGTTGCCATGTTACTGGTGGGACTTTCCAGTGCAGCGTTGATTGCACTGAAACCAGTGTTCAACAACATCAATTATGTTCTCTGTACTGTATTCTTGGGAATTCGGGGGATTTAGCAACCTGGTGGCAGTTTCCATAAAACAATAAAAGCTTTGACAAAATTGGTGATGTTTTGAAAACAGATAACATTACACTATTTACCAGAAATCAATTCTTATTCGCTGCTGTAAAATAGTAACTTACAGGAAGTTGCTCTGTGCAGCCTCTGGCAACTACTGTTTTAGGCTGGTGAAGAAAAATAGATTTCCAGTTACTAGTGCAATGTTGGCCGAGAGCAATTTGGCAACACTGGAAAGTCCCAATAAAAAGGCAAGCTGCTGTTTTATCCAGTTTATTAATAAATTAAGTGGTATTGAATTGGTGCATAGACATGCATATTCGTTGAGACCAGATCCAGTATTTTAGAGAGTAATGGAGGCATTTCTGATACCAGTATTGGTATTGAAACAACTCTATGTACAATTAGGCAATGTAAAGCACAGCTATAACTCTTAGCTCCAAAAACGATGTGATATTTCCACCATGGCATTTTTCATGTACGAATCTTAAGATTAGTAGAAAGGGCCTTTCAAATAAAGGTAGGTAGTTTAAAAAAAACCCTGCAGAAAGCATATCCCTGACCGGTTTAACTTAAAAGAGCTGATTAATCTGTTGACACCATAGAAATAATCTAAAAATGAAAACTATCAGAACACATTAACCAACTGCGTAGCCCTCATCTAAACCATGAAAAGGCATTAACTCATTTAATCTGAGACTCATCCATCCAACACAAACATTAACCTTTACAACATAATACCTCAGCCTTGGGTTCAGGCTGTGGTACAGTCACACCTTATTTAGGATTTTAGTATTTAGTATTTAAGATGTACTGAGTGTCTGAAATGTCCAGAAACCTGCAGTCTGCCATCTGTCTTATTTGAATACTGTGACTTCTTCAGGGGTGTCGAAGGTCTTGGAGGCTTCATCAGCCACAATTTGCACCTCAGCAGGACACAGTAACGCATATGTTCTGTTATAAACTGCTCCCAGAGCTTTGAATTCACCTTGTCAAATGTTAACACCCCCCGCGTAGGAGAAATGATGAAATCTAATAATGACTGGCTAAGGACATGGACTCAGACCTGGTATAACTGCAGATGTGGTTTACCTGCTCCGGTTTAGTCTGCAGGTATAAACGGTCTGGTAACCTGCTCTGTACTGGATCAACCGCCCCCTTTGCTGCTTCAAGAATCCCAATAACATTAACACTGACAGGTTTTCAAAGTGTCAGAACGTCATTATTAGCAACATTCACACTACCACTGGCTGAGAATATCACATGCTTTTCCAAAATAAGCTAAGAGACTCACATTATTATTGCAAACTACACCTTGTAAGTTGGGTCATGTTGTGGTGATAATAAGCCAAAAGGCCACAGGGTCAATAAAGTGGAATAAGACCATATGACACTTCTTCTTTATGTATTGACCTGGAAAATAATTTATATCAAATCCTAAATAAAATCTGGTTATTATTAATACTAAAAACGTTTCTAGTTAGGCCATCACACATTTTTTGTGTTTTGTTGTGTTTTTCTTTATTATACTTTAAAAGATTAAAATTAACATTTAATTTTAACTAAATGTCAAATAGATAATGTAATGAAAAGAAATCAACATTAATTCAAACACAGCAATTTACCATGACAAGCATCAGATGATAAGACCCTAAAGGCAGTGAAGAGTAATTCGTGAGTGCGCTCAGGTGCACTGAGGTATGTCTCCCCGAGCTGAATAAAAGATAGGAGTGTCCCCCAGTCAAATGCTGGCTGAAACATTTTTCACCTAAGCAGCTGCAGATTTATCATGTCAGCCAAATCAGATGAAATGGAGATTGTTGCACTATTTAAAGATATTATTTTCTATTAATGATGTGGAGGAATTGCAATTGCCTTGTCAATAGATGTGACTAAAAGCCTTGTAACTACTAATTAGACTATAAAGCAGAATAGTGTACATAACAGTACCAGATCTTCCCCATGGGAGCAGATCACAAGCTGCTGTTCCAATATTGGCAGAGTGATTGTCTTCAGTGATTCCCACCTTTTAATGCTCTTTGTAGTTATTGCTCCTGAGTCCTTTTTTAATGCCTTTTCAAAAATTACTTTTGGGGTCGTTTTCTTTATCAGACAATCCACACAGCAGTGATAAAGGGAGGGTGAGCTGCTGTAGAGGTTTTGAACAACATTCAAACCCACAACACCGGGACAGGCACAAATCTGATATGACCTGTCAGTGTCACAGCATCTGAAAATCTGAAGTGCAGAGAGGATGCAAATTATAACGTGTTTTTTATGATATTTTGTTGATTCGGTAATTCATTTATTTGATGAATAAAATATTTGCAAATTTAGATAATACCTCGTTTGCATGTTTAAACAAACATTTCAGAAAACTTGGAACACAAAAAGATATTTTCTTAATGTAAGCGATCAACAGGGGAAGTTTTATGGTGAAATGGATTTTTATTTTTCACCTGCAGTGTTTTGCCTTAAGTAGTAATTAGATTTTCTACAACACTGACCTACTGTCCAGTTATAACTGGAAGTACACAAGCTCAGTAGATTTCTGTAGATGGTGCACAGTGCTATGCTACTGCTAGTAAGAATAATAAGCTTGGTAATCCAAATAAGAGTAATGGTAATCACTATCATCAAAAGACCACAGTAAATTTCAGTTTTTACTGCTGCACCTTATTAAAAAACAAAATTCAATCATATACGCAATAAAAGTCGTGACTGGGCAAGGCATATCAGCAGGAGTCTGTGTATGCAAGTGTGTGTGTGTGTGTGTGTGTGTGTGTGTGTGTGTTGGAAGGTTTAGAGAAAGAGAGAGCACAAGAGAGCGAGAGACTTGGCAGTCAACACCAGGTAGCTCCTGCCCTTGTACCCCCAAGATACCAAGACAATATACACACACACACACACACAAGCGCACACACACCCCAGGTCCCGAGGTTGGCAGAGCCATCTGCCAAGAGGAGCATGGTGCTGAGGAATGATAACGCATGCACACAAAAACACTCACACACACAGTCTCTTTTTCTTTTTCTTTTTTTTTTTTTTTTTGACACACACACAAACCCATACACACACGCACACACACAGTCTGCCTTGAACCCAGCGCGCTAGTAGTCCTCTCCCCTCTGCTATAGCTGGCACTGGCGATGTTGCTGATACCTACTTTGTGTATATCTGTATAAACGTGTGTGAGCACTTCAAGGTGGCAGAGAGCCGACTTCAGTCTTTCTCTGTACAGACTTATTGGAAATCCATCTATCTGTCTGTTACTGGGGTGTTTTAGCCTTCTGAACTTAAATGTCTTGCAGCTTCATTCTGTCCAACATCAATATGGTAAAACCACCAAGACATTGGGATGTTTCCAGCAGAGTCCTGCAAAGGTCCACTTTTGTAAAGCCATACTCATCCTGCAACCGGAAAGCTCAATACTGGGACCTCAACCACCCGTAATTATCTTTAAATGAAGTACAGACCCAACTTGACCCCCACAAAAAATACATAATGCAGTATGAGGAGGGAAAATGTCTCCCATGTTTCCAATAGATTATGTTCTCTTGCACTTCCACCCACTCTGGCCAGCTTTTGGCAGAGACACACACTCTGTCCACAGTTTGCATGTATCTACCACTGACGACACTGAGGTCATGTGCTCTGCATTGTATTCTTGGCAATTGGGGAGATTTAGCAACCTGGTGGCAGTTTCCATACAACAATTATTGTTAACTTTACACATAGTTGTTTTCTTAATTGGCTGATTCTAGACTAGACTATATTTCAATTTTGCTATATTAAAGCAGACAAAATAAATAAGGGATTCACTGTTTTCCCACTACACTTTTGTTCCTGGCCTTCGAACAAATCCTTGAACTAATCTTAGGCCTGAAAAACCTTCTGTCTATTGTCAAAATGCATTCAAGAATTCACCACAAAATAAAGTATTTCTAAACTTCTGAATATGGCCCTGGTTGGTACAGTCATTCATTATTTAAATATTCATTTATTTTAGAATTAATGGCAACTGACTTCCTCTTCTTTCCTGTGCAGTGGTGAGTGTAGTGAACTGTTCATTTTTATTTGAAGTAAATCTCCAAAACTTATAAATGTATGCTAGAAATAATGAAAAAGATTGAATTGCTGAATATTATTTTCATCTAATTTTCTTTTTTATGTCCTTTTTTTTTTGTTTTGACTTATTTCATCTGCACCTTTTTACCTGCTAATTCCAACCTAGCTTGCAACTAAAGGCTATCAGAGTTTTCTGGACATTATAATTATAATAGAGACATTCATTACATTTGAAGTTGATCGCCAAAAATCCATCTTATAGGTTGTATTTACAATTGAAATATAAAAAACAACAACTTTTCATCATGTTTAGTTTAGAAAAGAAATTTGAAGATAAAGATGTTAGCTGGTTTTTTTTTGTTTTTTGTTTTTTTTGTTTTTCTTTCCACAGGACATGGCATACAATGTGTAGCTAGCTAGTTAGCATAGAACAGCAGCAACTGTGTTAATTATATTATTAATAAATTATATTAATTGTGTTATTAATGGTTACTGAACCAATACTTTAATAAAAACAAAACAAAACAAAAAAAAAACATCAGCCCACATAAAGCTAATAATTGGATTCAGCTCTATTGAAGACAGTAGTCTGTTACTGGATGGATGTGTTTATCTCTCTGTCTGACAGTTAACAGCCTTCATGTACGGTCATTGAACTCAAAAAACATGATAGAGTTAAAGCTGTGACTATATAATACACAAATTTGGAAGAAAAAAAAGGTACATGTTTCAAGCAGGTTACTTTACCTGGTGCAGGACTCTGTACTGTGAGAGGACACAAGTCTACAGTCTCTAATAAGCAGCAATAAGAGACAGGCAGAGAGCTAGTGAGCGTCACAGGACAGTAGATTAAACACTGAATTCAAAATTAAACAGAAATAATAAAACCGAACTTGAAAGCAGGGAGACAGAGAAGAAGTGAGAGCGAGACAGAGACGGAGAGGGCTAATGACGTAGCTTTTCTAGCCGAGGCCAATTTACTGTGAGGTTTCTAAAGGTCATCTCCTACATGGAGGCCTGTCTATGACAAATTACATTATTTACACCGGGTAGAAGGAGGCAGTGAGACCCAGAGACACACAGAGAGAGTACAAGATGAGGGAGGGAGGGAGGGAGAGTGTGTGTGTTTGACTGTAATTGGTCTACACTGTTAACATGAGAACCCTAAAGACATTTGCTAACATTTTGCCTAATGATGCTCTTATCAAAGCACAACACCTGCATTTTTGACATGGAACTGTTATGTTATGTCCTTCCCTTGGCAATTAAGCCATGTTTCACTGCAACATTTTTAATGTTTTCATTTTTTGGCACTAGTAGGAAATGTACCTGTAGCCGATATTCAGTGCAGCACTTTACTGGCAAATGTGTACATTAAATTGATGATTTCAAAAAGGAGATTCACAATGTAATCCGTGGCATTTTTGCATAAACAGCTGTTTTATTCTTCCCTCTCACTGATTTCTATAATATCCCACCTTTTTAACAGGCTACCAGTTTATTAAAGTTGTCTAATTTATTGCTGTTAACACTCTATGTCATGCAGTTAAGTCAATTCAGGGAAAACCCCTGTAGAGCTGAGGAAGTATTTGATGTTTCCCATTTGTTTGGCTGAAACTGTGCCACATCGAAAAAGCTAAAAGAAAAACTGAAGCAAAAGACTTTTTGACTGACAAGTGATCTCTGGAAAGTATAGAAGTGTTTGACTGACAGGTGATCCATAGGAACTGCTAAAAATGGAGAGAAAACCCCTGTACCCCTAAACTCTTCAAGAAGCTGTATCACCTACAGTATGTTGCATTGTATCATTATGTTGTGCAAGATGATAAGGTAATGCCTTATTTTGCAGTATACAATGATAAATTGTTTTGTTTCGTTATTTTCACTGCATTAAACAGAGTACAACTACTAAGCAATGAAATGGAGACATTTCAGTGGTTTTTATTTCCCCTGAAGGAGCAGACCCAGTTCCCCAAAGACCAGCTTAGTGTATGCGTATGTCTGTGTCCCCTGGGCTATCCATAGAAGGGAAGAGCCAAAGGGATTTGTAGTTAAATGGTGTGGGACTTGGGAATGAACAGAAACATTAATATTTAGATTTAATTTATTTTAAGGAAATGTCTTAAATGAATAAAGCATAATATTTAATTTAGATGCCATAGCAAGTGCATGAAAATATACTTATTATATCTTCCATGTCTTTATTATTTTAAGTGGCACCATCTACTGTGGTCTGTGGGCAGAAAATATGTCATGATGCTGGGGCCAAGTGACTGACTAGGGAATTCCTCTGTTCCTCTTGTGCTAGAAAATTATATATAAACTATTTTAACATTATTTCAATTTGCTTCATGTTTTTACACACTATTTTATACATGTGCTGGTGATGCAGATACAGTACAGCGCCACTTCTTCCAAGGAAGCCATACATAGGCAATTAACTGTGATTTTTAACATTGTGAACTTAATGCCACAGAAGGAGAAAATCATCTCTAACCCAACCCCAACATCACAAGTGAAGAGTCAGCAAAGTTAGTAAATACGAGTTGTAATAACTTTTTATTCAGTGCTCGAAGTTTATTATTAAGAGTATCCCAGTCCTCATTTTCTCCTCCACTGCTCCTCTGTGTCCTCTGTCTCTGTCAGTCCTGCTCCACTCCAGGACATTTATTACCTCTTTATCAACTAATTCATAATTATCCTGTCTCTCCCTCTGCCTTTTTCATCAGTGTCTCCCCTCTCTTTCCTTTTTCTGTTAACCTTTTCCTATCTCTCTCACCCCTCTTCCTCTCCTTTCCTCTGCCCTGCCTTCCTTCAGAGGCCTGCTAATACATTTGTTATCAACCTACTCCCTAATTAACATGCCCCCTCTCTGTCTGACTCTCCTATCTCTATTACTCTGTCGAGATGTCTTCTTCCCTCTCCCCTATTTCATTCTGACTTTTTCTTCTTCCCACATCCTCTCGTTCTGTCCTCCTCATTTTTTTGAATAGATGAATTTCAGGATGCCTCCTCATCCTCACTTCTGAGGCTCTATTATCTACAGGCAGACAATTTGTCTGCCTGAAAGCCAGCAGGACGCAGAGATCCATTTTCTGTGTGAATGTGTGAGCTTATGTAGCTCCATCTCTCTTAGCTGCTCTTGCTTTAGTAGTGTGTCTGTGCCTGTGTGTTGGTATGTCTGTGCTGTGTTTTTGTGTGTGCGCTGTCCCAGGGTCCTAGGCAGGCTCCCATGCTGGGTTCATGGGGTGTCTCAGTGATACCCACTAGCATTCACTTTAAATGTTGCCCTATAACATCTCTTCCTCAGTGGAGTTGCTCTTGAGGTCCTGTATCTTCCCTTGAAAAGAAAGGAACTTAATTTGTTTTGTATATTTGAAGCTAGAAAACAGCTTGCAGCACACTACAAGTAACATTTTTTGAAGAGGAATTGCTTTCATATCCTTTTTACTTCCACCAATATTGCTAACAATGCTAAAAAAAATGATGCCCTCCCCCAAAACTCTGCACCTTGAAGCATCCGTACATAAATGCACATACACAACTGCGAAACAAAATTCCCCTGCTTATTCAGCACATGCACTGTAATTTAATCTCTATATCAACACAGACACGTTTGTCGTGAACACAGGTTTAAGCTGAAATATGTCACGTTAGGGCAGAAATATGTCTGTCAGTGCAACAACTGCTGCTACACCGTGGAACACCTTTATTCTGTATTTAGCTTGTTTATTAAACCAATAAATTATGTAACGGTAGAATGATGTAGTGATTGTGCACCCGTGTTAGTGTTTAGTGCCAGTGCAAATGTAGAGCAGTGGGGATGTGAGGGTTGGGATGGTGAATGGTCCTTTCAGCACGTTTGCAGGTTCACATCTCAAAATCATACAGAAACATTATTGTTGCGGTAACTATACATTGATTTTGGATGATTCTGCAGAGCCTAAATTGAAAGTTTTTGAACATGCAGTGCTGATGCTTTTATGCTTCTACGCTGGCGACAGCC
Organism: Trachinotus anak; assembly: GCF_046630095.1. NCBI lineage: Eukaryota > Metazoa > Chordata > Actinopteri > Carangiformes > Carangidae > Trachinotus > Trachinotus anak. The sequence continues at coordinate 22,792,878 of NW_027273872.1, read as the reverse complement.
AGAGCTGGAGGTATATTGTTTACAGGTTGTCTGTACGTCCATACGTCTGTCTGTCCCATTCTCATGGACATGATATCTCAGAAACGCCTTGATGGAACTTCTTCAAATTTGTTCACGTTCACTTGACTTCACTTTGGTAAAAACACTCATCTGGACTCGAGGGCAAACTGAATAGATTTTGGTGGCTAAAGGTTAAAGGTCAAGGTCACGTTGACCTCATAAAACATGGTTTTGACCGTGTAAATGCAATACCTCTGCAACGCCTTGAGGGAACTTCTTCAAATTTGGTACAAAAGTTCACTTGGACTCAAGGACGTACTCATTAGATTTTGGTGGTCAAAGGTCAAGGTCAGTGTGACCATGTGGCAATTATGACAAATTTTCACACAGATGGTTCATATTTTATATGACACTGGATAAACAGTGATGTAACCTGAAACTAGTCCATGTAGAGGCATACAATCATGAGGTGGTAATTCTAGTTATTTTTTAAGACTATTTGTTCTTTACAATCTTTTCATATAAGGTATATAGAGTGTTGTCAAGGTTACAGAACTAAAACACATGGTTAAGGCTGTTTGAAAGCTTTAATTGTTTAACTGTGGCTGGATTTCAAACCATGTGCTTGGCAAATCATGGAAAGGGGGCTCACTGTGTCTGCTAAAAGACAATCTGTCCATGATGCTCACTCTACACAACTATCAGTTAGTTCTTAGAAAGTATGAAAGTAAGTCGGGGATTAAACTTCTCTCAAACCCTATTTTTTTGTAAAAGTACTTTGTGTCACGTTTTTGCATGTACTGAGTTCAGCACAATCAAAGAACAATAAAGGAGAGACTTTCTGAAAGTGTGCCGCCTTATCCCCCTTTGAGATATCAAATGTGACAGAGTTTAGAGAGAGAGATCAGGGAGGCAGCGTGGTGTGGTCGGACAAGGCTATGACAGTCGAACACTATGTATCGAACATAGAGTATGAGTGTAGTGATTGGGAACAGGTAAATACACTTTTCCCTTTAGACTGATTGCACGAGACGTTGTACAAACTAGAGTCACACAGAACCCTCAACGTGTTCATGTATTTTGTTGTGAAAAATAGTTGTATTTTATCATTGATATTTAACCTCATGATGCTGAGCTATCTCTTTTACTAAGAGCAGTTGTAAATGTGAGCAGAGGAGTGCACATTACTCATTTTCCTCCATGGTCTGTTGCTTAATGATTATTGATATTTATTGGTGCACACTATTCTGTTATCCAAGAATATTCTGTATAATTATGTATAATCCTGACTATAGTGCTGCTAAGCTCAGTAAAGAAGAGGGAAAAAAAACCTTAGTTGAGGCTCATTAACCTGTAGATAGATGGCAGTGGTTTGGTGAGGACAGACTGCAAGCTGTAAGCCTTCACCCTGCCCATACAGCCAGTGGAGAAAATGGCTAAGAGGGAGCTCAATCAATACGCTAAGTGTGTGTGAGAGAGAGTTTGGCTCGTGTGTGTCTGCGTGTGTGCATTTGCATTATCTGTATGTGTATGTGCATCTGTAACCATGCACAGGCTGTCTAAATGTGTATCGATCCTGAGGTGTTGTTTTGTGTGTCTGATGGTTCTGCTGTGTTTTAGTTTCATTAAGTTCGGCTCCCTCACACAAATGATGACAGATGAAGTCACCTGAAGCGTGATTGATCGGCGTGATTTTTAAAAGTAGTCTGAGGGACATTTTTTAGCTGTTGGGAATTGGAGCTGATGCATTTTGGGTTGTGTGTGGACATTCCCAGTTTGAGTCTTCTTTGAGCTTCAAGTACACGCAATCACTGGGCAGATACACATACACACAAAGATATATTTGTGTGCTCAGTCAGTCCCACTGTTTGTCTTTACTGTTGTCCATAATCCCACATCTCTTTACTTAGTTTGTATTTCTAATTATCTCTTTGATGTGTTCTTGTAATGATTTCCCTCTAGTGTGTTAATAAAGTTTTTATGTTTTGTAATGCTTTTCTGTTACAATTGTTTTCCATGTTTCCTTTCTACTCTTGAAATTATATTTATAGATCTTTTGTCTTACTCGAGTTTGATGTAGATGAGTTAAATTCTTTAAGTAGCAACAATTAGCGATATACTATCTTACTCACATCAGTTCCACCCAATGCATCAATGTAATCATACTTTACCTACAGAAAATAATTTAAATAACAAATAAATTAATTGAATTGTCACTGTAATATAATTGCAGTGCATAGCATAGTGTACTATCACGTTTTTAAAGCCTACAAAAACTCTTAAAAATGACCCGTGAAGAGATTTTCAGTTATACTGGTAGGCTGCAATTAGGGGGCCACAAGCCAAAAAGATTGGCAACCACATTTGTATTTCATCCACATTTTAGGCTAAGGGACTGTACAAAAATTGTAATGGTATAGAGATGATCTGGATCGTTATGTTATCGTTATGTACTTCTTCAGAAATTACAAGAAACTACAAGAAAAAAAACTGTTATATTTATTATAACAGAGAATTTATATATATATTCTTTTATAAATATATATAAGAATATATTCTTTTGTTTAATTTGTTTCACTTTTGTAAACACTGATATTACTAAAAAATAAAATACATAACATAGAAATATAGAAATGTAGGAATATAGTGATGAAAAATATTTGTATAATCAGTACAGTTTTTTCACCAAAAAAGTGTATAAAGATTTAAAAATTATGTACCCCTATTCAAGCTTCAATGTTAATAGTAGAATAAATTTTGACACTGCCATCGCTACACTTCCGCTGCCCATAACAATTTTCAAACAGTCCCTAAACAGTTCTTATGTGTAATTTGGATATAGATAAATAATCATTCACTCCCCACATATTAACATTTTTGGGCAAACATAAGTAGCATTTGTTATGAGGCATTTGCGCATCATTAGATATGTAGTCATACACAAGTCTCCAGGCTCTCATGGGGATATTGTGAAACAGCAGGGGGAGAATAATAAGGATAATAAACCTGTGCAAAAACAATAGAGTCTCAGACCCTGTGGGGCTTGAACCTCAAAAGATAGAAAGAAATAAAGAAACCAGGTCAAATTGTTAATGCTACTGTAAATAGCAACACATAAACACAAAGACCAACATACATACCACCTCCCACAAGTCCTCAAACATAAACACATAATTCCCACCATCTCTCCATACACTGCTAATTCAATCCTCCCTCCTCCATTCTTTGTCCTCCTTCATTCTTTTCATGTCTCTCAGGTTTTCTTCTTCTATCGCTCTTGTTCTCTGAGTATAATCACCATGTTATCAGGGTAAATCCTTCAGTCTGAAGTCTATAGGCTTCATGGGGATTTGTAATATTTTCCTCATTTATTTTAAAATATCATGCTTAGTTATTTTAGTCAGAGATAATGTTCGACTTTCCTATTTCGAGAGACTAAAAGGGGATCTCTATAATGTTACTCAGCACTGTGCTGAGACTCCAGCAGTAATTACTTTCTGATTATTTTTTTTTCCCTTTATCATCTTGGTGAATTTTCAGAAGTTGTTAGCGGGCCCTAAAAAGTCAGACAACCCAATTTTTAGATAGTGTTACATACATGGTTTTACTTCTGAACTCTTGACAGTTTTATACAGATGATGTGGACTATATGTGTTTATAAATTAGTGCTCCATTGGTGATGTGTGAAATTTTTAACAGATAAATCATAAGTTGTAAATGCCCCTGCTGTTTGTTGCTGAAAAAAAATCTGAATCGTGAGCTCTTCAGTTTCAACAAAATAGCCATCAGTCCCATTTTGTCTTCTCTGTTTCCACCTATGCTCCATCACTGGGAGAAACTGTGACCCGTGGCTGGTTCCTTGAAAAGGCCAAGGCTGTTGTTTAGCAGCTGCTTGATTCACTGCTGCTTGGTAGCCTTTCAGGAACCTTTGAGATTTGTGGGATACTTGCTACTTTCCTGTTCACCTGCTGACTGGCTCGTCGAGTCTGATATTTACACTGATAATCTCAAGTGTGAAATTGAAGCTAAGCACTTGTTTGTGGCCATATTTAATATCTTTGCTTTTCTTTATTGGTTAGATACTTTTAGCAATGACTCTGCTTCCGAACCGAGATATTAACTGTTGATGATGATGAAATAAAAAAAAAAGGAAAAATTACAGTATCGATTCATCCATACTTCAAATCAGTTTAAGACATATAGTTAAACATTTTTGGAAATACTTGTTTGCTGTCATTGTGAGAGTTAAATACAAAGATTGATATTACTGTCATTTGTGCACTAAAGATGAAGCTAGAACCAGGAGACAGTTTGTTTACCTTAGCTTAAACAAGTTAGCTAACGTAAAGTAGGTTATGTGTCATTTGTTTAATTCAGTGTAAAGTGTAAAAACAGTAGGTTGTGGCTTTATGTGCAGGATTATTTGTTGGCTGAGATAAAACACCTTCATCAGTAAAATTTACAAGTGCTGGTACCATCAGGTGGGTGATTTGTTCAGAGTAAGCTAGGTTAGCTGTTTGCACCTGCTTCCACTCTTCATGCCAAGTACAGTTGTCATGAACGTAGAAATTAGCTACATAGACCAAAATTGTCTTTTATAGCAGGCTGTAAAATGTTTATTTCTGCTGTAAAGTTTGGCATTTTAAAATGGGAGTCTGCTGGGACTGACTCACTGTTGGACCCAGACTCAAGCGGGCATTCGAGGACCTGCAGTTTTTAGCACTCCTGTGTTGGCTTCATTTTTCAGCCCTTCAGGTTGCTTGGTACTGACAATATGATCTTTCGGTCTGAAGCCACACTAGTGTTTGTTTTTTTTTTTTTTTCTGGATCTGGCTGTGTCATTGTGTAAAGCCACATCACCATGAGCCAGCCAGTCTGTGCCTGCGAAGGGATATCAACTGAAAACAGATTCCAGGTCTGTTTGACGTTTTCACACTGACAGAACACAAAGTCCTTGTCTGTCTGAATCTGCTGAAGAACGAGGCTTCTCAAAACATCATATCCCCGGTGTGGCGACCAGGTACGTGGGTGGCCTTGATGATCTGCCATGCAGGAAGAACTGACCTAGAAAACAACGGCTATCCTGTCAGGCCCTTTCCTTGAGCCCCCAGGTATAGCTGCTAGTCTAGTCAGACACATAAAGAAATAAAAAGACAGAATGAATGGTTCTTTACTCCTCTGAGACTTATCACTTTAATGTTTTGATAGGATGAACCACACATCTGAGTCACCTCAGCTCATATTCACAGTTCATTCACATCTTGTAAGCAGATTATTTTTTCCATTTTGAATTTTTTTCTGAACGTTTTTCCTTCAGGTCACTAAAATCATTTTGAACCTTTGTACTGAGACACTGTTCTTTCAAACCTTGCGTAGGAAAAGTCTAAATGCAGAAAGAACCTATTGTACAATAGATTTATATAACATATATTTTCCCACACATTACTACTGTATTTGTACTGCTCTTATTTTATATGTAGCAGAAACTGATTAAAGAGATTGTAGAAGGACTTTATTCTAACAGCTCCACAGATTTAACAGCTCATCTGTATGCTCTGTGTTTTGCATGTTTGAGCTCAGAGATGGAGCTCATACACGTAGATGAGAGGGATTCTGGAAGATATACAGTAACTTAAGTAGAGAACACAATATCAGCCTGATAATGGCACAAACCTGCAGATATCAACAAAAATGAGCATCAGGCACCACAACTGCTCATTTTCCTGTGTCGTTTGTTTAAGTGAAAGTCAACCAACACAGTATCTGGGACATCCCAACAAAAAGACCAGTGTGTGTGATTTGTTTTGTCCTGTCCTGTCTGCTCTTCCAAATCCTTGTTATATAAGTGCAATAGGCTGTAGCTCGTCGTACATCCAGGGGGTAGTTCCTAAAAAAGGACTTTCCATCTGACCCTGTGGGCGCTCTGTTGCCCCAGCAGTAAATGTAGCCACAGTTAACCTCTTTGATAACAGAAAAAAAACTAGCGAGCTGTGCTGAATAGATAATCATGACACCAAACCATCTGAGAGATCGTCTGTGGAAGCATTTTAACAAAATGCTGTCAGTGTGGAGAGGATTCAAAGTAATTTTAACAAACTTGATTTTTTTGAAAAGTGGCAGCCCTATCTCTATCTTTGATGATGTGTGTTGTGATATAGACAAAGCAAATCAATCTTCTGCGCACTATCATAAACATAGCAAAGCAAATGAGGAATGAGTTTGTTGGTGCTGAGTGGTCACGGTCCAACTTTTAATCTGTCATGTGTCTTGACAAAATCACAGGAAGAATTTATGATCCCATGATCTCACAAAAAGATCATCACAAAGGACAAACATATTGTAAAGCCTGTTCCAGGCATTAGCTGTAAAAGCCGTGGCGCTGAATCTGTGCCCCACTTGCAGACCTTTATGCTTGCTGTGAAGTGTGTCATTTGAGTCTGCAGGTATTGTTCAGTCTTTCCAAAGAACCATTTCATGTGAATTGCTATGAGGTTGGGCAGCTCTTGGTCAGTGATTTTTCCACTAACAGTCTAGTTTCAGACTCAGACAGAGATCCAAACCAGGCTATGATGTCAAACCCCAACACTAATTCAGTAAAACTTCTGTAAAAAGCCTGTGGCACAGACGTTTGCAAATGTAAACACCTGCCTCTCCTCAAGAAGAGCCTCTTTTGGCATTTTGAGAGGATCTGTTCATCATTGCTCTTAAAAGTGAAGCTCATCGCCAGTTATAGTGCTCAAGTACTTCCACTCATCCACCTGCTCGATGGCCTGGCTATCTGCTGTCAGATTTGATGGGGGTGTTAGGTTACACGGGAAGTCTATAACCATTCCTTTTGTTTTGGATGCTATCAGATAGAGATTGCTTTTTCTCCAGGAATCGAAAGCAGTGGCGGCACTCAGGAGCCTCTTAAATGTGTCCAGGATTACGGTGCCATCGGAGTATTTCAGAGAGAACATATTAGGGACTGTACTCCTGCAGTCATCTGTATGCAAAGTAAACAGCGCTGGTGATAATACAGAACCCTCTGGGCTTTTCTGCAGAGATAGATCTGATGGCGATATAGTGTGTGGAGTGCATTGAATCTGACCTGCTGTTAGGAGAGACAGAATCCATCGGATCAGCTGACAGTTTACATTCTGCATAAGCAGCTTGCGGCCTGTACTACAGACTTGCACCACATTTTGAGTGCACTTGAGAAGTCAACAAACACCTGGTCTAGTTTTATTTGTGTGGGTAAGCAGGGTGATACCTGTTTCACCGACACCTGTCTTACCTGTAAGCACACCGGGTTCATGGAGCCCCTGGCTTTGTGTTCATAACTGGTGAAGTTAGTGCCACTGGGGCCGGACTGCTCCTCCAGGATAAGACTGAGGATTTCCATACCTCTGCAGTGAGCGATTAAAGTGCTCACATAAGATCCCTGACAGCTGTCTGTATCAGGTTTTCAACAGCTGGCTGGTCAATCTATCTGGTTTAGGTGGTTACGTGTTTAAAAAGTCACTGCACCACCTCAGTATGAATTACAGAAGGTGTCGTCATGGATAACAAAGCTAAACGTTCAGAGAAAAGGTCATTTCTTTCGATTTAATGACAGTAGTCTGGCCACTTTGAGGCTGTGTGTGACGATTTATTGTAGAATTTAAATAAGCAATATGTGATATTCAATTCAGAAAAAATATTTTAAGACCAGAAATAGCAGTAACTAAAGGTTGTCATTAACAGGGATGACAGCTGAAAAAATGAAGCTTTAAAGCTGCACTGATTATAATTATTATTATTTTAATATATTAACCATGTATCAAATGTGAAAGTGTTGCTCGTAGCGATGAACCCACAGCAAATTATCAGCCAGGTCGGTCCTTGGCTGTACAGAGCATGTTGGCGTCCCTCAGCTCATTGTTTTAGTTTTATGGCCTGTAACTTTCATGTTTTGGTTCAGTTTCACTTCACTCGACTTCTCTTCCTGCCAATGCACACATCATTCTTCTGATGTAACTGTATGCTACCTGCCCAGCACCAAACAGCAGACGCAAAGAGTTAGAAACTATTTAACTTTACCAAAAAAATACTGAACTTACATTCTTCAGGGGGCCAGAAACACAACTTCAAATGAATGCTAACATTACTCTTTGTCAACTGCATATGTAATTAAGCAAATGTTGGCAAACTTATGAGGTGATAATATGTCAGTGAATGCATTTTTAAACTTTAGCACATTGGAAAAAATTGGAAAATCTACTTATCATATCTCATCCAGAAAGACAAGTGTCTACCTAATTAAGACCTGAGCAGAACCTTGACTTCTTAAAGACAAGTTAACATTAGCAGGTTTGTTTTTCTCCTCTGTGATGTGACAGATCAGATTTGTTTGATTGTTTGTGAAAAATCTCATCTTGAAATAGATCGACAAGTTCTTGAGTAAAACTCATACTGTTATTTACTTGAAATTATAAAAACAAGAAATAAATAGACTTTTTTTGTCAAATTACTTAAAATTCAAATAATGGTGACAGAGGTTTGTTGAGATGTTTAGACAATGTTTTGTTTTAAAATTGCTCGGGCTACATGTGCATTTTGGTTAATGTAGTGAAACATAAACACAAATCTACCAGTTAGAGGGATGATGCCAAAAGATGTCAATATTATTGATTCTGAACTACTTTAATGTCACTAATAAACATAGAATTATTGACTCTGAGTCTAGTGCATATGTAGGTATATTGCAATATTGATTTACCAACGGATGAAAAAATATTGATTGAGCTTAATTTTAGTGGCACAAATAAATGTAAAAACATTTCTTCTGAGTCAGTGAGCGATTGTTTCTAGTTTACCGAAACATATACTAATTAAGTGAAGTGATATTGAGTGAGGCACAGATATTGCTTCGGAGTCCAGTGACAGTGAGTAGCACAGAACAAAGCCACAGCACGGTCAGCTGGTACATGGTTAGTCAGGATACAGAATGTCACACTGCTGCCGTGTAATGTGCGTGTGTGGTGAGACGCTGTTATTGCAAATTTCCCAAAAAATGAGTGAATGCTGTTTCACATAGTTGGCATGCATGCTAGGCTGCAGAATAGCGTGCAGCGATTACAGCCAAGACCAAATGGCTCGAGGTAAAATCTCTGTGGTACAGACACCAAGCAGCTGTTAACCCTTCATGTGCCGGGGCTGGATAATTGGCTGGAAAAGCCTTTGTCTGAAAGAGAGAGAGAGAGGGAGAAGAAGGTGTGTTGAGGCATGTTTTGTGTGTGTCTGTGTGTGTGTGTGTGTGTGTGTGTGTGTGTGTGTGTGTGTGTGTGTGTGTGTGTCTGTGCGCGCGCGTGTCCTTGGGGGTCTCTCTATCCATCTTTCTCGCTCTCACTCTCTGGTCCGGAGCTTGTTACCATAGCAACATTGAAGAAGAGGTAATGCTGCTGGAGTCCCAAAAATTGTATTATCTTTTTCAGTCACACACATGCACATATTCACTAACACACACACACACACACACACACACACAAACACACACACACACACACACACACACACACACACACACACACACACACACACACACACGCTGCTTCTTCGTCTATCTTGCGCATAGACAAACTGGCAGGCAGTAGTGAATATGTGTATCTTTGTGGATGTGTGTGTGTGTTTATCTGTGTGTGTGTGTGTGTCCAGTACAACTTGTTCATGCTGGCAGGCAAAAGCATCAAGACACATACATGCACAAAGAAAGAGAGAAGGAAAAGCAGGACAGACAGAGTGTTGCAGCAGAGTAGACGAGGTCATGTAAGAACAGCGGGACAGTTTATTTATGCCACTGAAGGGGGATAATTGGCTTTTACTCATTTATTATTTCTCATGTTTTCTCTAGCTGTCAGCCTGTTGTACAACAGGTAGTTCTGGCTCTGCTTGGTGCCACAAAGCGCCATTTGCTGGCTTATGATAGTTCTGCAGAAAAAAATAAATAAAAAGACAAACAAAATACCACAAAACACCATGTGGCTTCTTTTGGGAGAAGTTTGTTCTGTTTTATTACACGGTGTGGAGCATTAATTAATAATGGTGTTTCATAGTAGGTTTTATACTATCTGGGGATAGGTTTATGTTCCCATACTAGAAAACTGTTAAGTACGTAAATTTGTAAAAAGACCTTTAGTCTTCTCAAGGTGGAAATTGGCCCTGCAGAGAGACGTAAGTCTGTACAACACCCACTGAGAATCAAGTGGTGGAGCAATGGTGCATATGTGTTGAACCACATGGGAAATAATGGAGAGGAGTTTAGGTGTTTAGATGATTTTAGACACTCAAGCAAAAACTGTAGCTGTGCCCAAACTCACTCCCACATTCACTCATTCAACAGTCCCTTTATAACAGACACTAGTTTGCTGTGTCGTGGGCAGTAAATTGAGATTTTGGCATCAGTACTGACAGGCATAGTGTTCATGTAACCTCATTTTGCAAGATCCATTTGATTTTTTGTTTCACCACTACACTAATCAATGTTAACAATGAAAAAAAATTGGCCGAGTGTAATTTGAAAGGTGCTGATCACACTGGCAAATTGTGTATTTGATTCGGTCTCAATCTCATCGAGCCTGTTTTCAGCTGCAGCAGGCAGCTGTTGTCAGTGAACAAGCTCTGATAAACCCACTGCACACTAACCGCCCCGCACTACAGTGCACAGTGCAGCATTTAGCAGCTAAAGAGCCAGATATTTCCCTCAGGAGTTGGTGGAGACCAAAACAGGGCGAAAAGGAGAGTGAATATTGGATTTAAATTTTACATGACTCCAAATGAATGTTTCTGTGCTCAGGAGTTGCTGTGCTTTTGCTGGATGTGTAAATAGACAACTCTTTGCTAACATGTTATATATGTCACCATATCAACATTATAAAGGCACAATATGCCAAGGTTGTGCTTGTTGTGCTGACGTCAAAAAATCAGTGGTGAAGCGAAATGTTAGCTAAGATTAGACACCATGTCTTTCTGGTCACACCAGACCAAACACAGATATGGCAACAAAACCTCAGCGTGTACTGAGCTGAGCAACAGTGGAGCATTTTGTTGCTTATGAATTCAACTTTTCATTTGTAAAAGAATGAAATTGTTATTTCGTTTGAAAAAGTTACATTGCCTCACTTTAAAGTTTAGCTTTTAAGACATTACTATCACAGTCACCGTGTTTTCATCAGGTCAAAATATAAAGCAGAGCCCAGCGGTTACCCAGTGGGCTCTGCCTGCCTCTAGTCAGGTTTGGGGCATGATGTCTGATGTCTCATGTAAGAAGAGAACCGTCAGTCACTTTCTGTCCTGTAAGTTTCAAATGACGTACGTCTTACCACAAAACTGTGGTCAGGTATTATGAAGCCTGGAGGTCGTGCATCTGTTCCACTCTAAATTAAAATACAGTATATTCATGCTTAAAGGATTCACTTCACAAATCAGTAAGATATTGATCCATCGCACAACATAAGTCAAGCTCCAGTATTTCATCCATAATATCAGAGGTTAATGTTTCTGACTTTCTCATTAAGAATATAACGTCGATACTAACTGAGTGTTCAGTTCCACCTCTGATATTTTATTTTACCTGTGCCTGAGCAACACCACACACACACACACACACACACACACATACATACATATGTATGTATTTATGTGGACATGTACACACATGTAAATGAGCGAGATTAAAGCGTGAGGATTACATGGCTGTCTTTTCAATTACATTTTCTGAATCACATGATTCCTTGACTGTGAGCAGCAGAGGAGGCGCGTGAAAATGTCGCCAGTGCTGTATAGAAGTGGTGGGGGGACGCTGTCAGAGGATCCCAGCAGCGATGACAAGCATGTGACATCAGCGATAATGTCTGAGACAGAGATCATAAGCGTGATAATGGCTGTGATCACATTAGTAAAGCTATTATGTTCTAGATGACAGATCTCATTAACATATAAACAGGCTTAAACACTGCATTCACCGTGGAAATTAACAGGCCCACACACACACACACACACACACACAAACACACACACACAAAATGTATATATATGTAAGTGACGGAAATCAAAGCACAAGGATTATATGATGCAGATATTAACGAACATAATGCCATTAGATATGGAGCGATGCACACATAACTGTAATCAATTACTCATGCCACATTACTCATTAAAAAAGTAATCCCATTACTTTACCTGTCACTCAGCAGCAGATGTAATACATTACTCACTCATCACTTTACTTTCATCACACGGCTCCAAACAGCTCCCAATCCTCCACACCCACACTTCACATCTGTTGTCTTTATCAGACGTAGACATAGAAAACAAGACTCTGCGGTTTAAAAGGCAGGCAGCCCCACAGTTTGGAGGGATTTACTGACCATCAACAGCTAGCTTAGCCTCGGTGGCTGCACACAGCTCTCCAGAAGTCCTGACCTCACAGGCAAGGTTACACACTCTCCTACCGCAAAAAAGAGGAGACTGTTTCCTCCGGAAACGTGTACCTGGGGCTGACATTTGCCACATCAGCCAGCCAAGACACACAAAATTTAAATATGGAAACTTTGGGAATGCCTGAAGTCACATTTCTCCTCCTGCTCTGCACTGCAACCATATCCTGGACCAACCATTACCCTCCCAGTGAGACAACGAACATCAGTTGTAACTGTATTTCAAATTCAAAAAATTTCAGTATTCATGTTACTGTGACTAAGTAAAGTGTTACTGCCCAACAGTGCTCATATATAGTGTGTCCTGTACAGCTACACACACACACACACACACACACACAAAAACAGGCAAAATCCATGTTAACCTAATCTAAATTTAATTCCCGCAAAATTACCTTTTTTCCCTTTGAGTCATTTTCTGGAAGTCGTGCAGACACACACACACACACACACACACACACACACACACACAGAGTTTATGTTCCTGTGAGTACGAGGATGGTGTCTAATCTTTCTCTGTCTCTTCCTGCCCTTATGATAAACTGCCTGTCTAACATTGTTTTCTTATCACTCTGTGTGTGTGTGTGTGTGTGTGTGTGTGTGTGTGTGTGTGTGTCTGAAGGCTTGTAGCATGGATGCGTGTGGGTTTGTGCAATTGTTTGCCAAGTGTGTATGAGTGCACGAACACCTCCTAATGAGTGTTTTTGGGAAAGACGGTGAGGGATACTGTGCATGTGTGTGTGTGTGTGTGTGTGTGAGCATGCATGCGTGTGTCCGTGTGTTTGTTTTAGCCAGACTATGTCTCCAGAGCTTGGCTCTCAGAGCATTCAGAGGCAAACATTAACGTCACCAGATGCCCCGGTCTGACTCTCTCTCTCTCTCTCTCTCTCTGTCTTTCCCTCTCTGTGCCCCCCTTCCTCCCCCCCAGCTTCCCTCTCTCCATCTTTTGTCCTTCCCCTCTCTAACCTGTTATCTGATAATTTGCTGTGTCTCTCTCCTGCTCTGATTTCACAGAATACAGGATGTAGTTAAGTGTGTTCATTCATTATCTAATTAACTAATTTATCCAGCGCTAATTCTTTTTCATCAGCTAATAGTCTGTAGATTAACTATGATGTGTGTGTATGGAAGAGAAGGGGGTGTTTGCTTTTTTGAGTGTGTGTTGAATTATTAACCCCCATTATCAGGTGAAATTGAGGACATGAAGAAAGCCCTTATCACTGATCAGGCTAATCAGGGAATAATCGGTTTCCTTTTAAGACAGCAGTGACCATCAGGTTTGTCTTCACATTTGATCATCTTTGATGATTTTGCGTCATTTGTTGTGTTGACAGCTGCACAAATGACCTGTAGCAATTTAGCATGAACACATTCCTGTGAAATAATTGCCATGACATATTTTAATGTTAGGAATACAGTGTCATTGTTGCTACCGCACACTCATTTCCCCCAGTGATAAACGTCATGTCCTTTTTTTTTTTTTTTTTTTTTTTTTTTTGGTGCATTTTGGAAGTCACTGGGCCTGCTGCCACACGAAAACACCCTTTAGGCAGACTGGGGAGTTACACATCAAAGGCAGAGCGGAAAGAAATCTTGAAATCTGATGATGGGAAGCAGCCCACTGTAGCGTCAAAACATTAGCTCTGCTGGGTGTAATCAGAGTTCACTGACAGCCTGTGAGGAAATCAGGGTGAAGGCAGGAGAGAAGGAGTTCATAGAATATTTTAGCAGTGATGCTAATTTACTGATAACTATTGGTAATTCCAGTGAGATCAACGAGGGAAATAACAGTTTTTGATCTTTAAATCTGAGCGTTCTGCACACGGATCATGTATCCAAACACAGCAGCAGCAGGTTTAAAACCATATTTACCACAATATTTCTATTAGAGCTACAACTAACAGTCTTTTTATTATTAATTAATCTCTTATGTGATTAGTTAGTATCCAAAATATTGGAAAATAGTAAAAAATTAAGTCCAAAACCCAAAGATATCAAATTATCTGTATAATGATTAGACAAGCAGCAAATCCTAAAAATTGAGAAGCTTTCAACAGTGAATGTTTAGGGACTGTATGAAAATTATCGGTGGTGGCAGAAGGGCAGGTTCACCTATGTCTTTTTCCTTAAGGGGAGGGAGAGGATATCTTAAGTTAATTGAAACACCTCATGTCATATAAAGTCATAGCATAATGTGATCTGATTCAAATTTATTTTATTTTAGTACCAATGTTAAAACTTTAAAGTTGTGACATAACTTAACTACGGTCCCTGTTGTGTTTGGATCATGCACATGGATGCAGATAATTTCTAACGCAGGTTTTACGCTATTCAGTTGATCATCACTGTTGGTGGTAACACGTCAAAAAATGTAGCAATCCCCCTTCAAAGACAGTTGATAGAGAAGACCTGGATGTAATTAAAGGACAACTAAAAATTTTTTCATGGCTCCGCACCGGCAACAGCCAGGGCCACAGGCAAATTGTTTTCAGGTGGTCCGCCCATCCCATTCTTGTGGACATGATATTTCAGTAATGCCTTGATTAAACTTCTTTAAGTCTGGCACAAATGTCCACTTGGACTCAAGGACAAACTGATTAGATTTTGGTGGCTAAAGGTCAAAGGTCATGGTGACCTCACAAAACAAGGTTTTAGCTTTGTGAACGTAATATCTCTGCAATGCTGTGAGGGAATTTCTTCAAATGTGGTATAAACATTCACGACAAAATTCATTGTAGTTCAGAATGAGTTCTGCAATTATTTTATTAAAATAGTGGGTTCTGAAATGTTATTCTAAGTGAAAGTCTTGGTCCACTGAGAATATTTGGGGTTCTACAAAGGATCTGTATTAAAAGTTGAAACATAAGGTTCAATTACCCTCCCGACCCTAATAATTTTCATACAGTCCCTTACCATTTGTTAGTGATAAATGACTTAAACAATAAAGCCATCATCAAAATAGTTGTTTTCAATTTTTAGAAAAAATATCAATATTTCGCCCCAAATGTTTTAACATTTATTTCTGTATTTTTACATAATAATAGACTCAACCAGTTTGATAATTTCTTAGTCACTCCTCCTTCTGATAAACACACCCCACATCAACATAAGAACTATAGTACGATGGTCACATCACTTTCAATTCATTCTCAATCCTAACCTTTTCTATGTATTCATGTTGCCACTGCATGCACTACCTGCAAGTTTTTGCTCTAACTTGTCAACCTTTGTTTGCTAATTCACTAATTAAAAAACAAGTTGTTGATCAACTGATAGATTATCTGATGGGCATTAAAGTCCTGCAGCAAATAAGTAGCAAGTAAATAATTTTAGATGTGGACAGTTTTACGCAAATTTAAGAGATTTTTTGACCAAGCAGAATATTGCATTTTTGGAAAAGTATTTTCTAATGGTTAATATTTGCAACTAATACTTGGTTTGTTCTCCCCTGGTGTAATCACAAAGTACTCAATGTGAACAGACATATTGATGATATGTTGAATGCACCTACTGTACAGGCTTGTAAACAACCCAGCAGTCTCACTAGAGCCTTTATAGAAAAATATATGGTCTAACATCCAGGTGATAAAAATGTACAAACTGAAATCATGTTTTAATCCAAAATTATGTTTGTTCATTAATGTTATCAATTATCTGAAAATTAAAATACATGTTGGTCCTGAGCTACTGAATGACTGATAATGAGCAGGAACACTGTGCTGCTCCACACGGACACAATTTACACATCAAGTAAAATAGACCTGTTGTGTTTTACCATCAGTACCACAGTTTTTTGTTTTTTTTTTATTTTGTTTTACAAAACTTGTGAAAATCTTTCCTGCCTTTCATCTGGGTATAATTCATCTGGGCACCTAATTAATAAAAGGAAGTACACGTTCCATTATTAATGAAAACAGTATGAATCTTCACACCTTAGCTGTGAATTATCACACATCTTTGACAATGTTCTGCTTGTATTCTGAGAGAAGAATAGGTCATCATCAGTGACACGTGCAATTGGATCAAGATGAAAAGACTCTTTAATCAAACTTTTAGAAATTATTACTCCCTGGCTTCTACTCTGTGAAACTGTAAAAACACATCTATCATACATACCTGATATATATTAAAGCCAAATAATTCAAATTGTTAAGAGGCCATGTTATCAACAATGTGATCATTGTACAAAGAGCAGGGAGAGGCCATCTCAGAAATTCGGAATGAATTCTGGGACGTGACGGCCGGAGTGAGATGAGATGAGATGGCGTGAGAACGGCCTCTAGAGTCACCAGAGTCTGTGTTTGCTCTGACAATGATTCTACTCCAAAGCGTTTGCACTCGGAAATGTGCCTAAGTGGCCTGTTTTCATTGTATCACACACACTTCAACATCTCACTCTCTGTGTGTCGTCCTCTCTCGCTCTCTCTCTTTAATCCTTTGTTTCACTGGGCTCCAAAAGCCATTATGTTAGAGTACCTGTGACAATAGAGACATATAATTTAATACATGCTTGCACAGACACACACACACACACACACACACACACACACACACACACACACACACACACACAGACACAGACTTTTTGGTATTGTGCAAAGTTATGTGAATTCTCCTGTCTCCCATGTAAAGGCTCTGAACAAATGGTAACTTCCTGTAACTATGACACTTCAGACCTTATCAGGTGTAAATGATACCTGATGCATTGATTTAAAAGAACCCTTCTGAAATCACAAATTCTTCTAGTTAATGGACACCCTCTTCATTTTTGTCTCCCTCACATTAATTATTGTTAGGTTGATTGTCTTACTGAAGTCTCTCTGACCTTTGAACTCTGTTCAGCCACCATAATAAACATGAGCGAAGATCATGAGTTGATACAAATGTCCATAGAGTCATTAGAGTTCCCTTCAATTATTAGTGTGCATTCAAAGCCATGGAGTAGTATGGGGTGGTGCATTAAGTGATCTGTGGACTTTTCTTACCCTGGGTCTTGCCTCTCAGGCTACATACAGGCTGTTTCCCAGTTGAGGGGCGGCATCCTTCAGAGGCAGCTGTCTCATTCTGAAGGCTCCTTCAAATGCGGCTGAGAAATGGGGCCTTCCATTCCTGGGCAATAAAGGCTCCAGTGTGTGGATCCTTCATGACCCAACATATCCCAAGTTTCATTGCCGGTAATGAAAATAATACGGCAGGAAACAAAGCCAACAGAGAGGTATTGGGTTTCAGCTCAGTTGAAAAGTTGAATGGTACAACTGTTAAAAAAAACCTTTAAAATGTAACATTTTTGTACCAGAAAAGGTACACGTCGTCAAGGTTGCTAGGCGACAGTAGTACTGCCGTGTGGTAAGGTAATGGTAAGGGCTGGCACAGCTCATAACACAAAGCAATAATCCTCCATAGGCCAGACAGTCTCATTTTGGTTTGGCCTTTGCCTTTGTAGACCACGTCTTCAGAGGGATGCAGCCCCTGAATGGGACACAGCTACAGACTGCCCTACCTTACCTTGTTGGGACAGTATTCTGTCTGAAATAAATACCTGCAGATAGAACTCAGGGCCCAACAATGGCGCTGACGGTTAAAGAATCATTTAATCTACAGTACATTTAATTCACATTAAATATGGTCTTAGAAATCAGTCAAAAACAACAGAGTAAAGCACTGTTATGTTTGACTCTATATGACCTATCAGAAAGTATCAGATTGATAAGGACAAATGCTTTTGAGTAGAGTTCGAATACATCGCAGTTCTGTGTTATACTACCATTATTGTTAAGCACAATAACCAATTTTAGTATAATTTCTAATTTGCTCGATTTATTTATATTTATGTTTGTTTTTTAAACTTCATTGTCTCCCCTCTCATCTGAAACCAGACCTGCGCTCTTGTATCACTGTGTTTTTAATGCGGACTTGATGTTCACTGTGACGGTGTGTTCGTGTGTTCATGAATTTTTGCCTTACCTTTAGTCATGGAAATTAAACCGCTCTGTCTGCAGTCTGTAATTCTTTACATCCATCACATCCATCCATGTCTTTGTATTTACGTTATGTGCCTCTAAAATTCACTCCATTGTTATCAGAGTCCATTAATTGATTTTCATACTTTAGGGAAATTAACATAAATCAATGTCTGCTTGGAGCAGAGCAAAAAGTCACAAAAAATACAATGTCAAAGTCAACAGCACCATTTCTCACATTGGTTGGCGGTGTTGTAAACTATATGGATTTGTATTGTGTATGTATGATCCTTAAAGACCTGTACACAATTTTACTGGTAGTAGGTCTCACTTTTAACTTCTGATGGTTTTTTGAATGGATTTGAGATTACTGTTTCCTATGTTCAAAAAAAAGAGACAAGAAATAAACACAAAAAAATATGTACATATGCAAATGAGAGAACTCATTACATACTGTGTGATTTCTATATGTCTGTGTGTCTTTGTTGTCTCGTCTGTGAAGTGACACACACATAAAACCACAAAGCAGCAGAGTCCCATCTTATTCCTGCTCTGTCCTCGCTCTAAGTCTCTTTATCTATCCATCAGTGTCAAATACACAGGTTTGTGTGATGTGCATGAAAACAAAGCCAGAAGGTAACAATGTGTTTGAAGGCTGTGTCTCATTATAATACCTGTTCTCATGTCAAACACACACAAAGATACATAGAAGTGATCTGTGATATTCTCCTCCTTACCATCCTTCCACATACAGAAACCTAAAAGCTGTATAGTTTCATATTGATGACTTTCTGGATCTACTTCCTCTTCTTCTCCTCTGCCTATCCAGGAATGCCTGCTAATATTTCTCTGATGTCTAATGCTGTCTGAATGAACACACACACACCAGAAAACACACACGCACACACACACACACACACAAAATGTGTCGTTGAACTGACACTTCAAACAAAGCTTTTGTCTGCTGCCTGACAGCTATTCCTCTCTCCTTCCCCCTCTCCTCCTCTTCCTCCTCCTCTCATTATCCCCCTCACTTCTCCCTGTCATTCCAAAACACTCGTTCTACCCCCTCATCCCCTCGCTGTCTCCCACACACACGCACACGCACACACACACACACACACACACAACCACACACACACACTGCAAGCGAATTCAAGGGTTTATTCCTAATTGAGCTGCCTGGTTAAATGCAGGTTGAATACAAAGATTGGAAATATTAGGGCTTTTTAAAATACCACTTGAGCTAAAGGTATAATAATCAGCGGTGAAGCAATAGATTAATAGAATGATTTATTTTAAAGCAAATGGTCAGAATACACTCCATTCCTGGTGGAAGTGTCACTAATAAAAGCGTGGGTTAAACTTTGAAGTAAAACAAAAACAGAATTTCTCATTAGTTTTACTATCATGTTTGAGAGTTTTGTGAACATGAACGAAGCGTTGTGTTTTCACTGACAGGGTTAGGGTTAACGCAGGGATTGTGCACTTTCTGGAACAAAGACTCTACCACTTGAAGGAGACATACTATAGAGCTCAATTTGTGCTTTATTAAAACACAAGATCCCAGATGTTTAATGGAGACCTCACTGGGTAAAGTTATTTTAGTTTCAGAAACCCATTATTTTTGCCGGCTGTACTGGGTTCACCCGATCTTGGCGAGATGATGAAAGGATGCAGAATTTAACTGACTGGCAGCGTGTTTGAGATTCGAGGGTCATATCAGTTCCAGACACTTAGGGCCCTGTCTGACACCAGCACAAAGCGCAACACAAGTGGGTGTGTTGGTCTTAAAATGAGGTGTGGTCAGGCGCATTGTTGGTGCAATGCTATCTCGAGGCAGCGGGAAGTGATTGACCAGCAAAAACCTGGTCTTAAATCAGTGGCGCAGTATTTCACTGTGATTTCAAAGACGCATTATTAAGAGAGTAACATGGGCCTTTGAGGTGGGCGCACAACGCACATACACTGTGCCTGTTACATACAAGCAAGAATGTTTCCCATTCATCACCTACACTATATTTATCCCACCACGGAACATATATTCACACTTCTCATAATATAACACGAAATATGTCTAATGTCATGATTCGTGTTGTTGCTTCTTCGTAGAGCTGTGTGCATCACACTGTGCGTTTGCTCAGCCCCATGTGTGTGTCAAGACTCACTGGTCAGTCACAATATGTGATAAACTCGCCACAAATAAAATCTAATTTTGTGTGAAACACTGCGACAGTATAATATCAATCCGCCAAGGTGTGAGTGCGCCTGGCTTTTAAAGGAAATAGGACATAGCATTCTGATTGGTTTATTGCATCTTACGCCCAAAACATTCCCATGATTAATTAAGGGTACTTAGTACAACCCCTGGTGGCGCAGCGACCGTTTGTTAAAACCGCTGTTAAAATAGCAAAAGTGATATGAGCACACCCTAAATGCATTTGCGCCATGCACTTTAGACTGTTAAAATAGAGCCCTTGGTGTCAGGGAATTCACCGTATGTAGCAAATGGTTTGACAGTACAGGATGTCTGCTGAGAGAGGTAATCCCTCCTAATAAACACACAAACATTAAATCAGTTAAATACCTAAAACATAGCGTGGAAACAGGAGGTTAGGGAGGGAGTTGCAGCAAATGGTGCTGGCAAGAACAAATCAGCAGAGAAATACGAAGTGTCAAATATAATGGCGGTCTGTACACATAAATATGATTAAAAGGTACTGGTCAGCTGGAAGCCACCGCACTGTGAATGAGCCAGTGATTGTGAAGCATGAATGATGCAGCTTTTTTTTTTTTTTCCACAGGGCCACAAAATGTTGTTTATGAGTGAAAAGAGACTTTCCTGGTTCATTTGTTTTTCATGTCACAGTGGTAATAACTAAAATAATCTAATATAATAATAATAATGATGATCTAACAATCTACAAAATACTATGTGGTTTAGATAGGTTGGTAAAAGTTGTTAAACTAATACTTGTGCCTTGATCTCAATCTCATAATCTCAGAGCAAACACTGACTTCAGTGGTAAAACTTGTCCCCAAAATCTTAGAATAAACAGGTAAACTCTGATATTCAACTTTTAATCTGCTAAATCCTGTTTTACTTATTAGTTTAGCAATGTTTTCCTTATTTTTTTTTTTTAAGTTGAGGAGATCTATTGTATAAGGCTATGGCTTCTTGACCTCTCCTGTGATATCTGTTTTATTTCTATTATCTGTAAAAAAAACAAATAAACTAGAAAACAGAAGGAAACAAAAGGATTAAACTACTGTACCTATTCAATTTTGTGTGAACATTTCATATTTAGTGTGAAAATACCTTAAATCTTAACAACACATGATGAGGGTTGAATTCCCTTTAGCTGCTGCAGTTTCAGGTGGTTCACTGTCACACAGTCAGGAGTTACCGGGACACTTGAATGCAACAGAAGTCTTGTTAATATTATTAGTAACACCTGTGCTTTTCCTTCTATGACAAGTTGAAATGTCTGCTGTCTACTGGGACAGTTTACAGTGTTCATTTATGTTCAACTCATGTGACTGAATCTATGAAAGGTACCTTTTAAGCAAAACCTGTTATATTTACAAAACGACATTCTGAATAGAAAATAAATTACTGTATGATTGACGTATTCACTACAGTTAAAACAAATGCTTTTCATCTCATGAGGAAGAGTATGATCTAAGCTGTAAAATGCCACAGTACTATGTATCTCAAGTGTGGGAAAGCTGATTGCAAACGACTAAAACGTACAGAAGGCTTTGCTTAAAATGTCTTGATGGCTTCAGATGAGTTAAAATATATTTCCAAGCGGTTGCCTTGAACCGTTCTGACAGTAATTCCCATAAGACACAAATGCAGCATGAGTCCACAAAGTCAGGCTCCAGTAGATTTTCAATGAAGCAGCTCCAGAAACCCTCTTGATGACATATGCAGGCTGGAGCCTTTCTTCCCACTGACGACAGAACACAGAAACTTCAACATGTTCAACTCAATCCACTGACCAGCTTCAACATCTGGCTGCAGCCATGCAGTGTGCTGGAAACCACTTTCAGTTTTTACTGGCATCAAACGTAACTGTTCTAGATTACGAAATGTGAATACATGTGACAAAGAAAACCAAATACCATTATTTCAGCTCAGCTCCACACATGTTGCCATTAGAACATATAAACTGTGGTCTAAAGGAAAACCAGTCAGTTGCACTTTTTATTTCAAATATCCTGTTGCCACTTGCAGCTATAACAGTTCAGTTTCCACATGGCAAACCCTGTGATTAACCTTCAACCATCAGGGAGAGGAAGCTTTATTTCCACTGGGCAGCTGCTGAGTCCAGAGCCTGCTGACCTGGAGGTTCAGTGCCTTGCTAAAGGGTACCACAGCAGCAGTTGTTGAGGAGTGGAGAGAGCAATGCTGAAACACTTTGCAGTTGAAAGTGAATGACAGGATGAAGAGGCTGTGTTAGAGACATTGGTGTGTGTGTGTGTGTGTGTATGTTTAGTTATCAGGGGAGCACAGCATAGCTCTGCTGAGATTAAATTCCCAGAGCTTACTCTGGCTATCAGCATTACTTCAGGACACACACACACACACACATACACACACACACACACTAACATCCACACAGAAGGAAAGCAGTGTGGTAGGAAAGAAAGCTGCCATCGCTAAATTTTCATTCACAGAAAATATCAACATCGACAGTTTGCCCACTGCTGATATCACAACTGCTATTAATCCCCACCAATCCACCCGTCTGTCCAGCTTTCTTTCTTTCTTCTTTTATTCTAAAAAAAATTAAAAAAAAAAAAGCAGGACAGACAAACATGATATCATCAAAAACTGAATATGGATACAGTCATCAACATGTGGCCATTAGAACTGAAGTGATATTATTAGGGCTGCAACTAACAACTGTTCTCGTTATTAATAATTTGCTGAATTAGTTCTTGATTAATTGGTTTATCAGTTAAAACACTGAAATGGAACAGTGAAATCAGAGCACAAGGTGACATAATTAAATCCCATTTTCTCCAACCTATGGCCTAAAACCCCAAAATATTCAATTTACCAGCAAATTCTCGTTTAATAACCTGGAACCATCAGATGTTTGGTATTTTTGATGAAGCTCAATCAGTCTAATCAACTATCTAAATCGTTACCAGTTAATTTTCTTTCAAATGGCAAATCGACTAACCATGGCAGCTCCAGACATTGCACATTGTGTCTGTCCACTCACTCGTTACCAGCACTGACCGTCAGTCTCAACCCCTGGAAAACACTAACGTAGGGAGTACTACCACAGCAGGGAAAATAAATAATACTTTTTCCTTTTTTTTATGTCAACCTTAAAGAAGCTATTTGTGAGTTCTGCTATTGCTGCATAGCTAACGTTAGCATCAACAGCTGTTCACTTAGTCTTGCTGAGAGTGTCAGCTGTTTACAGGACAAGAGGTTATAATGCGCCCTCAGAACCACTACATCTTCAGGCCAGAGTGGACGACACAGTGACTTAGTATGAGCAAATAATGAGACGGTCCAAGTGGACTGGGGCTAGTTAGCAGGCTAACTTCAGTAGAAGGAGCAATAGAAATAGAAGTAAAACACGAAGACTGTTTTCCACCTCTGGAGACAGTAAGAGATGAAGTTTGATGCTGAGCTCACAAAGTTTCTTCTAGACTGGTGAAGAAATAGCTGTAGATGCTAACATTGGCTAAGTAGCAATAGCAAAGCTTACACATAGCTCCTTTAAGTTAAATAAGTTAAGTTATATGAATCAACTTTAGCATTAGGTGCATGCCCTGCCTGTTATTATGTCAGTGTGGAAATGCAGGAATTTTTTAGAAAAGAATTCAAAATATCGCAAAAAAGATGCTAAACCCAAAATGCCACAAAGTGAAATGTAAACAGACATAGCAAATTAATCATGACATTCTTTTAGCATTTGACGTGAACAACTACTGTAGCTCTGCTCTACTGAAGAGACGAAAAATGACCAAAGATGAAAACATCAGATCTGTGTGGAATGACGTGACTGTGACATCCCACAAATTTAACATGAAACAAACTTAAATGTAATATTGCCATCATGTTTTCAACATTTTTTTTCTGACTTAATTGTGTCATATCGTTGAGCCAGTGGTTTAACGACACCTCACTGGAAAAAGCAGCTCCACCTCCTGTTTAACTCAGTGAACCAATTTGCATAAATTAGCATTTTCCTTTGATGATTTTCTGAAAATTGTGTTAAAATTTCCACTACATTTGGACCGAAGCCCACCTACTGTGTGTACCAGTTCTGTACATCTCAAAAACAAAGTGGCTTTTAGTACAACCACTCTGTTTCACCGTGTCCAAGCAGGTAGCTGACCACAGCACCATGCCTCCAAAACCTGTAAAATAAAAATAAGGTTTCAGTGAAGTGTAAATGGATCCAGAGGCAGTCTAACCTGTGTGTGACAGATAGGGTTGCACTCTGTTCCTGCCACAAGCTGGGAAATAAATCCTGGATGTGTTAATTACCTCGTCTGACCTGATTCCCCTCATGTGAATGTCTGTCGTGTGACAGACGGAGACAGAGACAGTGATCTCTGGCGTGGGACTGCAACGCTGTGTGTGTGTGTGTGTGTGTGTGTGTGTCATAGTGACAGCTCTGTCAGTTATCTTTCTGCACTGACAGGCAATGCACATGTCAACCAGGAGTCCCAGCACATGCAATGATCACATCTACGTATCCTGCTCTAACACACACACGCACATGCACACACACATACACAAACACCTAACCTGTCAGTCATCTTGTCTGGTATTCCCACTGCTCTCTTGTTTTCTGCTCCTCCTTTCTTTCTATTCTACCTTCTTCTCCCCATCCCTCTGCTCTGTCTTTCATCATTCTGTTATTTTTTTTTCCTTTTTAAGAAACTGTCTGTTGCCCTGAAACTGTGCCTTTTTTTTCCTCCCCTGGGTCTGTGTGATTTTTTTTTTTTTTTCTCTTTTCTCTCGTTGCCTCTCCACTCTCTCTCCCTCCCACTCACATCTTGCTGATAGATTAAATGTTGAAAGCGAGGTCTGGTAGAAAAAAAGAAAGAGTCTCTTTTAATTGTGTTGATCGCTAATTACCGGGCCTGTCTCATGTCTCGGCAGTGGATGTGGTAAAACAGGATGCCCTTCCCTGGGTCAGCAGGCCACAGCCTCATGCATGACTAGAATTCACACACACTATGCACAGACATTACTTTGTACTTCTTGTAGATTTTTCAGTACAGGCTGGCGACTGAAGAAGTTTAGAAGAGCAGGGTGAATCGGTAACAGTCCTGTAAAAGGGGTTTTTGCTAAAAATACATGGTTATGTAAAGGAAGTGTTCCAAAAACCTGAGGTCCACCACCCTCTCTCTTCCCCACAGACCACTCTCCCTTGCTTTCAGCCATTCCTATCATCGTTTGCTGTCAGCTGCCTCATATTTTAAACGCCACAAGAAGCAATCCTGACTCAAATCCACAAGCAATAATTCTGGCTATCAAGATGCCATAGTTCATAACAGGAGGAATGTTAGAAGATTAAAAGCAAATTTTTATTGGGAACCATCCAGTGACACCGTGACAGGACATAAATGTATCTGACCTTTGTAGTGCGTTGTGGTTCAGTGGGTACAGGATGTCATAAACACTGCTCGGATCAGGAGTTCAATTCTCAGTGGGCTCACCTACGTTAAAAATGAATGCACTCATGAATGAAAGTACCCAGCTAATGGCATATGTTACATCACATTAGCCTTGTATAAATAGAAACAATTGTAAAAGGTTGCCTTAATGAGCTCTGGCTAATATCAGAGTTGTAATAGTGCTTTGGTTGACTTTTTTGTGTGTTGAGTCCCTTATTTACTGTTTTTGATTTTGCCATTCTGGTTGCCTGCCACAAATATAACATTATACTATTTCTAGAAGCCTCTTTAACCAATTTAACACCTGTGATTCTTTGAAATATCATATTCACTTACTTTCAGCGAGTTAAATATAGAGATAGAGCTGGGAGGCTATTAGCTTATCTTAGCACAAAGACAGGAAGCAGGGGGAAACAGCTAGCCTAGCTCTTCCAAAAATATGTCTACCAGCACCTCTACAGCTCACTAATTAGTTGTTGTTGCGTCTCATTACTTTAATCCATACATGAACAGTTTGATGTTTTAGGGCAGTGCAGTCACTATTTCTTGGTGTAGAACATGTCACAGTGAGCAGGCAGAAACTATAGCTGTGTCCCAGTTCCTAGGGAAGGCGTGGTCAACGAAGCCGTAGGCTGAACCGAGATGAGGCGGTCTGGCCTGCGGAGCATCACCACCTGTGCTGGCCCTTACCCTTGTGTTGCAAAGCATGGCTCTCCTTGCCAAGCGACCTCAACAACACGTAACACTTTTTCTCAAAAACTTGAGGTTTTAAGGCCCTTGTTTTTAACAGTTGTACAATTATCTGCTGAACTGAGCTGAAACCCAATATTTAAATTTAAAAGTGTTACCCTCTGGCTCTCTGTCGGTGTTGTTTGCTGCCATATTATTTTTCATTACTGGCCATTACCTTTGAGTGCACACTAACAATTAAAGGAGATACAGCTGCAGAGATACTTAACACATTGACATAAGCTGAATATGTTTTTCCAACAAACTTGTGACTAAAATAGAAACCATATCTTATCCAGAGAGCCATGCTTGATAAGTAGCCTACGTCTAAATATTATTAGTAATCTTAAACAAAGCTTCATTAATGTTTGCCATTTTTTATTCATTATTCATCTCTCTCTTAAATTCTTGTTTTTACAGAATCATCTTTTCTTGCTGTCACTTTACAACTTTTAACAAGTTTTTCAGTTTGTCTATTTTTCCCCTCTGTCCTCCTTGTTTATGTGTAATTTGAGTCATTTTCAGACAGTGTAATGACATTATTTACCCTGCTGTTTTCCTTTACCAGCTCCTCGCCTATTCTAATCACACTGCAGGAGAAGCGTTTCTGCCAATGCTCTTTGCAGGTCCAAATAATGACTCTTTAGCTCATTTAAAACTGTTGGGTTTCATTGGTGTCAGGCTGTGTGTTGGCCTCAGTGGGAGATGCTAACAAGATTTTTTTTTTGTGTGTGTTCCTAGTCATCTGGAGTCGGAGCGCAGCGCCCTGAAGAGGAGAGAGTGGGAGAGGAGGAATCAGGAGGTCCAGCAGGATGAAGACCTGTTCTCAACTGGATTCAACCTGTTTGGAGAACCTTATAAAGTAAGAGCATTTGATTACTGGATAGTTAATAATTTGATCAACAGTTATTTAAAAGTAATTTATATATGGTTAAGCATTCTGAGAAACACACCTAGTTGCTTTTTTCCAAGAGTTAGATGTTTGCATGAAGTGAACTGGAGCTTGTTTAATTAGGTGTAAAATGAGGACTGGAAACTTGTGAAGACATAGCTACAGCATGAAACTCCACCTAAAATCATAAACTGCCATTTTTACGTTTCTCTGTGTGGACAAAGAGTTACGAAGATGTGGCCCTTCGTGGGTGCCGTAAACCAAAATGAGGTGGTCTGACCTGCGGAAGATTTTGGCATCACAAAGTGCGGCTCCTGTTGCCCAGCAACTGTGACAACAAATACCTTTTTTTTCACAAAAACTTGAGGTTTTAAGGCCCTTGGTTTTCACAGTTGTACCGTTAGCTGTCGAACGGAGCTACTGATCTGATCTCCTCCTGTGCCTGAAGAGAGGGCTTACAAATTTCAGAAAATTATTGAAATGCCTGTTGGGACCTTTGAAAAACAACACGGTCTGACAGAACAGTAAGAACTGACAAAAATAAAGATTGTTTTGTAGACACAAATGAAAACATACATAATACATGAAAGATTGCAGACTACAAAGATTGCATAAGATTGCATATCTTGCAAGCATGTATTTCTATGTGTTTTGTGTGTGATGCAGATACAGATGCTCTGGCATTTGTGACAGATGATTACGAATAACCGGTGCATAATTATGTAACAATTTAACATCCAGGTAGTGTCCCAAAACTATTAACTGCTGTCTGTGCTTATACCTTAGTGAGTCTTCTATGTAACAAACACTAAATAGTGGGTGAGTGAGTGAACAAGTGGACAATGTGAACACCGCCACACACTTTTTACACACTTCTAGACACTGAGTGCTGCTTTCTGTACACAGAGTGCTCTCTCATTGCTGCTTAGGAGACAGCTTTATATTTCGCTGTTAAGTTTTGACTGATCTCTGCGGAAGGAGAAGTGGTCATACCTGACACCAGAATTTCATTTGGGTAAATGGAGTGAATTTACGACATCTTAATCAGTTAGGATGGGGCCACTCTCCTCTGATGCAGCCACACTTTGTGATTAAGGCTCATATGAAACAATTTTGCCCCGTGCAAGCAATCAGTTGAAAGGAATTGTTATTGCTAAGCAACAAAAACATCATGATGCCTTCAGCTGTGGCTGGAGGCATCATGATGTTTTTGAGCTTCCCGTCCGTCCTGTTACGTCCCATTGTAAACGCGATGTTTCAGGAACGCCTGGAGGCAGTTTCTTCAAGTTTGGCACAAACATTGGCTTGGACTTAAGAATGAACTGATTAGAATTTGGTTACCAGGTCAAAGGTCAAGGTCATTGTGACCTCACAAAACACATTTGTGGCTATAATTCAACAATTCGTACACTAATTATGATAATATGTCTAATGGAATAAAAAGATAAAGTGATGACATTTTGGGCCGTGTCTTATACCCTACGCAAAGCAGCACAAAGTGCGACACAATTGTCTTTACTAGTTTCAGACAGATGCAGTTGTCATTTTCCCATCCAGTGCCCACGTTTTTTCAGTAGCAAATACACTTGTGCCCATCTGAGCGCCCATGGGTGTGTTGGTCTAAAATGAGGTGCAGTCAGGTGCGTTGTTGGCACGTACGGGATGCAGCATTTTATTTTAAAATGTGGGACGATCCCATTCTATATGGGACGGGTGGCAACCCTGCTTGAGGCAGCAGAAAGCGATTGTGCAACTGACCAACAAAAACCTGATGGTACAGTATTTCACTGTTATTTTAAGGGCACATTACCAAGAGAGGAATATGCGCCTACATAGACGGGCAGACCCTCTGCTTATAATAGACAAGCAAAGTGTGCCACAGTTTTTCCCATTCACCACCTAGACTAAATTAGTCCCACCACAGTTTCATATGAACTGAAAATGTATTCATACTTTCCATAATATAACATAAAAGATGTCCAATGTTCCGATTTACGCCCTTGTTTCTTCATAGAGCTGTGTGTAGTGCATTGATTTGCTGAACCATGAGCCTGACCCAGCAACTATTTTTTCCGCTGGTAAAATATTAATAGTAAAAGTGATATGGACACACCCTAAATGCATTTGTGCCACACACTTTAGACAGTGCGCTTTGGACTGTACTGTGAAGCCCTTTTTATCCAAAATGTCAAAAGGTCAACTTCATTGTGAAATTAGAATATACACTAATACTAGTGATAATAAGTAGTAGTAATACACTTTTCTTGCCATTATTCAATACCATACCTCAGAAGGGGAGATAGTGATCAGATTTCACATTTGGTCAGCTACTGAACTGGTGACACTAATCTTGGATGCCCACTGTGGCAGTATGGTGATTGTATAGATCAGCTGGGTTAAAAAGTCTTAACTATGTACAGTATATTATGTGAGCCTGGACAGACGTGGATATAGTACAACTGTGAGGTGGTAGTTTTGTACTATGCTGTTAATGCTGTTTTTGTGGCTGGTAAAACTAGCAATAGCTTATGGTTCATTATAGACTACTGTAATCTGTTTTTCCTCATGCTGTCCCTGGGAGACCAGTAGTATAATATCCTGTAGCATAAGGTCCTGGTCTGTTCTGTTCTGAGGTGGCTGAGATGCCATCGCTTCATTTCTTCTTTAGCTGAAAGTGAACTAATCATGCATGAGGTCCGTGGCCACTCTCCTGCCCCATGTGTATAAAATTGATTTTGGTTTGTTAACTCTCATTTGCTACCGCCAGGCACTTCAACACTTGGTTATGCCGCCAAGTGTATCGACCTTGGGACGGACCAGCTTTGAATCTTGACAGAATGTGTTTAACTGCTGCTGTGTCTGACCGCAGAGGAGACGAGGGCTAAGACACTGCTGGAGGTTCAGGGGCGATGGCAGCACATGAGAGGTTGTTCTGATAAATCCCAGGTGCCTCTGTACTCCAACTAATTGTTTCCAACTAATTAATGGTGCTGAGGTGAGGTCAAGATGTGTGTGTATGTGTGAGGAGAGAGCAAGGATGAGTGGGCGGGGCTGTGTTAAGGATTATCACTGCTGCTATTTAAATGAGAGAATGATGCATTGCGGCGACTGTTTTAAGTTCGACAATTTGAGAGCGATAAGATCCAAGATCCGAGCAGGTCGTCCACTAATCAGAAGGTCGGTGGTTTCTTCCCCGACCTCCTCCAGTCTGCATGTGGATGGCTGTTCCATCAGTGTATGAATGATATATGTGTATATATGTAGAAGTAAGCGCTGTATGAATGTGTGTGTGAATGGGTGAATGTGCTATATTAATGAAATCCATTTACTATTCGTTTGGACACGACTTAGGGGCTGACTAAAGACCCAGAGTCGGGGCTGATTATCCCTGGCTGGGTCTCCCAGGTGATTAAAGACCCAAAACACCCTATGACCCTGGGTTCATCACTGAAGACGTGTCCAGGTTGCACCAGAAGGTGTATTTTAGAACTGACAAAAACATCAATTTATTGTGAATTGCAATTAGTATACACATTATGTACGTTCACAGGATAGATACTTTATTAATCCCGAGGTAAATTCCTTTATGTGTAGTGATGGCGTGAGCTGTCTCATTACAGGTCACTGTAGCTCCACTGCAGCCTGAACAACTATCATACGATTCATACGGGATAGACCTCTGCTCTTACAGTACTTGAAAAAATGTTACAATTAATCAGAAACAAGAAAGAAAAGAAAATAAAAGACTGAAGAGAAATAGGTATAGTGCTGAGCTTTGGTGTGTATTAGTTGTCAATATTAGACATATCTGCAAAACCATGGATTATGTACATATATATATACAGTATGGTTAAGGTTAGAGAACGATTATAACAATGGCAGATAAACTATGATTATTTTATGAATAGTGTTGGCCCTTTCACATTGAGGTGCAATATGGATACAGTTCCTGGGCTGATTCTTCTCCATAACACCTGAATTTCACCAGACTGACATATGATGCTCTCACTAATTACGATCATTAACTTAACGGGGAAACTATAATTGAAGGTGAAAATGATCTAGATAAAGCTATGAGCAATGAAACGTCTTAGAAGTGACTAGCCCAGGGGGGTGACTGCATCATTCACAGAGTATAACACGTTTACTTGTTTCATATTCCAGCTCTTTCCAACTAATCTTTTTCCTCCATAGACTTCCACCGTTTATCCTGCTTCTGCTAAACCTGACAAACGGCTTTGGCACACCTAGCTACTTTCTTCTACTGATTTATTTTTCACACTAACAATTTCATTTTTTTTTTTTTTCTGAAGGTGTTTCTTTTTTCCATATGATTCTGTGGATTTACCAAAGCCAATACACCCTCCCTGCACTTTCTCTGTGTCAAAGTGCTGACTGAACTTACAGAACTGCTCCTTTAGAGATCTATATCAGCCCCTTTTCATTATCACACAGGATTTATAGAACTTTTTTCATTTCTGGTCTCTCTCTTCATTTAAAAACTTTTTTTTTCTACCACCAGTTTCTGTCTTTTCCTCTCTGTACCTGTGCATCTCTCGTGTGTCCGTTTTTCTGTCTTCCTCTCCACACTGTTCATTTTCTCCGTCAGCTATTAACTAATCCCTCTTCTAATCCTGTTAAAGAGCGTTATGCTGTTAGCAGCTATTTGGGATGATCTATTCACAGACACACTAACACACACACACACACACTCACACACACACACACACGTAGGTATTCATCCTCTCCTTCTCCTCTGTTTTCCATTTTGCCTCTCTGTAAATGTGTTTTCTGTTCCTCTTCAGCCACCAGATCTTTTATTCATGAGCCTGAGATGGAGAAGAGATGGGCTAATTTATTCACAGCTAACTTTGGCTTGCCACGGTGTGTAGTGTTTGTGTATGCGTGTGCACACACAGAAATTACATCTGTTCAGATTATCTGAATGCAGTTCTCTCCTTTCTTGTATGAATCTTTTGTAAATAAGACTTGATTCTTTGCACTGTTTCATTTTTTGGTGCTTTCATGGTTTTTCTGCTTTATTAGAGTGTAAAAATGAGGGATACAGTGAAGTGAGGAGAGACATGGAAGGAGAGATGAATTCTGCCTCCAGTCACATAGATCTGAGTTGAGGTTTTTGTGGCGTACACAACCATAGGGATTCATCATGTTTAAACCCAGGCCAAGCTGTGATTTGTTATCATGGCAGAGATGCTCAGTCTGTGTTCTTCGTACTGTGCAAGTCAAGTAAAGTAAAAAGTCACCATATTTCATTAAACATAGATCATGCTTATTTCAGGCTTTGTTCCTCCCCCAGGCTGAAAGCTGCAGTGGAAATTATTAGTAAGAGTTTCAAAAGCACATTAGATGCAAATTTTGGAGTCTCATCTGGTTATTGATATTGGAGGTTGTTGACGTTGAAGTTATGTCTCAGCTGTTGGATAAAATGTGAA
This sequence comes from Trachinotus anak, assembly GCF_046630095.1. Lineage (NCBI taxonomy): Eukaryota > Metazoa > Chordata > Actinopteri > Carangiformes > Carangidae > Trachinotus > Trachinotus anak. The sequence goes on along the minus strand of NW_027273872.1, from coordinate 22,759,730 downwards.
TTTGAATGAAACACAACCCTCTGTGGCTCTAGGGATGGTGTTGGTCAACAGTTGGTCTTAGATTGGTTGCTATGACATTTTGGACAGAAATTCATGGTCCACACAATCACGTGATTTCCCTGACTTTTCTTACAGTGGCATTACAAGGACAAAATTTCAATTTGTCCATTGCTTTGACTTATGATCAGATATCTAGGACAAATGTTATTCCTATCATCTTCAGCAGTGCTTTGTGTTTATTGCTGTTTTCATGCTAATATATGCTAAACTAAAATGGTAAACCTGCTAAACAGCTCCTTATTAACATTGTTAAGATAAGCATGTTAGCATGCAGGCATTAGCCCAAAGCACTGCTGTGCCTCTAAGTGCCTGTAAGTACAGCGGCCCCGTTCACACCTGCCATTAAAATGCGTCTCAACATGTGTCTTGAGTGACCACTTGTGATCAGATCTTATTTCCCTGCTCTATATGCAAATAGACACCTACATCATTTCTGTTAAAGACCAAATGCGTTGCTGTACTTAGCCAGTCCGGCTAAAGAAAGACTGGTCTGGTTAATGTGTTTGTGAGAGAGAGAGAAAAAGAGAGACAGGGAGTGGGGCAAGGAGGGGCTGAGTGAATCAATGCAGTGTGCACAGCTCTACAATGTAATAAGGTTTTAGCCATTTAGCCATTTGAAATATTAAAAAATAAATCAATGGGACAAATTAGACTGTGGCAGAGGACGTCAGTAGAGTAGACGGTCCTTCAACGTGGTGCAGGACACGTTTGTATTCACACTGCTAAAAGACTGTGGCCACATGTGGCCCAGACCACCTCTGAATGTGGTCTCAGTGATCGGATCTTAAACGTGTCTCTTAATGTGTCTTGTGTGTGTTCACACCTGTGCTTAGAGCTGTCCATACGTGATCGCATCACCCCAGAGGCATATTAATGCCAGGACTGAACAGAGCCTGAGAGCTGCTGGCATGACTGTAGATGCTTCATCTTGTTTGACTATATTTTGACATTTCATAGACTAAACTATAAATCAGTTAATCCAGAAATAATTGGTAGATCATGTTTAAAACTGGCGCTGGTACCAATAATGGTACTTAAGTATTCCTGAAGGTTGTGTGACTTATATCAGAAACCAAACCATTCATTATAGTTTCCGATTTGATTATGAAAAGATGGTCTCACAATGTAGCAGTTATCATTAAATGGTACTTACATTGCCCTCAGTTAGAATTAGAAGTGTCTAACACACACACACACACACACACACATAATTCCCTCCTCAGCAATAAGACCCCTCCATGGATCATTGCCTGTTATTACAGTGTTATTTGGTTATAGACAGAAGCTGTTTTTAGAGGAAAAACAAAACACGGACAAACAGACACATGCTTTGTGGAGAAGGCAAGAATAAAGGATGTATTCATCATGTTCATTAACTGATACATTTTTCTTTGAGGTACAAGATGTGAGCTTTTTTTTTTCTCCTTCTGATCACAGCCAAAATAAATGTCGTTTGACAATCGACCCTGACAGTCGCACATAGATCTGCACGATTGGTGTTAAATTCTGCCATAGTCAGTGTTTGGATTATTCATTATTACTGCATATAAGTCTTTGAGAAACATTACCTAAGATTAGTTAATCTCCTACTCCCTATGAAGATAAATTCATTATTCATGAATTCATTAACCTCTCCAAATACAGGCAATTTCACCTTGTCATGAAAATTAGATAGATTAGAAACTAGCTTCTTATTCACTGCTCATACAGTATGTTTCAACCTTTACACTATCACGCCCTGTTAGTACAGGAGTGATTAGCAGAGTGCTAGTTGTCAACCTCCACGCCTTTACAGCCAAGAAAATCTATTGACCAATCCACAGAAGTTATGCAGAATAAAATTACAAGGTCATACTTAACATTGATCTAATTCAGAGTCCAGTGTTCATCATTTGTCTGTCATTCATCATGAAATGTCACAATGAAATTATAGGCTGTAGATCTTGCATAATTCACACTTTCTCATGATTAATAGTTGCACCACAATTTGTTGCATAGGTATGAAAGAAATGTCAGAGAACAGGATAAAAATCTACCGGTCTTTGCTTCTTCCTCCTCCATTTCTTTGTTTTTTTGGGTTTTTTTTTTTTGGTTTTTTTTTGCAAAGATCTGCTTCCAAATATAGACCTGCTGAAACCACTGCTGATTGCCCTTGTCCTTTCAAAAATGCCAGATGATCAAATCACATAGTTTCATCATTAAAGAGGCTGTCAGTGACTGACACAGGAGCTACTCTCGAGCTATTCTGAGGAACATCTCAACATTAGCGTGTAGCAGCTGAAGGTGCTGCGCCGTCATACATCAGCGAGGCCCACACGGTCCTCAAAGCAATGAGTGCTTGAGAATCTGGGGTCAGGCTAATAATGATTCCTGCGCCATTAATTTTACTGCTCCAGCCTGGACTGGACCCTCTTAAGGGTGGCATGTGTCTAATTAATCATCTCGTCCTGATGTCTGGTCAGTGGTCACCCTATCCATCTCTCACTGTTCCTCTCTGGATGAATAAAGAGGGCTTTTCATTAGGTGTGGAGAAATGGAAAAATGGGAGACTTAATTAATACTCTTCTCTCTCTCCATCCCTCCTGTCTTTTTGTTCTCCCCTTTCCCCTCTCAGACTAATAAAGGTGATGCATTGGCCAGTCGCGTCCAGAACACGCTGGGTTCCTACGAAGAAATGAAAGACCTGTTAACCAGCCATTCCAACCAGAGCCACTTGGTGGGAATCCCCAAAGGCACCAGTGCGAACAACAACCTGCAAACCCCAACCACCTCAGCGACAGAAAGGCCCGCCGTGGAGTCCCAGCTTTTCAATGACGCCTTAAGAGGAGGAGTAGGTGGTGCAGGAGGAGGAGGAGCTGAGGCAGGTGGGGACAAGAGGATGGGAAACGCACCTTCTTCATCTTCAGCCTCCATGCAACCCCCTGCTTCGACCACGTCGTCATCAAGCACGTCCACAGTCTCACATCAGACTTCAAAGAAGTCACGAAGCTCCATGGACTGGTCAAGGGGAGGCCACGGACAGAGTACCCAAGGACCAGGCCTCGTTCTGGGGTTAGGTCAGAACGGCCAGGGCCAGGCTGCAGGAGCTGCCAGCAGTAGAGGGAAAATATCTTTACTAGAGGAGCAGCAAATGCAAAGGCATGAAGAGCTGTTTAGCTCACTGAAAGATGAACTGGGTCTAAAAGAAGATTCAAGCCCTTCTTCTTCCTCTTCGTCCTCCTCTTCCTCCTCTTCCTCTTCTCGAAGGCACTCTTCCCACCCCTCCAAAACTCTTCCTCTCCCAGGTAAATCTTAACATCCACCAAAAGGGTCTGAAAGGAATGGACTGGGGAAAATACTTACTTGATTCTGAGAGTTAGTTGAGAACAGTTAGTTGACACCACCCTCATGTCTGTAAATATAAATGTGCAGCTGCAAGCAGCCAGGCGAGCTGTTTCCTTTTGCCTACAGTCTTCAAGCTAAGCTAATGCTGCATTAGTGCAATGTGTTGTGCACATCTGCTGTTATTCCGACTTGGGAATGCTCCTACATTCCAAGATGGTTCCAATCCATGTTTCTAGTCTTGTAATCATATCAAAGCCTAAATTAGCTAGTTTTGCAATCTTATGTATTTGGAGCCATTTGTTAACAAATGAAACCAGGTACAAACTAACAGTGTATAGCTCCTTATAAATGTGCTGAATCAATTGTATTAGTGTGTATGTGTGAATTGGATTTTAATTAGATTTCGCTGCCAGAGTTTGTGACTTCGCAGCCATTGTATTTGTTTGTTGACACATCTGTTGTTCTTTTAATCAAGTGGGACATATTGTTGCCGTCAGAAATTCTCAATATCTGAGTCTCAGAATTACAACTAGGCTGCCATGAACATTTTTGTCCCATTCAGTTGGTCATAATTATGGTCTAAATTAGATAACATGATAGATAACAGCCATATTTAGCAGACATGAGAGTGGTGTCTATTGTTTCATTTAAGTCTTATCAAGTGAATGGGAATGGGAATAAGTGCATCTCCCAAGCTGTGTAACTGTTTTTAAAACACAGCAAAAATGGGACTTCAAACATTTAAATTTTGATGTTTATGGAAAATCTTTGCATTTGCAAAATGGACTTGATCACCTTTAGGGGGGGATTTCTGAAAATTAACATCTGCTTCTGATGATAACCACATCTTGCAGATGATTTCTACATCACCCAGCAACCCATAATTTGTTTTGATTGTGACTGGCTCCATCCATCTGTGAGAGGGATTTTTTGGCATTCAACCTTCATTAGATTTTGTCAGCACAGTGCAGAGCAATGTTCTACTATACCAGGTGTTGCTTTGGTGATTTTTGACTTTTCTTTTTGGTTTTCTTCTCTTCTCCTCCTCTTTCACAGATGGTGGCAATTTTCGATCCTCCACCATGGACGGTGGCCATTTCAAGTCTTCCACTAACACAGAAAATGGTGGACATTTTAAATCCTCCCCATTTGAAAATGAAACAGGTTCTCACCTCTCGACATCCTCCTCCCCGCTGGCTTCCACTTCAGTTCTGACGACGCCGACCCCAGGCCTAACCACTCCCACATCTGGACTAACTACCCCCACCTTCCCACCTGGTAGCCTATCAGGGAAGCCAGTCGCAGTCCAGCAGAAGCCCACTGCGTATGTTCGACCAATGGATGGCCAGGACCAGGCGCCCAGTGACTCTCCCCAGCTGAAACCCCCCCTAGTGGCCACTGAGGGGTTCAACAGCAGCAGTCAGGCTTTCGGAGGAAACTCTGGAAATGTGAAGAATAAACTGCCGAAGCTGAGTCTCAGCCACACGGGAGAGGTAAGACAACAACCTATGATACAGTAACATTAGATATATGATCACTGTGAGTGGTCATGATGATCTTATCAATTTCAGGTCTCATATTGGATACCAAATAATATGTGGGATGTTATACAGAGTAATTCAAAGTAATTTTATATTGTATTACATTTTCATATTTAGCCGCCCGTTAGCTTTTAAGCAAAGAATTATAAATATCATTTAACTCAACAGGGGATCTAGTAATGCTTTGTAAGTGTGTATGGTTGCCGACAGGAGTAGTGATAATTCTTTAAAAACACTTTTAAAACATAACCATCAGCATTATGTCATTTAAAAAGTGATAATTTCTCAATAATTTTGTAAATACACTTATTTCCTTTATTTCCAAGAGTGACAAAAAAAAATCAATATCGAACTCATATGTGTAAATTAAGCTGCGTCCATCTCTGGACCCTAAACCACGGCCCCTACACTGTAACTTGTGTCATAGCTGGAAGATGCTGTACAGTCACTGTGTGGAGGGATAAACTGAAAATAAAACTCCCCCTAAAACTGTATATTGTTATTTTAACACTTCTGTTTTTATACTATGTAAAGAAAACACAATATATTAAACTGGTTTAATATAGGTGGTTAAAGCTAAATATACTTTATAGCTTTTTAAATTAAGCCACTAGAGGTTAGTCTCTGTGTGTGGAAACTGTCACCATGTTGTACTTTTGGCCACACCCCAATCAGTGATGTAACAACAGGGGTTTTGTTTATGGCAGGTGATTGAAGCATCTGCTATGACATCACTACAGTATATTGGATGCGATCAGAAGTGCAACAAACATTTTAATCAAAAATGTCACATCTTATCGTACATAGCTCTCTCTTTTAAACAATCCCAGTCCTGTTACCACTTTATTTTACAGGCCTGTCATTTCCTTTTCGAACATTCCCATAAAATAAATTTTGGTACAATTTGGTTGGAAATGGAGAAAACGGAGACTAAGTTCATTGTTAGTGTTGTTTGCTCAGCTACTTAAGTCTAGAAGCAAGTTATTGATTCGCAGAAGAATTCAGTAACTGAAAAGAAAAGAACCAGTTCAAAGCAAACAGATATTTATTCATTATCCATTCATTATTAAAATGTTTTTCTCTCCAAGAATGTTGAGTTTTAGACGGGTTTGACCTCTGATGCTTTTTCAATAATAACAGCAGCTCTCTTGTTCCGATGCAGTGCTGTGTATTGTTTTGTGAAATGAAATCATGGTGAATATTTACACATTTCTGTAATTAAGTCAAACGAATCTGACTTTACTGACTTTACTCCTCCACAAGTCTCTCACTCGCTCTCTGTGACTCATTCATTTAACTCTCAGACCCTCTCTCTCTCTCTCTCTCTCTCTCTCTCTCCATCTCTCACTTGCTTTTTCAAAACAGCAAGAAACACCAGGCTTGATGATGTGTGTGTGTGTGTGTGTGTGTGTGTGCTGTGTGAAACTAGTTGACAGGCGAGTAGTCATCCATATCGAGCAAGCCAGCTGTTCCTGTGCTTTGATAGAGCTGGTGTGTGTGTGTTTGAGTGTGTGTCTGTGTGTGTGTAGCACTCCAAATGAGCCCGAGATGGAGCTTTGAGCATATGGCACCGAAAAGGAGAAAGCAAGGGAGACAGAGGAGAGAGGGAGGGAATTAAAATATACTTTACTTTCAACACTTTCTTACGGAGGGTAAGAAGGAGAGCGAGTACATTCATGGCCATGAGTGGTTTCTTTCACTTTGTTTCACCCACATATCCCAGGATGCTCCGTTATCGCCTGCTTACCATTTAGTTTTCATTCCTCTCATATTTATTCTGAGAGTTTACTAGAAAGAAAATGTAAACTCAACAGGGGCTACGGGGGCAGGAGAGAGGGATATGAGAGGAAGACTGATGAGAAATGGGGTGGGGGTAGCAGAGAGAGAAGGGAGGGAACGAGGAAGACAATGACTGACTGATTACAGCACCTTATCATCGCTGTATTTGTTCCGGTTAGATGAGTTATTGGATGTGTTCTGCAGCTTAAACAGCAAATAGCAGCAAATCAGAGGATTGAACCGAACAGCAAATGAAAGACTCTGAGAATCCTGCTGCTCATTTTATGCCAGCAAACGAGGCTTAAAGTGTCCATGTTTTACCCTTTGATTAGTGAGTCATCTGTGGACTGAAAGTTTAGCGGCGTAGAGTAGTCGCAGGGGTAGTCCTTGTGCGTCACGTGAATGCAAACCCGCTCAAAGAGATTCCTGTGGAGTGAATCGACGTGATTGATTTTCCCTGTAACTGTTTTCAGATTAGTTCAGGTGCCATGAATGTGTATGAAATACTCAATATTTGGCTCACAGTTGTTGAGTGTTCAGTGAATTTGTGTGTATGTGCGTGTGTGAGAGAGAGAGAGACTTTGTGCAATAAGCCTTTTAACTGCTGTGGAAGCTTTCTGTTAGCACTATAGAATTATTGATTAGAGCCCTTTATTCCTGTGTGTGTGTGTGTGAGAGAGAGAGAGAGAGAGAGAGAGATAACACTATTGATCTTTTCCTCACAGTTACAGTAGGCTTAAATCTACCTCAGGACACACACACACACACACACACACACACACACACACACACACACACACACACACACACACACACAGAAACATTTACTTGTTGTAGCAGCATATGATTTTACTTTGGATTGATCCAGGTTGAGATATTATGATGTTTAGCTATGAGAGTTTTTTACTTACATGTACAAGCAGCCAACAGCGTGTTGATATCTGCTGGGTCAAATGCATCAAACCAAAAGTAATTAAAAAGTAAAGTTACAAACCAATACAAATTAAACAAATTGAACACATAAGTCTCTTAAAGCATGGCTTCAATTTATTTCTTTATAACATTAAATATTCTTGACTAAATTGTTTATTTAGTCCACATTAAATAAAAGCAGCTTTACTTATTATCCATTAAGTGTTTACCAGTAAAAAACTCAAAAGTTAAAAATGACTAAACAATGCACCAACTGCCACCAGATTCTGATTCAGATTTTGCTGCATCCTGATTGGTGCACAGAAGGACATTACATCATCTCTTTATAATCCACCCACGGCATCATATCAACAGGAAGAGCGAAGAGAGATAAAGAAAGACAGAAAACTCAAATGTGAAATAACCAAAACAGTTTAAAGTTTGGGAGAAATGTGTGGGACTCTTTCGATTATAGTCAGGAGCAGATTGAAAAACAGGTCGTCAGGTCCTTTAAAGAAGCTTTAATTACCTCTATGGCCACAGTGGAATAAGTTGTAAATACAACTGTAATCTGATTATTATTATAATATTTATAACATGAACATGCTTGAAAATAGTAACTTATAGCACTTACTTGGAGTTGTGTGTTTGTTGACCTGGCAAATGTGATGGCCTTATAGCATGACTGGGTCAGAGGTTGATAAGAGCGATGAGACAAAATCAAAACAGTAAAAACTAAACAATGAGCTGAAAGAGGCTAAAACACAGTAGAGCTGAGGAAAACAGCAGAGTTGAGAGAAAACTCTGTGGGTTTGTTACTATGAATGAGCCCATCACATTACATGGAGTCGTTTCATCTATTAAAATACCTTTAAAAAATCCTTTGTAATACAGTCTTAAGGTGTCACAAAATAATAGTAAATTCAATAGGCATATATATATATATATATATAAAATGCTCTAAAAATAAAGTATTTTTTTCTCCAAAAAATACTTTATAGAAAAAAATACTTTATTCTTAGAGTTTTTTATATATTTTCTGTATATATATATATAAAATGCTCTAAAAATAAAGTATTTTTTTCTCCAAGGAGAAAAAAATTAAAAACAGAAGACGGCACATCAGAGATACGTACGGTTTATACTTTACAGAAACACTTGATTCACATGAGGTCAAGCTTTCACTAGGCTTTTAGTGACATCCAGTTGCTTTGAGTTTCCTCCGCAGTCCCAGTCAGGTAAACAACACTCAAGTCAAGTGGATATACAAGTATATTTGCTAGGCCCTGCGAGCGAGGCTGCAAGAAGGTAAACATGGAGGTGACAGGTGACATTTCCAACACTACTGTGACAAGTTTTATATACATGTAGTTCAAAGTATAGAGCTGATGTAATTTCACACTGATTTGAGAGCCGGCGGTGGTGTTTCCATCAGGCAGGTGTAGAGGTGCATACAGCGCTTCACCACTAATGTAGCGGTAAATAAGAAGCAGGGTAGACTAAGACCTCCAGTCAGTAATCACCGTGAGGCCAACACCAACCAAATCAATTCCGCTCTCAGAGAAAGCATTCATTTACGCCTTTTTGCATGAAAAGATCCTGCCTTTGTGTAATACACTGCGATGATAAAAGGAACGTGGGAATATACATTTATGAATATTTATGTCAGACTAAGAAGCTGGTTCAAATGACTTTAGATGGACTTTTTCTCCAAAACATCGCTGCCTCTTGACCTCTGAACTGTGTTCTGTTATGTTCTAGTAGGAGCTGGTTTCTTTTCCTATAAACAGCAGAAAGCACTTAGCTGAGCAGTTCACATGAAGTTCAGTGTCTACGTGCAGAGAATGACAGCATGCACATGGCATGACAGGATATGTTGTTTAAGTTTAAATTGTGCAAATAATTGCAATTATCACAGCACATTTAACCAAACTCATTTAGACAGAAGGCCTATTCTAAAAAAAAAATGTCCTTATGTAATTGGGCTGAGGTTTAAAACTAATTAAAAGAACCATCTCTTTCTGTTAAACATCTTGAAAAACAATGGTACGATTAGGAAAGTGCAAATGGCGCGATCCTCACCTGAACTAGCTTTGAATATTTTAGCTGCTAAGTTTAGTTCTGGTAGGTTAAATATGTAACGCTAGCATCTGTGTGACTGAGACCTGATGGGAAGCAGCTATAAGTGTTGCTGGAAGGTGCCATTTGATGTCACATGCTAATTTGCATATCAATTTGCCACATCCAGCCCCTATGACTTATAAGCTGGTGCAACTCAGCAGCAGGTGTTCTGATTTACTGGCAAATGCTTGTGGAGTCATTACATTAAGATCCTTCTGCTGTGGTTAGTTACAGTCATTTCTAGCTACATTGAGCTCACAGCTAAAGTAGTTTATATGTAACTTCCTCATCCGTCTATACAACACTTCAGCCGGCTTGTTCGAGTGAATGGTCATTTTAAAGCTGAACTGAATGAAATAAGCACATTTGTCTACATAATCAGTTCAGTTCAGCTTCCTTTAATGTTTTATTTCATGTTTCTCTGGTACAGAGGCTAAGAAATAAAGGTTTTAGTGACAGTGTTGCATGAGGTGAATCTTTACCTCTATCTTCCGCCTCCTCCTCGTCCTCCCTGTCTCTCACCCTGAGCCACAGACTAGCTGGTTAGCAGCTTAGCAGGTTTAAAGTCTGTCTGAATCTTCATTGTCTTTCTTGATCTGCTTCAGTATTTCTCCACTCGCTCAAGTCGGTAGCTATTCTTAAAAGAAAAACCAAAAACTAAATATAGCGAATAACAATCCATTTTACCTGTCTCGTGTCTGAAAAACACCAGATAATCATATTCTACGTGTGAACGTCTCATCCGGTCTTAAAGCAAGAAAGACACGTATGCTGCATCCAGTCATGGGATAAGCCTGAAAATAAATTAAATTTAAGTTGTCATGAAGGAGGAAATTAGCTCTACAGACCCATACTGTTCTTTGTAGCAGGCTGTAAACATGCATTTCTGCTGTAAAGTTGGACATTTTAACACCAAAGGCGCCCTCTAAAAAAAGCTTTCTAAAACCTAAGCACTGTTTAAATCCAACCTCCTAAAAGGGTTTTCTGAAAAACTTGACATTTGCTAAAACCTTTATCAATCAGCCTCTGAAGCTGATAGAAACATGAAATAAAAACCCCCTGAGAGCTTAAACCTTTGACTTTTATTGTAAATCACCGGCTTTGTCTTGGAAAACTGTATATGGCTGGAAAAACAAGCACATTTGTCTGCATATTCAGTTCAGTTCAACTTCCTTTAATGTTTATTGATTTTTTCGAAAGTCAAAGATACTGGAGAGAAAACCACCTGAGATAAAAGATGCTACAATCAGGGACAGATGTTTCTACTAACTGGCTGGAATGAAGTGGCAGTGCTGCAAGAGTGAAATATCTAAATTAACATGAGACATATCCATGGAAAACTGCTCATTGTTTGTTTGTTTTTCAGTGAGCTATGGATCCACAGCCTCAGAATGATTTACTTTATACTGTAGAAGTCAACAAATGCTTAAGGAGGCTTTCCCTGTTTGTACATTCATTACTGTAACAGTGCAGATGGATACTCAGGCAAACGCGGGGGAATAACGGCAAAATGTGCAGAGAAGGGTGTATATAAAATTACAGTCTATAGAAACACCTTCTCTGAGGAAATAAAGAGGAGGCGAGAGAACGTGGGGACGAGGGAAACAGGGATAAAATATTTTCTCACTTCCGGCAGAACTAGAAGAGAGTTATGAGGAGTCTGCCAATGCAGCAAACAGCTGGCTTCATTTGCATAATACCCATCAGACCTCTCTTTCCCTCAGGCTCCCTGTCAACTCATGACACGTACACGAATAAACACACACACACACACAACACAACCATTCACTATAACAGTACTTATATATTTAAGCACCACGTCTGTGCTTTATCCAGAAAGCAGTGATTCTGTATCAAGTCTCTGAGACTCAATGAAAGCTTTTTAACACTTTAATTTATTTGATTTTCATAAAGGCGACTAATTGCCTCTGCAGAGAGGGGGAGATGAAATGATTTAGCTTTTATGCTGATAATAAAATGATCATAAAATCATCTTCTAGAAACAAGGAATACAGTCCAATGAATCAAACTACCCTTGAGTGGCTGCATTGAGACAGAGAAGAGGGTGCTTGGGGAGAAATATCCTTAAAGCCAAATAGTGTAGGGGAGGTCTCCCATCAGTTAGGTGCTGCCGGGGTGTCATCACAGCAATAGCCGCCCTACGATAAGAGAGATCACAGAGGAGAGAGGGCAGCCCGGGCTGGTCTCTGCGGGTTTTAAAGTTCAATATTTTAACACTTAGATCATCATCAGTTTTGTTACGAGATCATCTGGAGATGGCTGAGCTCTGTGATAATGAGATCCTGTGAATGGTCTGGAGTCAGATCAGAAACACGCTGATGTTATGTCATGTTGTGTGACGACGTACAAGCAGCAAGAAAATGATAAGCATGTCAGCCTCAGCTACAACACCGCTGACAAAGTCAAAAGTACATCACTGCATTTCCCTTTACATTTCACAGATTGCTTTTCCCTAAGAGAGGACACACACACACACTGGTGGTTTTATGATTGCAGTTGCCACAGAGCACTTAGCTATTTAGTGTTGCTGTTTATAACGGACATAATATGATTTGAGATTAACAGTTTACCCTCAGGATTAACATTATAGCTCTGTTTACTGGATTAGCTGCAACGATCAGCATTGATCTCTGGTGTCACAGTGAGAGGTTGATGGTGTGTATTATCGCCCCTCAGAGTGCTGTCATCTCACTCCTAAGTAAATCTCCCTTTCACACCATCTGATTTAGACATTTTTCAAGAGTGCGGTCGGATAAAACTGCTCTTATTTTCAAATTTTCCGGCCACACAGTGCTGGTGAATCCGGGGTCGGCGGTTCAAACCGGGGCAGGGCCGAGCACTCGACACACAGCAGCTCCTGGTGGTCGCTGGCCAGGGGTCGCAGCAGTCAATCCCTGCACTTTCACAGCAGCCTCCGCATCATCTGCTGAAGAGATCTGGAGGCTCAGTGTGCCGGCGGCTGCATGTACCTGATGTCATGGGTTGACACAGTCAAGACTTTAATTCCTAGTTTGAAGCCTGAGTCCGTGACATTTTAATAAAAGAATTATGGGCTATGGTGGAGGAAGTGTTCAGATCCTTCTAAGTGAAAATTTCACAGTGTAAAAATAGTTTATTACAAGTAAAAGTGCTCCATTCAATATGTTTTGTAGTAGTGCAGTGTTGTCTTTTCATTAGAGTATTTTACTCTGCTTTCATATCTGTAGTGTATTGTGGTTTGATGATAATAAAAATTAATTAAACTGAACATGTAAAAGCCCAACTAGGGACAAGAGTTGAAAATAAGCAACAGCACTTACAATAACACATCAGTTTTATGCTTTGTTTTAGAACCACAGTATGTTAAACTGTATTGTCCCTATCAAATAAATAAATAAACTAAAAAAAAAAACAACAAAAAAAAACTTTTTATCAAAGTATCAAAAGCACAAGCATTTGTTTTGCAGAATGGCAGAATTTTGCTGAATTATATAAAACACCCAAATTAACAGACATAAAGTTAGATAATCCAAACATTGCATCTTCACAAGGAAAAATCTCATTTTATAAAATTGTAGTTTAGCAAATTCTCAAATTTGATAAATTTGCATGAATGAAATTATCAAAACATATTGATCTGCAGTGAATATTGTTGCCTTCTTTGTCCAGTTTGTAATCCATCTTTAAAAATGATATATTTTGTTAAGAAGTACAGTAACTACAGCAGTAAAAGTAGTGGAGTAAGATATAATGATATATTTTATATTAAAAAATATTCATCTGTAATGATAGCTGTCAAATAAATGCAGCGGAGCAGAAGGTGCAGTGAAGTGTAAAGTAGCGTCACAAATATTCTAGTAAAGCACAAGGAGCTTGTACATGATTGTACTTAATTAAACTTACTTACTTACTGATTGTGGGTAAACAGATGGCTGACAGCTCGGGCTGAGGCTCCCAGTGAGCGGCTGAATCTGCAGCAGGGACAGGTTTCATTGCAGCCACAGAAGATAGTTTCATACTGCGTGTCCCTCAGTCATGATGAACAGTTGGGCTTTGAGAAAATGTAAATCTACATTTCTAATGGTTTTTCCTCCTGCCCTTTGTTCATTACATCCCCACTGTATCATCTCTGCTGATCTGACCAGAGCTGCTGCTTCTGGAAGTACATTTATTATTTCATGGGCCCACATGGTGCCAAATAAAGTGGATTGCCTACTCTCCTTTTAAAAAAAATAGCTATTTTACAATGTTCCAGTGGTAAGTCTTATGAGGCTGTTGGTTACTTCGTGTAATACATTACAGAACTTATTTTTTTGGGCTGAAATTTTTATCTAGTTAAATAAAAGAAGGATGTAATTTTTTTAGGATCATTCCTCAATATTTCAGATTACTTCCAAATTAAAATGAAATTCTTTAAGTTGATCTGATCACATGACTGATATGTGATTGAAACTGACAGCTGCACTGTTTTAATGCAATAACATTAATTCCCCAGGATGTTTAAGTGATAAAACATCCTAGTCAGTACTTGTGCATCTTGACTAGTAAAATATAATAATTTACAAGGCAACTTCATTTTGAACAATAAAAAACTGGTCCAAACGGATAATAAAATATCTGAGTATTCCATAACAGCTTATGTCTGGTGCCCATAAAAATATGGTAATAAAAATCTTTATTGCTCTTGGCGTTACAGAACAATACATGGAGAACCCCTACTGCTAGCTCTTTAGTATTATTCATTAGGTTCTGATACAGGCTAGTGGCTGTTCCTAACTTTGTGTATGTGTATGTGTTTGTGTGTGTGTGTGTGTGTGTGTGTGTGTGTGTGTGTGGTAAGGCCTTTTAATAAAAAATGCCCCGCTGGGCTCTGTGTTGCCAGTTTGCCAATCAGAGCATAGCCATGATATGCAAATCACACACACACACACAATGACACAAGCGAGCACATGCACACACATAGCGGGAGAAGGAGTGTTTTGATCTACCAGGGCCATTACAGACATTTTAAAATCCTATGAATATAAAAAAGAGAGAGAGGGAGAAGGATGGAAGTGAGTGGAGGAAGATGAGAGAGATGGGCGAGAGTGCATCGGAAACAGAGACGAGGGAGAAGAGAGAGGGAGGAGAGATATGACTGGGGAGGAAAGTGAGAGGGAGCCACATTTTCTGTTCTTTTTCTGTGTGCAACAGTTTATTATTTAGTTCTAGGGGAGAATGCATCAGAGAGATTACATGGAAGACAGGCGATTAAATGGCTCCCTCGGTCTCTCCCTGCCGTTTGTTTTGCGTTTTTCAGTTTTGCGTGTCGTTCCTTCATACTACAGGAGTCTGGCAGCGAGAGAGGAACCTGGCCACGTTCACCACAAAGCCTGAGATTAATGGAAACACTCGTATCAATAAACATGAAGCGTGAGTGGTTGATTGGACAAAAGGCATCCTGCAATCAGAACAAATGCCTCATCACTGTTAGTTGTGTGTCCAGCCGGCCACATCACTGATGATTTAAACGGACATTAATACAGGAAGAAGCAGACACTTACAAACTCAGTCAAACATCCATGAATGATGACAAACAAGGCTGTGTTACTGCTCGATTTGATTAATTATTAGACTCCAGGCACCAAATCATCAGCTTAGAGAAAACAGTGGACATATTTGGTGTTTAATTATTTTTGGGGAGAGGAAAGGAGAGGAAGAGGAGAGGAGAGGAAGAGGGGAGGAAGAGGCAGCTAATAGGGTGATTAAGGGGGAGGAGAGCTGCTGTTGAGAAAAAGACTTTGTGTTGGATTATTTTCTCCTCTTAGGAGCTTACAGAGAACCAGCCGGTGTTTTACACCTCAGCTCTTAACACCCTCCAAATCCCCTGATTTAGACTTAAACTGCATAGAGAAGGAAGAGAGAAGGAGGAGTGGAAGAAGGGAGGACGAAGGGAGGAAGAGAGGGGTAAGCGGGTGAGAGAAAGACGAGAGAGGAAAAAGGGGGTGAGGAGATGGAGGAAAAGAATGATGGGGATAGACGCCAGATGAGAAGTTGAGGAGGGAGATTAGTGAAAGAAGTGTTCATTTACAGTTTATACTGTTGAAGTAATCGCACATGCTCCAGCACGGGGAATTGTGTTTGTTTGGAATAAACAGAAGAAACAACCAAAGAATTAAAAAAGAAGAAGAAAAAAGCTAGAGATAAATATATCAAACTTTGAGGTGCTATTTCTCACTGATGAGGAAATGAGCCAAGACTGACTGAGAAAGTGTGTATCCTGTGTTTGTGTGTTTGCTCACTTGTCATCCTGCAAGTGTCTCTGCGCCACCGCGGTGTGAAATACTGCAGCAGTGCTTCTGGCTGCCATGTAAACACACGCAGCTTACCTGTGGAGTCACACAGGTCTCACCTCATCTCGCAGCTCGGTGGTCGTCAGCGTCCAGGCTGAGGGCCAGCGCTGGACCCCGTGACGCTGCTGGGTAACCTGCACTGATGCAGCCTATTCTTCAACACCTTTTATGGTACTTCTGTTTCCTCAGTGTGGGACCAAGTCACTTCAAAATAATGTATAGGTGATTGTTCATGTTGGTAATCGGCACAGAATCTCAAGACTGATTCTCCCTAAAATCCTTCATTCACACTGACATTTGACTTTTTGCAACATTTTTTGAGAGAAGATCCCCTAAAAATCTCCACGTATTCCTCTGCTTTAAATGCTCAGTGTCAACAGTTAAACAAAAGGCCTGTTGAGTGATGGATGGACACTGGCGTACAATCTTATCTCCACAAGCTCTTTGGCAATTTACCACTGGCTCTGCTGTCCGCAGTGTTTTGATATATCATTCCTTTTGGATGATGAAAGTGCTGCTAGTTCGTCTGAGAAGATAAAGCTGAGCACATAATAGTTTATGACTCTGCTTGCTACTGTTCGACTATGTTTAAGCATGTCAGATAAAACATTTCCACGCTGTTACAACAAGTGTCTCCACTGGGTCACCTAATGATGGTAAAGCCAGGGACAATCATGGAAAATAAAAGAAAACTCAATGCTTTTTCTTGTAATTGCCACTTGAGACATTGTGGCTATTGCTTAGCAAAAATACATTGACTCACATTAAAATATGTGAATCATAAACAAAAAAACACTCTTCTTTATTTCACTCCTTAACTTCAACTTCAGTTTAGTGCTGGCAGCACAAAAACTAGAGACGGGATCACAGCAGCAGCGACGCCCGTCAATATGTTGACGCTCCAACCCATGAGTACTGAGCACTCACATACTAAGGACTGCTGTGTGCTCATGGGTCGGACCACACCCATGTTCGAACTCATTTTGATCTCAACTACACAACTGTAAAGTTTTGTGACAGTTGTGATGCTATCATGGTGACAAAATGTGTCCACAGACATATAAACACCTGCCAAAGTGCTCAACACCACCTCTGGGGTAGTTCCTGCTACAGTACCTGTCTGCGGGACCACACACACACACACACACACACACACACACACACACACACAAGGTGAAAACAATAGTAAATATGCTGTTGAGCGTTGATAAAATGAGCAAGTGGCACATTAGTTACTGGACAACGACGAGACCAATGTTGGTCACTTGTTAACGAGGACCACACTATATTTTCAGACGATGAACCAACAGCCTGTCTTTAACAAAACACTTGATATGTTTTTGAATAGATGCTCCAAGTTGAGATGAGAGACGACATCAAAGTAAGAAAGAATCATTTGATTGAAATGATGCTGTTTATTTTGTGGACAAATGGGATTTATTTAGTCCTCTGAGAATTACGTGTGTGTGCGTGTGTGTGTGTGTGGATAAACATACAAATGCATAGAGGAACACACACAGCCATACACATTTGATGCTCCATTGTACTGCTGAGGACCCCTCTGCCTCCTACCCGTCCCCACCCCCCTCTCCCCTCTCAAGAGCCACTTATTTAGTTGGTACACAGACATCATGCTGAGAACCACACACAGACGGACCACACACACGGTGAGCATAAACACACACACACACACACACACACACTCAAACATATCCTGCCAACAGAACAAATCAAATATACTCAGCTTGAATTTTGCCTCTACACACACACACACATCTGTCAATCATTCTCTTTTCCTTTGCTCAGCGTACGAGGCTGCAGCAGTGAAGTATGTGTGTGTGTTTCTTTCCACTAATTAAAACAGAGGTGAATGTGTGACTATATAAAGCCCCTTTCTTTCCATTAATGTGGCTGTGTGCGTGTGTGTGTGTCATGTATATTTATAAAAGGGGTTTTTTTGCCATTGAATGTGTGCATGAGAGAGAAATAGAGTGTGTGTGTGTGTGTAGGAGGTGTTCTGTTCGCAATTAATCACAGCAGTGAACTTCCCTCCTCTTGTCGTATAGTAGAGATGTCATCTAACTCCACTGTGCTGCCCCTCAGCTGGTGGTGCTCAAGTGGTTCACACAATACTGTTTATCTGAACAGCATATAATTGAATATCCTTGAGGTTGTTGTTAATATTATTATTCTATACTGCACCCATAGATTGCAATGGCAGTTTTACAGCATGAGAGAACAGACCACCTTTGCTAAAGCTGACTGAACGTCATGTAAGTCTATTGGCTATGAAACTGAGCAGATTTCAGTCGCCTCAAAAGAGGCCGAGTCGTGCAGATTAACTGTTGTTTAACTTGTTAAAATCATGGTTTCAATGTATGATAGTGAGTGATAAAGTCTCATTGCTTCTCATAGAGTGCTGCAGGTGTGAGTCCTAAAATCCAGAAATTTGTTAGCATTATAGCACTTCTCTTTCCCTCATCCTGAGGTCTCTGAGTTTTCAAAATGGGTTTTTTGTTAGATGACCGAAATAAAGTCTTACCACAAGCTCAAAACAGACATAAAATATGTGAGTAAATATCCCCGTTGCGACTTCTTTTACATCTTATAAAAGGCTGGTTGCCAACAAATGTATAAATGAGACTACAGAGGTTGTCATGGATGTTAAGCATCATCACCCCAAACACAAAAACCAGTCTTCTCACCAGTAAACCTTTACAGCTTGGTTGTCTTTATACTTGCACTTTTACAAAATGTTAATAACTTTGTAAGAGAAAAAGCTTTTGTAGAGGAGGTCACAGCTAAATCAAACTACAAATTGGTTTAGTTTAATGGTGATGATGTTGAAGTCATGCGACGGTGGTGTAGCTTGTTTATGGTTTAAAATTTGCTTTTTACTTCTGGTGATTGTGTTTAGGCTTCAAAAATCAAAAATGTTTTGGCAATTGTGTGTCATGAACTTTTGTTTGTTGCAGAGCTTATTTTCTGCAGTAATGCAAAACCCATGTAAAAATCCATTAGCTTTTTGTTGAGGGAACCAGGGTGACGCGAACAGCCTACAAAAATACATCATCCCTGCGGCACTCTATTGGTGAAATATTTGGGCGGAGTCAAGGAACCCCAGTTTTTTCTAGCAAAGCAATATTGGACAAGTGACAAAAGCAAGAATATGACAGCAGAGAATTTATTTTATAAAGCACAATCAATGCTAACTGAAAAATGCAGTTTAGCCATATTAGTTAAGCTAAGCTAATTGACACACTTGATATCTCAAGTAACAGTTGTTTAATGTAAACCTCTTTAAATGACCTTATTGTTGAAAGGTGGTAAACAAACACACTTGACAAACACAAGCCAGAATTCAAGTTAATATGATGAGCTTTAGAGATTCGTCTTTTTATGTGTTTGCCACACAGAATTCCAGCGGTGATAGTTCAGTCGTTATTCATTAACCCCTGTTCTTTTCACCCCATTTGTCTGAAACAAGTAGAGAGGTTTTTATAAGCATTATAGAGTAAGCTGACTATCGAGCTAACATGGACATGATGGGATAATAAATAAGTAATTTCAATTTCTATGATATATTCAGTGACAAGAGGTCTCTCTGTCTGTCAGCATTTGTAAAATTGTGGGTTGATGGCTCCACTAAGTGAGGTTTTTTCAGCTTGGTTACCCTTCCCCAGATCCCCCACTTCTTGGTTTTATCACACCTCAGTCAGTGCATACATTATTATTATTATTATTATTATTATTATTATGTTTGGTGAAATAAAACTCTGATTCTCAGTTATTCTTTTGCCAGCTTGAGCAGAGGTTTAATCAACCAAAATAAGTCAAAACAACAGTGTGGGAGTGCAGAGCCTCTAACTCAACCACAGAAACATTCAGCAGTTATGAATCATAGAGAGGTTTTGTAAAAGAAAAACTACACTGGAGATAAGCATGTAATGCAAGTCTAATAAATGCTGAGACAGAGCGCAGACTGCATTTGCAACAGTGAAAGATTGGGCCTTTGGTGACAAACACTGAGCAGCCAGTTGTTTAGTGACATTATTGCAAAATATCCATGCAACAGCAGGGAAAAAAATGGTTCTTGAAGTGGAGGGTTTCACTTGTCACAGATCTGAAGTATCTTTCAGAGAAGAGGAGCTTGAAAAGATGCTGTAATGGGGTGAGAGTGAGCTGGAAACTCTCGTCTTGCCACGCTTGACGGTGCAGTAGGTGAAGGAATGATTCAACGGAACGTCAGTGCCAATGATTGTTGCTGCTGAGGAGATGATGTGCTGTACTTCTTTTCATATGTGACCGTATGTGCTTCTGTACAGACGTTGAGTGAAAGAAATCCTTATTCTCTCCGCAAATCGATGTGATGAATCCAGCCAAGAGAAGAAAAAGTTGTGTCAGAAAAGGATTGAATTTTACAGCTGCAAACTTGGTTTCAAAAGGAGGTTTTCATTTACTGAAGAAAAGTGACTTCTGCTTATAAAATAAAGTTGATAAAGTCTTCTAAAAGCATTTTAACTATCAGCTAATCAATTGTGTAAAAAACTTTTGCTAATTTTAGTAGTAAAGCCCCTTTAGATGGATGACTCTGGGTCGTACTAATACAGATTGAAGCGTTTAGCTTGGCTAGCTGGCTCCAGGATGTGATCCATCAGAAAACAAGGCTAATGTTTTCAGCTAACCCACTCCTGGTGCAATTACATGGTCCACTGGCATTGATCATAGCTCCTCTTCTTCAATCTATCCTCCTCGCTCCCTCTCTCGCCCCCTTTAATGGCTAAGTCAGTGTTAAATGTTTGATAAATGAGTTTTGAGACCACTTTCCCATGGATTTATTAAAATTCTATAAAAACCCTCTGTTGAGTGTGTGTGTCCATGTGTGTTAGAGAGAGAAAGGGATGGAAAAAGGTAGACTGTTATACTATATGTGTGTATTAATATTTAATACACACATACAGAGCACCTAAACAAGTTAGCACACACACAGCCCTGACGTGTCAGTGTTATTGCTAACATGCTAGCAAACATTAGCTTCTTTTTTACATCCAGCAGACTCATGGCAACATTTCATTTAAAGTTGTGTTTCTGCCACCTGACAAATGTAAGTTCAATATACACTTCTTTTAGCTCTACTCCGGTGTCCGATAATAACCGCTGGAAATGTATCTGTCAGGTGTTTGACCAGCTGCTAACTTTGTTTACTGCCGTTTGGTGCTGAGCAGGTAGTCGAGAGTTGGTTTATTGAAGCTTTTTGGCTGAAAACAGCTGCCCACTGCTGCTTGAAACAAGGTTTATGTGAGAGGTGAGACTATACCAAAAATATATGTGCTCCATGTGCTGTAAAACTAAAATAATGAGCTTAAAACAAAAAGGCTAAAAGCTACGTAGAGTGTTTTATCCTAAGAGCAGCAGAGTTGGGTGATAATTCTCTGTGGTGTTGTGGTTTTTAAAATTGCCTTTAGATTCTATGTTAATATAAAAAATATTGATTAACAGGGCTTTAAGATTTTTTTAAAATCAAAATGTATTACTTGGTTCAGTTGGATGGTTTAGTGTTTGCAAAGAAAGAGGACCAGAAGAGGCAGAAAGAGCCACACATAAAACTTAATTTGAACTCAAAATGCCCCTCTTTTTAAGTGGGGAGAAACCGTTATCTGAATCTGCTGGTCCTAAGTAAAGCTTCAGATACACACAAAAAGACAAACACACGCACCACACACAAGCACTCACACACATCCAAACACATGCACATGCTATTGGAAGGCCAATTAGCGGAGGGTGAAAACGACGGGCTTATTTGAAGCAATGTTTCAATGACAACATTTAATTGGATGGTAAATCAACTCCTTATCTGCCTCTCCACAGCTTGGTGTGGGGAGCACGAGATGCAGAAAGAGAGGGAGGGAGATGGAGAGAGAGAGAAAAGAGAGAGAGATGGAAGAGAAAAAGGGGATCGAGAGGATGAGGGGAGGGACAGAGAACAAATGAAGAGATGAGAATAAGAGGGAAAACTGATGTGTTTGTGCAGTCGTATGTATAGTAACCTTACCAGGCTCTAAGTGCTGTGTGGATGATAACAGCAGAAAAAGAACAAGATATAAGATACTGTCACAGCAAAAACATAACTAATTACAATTACAATAAGTCTGTTCCATTTAATAATCCTGGGATTATGTTTCCCAGTAAACGATGCTAGTAAGCAAACATGCACAACACTATGCTCCTGTGACAGGCTCACCTGTATGGAATGCAGTCATTATTAATGTTATAAATTAAAGGTGTAGTTTCCCGCACCAAAATATCTGTCAATATGTCTGCCAATATATCAGCCAATATATATCACATCAAAAACAATGTTTGCAGGGTTGAGGTTTGATCAAGTTAGTTATTCATATCTACACCTCAAACATTCAGTTAATATCTGCCACCTGTTGTTTTTGTTTTGCTACTTAATTAATTAACCCTAGAACACTAACGTCGGGTGATTTTCACCCACACGATTCTTGTCATGTGATTGTCATTGTGTTGCTGCTGTCTGAGTTGCATGGGTCCTTGGGTAGCTTCAGGCAGCTCATTGATGTTATTAATGTTATGTTTGTTTCCCTCCTCCCATCTATGGTTTTTTCAAGAGGCATGCGTTCAGGTGATTTTCACCCGACGTTAGTAATGGTGTTACTAATTTTAACGTTAGTGTTCTAGGGTTAAAGGGACTTTTTAAAGTTTGCTACCACTAAAAAGCCAATGTTAGTGATATAAATAGAAGCAAAAGGTTGCTTTGACAGCTCTTGGCAAGTAAGAAGTGAATTTTTAAGCTCAACTCTCAACCTTTCTGACTGGTAAGTCAGCAGCTGTTAATGCTAACATTGGCTATGTAGCAACATCAAAAACTACAAATTGCTCCTTTAACATTAATTAAGCTCAGCTAACCAATTGTCCAACCTGGAGATGAGCTGAGCAGCAGATATGAAATGTTTATTGTTGACTGATATTAATTGTTCTGACACAATAACAGCTGAACATACTGATCTTCACCTCTAAATAATTGAGCTCCTGATTCACAACTATCACACTTAACATGCTAACCTAGTAACCTGAATTAGCTACATCAGGTGACATTAGTCATTTTAATCATAAAAAACAATGGTCAGCACCAGCTTAAAATGAGAAGCTGTGATAAAGAATGAGAAGTTGTGATAAAAGATTCATTAGTGTCAAAGCTAATTGGGAATCAGATCCAAAATGGAGCTGTCTATCAAGACTATCTTAACCATGTCACTTGATAAAGGCACGTTATTGTTGGACATGTAACATTAAAAATGTGTATTTGATTTTCAGACACTCATATAAGAAATGTAAGATTATTTATGTTTCCCATCTCTGTGATACCCACACTTGAAATTCTTGGCAATTTCTTTTTTGTTTATATAGTATTAGAATCACGGACAATTGATCTAATCTTTAAAACTCCCAGTTATCAGTATATGTCAATCAGTTTCACAAAAAATGCAAAAAGAAATACAGAGTGCTCATGGTTATGTTGATGTGAATCTCCAGGTGAATGTAAGGTGCTCCTGAAGTTGAAATGGTTAATTAAGAAGCTGCTGGGCTTACTTCAGGCACATTCGCACAGAGCCAAGGATATAGTTAAATTACCTTTAATGTGTCGGAGCATATCAGAGTAAAACATGTAACAAAAAATCCCAAAATAAGGGAAAAGAATGGCAACCAGTTTCAATCACAACAGGGTCTCCCTCAGGGTCTGGTTAGAGAGGCAGTTCTTTCCCCTTATTTTGGGATTTTTTGTTACATATTTTACTCAGAGATGCCCTTAATAACAAATAATGGTAAATATGTTAAAATAACACATAAAATAACAATAAAGGAATTTTAATCATATCCATGGCTCTGTGTCAGTGTGTCTGAAGTAAGACCAGCAGCTTCCCTTCGTAATTAATTTATATGTCAATCAGTATTGACCTGGTATCAATCATTCCCACTGCAGACCTTCAAAAGTGACTTTAATAAGTTAGAACAGGCAGCTAAGGCGTCTCTAACACTAGTTTCAGTGCAATAGTGACAAGTGATGATAAAATGTTCAAACCACTCCTGCAGTAAAATTTCTTTTTCTGTTTGCCCGTCCATATGCTCATTAAAGTCCATACAATTAGTGTATGGAACATACTGAGCATACAGACAATCAGTGTCACCTAGATCTGACTAGTGTAGTGCTTCCATCTGAGCTGATGGCACAACATTAGACACAGTGGTGGCTATGTGGCTGTCACAGTGAAAACCACTTCACACAGGCAGAAGCCCAGACGTTTTTTTTTTAAAGTAGCATATAAAGTGCTGTTTATGACATGGCCGCAAAACCACAACACAAAAACCAGCGTACTTTTTATTTGAGAGGTGAGGGCAATGAAAATGTGTGAGGAGGGCACAGGAGGTGATAGACCTACTTTTACATGTACTCAACAATCTTTAGATTAGCAGGGAGGCTGGCTCATACACAAACATGTGTACATATGAGTACACATTGATTTACACACAGACATGTTCTCTCTCTCACACACACACACAGTTTCCTCCAAGGGCAATGCTTGTGATCTGTCTAGCATGCTGGTAATCCCAGTGATGGCGGTCACTCCAGCTCTGTAAACAGCTGAAATATGGATGATAAAAGGAGCAGATGAAACTGAATAAACGAGAAGCCCGCGGACAAAAAATCCTTGAAGATTTTCCAAACCCAGCTGGACCCCAGTCTGAACCGTATACAACTCGAAACTTCAATCACACCAACTGGATGATTGACAGTTTTCATTTAACTTTAACATTTTTCATGACAGCAAGGCAACAGTTTTTCTCTGTGGCACATTTTGGCCTCTCAGGTGTCGAGGACGACCGTGTCAGAAGACGAAGTTCAGATACTTTATGTAATTTATCCAACAAAGTAAACCTTTTCCTCATCTTACTGAGAAAATATCCAGAGAAAATGGCTCTAAAATGAAACAGAAATAGGAGAGGATGAGTTAATAGCTCTCAGAGGACAGTGCAGGGGAAAGTGTTTACATTCATCAGGCTCCAGATTTGATTCTGTTTGACTTTGTCTTTGCTTATCTTTCATTTTCTTTGCTCATTATCCTCTTTCATTCTCTCGTTGTATTTCTTCTTTTCTCTTTCATCTTCTGATTCTGCCAATCTCCAAGTCAAATGTTATCATCTCTCTCTTATTGTAGATATGAATAGACAGTATGTC
Organism: Trachinotus anak; assembly: GCF_046630095.1. NCBI lineage: Eukaryota > Metazoa > Chordata > Actinopteri > Carangiformes > Carangidae > Trachinotus > Trachinotus anak. The sequence continues at coordinate 22,734,402 of NW_027273872.1, read as the reverse complement.
TTTTGGGGTGTTTTTATTAATTCATATTTTGTCATCCCACGTGCTTTCACTGAGTCATTCATCTCTCTCTCTCTCTCTCTCTCACACACACACAGACACACACACACATATACAGAGAGAGTAGAGCATGTTTCTTCAGTCTTAAACACATTACTATAATTACCTCTTAATGATTTTTAATTCCAGCACAAAAGAAACAAGACGCTGGTGGATTTGAAACATGAAAAGACACAGACATAAAAAAGGAAATCATTTGAGTGGAATCACATTAAATGTATTTGTTATGTAATTGTATCGGTGGCTGCTTGTGGAGTGTAAACTGGCTCCGCACTAATATGACAAATTAATATAATAAGGACATATTCAGCCAATCAGAATGGAGTGTCAGGATAAAAGCCCGTCAGTAGCTGAATGAATATTACAAAAGCTTTGATGTTTACCTCAACATTTGATGCGGATGACAATGCAAAGGATCAATCAGATTGTTGTTTGCTCTTCTCTTGTTTTCTTTAACCAGTGATCCAATGCCTAACAATTACACTTTTTTTTTTTTTTTAAATCATTGGTATTTCAAATATTTATGATATAGTGTCTCCTTAAAGGCAACCACAGTACAGAGCCTAATGCGAAACTGAATTTAACCAAACGTATAACCACAGTTTTTTGGTTTAGTTCACACGAATCCAGGTGTGTTTGCCTGTTTGGTTTGGTTTGAAAGCACAAATTCAAAACTGAACTTGCTGTTAAATCCATCTGCTGATGGAAAGCAATCTTGTAAGTGATAAATCTAAGTGGCAAAATTTCATGCCAAATAAATTGGTAACCATGGTAACACATAGTGTGGGGAATTTCCCTCATACGTCAGGAAGTGAAAATGTGTTAAAACAGCAGTGTGGGTTGTATCTGTTTTTGATGGCAGTCCCTTATTAGAACATAACATAACATAGCATCAACACAGTACTACCAGTACCAGTACCAGTACCAGTACTACCTCCATCTTTCATATTTCTTTTGTGTGTTTCTGTGTATCCACATGTACCTGTCTATGGCTGAGTGTATCTGCCTTTAAGTGGGTGTGTGTGTGTGTGTGTGTGAGAGAGAGAGAGAGTTGGTGTGTTTGTGTGTGTAGACGTCTATCTATCTGAGCAGCTATTTCAGAGAGAAAGGATTTCTGCATCAGTAATTGCCTCAGCTATATTTTTTCCTCCCTCTCTCTCTCTCTCTCTCCCTCTTTCTCCCTCTCCCTCTCCCTCTCTCTCTCTCTCTCAGTCTGTCTCATTTTTCTTTGCTATCTATTTTCTCTCTGAATTCGGTCCTTTCTCCTCCTGCAGACTTCCTCTCTGGCTGTCACTCATCTTCTATTTCTCTTTTATATTCCCCCCATCTCCTAGTCCTTGACATTAACCGTGATCTCAGAGTAAGTACAATTAGGAGACACTCGCACACGTTACATGTAAGAGTCACATGTCCATTAAAATCCATTAAAGCCAATTTCTATTCAGTGAGCTCCGAATAGACTTCTATCTTTGCAATGACTAAGTATCATGCTGTTTGATATAACACATTCTGTATGCCATCGGGTTCAGAGGTCCATACGGCAAATAGGAAACAAACACCAAAAACTGGCGGTGTCAGTGTCATGCTCCAGTGAACTAAACACAACTGTGATGGACAGGGATGGTACAAGTGAGGCAGGGAGACACAGATGTATAGACACATGGATAGAGATAAATCATATGAGTGTTTCCATTTTTGTCTGCCAGCTGTGTTTTAAAATAAAGTGGAAAATCTAATTTAAATGTTCTTGTTTGTATCCATCATATTTGGCACCTTATAGTGTGAAAGTATTAGGAAAATGACACAGGAAGTGTCTATTTTGCACAAAGGGTCTAATCTCATTGATTCCAGATGAAAGTCTTTATTATACTCAGTGTCATATGTTGTATATTTTAAAATGTCACTGTCAAATGAACAGGTAATACTTTGGTATAATAACCTAAACAACATTGCTTCATTTGAATTTATTGTCAACATTTTCAATTTACCATTTACATTTAAAATTTACTATTGACAATTCATAATTTACAGTTTACAAATTAGAGTTTTAACTTATTTGACAACTTGAAATTTGCAATGTATAATTTATGATTTGAAATTGACCGTTGCTAATTAACAATATATAATTTACTTTATTTATTGACACTATTGCAGAATTTACAGTTAAACGGTTCAAAGTTTACAATGTATAATTGCAACCTGCAATTTATAATTTACAGTTAAGGCGAGTAGCAAACAATCTCTTTTACTGAGTGAAAGCATTAGGAGGATAAGCAAATACAGAATTCAGAGATGGTGCAATAAGATTGATCATGAAAGGCAAAGTAACTGGTTTTCTATGTCTTTTCCTAATGAGCGTAAACATGTCAGATATATTTTGATCTCTTTCCACTATCTACTTTTACTTTGCTATTTTGAGGAATTCTTATAGATCTTATTCTCTTTCTACAAGAACAACAGTGTCAATGTTTTTTGTGCTGTAAAACTCATCGTCTTTGTGTAATAAAACAGATTTCTTGTTAAATTCAAACCATGCTGCTCATACATGGTGTGATACTTCCAATGTTCTAATTATTTATCGATTTAAATACCACATTGGAAAAAAGTCTTAAAGCTGCAGTAATCACTATTTCTATATTAACAATGGAAAGAATGACTGTGTGCAGTGTGAAAAGTGTCACTCTTAGTGACAAACCCAGAGGTATCACCTGACTCTGTCATTCCCCTCAGCTCTGTCTTTTTGTTTTTTCTAGGTTGTGTTTTGGTTTTATGGTCCTCAGCTTCTCTGTTTTGGTTCACTCACACAGCTCTTATTAGCATAATTTCCAAATGCAGCTGGCAGATGTTATAGGCAAAAATGCTCTAAAACCCAACTGCACCTACCTGGTGCAGGCAGACAGATTTAGCAACTAGCATGTGAACATGGTGGAGCATTTAGCAGCTAAAAAGCCTGATATTTCCATTAGAGGTTAGCGGAGACTATAACAAAGCTAAAAGGAGATAATATTGAACTTAAATTCACCAGGTCCTCTCTCATACTCAAAATGCTAATGATAGTTGTTAAACTTAAAAAAAAATGTTTAAATGCTAATATTGCTCTGTATCTGCTGAATGGGTTAATAAGCATCTGTTTGCTGAATCAACTTTATAAGGTGATAATATGTCAGTGTTGTGTTTACAGCTTGTTACGATGTGGCCAGAATGCTTTCACACATCAACAGCATGACGCTTGTCAAAACTCTGGGACCCATTATTTATTGTACCTGAAATTGCACACTGGTTGCATCTTGACTCGTTAGCTCCTATTTTACAGCCTTAAGTGAACTCTCAAGACAATTACTTTATTCTCTCCACAACACATTTGGTGTGCTAGTGGTGTCAATACGCAACAAATGACGTGATATGCCGTGACCTTACTGATGTGTTTTGCACTTTCAGACTATCTTTTTATGTCTACCTTCCAGACTACATTACCTCATGTGTTGAGCCTGTAATGAAAAAGATATTATTTCATTAAGCAAATAACCTCTGAATAACACAATGCAAATGTGGCACGTCTGTTTTGTGTTGTCATAGCTTGGGGCAAAACTCGGGAAGATTTGCACGTTTTGGTTAAAAGTAGCCTCGATTCTTTCACTGGAAATCACTCGTCTTCAGCCGCCCACTCTGGTTTCCTGTTGACTCGCTGTGTAATTAATGTGCTGACGTAGAGTGATGTGATGTGCTTGTGTGGGACCACGGCTCAGAGGGATGTTTCGTTGGTGAGCTCAAACCATTTTGACTCTGTCTGCCACACACACTCCGAATCACTTTTATTGTTTTGTTGTTTTAGCAGTCAGTGATTTAAAGGGGAATATGATGTCATCCCTCTCATCATGGTTACTAAACTGTTCCTGTGTTCATGTTTGGTACTATTAGTAATGGTGTGTGACAGAGGTTATAGTGCTGTAATATGTTAGACATGAGTTCTACAGTGAATTGCTCTCAGACTCTTTCAGTCTCTGTCTCGTACTCCAGCTGTTCCTTCATCGCTTTCTTCTTTAATGAGCCTGTTTGTTGGATTGATCCAAGTCGAGATCTGGCCCGGTGAATTGCTTTATTTTGTTTTCAATTACTTTATGGAAGCGACAATTCGGCAAACGGACATTTATTTTCATGTCTTGTAGGCTTAAGCTAACAAAGTCATGTGTTACCAGCCATGGCAATAATGGTTTGTTTGGAATAAATAGAAGAGCTACTCTGTAGTTTGCATTAGCAGCAATATGCACTTTGGGTGAACCGACAAAGCAAAGAATGTATTTGAATTTGTTTTTTCATTATTTCATTTTTATTGTTTGACATAAACATTTTATTTTGGTTTCACCTTGCAGGACCATTTAGATTGTGCCTGAATTTATAGCCTAGGCATCTCTCCATAATGTTACTTTGGTCACCAGGCCAGATCACTCCTGTTGTAAGAAAGACTTAATAGACAAGGGCACATGTTAACACAGATTAGCAGTGTGAAGCCACTGAACTGGTAAATTCAATCAGAGTAGCTGCATATGTCTGAGCTCAAACAGTCTCTTTTTCTGTTTTAAGAAAACTCTAGTCAGTCCCATGAATTTTGTCGAGCCCCGTGGTTAACACAGCACTGGCCAAACCAAAGGCATTCATGTCTTTTTTTAATGTGAAAAGTGAAAAATCTCAGTTTTCTAAATGTCCTTCCATTACTTTCCCCTGCCCACATACACAAGCCGGCGTTTATAAATCACTGCATCATCTTGATGATCAAAATACACAAATGTTATGACTTTCAAAGTGTTAATATCGATTTACAACATAAGCAGTAATTAGACAATTTTTAATGGATGTTTTGAAATTGATGAATGGTTTGACCTTGACTCAACCTCTCCACCGCAAGTGGAGCAACTGTAACGAGGCCATAAAAGAAATTCTTGGAATGTAAAAACTTCACATTTTTCAAAACCAAAAACACATGAGCAACAGTGTAAGGAACAGTTAAAACTTTGTGTTTATCTGCTCTACAAGGTTATGTAGGAAGCTAGTTAGCATGCTACAACAAGGCTAAGGAGCGCATAATTGACTTAGGTTACATTAGTTATCAAGGTTACAGGTTAGTATTAAATTAAAGTCAACACCACATTCACTGGTGGAAGCTATCTTGGTTTAGGCTAATATTAGCGGCTATGTCCTGCTCTATAAGTTTACACTTCCTGCAACCCCATCAATGTTACCTGACCCACTCTTATATTTGCAAAATTCATTACAGTCTCAAACAGTAACATAACAGTTTCATCTTAAATATTTACCTGTCATACAAAACATAATATAGGGCTCATCACATCTGAACTGCAGTGCAAAAGCAGTTTTATTTAGTGTAAAATGTCTTCTGCATAACTCATGAGGATGATTTGGTTCCTGGGACATGCAGATTAAGCTTCAGTGTTATAGTATGACTTAATGTATATAGCCAGCTAGTGGATGCTAATAAGTTTTTATGGGGTTCATACAAGTCAGCAGGAAACATTAAAAAGACAGCTGGACAGGGAGTTTTCAAATAGCTCATGGAGCTAATGTTAGCCTAATTAGCTAGTAAAATCTGACAGTGACAGTTGTCAATTCTGCTCTTGTCTGTAATCACATACCCATTGTTTTGAAAACTAGTAGGAGTTTTGAGCTAAATATGCCACAGTTACAGTACCATTGTAAACTGCATCTCTGCTGTGTGAGAACAAAAAGCTTGAGAGGGAGAGTTACGACTGTGGTGTGGATGAGTCTGCTTTACTTTCCCTTTGCTTGTAACTCTGTTTCTGCCGTTTCACATGTAATGTAATGCTGCTATAAATGGAGTTGAAGTCAGTCTCTCTGTCTTTCTGCTTTGTTTTCTCCAGGTCAGCCTACCAAATGACTCCAGCTGTGTTGAAGAGATTTTGCGGGTATGTTGCTTGGGCACACACACACACACACACACACACACGCACACACACGCACACATAGAGTAATTGCACTGATTATCAGCTGTTTTCTGTTTGCTCACAAAGACCTTCGCCTCTCTCCGGAGAGTCTGATTTTAGGAAAAAGGGACAGGGGAGAGAGAGAAAAAGAAAAACAGAGGAAGTAAAAGGCAGAGGGAGAGAAAGAAGGAGATCTGTTGGCTCAGGTCAATGATTATACAAGTTTTTGTTATTGTAGGATGACTTCATGCAGAAATCTTTTCCACAATTTTCTTCTCTCCTTCACTCTCCTTACATCTCTCTGTCTCTCTGTCCTCCTCTTTTCCTATCTGCATGTCATCAAAATCACATCAAGCAACACGTTTTTTCCATAGCTTCCCCTCATCCCTCTCCTGTCCGCTCCTGTCTGTTTGTTTTGTTACTGTGTTCCTTCAGAGTGATGTCAAAACAGAAATGTTTTCCCACTTATCTTCTTGCCAGGCAGAAGATTTGTTGCTATAAAGACAAGGACCTTCTCTGACTGCTTTATGTCAGGTTACCTCTTCCTTTCCTCACCCTCTGTCTTCCTCTCTGTGTTTGTCTCTATCTCCTCTCTCACCTCTGCCATATCACTCACTGTGCTATCGCTCTCTTTCTCTCTCTGTCTTCCTCTCTTCATCTGTCTCTGCCCTCTGTCATTCACCTCTCTCTCCCTTGCACAAATCAATATGCTGGCCAACAGGCTGTGTGACAGATACTGTGCTGTGAGCTGCATGAAAAGCCTTTGTCAATAATATTGGTACGCTATTGAATTCAGTCTGTGGTTTTTAGCCGTGTCAAGTGGAAAAATCAGAGAGTTCAGAGTGTGAGGTGAGGTGAATCGGAGCGGGGGCCTGCGGTTCATCTTTCCCTTTCTGTGACAGCACAGCTCCAAGTCAGTTGTCACAGAAACATTGTTGTTTTGGATGTTTTCTCATTTCAAAGTAACAGTGTGTATCAGAGATGTTGTGTACAAAGGCAAAGCTGCTCAAACTGGCTGCAAAATATCAAAAGACTTTACTGTCTTTGGGACCTTTTGGGCCACCGTATGATAAAAGGAATCGTAAAGGAATCTTCTCACTGGAAGGTCATAGCATACAGTGTGGCAACTATAAAAGAGTAGCATTAGCTACTAGCATTAGCTAGGTAATGCACATCAGAGTGCATTATCTAATTTATACCATGGTCTTTTAAACAGACAAAAAATAAACAAGGCTGTGTTTAACGGGTAAGTCTTAAAGTCACCTAAACTGGTTAGATATGAAATATCAGTCTTTTAAGTTTCTGCTGCTGCCCCTATACAAAGGGGATGATCACAAATCAGTGACAAACCCACAGACCTCACTGTGGAAAGTTTTCATTGGAACTACTTTCTACCAGAGAAATATTCTGTAAAACCTACTGCTGTGTCTTCTGTGAGGTCTGTGGATTACACACAGTGACCAGAACGTTTTATGGTAAAAAATGTTGCTGTTGAAATGTCCAGATATAATCTTTCATTGCTGTGGCACCACAGACAAAATTCCATTCGCCCCCAGTGTATATTGGAGCAAAGGCCGAAATCTCAGGGACAAATATCTCAAAACCTGGACAGATAAAACCTGGAGTATCAGCATGGATAGAAACGACTGGAAGAAAGTGATAAAATTGTTTGTTGTAGTTTGGGTGAAGTGACCCTTTAATCTGTCATCCAGTTTTTAAGTTTATTTGTGGTCAGTTTAACTCATGGTTTGGTTTGTGTTGTACTTCACTGTTGCTATGACTACCTACAGCTTCATTAACCTTGCTACCTTTGAAAGGTGAAGAAACCTGCTGATTGGAAACGTGTGAGTTGTCCTGATGAACTTTTTTAACGGACATCTGCCATCCAATCAGACACAAGTATTCAGAGCTTTGGTCTAAAAGTCTTTACTCTGAATTCTGTGGATTTCTAACTTTAGAAAACTATAATAACTCTTGATGTCATGATATCAATAGCTGTTAATCTCAAGATTGCAATTTATATTTGAAATGATTTGCAAGATTTTATCTACTGTTAGAAATGCCTGTTAATGACAAATTAAAGAAAAATTAAGTGAAATATTTATTTTATTTTTATTTTTTCTCAATGGCCCCGTAACATCTCCGTCATTGATCCAATCTCTGGTGCAGGATAATGAGCATATAGCACTGAGTGCATATTTGCAGCTAATTCATGTTCAATGTTCAATGTGGTAACAAAAGTTTTGTGGCCTTAATTTACTTAACATTAACATCAAGAAAGCATTATTTTTTATGTCCACACGGCAGTGACATGCATTATTGAATATGAAGTAATTTATTTACAGTATTGGGTCAAATATAAGACAATATATTATAAGATGACCACCCCCCCAGCCCCCTTCCCACATTCCTGAGGAGCTTTTTTCCTCTTGGGAAAGTTTCCTTGACATACCATCTCCATTAGATATCATACTACTACTACTGTATCTTGTCTACTGGTCAGTGGACTCACATTTGCTCCTGTCAGGCTCTCAGAGGAGATCAGACTGATTCACTCTGACTGTCTTTTTGAGCTCATCGTCCATTACAACCATAATTCTGGTCCCTAGCTCATCTCTGCAGTAAAGACTCAGTCGTGAATTTTATTTCCTCCATGGCAGCAAATCATGTTGCACAAGCTTTCTGCAACTCCTGCAGGTTGAACAGGGTGAACAAAAAAAACCTCTTTTATGGCTGACTGACTCTGAAAGACTGTAATGGGACTTAAAACACTTGATAGCCCTGCAACATTAATGCTACAAACTACCCATAATTGAGCACTCTCAGTAGAGGACCCTGTTACACTGGTGCTCTCTTCATTTAAAAAGGATATGTGATGTTGTTAATGCATCATTGTCTAGTATTCAAATGTGAGACAACCCCTACTTATCCTCTTATATTTGAGCCAGTTTAGTACATACACAAGCCAATGTTACTGAGGGCAAATGTACATTTTGTTTGTTTGTATTGAGATGTAATACAATAGATGGTAGATAATGAATAATATGACTAGTAGATAATAATGAAAAATCACAGTGACATGTGGTTTCTGTGTTAATGTGACAGACTGAGTTAATGATGTGCAATGGCAGTAGTAACACATTTGTAGACACACACATACACACACATATTCAAATATATGCACAGTTACACACACCATCCGGACTGCCGCCTGTCAAAACACTGAAACTCTTCTAGGAGGGACATGATGATGTCAGAGGAGAGTTGCCCAGCAACACTACATATGTCTTCAGGCCAAATGCAATAAGATTGTTGCGCAGAAAAATTCTCTCTCTCTCTCTCTCTCTCTCTCTCTCTCTCTCTCTCTCTCTCTCTCTCTCTCTCTCTCTCTCTCTCTCTCTCTCTCTCACACACACACACACACACACACACACACACACACACACACACACACACACACACACACACACACACACTTCTGTGTCTTCAATAATGTTGAGCTATGCAGCTCACTGATACACACTCCTTTACTCACACACACATACACACACACACACACACACACACACACACACACACACACACACACACACACATACACACACACACACACACACACACACTCCCTCACACACAGGCAAAAGCACAAAAACATGAGTCATCTGATGACTATGAGTCATCCACTCCAGAGGGGGTAAAGAGATGCATGATGGGACACTGTGGCGTGAGTGACTTTTCAAGGCCTTTGACCCAGTGACCTGCAGAATGGCAGCTGTATGTGTGTGAAGCAGAATAAAATGTAGCAGTTATTAAATGATAGACTATAATTACTCATAATAATGTTTTTTATAATTATGTTGTGGGTAAAGATGTTATAATAAGACAGAGAGGGTATGAAAGAGAGAAAGTGATAAAGTACTAACATGAATAACTGCCTGGTAATTCTTCATACAAGCACTTTGCTTTGTGAGCATATTTCCCAATATATGCAGTACCTTTCCACTGTGAGAGGTTGTATGGCTGACACACACACAAAAACTTATCTTGTTAACTAATTGAATCTTCTACATATTCAGACTGGAATATAACTGAGAAGACTGTGTGATTAGAATAACTGAAAGAAGATGCTGCTCGTGCCCCTCCTGCTGCTGCTGCTGCTGCTGCTGCTTAAATGTAATGCAGCCGACTGGAGTCAGCTTTTATTTTGGTAATTCAACAACTCTGCACTTAGTTCACTCTCAGTGCGCTGATCCCTGGTGTGCCACCAACTCCCCATGCACCTCTCAATTTATACTATAAGTTATATTAAAGTCCACTCTGATGGGGACGGTTCAGCAGAACCTTGATTGAATGCTGACTCCACTACTCTGCATCAAAGATGTTGCATAAGCAGTCCCTTTGCTCAAATTTGCTCCACTTTAGTCATCATTGTTATTCACTGGGTGCGTTCCACATGAGGGCAAACTTACATTTACTGTGAATTATGTGCTTTAATTAGTTTGGGCTACAGCACCAGAAAAATGTCATTAATAATTTGTATTAATGTAATAAAATGTGTGTGTGCTTTGATTTGTGTGTGTGTGTGTGTGTGTGTGTGTGTGTGTGTGTGTGTGTGTAGGAGATGACCCACTCCTGGCCTCCTCCTCTTACAGCCATACACACTCCTGGGAAGGCTGATCAGACCAAGTTCCCCATCCCAAACAAGGTTAGTACACATTTTCTCTGTCCCATTGTAAACACCTTTAATTTAGCAAAGTTAAAACTTACTGTCCTCTCACACAATAAGTCTTAATAGTGCAAATTCATTTGGGATTACAAGCCTGGAAACGTTTGCTTTCTTCAGTGTTGTTATAATCTTCTCTATGGCTCTGACTACATCTTTATTTGTGCATGAGTCAGTGGTGGAAAAAGATGTTTCACATCTTCTTCCACCACTTCACTTAAACTCCTACATGTAATAGTGGCTCATTATAAAACTAACTGCAGTCTGTCACTGAAGATCTTCAGTCTGCTAATGAGATCTGATCCATAAATTCACAGCAGCAGTGATTGCTGTCATAGAATCCGATTACTGTTGCCTCATTCGGCACTGTGGCGTTAGTGACAGCCAGTGAAATTACAAGGTTAATTAGGGAGTGCATGTTCACCTAGCTGAGTGCATTTAAAGGTAACATCCTACAAAAGTTGCAGTAAATGTTTTTTAAAGATTTAGAAGTTCCAATTAAAGGCTGGTGACTGATGTTTATCCTCTTTGAACAGGACTGGCTTTGTCTTTTAAATTGAAGGTGATTTATTAATGATTTATTAACATTTATAATTGTACTGTTGTTAAAAATATATGTTATTATTCACTTATTACAAGTTACTGATTACTGACTTTTCCTGTAGGTTTATTGGAAAAGAAACCTGTGCACGTTATTGTTGGTAACTTATTAACACTATATGACATTACATTTAAATTACATTACTGCAGATTTGATGGCTTGTTACAAATGTATATACTTTTTAATGGCTTTATTAATGACCTCATTATTAATGACTCCCAGCCAGAGGGATTTCCCATAGCCAGGCAATCTGCAATTTGCCCTAATTAATAAATGGTTATAAATTACATCAAAACCTTCATAAGTCCCTGATAGGTTTCAGTCTTAATAGAAAGTGGCACAGTGAAATTTATCAGAATCAGAAACAACTTCAATATTTGGACACATAAAGAACATCAGTTCAGTTTCCAGTAGCTCATATACAAATATACAGGAAAACACATACATAAGACGTAGGGCTGGTTGGTGAAGAAGCTAACAAGCTAACTGCTAACACGGTCAGATTTGTGCTAGCTCTGGTCAAAATAATTTTCCTTGTTTCTTTCTTGTTTCTTGTAAACAGTGTTGCCAACTTTGCAATTTACTCACTAGATTCTGCAACTTTGAAGACCTTTTGATTACTTTTTTCCCCCCAAAAAAAGCAACTAGCAACAAATGTAGCAACTTTTTGTGCAGACTTGCACTGACTTTTTAACATTTAAAACTTTTTCTAAAATTTTGTTTACATGTAAATACAATAATTATGACATCACTAATATTCCAATTAGTGTGTGACATCATCTAGCAACTTTTTGAGCAGGCATCTTTTGCTACTTTCTGTATATATTATTATATATTTGGCAACACTGAGTGTACTGTTTACTTCCCACTTGAATTTCGTTGTGAGTACTGTCCCTTATCATATTTTTTATTTTTATATTTTTTACTAAAGAAGGAAAAAAAACCCAAGCTAAGATTTGATAACTGTCAGTTAGCTTGGTTAATACTGTGAAAAATTCACAGAATGTATTCATAAGTATTTGTACAATCAAATCTTATGGAGCAGTGTATACTGAGACAGAGGTATAAATAGAAGTGGACAGTGTAACAAAGCTACAATAACTTCCTCTATTTTAGATTCTCAATTTCTGCACTCAGTGGTCAAGATGGCCTGCAATTGGTCAATTTAACAAATTCTAAAGGTTCACCAAAGTTAAAGGAAAAACACTGGGCAGATTAACCTCCACTGATCACAGTGATTCCATCAAAATCAAGTGTTTTCACCAGGAAATTTCACCATTGTAAATTGTGGCATGACCAGGCCTACAGTATAAAACAGACTTTCCGAAAATTGTACCAGTGTTTGTTTGGCTCCTCTCAATCATCACTTAATAAACGTAACTTACATTGAGCTTCTCTCTTTTCTATTTTAAACCCTTGGTGTTTTCTTGCTTCCAGAGAAAAATCCTGGTAATAAGTAATATGAACAGTGGTAACAGCTGTGGGTGGAAGGAGCTGAAAAGAACGTGCACTTACAGAAAGCCGAACTTCATCTACTGTAATTTCAAGGAAATGACATTAGAGTACCACTCACACTGTTTGTCCGACGGGAGATATTTGAGAAGTGCGGTGCAGAAATGACAACAAATGAACAAAGATTGACGCACAATACAAGCAGGGGCTAAAAGACTGCCACTCCAGAAGATAGATGATGGAAAAGTTTCAGCTACTCCAACAAAAAAGGCTTTATGACACCTTGTAATGTAAATAGTGGAAACACGTGCCACTTTAAAACCAACATAAATGTTATATTCAGCATTTATCTCAGTAATGGCAGTAATGTCCTGACAAAAACAGCAGGAGGTATTTTTCCCACTGTCGTATGGTTTTTATGATTCTCTCTTATGCAAAACACCTCATTGGTGGTGATGTCAAAAGGAAAAAAAGCAATGTAAACACACAGGCAGTAAATCTGACCCAGCAGTTAATGAATTAGGCTTTAGCCCCCAGCGTCACACTAATCCTGCCAGCGAGTTTTAAGAATGAGGTGGAGTGTGGACGCTGGGAGATGAGAAGATCTGAATTCTCTGTAATGGCATCGTTTTACCGCTGTGAAATCAATAATGACATCTGTTGGTTTATTCATTCAATTCATCTCCCTCTGGCTTCTCTCTCCCCCTCTCCCTCTCTCTAGGAGTCGCAGCACGTGACCTCAGGCTATAACACCCAGAGTAAGTTTCCCAACATCAACACTCACACACAAGCTCTGTGATAAGTAGCACTGGAGAGAGCATAAAGGCAATACCACCTGGAAGAAATGCAAGAGAAGCTGCTGATGTTCAAATAAATTCATAGCCCCGGGAGGATGGTAGTCTGAAAACCTTTGCTTTTATCTTTCTGTGTTCATCTCAACAAGTAATCAGACAAGCAGGATTTTACACACACAGCTCAGTTGGTGTGATTGTGGACTCCATGGTTTTTAAAAGCAACAAGGGATCTCAAGGACCACAGACTTTGTCCCTCATCATTTACATCCAGATAATCAGATACGCTAAAATGTATTTGCTGCCATTCATGGACATGAATTACACATTTAGACCATTTCACACTTAATGTGGTGTTGGAGCACAGACTGTTTATTGGCTGCTTGTGTTTGAACTATAAGTGGGAGATATGGATAAAATGGGCTGCAATACTGCTGTGTATCATTATTTTGTAATTTTTATTTTTATTTATTTTTTTAAATTCAATTGAAAATAGAAATAATATGATAGGAATGTCTTTTTGGCCTGAGGTTCAGATCACATTTATATACAGTATCTGAATATACTGTCAGGATAAGGAAAACATGTTACAGTAATGCAAGGTGTAAATGAATGCAGCTGATCATAATACTGACAGAACTGAGTGAATAAGAACCCTTTTTTAATACCAGGTGTAAATGCAAAGGCTCATAGATCAGATGCTATTATCCATATAATGTAATGTCATGTTAATCTTAGATGTAAACAGATATTAGTTCTTAGACGTTATCATCGTACACATTCATTATCACATTGAGTTAAGATTTTTCTATTTCTTTTCTTTTTTTAAAGTTAGCTTATTTTCTCAGTTTTTTTTTTCCTTTGAGAAAATAAATCCCTGGTGTCATCAGAGTTGTTTTGACATGAGTGTGGTTTGTTTTTTTGTTTTTTTTTGGAAAAGTTATATTTCCTATGTCAAGGATCTTTATGGGAGTCAGAACTACTTGCATGTACAAAATGCACATGTATGCATTTTGTAGTAGTACTGACTCCCAGTACAGGCAGCAGATCATCAAAAGCTCCTCTGAAGTTGGTGCTCCTTTGTTAATGCCCATCTTGTAATGTTCTGAGATCTTTGTGATGTATATAAAGCTGAATTATTTCCCCACTGGCAGGTTTTTCTCTCTGGTACGAAAAAAAGAAATGCAGCTGACTAGAATATCAAATATCAGTTATAAATGTTTGTATTACCATTTGGAAAATTACCTCTAGTTTTTTTCCAGGCAGCACATTTCAGGTTGAGTTTTACTGTAAGGGGCATTTACATTGTGTTTTCACCCAAACTGCTGTTACCAAAGCAAACCAAAAAACACTTTTAGTAGCAGGAGAATTGAGTGTCATGTTTTCCAGTAATACACATCTACAGTAATTTGAATCTGGCCCCTTGTTGAACACTAACCAAACACACAGACACACACACCACCCAAGACACATGCATAACACTGATACTTGAATGCCCTCTGTTGTGTTGCAGAGCGATGTAGTGTATCAGCTAACAAGCCTGCTGCTAAAACACCAACTGCTCCACAGAAGTCGTAAGTATCTCTTTCTCCTTCACACACGCACACACACAGACACACACACACACACACACACAAACAGAGAATTTCTGACCCGCTGCTGCTGCACTTGCCTCCAGGTAAAATTAAGCTTGATTCTTGGATGAAATTCAGTGCTGGTAGGAGGAAAAAAAGATAGTGTGGATCAGAGCGGGAAAGTGCAGCTACATTAATTTAACGTGAGCCAGGAGCACATTGCAACATCTCTGGCTGCAGCCCACTCCACTTCACTCACAGGGCTGTACAGCAGGATTCATTGCAGGGTGAGACTGGAAAGACTGAAATCTTGGCTTGTACATCCAGCTCACAGCCGTGATTTATCTTGTTTCTTGACCACAACGAGCTTAATGATTTTGTTTTAGAGACTGACACTTCCCTAAACGCCTCCCTGGAAATCATTGCATAACTGTAATTACAAAGGTCTTTAGCCTTTCCAAAATCATTGCATTAGAAGAAAAGCATAAGGACTGAATTAAACTTTGTTTATCTGCTTAAAAATAATTTGCACATGTTAGCATGTCCAGCTAACTAGCTTACTATTTACACAAGTACTCGTCATTACTTCCAAGGCAAAAGAGCATTATTTGCTAACTACCTTTTGTGGGTTTAAAGGTTACACTAAAATAAAGCCCTGTGCATTATACTGTACACATATTGTAGTATTTTCCCATCATGGAGAAAGTGGTCCTGGATGCTACAATATAAGACTGGAGGCTAACATTAGATTCCTCATTTTCACTGTATTAGGGGAAGTTTGCAATCCACTAACCCTCACCCAAACTTGTTCTCAGACAGTGTTACATTAGCCAAACACACTGGTTAGTCCTCATCTTTAAAGCCCTTTGTGTTGTGTTTAATCATTTAACCGGCTCCACCAACACCGGACTGGGACAGGGCTGTGGCTTTGTACAGGTCTACATGTTACTGGCTACTTTTTTATCAACCATTGTCAACCATTGAAACAAGAGTCTGTTGACAGCTGCTTTGATTGATTCAAATGAGTGCAGCTCGATCAGACAGTACGTTGCTGCATCGTTTCCTCCTGTCTATGGATGGTCTCCAGAAACTTCTTAGCAAGTTTTCTGAGCTGCAAGACAAGTTTTTTTTGTAGTAGTCTCTGTATGGTTATATAAAGCATTTCACCTGTGCCCACTCATTGCCATGATCTCCCTCACCTCAAGTCCTACACCAGACAGTTTCTGTATGGCAGTGGCTCTCAGGCTGTGGTTGGTGTAAGACGTACGTGTCCCTGCCTCTTTGTACATCCTGGGTAACATCTGTGACAGCTGGTTTACTCCCAGGGGAACAGTGGCATACCAGAAGCTGCCTGTCGCAACTGTTACTCTCCTGGGCTGCAGACAGAGGGCCTTTGCATCATGTGCAGTTTTGCTCAGGTATTTTTCTAGAGATTCTGCTGAGCAGAGGGATCTCCTGGCTCCTCAAACATAGTGCCCCCTCTGGTTTTATGTATATATTTATTATGTATAATTTTTTGTTTCTTTGAATGTCATGGTGAAATATTTTTGCTCCATTCTCATCACATTTTGGGATTAATTAATCAGGTTTGAGATCTCAATTCCACTCTTTTGCTTTGCGTCCAAAGTGCAACTGAATATCATACCAGGCCTTGTTCAGTAAACCTCTAAGATTGTGTGGACTTAGCGTTGCAGAATATTTTAAGATGCATTGTACTTCAGGTGAAATCAGGTGTGGTGTGCTGTTTTGTCTTTCCGTGCTGCTCTAATCTCAACATCTTTGAAAACATTATTAGCTGTTATGAATTCAGGGCCCAGCATTAAATTCCATGAATGGCCAACCAGAGGCATGAAGCCCAATGTAGCTGCTGATGCTGTAGCTCCCCTTTAGTTGTTTGGATTCATCCATAAAACTGTCTCAAGACTGTACTCACCCCGGTCTTCTTAATGGAATGAAAGTCAGTGTTTATATTTTTGAGAATTAGCCATGTCCGAAAGCAGCTCAAAGCCCATGTTGTTTCCCTTCACAGTGTTTGCTTTGCATTTGTCCAGGTTGGCTGATGTGAGCACACCTCGAGGTTTGCACTGAAATATCCTTCGGAATTCATAATTTAACTTAAATGTTATTTGTGTAAATATGTTCATCTTTGCAAAGTTTCTCACAATCTAACATATGTAGGCTGATCACCTCTCATGTAATTAACTGTTCAAACACCTGTAAAGCAGAGTGATACATGCAGTTAGAAGTCCAAGCGATGTTACTGTCTTTATCAGCGCTCATTGAATGCCTCTTGTCCAATCAAATCAATTGGCTGGAAGTAACTTATATAATATTACTTTTCATACTTTTAGCTCCGCACACAGTACAACAACACCACTCTTTTATTTTCATGTCATCACATGCATCGTAAACTGGTGAGGATGCTAATTTCTTTATGGGAGATACACAGTAGCTTTAGCTTCAGTCTTATAGCACTATATGAATGATTTTTTTTATTTTTTTTATTTAATCTTTATTTATTCAGGTTGTCATTGAGATTAAAATCTCTTTTTCAAGAGAGACCTGAGAACAAGAAGCAGAAGACACAATAAACAACAAAGACAACACAACTACACAATACAACTACACAATACAAGAGACTAGGAAACAAATAATTAAAAAGAACATTTACAATAGTCGTAAAATACATTAAATAATAAAGCTTTAAAATCACCTAGTGAAATGGAAGAGTCTAGTTTGAGGACAGTCTGCAGTTCATTCCACTTAAATGGTGAATGACCTGAATGAACCTGAAACCAGTTCAGCCGATATTAGTGTGAACATGAGGGATATCAAGGGTCAAGTAGTTCATGTACTGTGGATACTAGATTTAAATGAGGGAAGAGATGTGAGGTAGTTTGGAAGCTTTGATGTAACCATCAAGTTCATGTTTATGAGTCATTTTACAAGAATCTCATTTTAAAAAAGAAGTCATCTGGAAACATTAAAAAAATCAGCCAGAAACAACATTTTCAACCAGGACACACTGCTAACATTAGTTTAATTAGCTAGTTAGTTACAGCTGATAAAATCTGCTAACAAGAGTTTTCATTTCAGCCAGAGAGACAGTGAAGACACAAATAAAAAGCCTGTTTTTTATCACATCTGTCTGAAATAAACAGAGGTGGACAAAGAACACAGGTCCGTTACTTCAGTCAAAGTACAGACGCTTGTGGTCCAGTATTTCTCCAACACAAGTGAAAGATGTTCTATCAAATTTTTAGTATAGTAGTTTTTTGTCTATTAGATGTTTGATTCCTTTATGTACTATGTTTTTAATGACTGGTTGAAATGAAGAAGAGGACTTTGTATAAGCCCTTTAGGTGTCCTTCCTCTCCTGCATAATTTATATACGTATATATAATTTTTTACTCTTTAATATCTACAACTGTCTTTACTGACTTTACCGTCTTTTTCTAAAATTGGATGGAAACATGGATTTAAGATAAGGCTGAAGTGCTCTTGTCAAGAATCTTCCACCTCATCTTTATCTAATGTATCCATCTTTAGGACACCGCAAAGTTCAAACTGAGCTGTTCAAACATGGAGCAACACAACATGACTGACAGTCTAGGAGCTGATCACATTATATATCACATTTTCAAAATAAAAGAAAATTCAATCCGTTGACTAAAAGGTTTTTTTATTTTTCAGAGTAGTACGTACTTCATAGAAATGTAGTGGAGTCAAAAGTACAATATTTGTCTTTTAAGTGTGGTTGAGTAAAAGTCCATAACAGTCCACCCCTGGAAATAAAGGACCACTTACTGAAAAATATAACAATAACTTATCGCTGTAACATATACTTTATATGTACCACACAAGAATGGAAACATTGACAAATATAGCAGCAGAAGCTAAGGTTGGTGGGGTTTAGCGAACACTCAGTTATCCATTTTGATTGACAGGATTTTAGAGATAACACAGTTGCACAAGTGTCCAAATGTGTTGCTTCTTGTTAAATCTCTTCTTTTTATCTCGGGAAGAGGATTTTTGCTCCATCCACTGTCATATTACCCCTTAAAAAGATTTGCTCAACATGATAACTCCTGTATTACTACCTCTAATGAGACTTTGCAAGTGCCAAGTACAATGCATTATTTATACATTTGATGAAACCTAATTAAAAAAAGGAGGGAAGACGTGTCAAATACATGTTTCTGAAAATGAAGAAAGACAAGATGGCCAAAGGATGATGTAAAAAACCTGCAAGTAAAGAAAAAGTCTTTAGTTAGCAGTAATTCAGCTGGATGGTTTGATTAAACCTCCATGTCGGCATGTAAACTCTCATTTCCACCTCTTTGTGTATGTAGTTAAATAGTTAATTATATCTCCATTAGGATGATGTCTGCTGGAGCTGTTGTGCTTTTTGCGGCTTATTACTCTTATTTTGTTTCCAAAGCCGATAAGCCTATTTCTTCTGATTACTATTGTATACCCTAAGGTGTAATTTTTTTCCCATCGTGTATTCAAGCATAAATGCGGCTTTGTTTATTAGGGTGAAATAATTGTTATTGGCTACAAACAATGCCTAGTTTACTGCAGCCATTAGGCTATTCTCTGTTTTTACTGTGATGCTCAACGGCGTAAAATGTTCAGAATAATGAATAGGCCTAGCTCGTCTTATTCAAGAGTAATTGTCCTGTTGAGGCTAATTGCTATTTTTTTTGCTCAGTGTTTACCATGTCTGACCATTACAGAACACTCATCCAACAATAATGCCTCTCAAATAGGCTCGGTACCTTAATGCCACATTAGGAATGAATCTAAGAGTATTTTTTTCATTAGAGTGGAGCGTAGAGAGCGTAGGCTACCTTCCTGCTGCAGGAGCTTTATTACGCTCTAATCCAACACAGGATGTTCAGACAACTGCATGTATGCAACAGAGCAGAATGAGTCAGTAAGACTCTCCTGTTGTCAAGCCAGATTTTGAGTTTCCTCAGTCTGCAGTGTGGTCACTAACTGATTGACTGCTGATGAATAACAACCCAGAAACCAAGAGAACTCCTTGGTTTCTCGCTTTTATTATCACTGACCGCTCCTCCAGCGCTGCTGGACTTAGGTCACAAGTTTGGTCGACTCCTAAGGCACCAACACTGCCAGGGTCATAGATTCAGTTCCCCATGTGGACTTCAAAACATGTTCACCCTGATGCCTTGTCACCATCAAGCAACAGGTGAGCGATCAGAGGAAGACAACAGGACAATAAGAAGCCAAAGTGTTATTTTGAGGGTATTATACTTTAAAGGTTTAAAAGTTTTGATATATATAAGAAAATATATTTGTGGATTTGAGGACCAAAAAAGTACAGCTCAAGTACAACAGGTCAATGAGTTGAATGTTTTCTGAGTGACCTAATAAAATTATAGCAGATTTCAGGTGAACACTCAGAGAAACCAAATCCTGCAAGGTTGAATGGCATGGCTGAGAGTGGTGACTGCTTAGCTGTGTCATCACAAAGTTACAGAAGTCCTGACGGCTCGTTTTAAGGCTCAGTTTCTGAATACAGGCTGTGTGCATTTCTCTGTGGACCGAGGCTTTGATACTTTCACAATATTAATATAGAACCTAGACCTGCTTTAAAATCAAAAAAACACATGGACATCTCACTTTATAAAATATGAGACCGTTCATAGTATAATACAGGTTTGCGTTTGAATGCACCTATTGTAAGTTGTTCGGGACAAATTATCTGTCACGTGAATGTGATGTAATAATGTAATGCAAATTGGGAATGAATGAACAAAAAACATCTGATGGGCAAGTGCATCTTCGTTTTCTAATCCATTTATGTGTAAATCCTAGTCTAGGCTATTTTCCTTGAGTAACAGGGTACAGTGTGTTTAAAAAAAGAAAAAAAAAAGCCAATAAGGCCTCAGCTAAACACTCACACTGAAAAAAACTGATAAAAAAAAAATACTTGACACATAGCTCCAGACATACCAATGCTTTTATGTGGCCTTACAGCGCGTAACGTAATTGTTATGATTAAGACTGAGCACTAAGACCAAATGTGTAATGTGTAAGAAATGGGTAAAAAGACGTGCACAAAGACCTCAAAATTGTGTGTTGAAATCTTTATGTTGTTACAGACGGCTGCAGAATAATGAAGCACAGTAGGGGTGTTCAGCCTCCATCCAATTCCTGTTTTTTGCATTTGTGTTTCTGGCACTTGCGTCCTTAGACCAGTGGTTCCTAACATTTTTGGCTTGTGACCTCTTGAACGGTGTCTACTTTCAACCCCTTATCACCAGATGCATGTCTTCTGACCAAGGCCAGCTCGATCAAAGACTCATTTTTTCCCCTCTTCTTTCATTCGAGTAATTTTTTTGAAGAAAAATTCACATGGAAAAAGCAAAGATCAGAGAAACATCTGAAAAATTAACATAATTTTCTGCAGCAGAAATGTCTTTTTCATCATCTTATGACCCATAAGTTTGTCTTGTGGCCCTTTGTTGGGGTCCCGACCCCCTCATTGGGAATCACTGCCTTTAGGTGATCTTGCAGAAGCAGTGCAGCAGTGATCGCTGTAATGCTGTGATGAAATGATAAATGAGAGCAGAACATGATTTTCATTTTCCATACAAAGAGACAAGAGGCAGAAAAGGCTGTGAGCTGGTCTAAATATTTTAGTCTTGGTTGTGGACAGTGATACAGAGACATCGGCAGGAGCCCTGTTTGGCTTGGGAGTTTGTCCTGAAAGCCAGCAGAGAAAAATTTATGTGTGCATTCTGTGTTGCACTGTGAGCACATGTGCATTTGTAATTCTCTTACAGCATAGTGTTGAGCAGTTTGTCATTAGCTGAGTGTGGCTTTGATTTGGCTTCGGAAAATATTAACATCCTCTCAGACAACCTTCCGCCAGTAGGAAATAAAGTCTCCATTTTATGAAGGCAGCTAAGAGCATCTACACCTTGTAGAAATTTGATGCTGTGCTTTCTAAGCTCTGCATGTTATGGATGCTTTAGTCCATAACTCATTTACATCTGATTGCATCTGTCCTCATAGATGCTTATTCTCTCTGTTGCATTTTATTCCTTTCCCCTCCGTGCTCTTTCTCTCTCTCTCTCTTTCTCTCTCTCTCTATCCCCTTCTGCCTTCTCTTCCCCATCATTATCATCTCCATCTCCCTCACTATCTCCCTCTCTCCATCTGTCCCCCTCTTATGAAATAAAATATGAATCCATTATTCATTCATTCAACCATATCTATCATCGCCGCATGCTGCACTGTGCCCCTTATCTGCAAAGCTTTTTCTTATTGTGCTTCAGTTATTCACGACTCATACGGTCCCATCTGAAAACACCATAACACTGGGGAGTGTTTTTTAGTGGTGCAAGCACTGACAAGAGTGGTTCGCAAGGCAGTAAAAATCCCTTTAGGGGATTCACCTGTCATAACAATAGCAGTGCCAGCTTAAAATAACAGTAGTTTGTGTGGAAGGTTTATATAAAGCAATAAAACATGAGAACTTGCCAATGCACAGCACATAAATAGTGAATAATTTGTGTGGTAAAGAGCAGGTGATGTTGTGAGGGAGGCCATGTTATCAGCTGTGACTTGTATATCTTCTTCATAGCCTGTATACATCTATATTGTTCAATTTTGATCTCCAGCTTCGGGAGAATAAAACAAACAGTATGAATAGAGCCTTTTTTTCCAGTTAGAAGCCCCTAAAATATCCATGTACAGCCCTGACTGAGAGACTGATCTCAGCCGAGCACGTCCTCTGTGTTTCCAAGGAATTCTTGGCTGCAGGTCAGCAGTTGTCAGACAGAAAATTTCCAGGTGAAAAAACAATCTGGCTTCGCTCTCCAAACTCTAAAAAGCCGAACATCTGGTGAGCAGCGAAGTGCTCCTTCCACCATCCACTGCCTCATTCCCCAACATGAACCACCAGCTCTGCTTTTGCTGTGTAATTAACCCATTTGCCAGAAAGGTCCTTCAAAGGGAATTGCAGATCACGACTTGCCGTATCCGACTTAACGCAAGCAGACAGGAGGTCACGGCAGCAGTAACACGTGTCTCTTTGTCTCTGTGCAGGATGTTAGAGGATGACCTGAAGATCAGCAGTGACGAGGAAGAGGCCGAACAACAGGTGAGCTCCCTCTCCAGTCCATCCGTTCATCCGTTTATGTATGCACGTCATCTCTCGCTCCTGCTTTCCCTCCATCTGTCGCTCAATCATTCATCCATTCACGTACATTACATGACATTCATCTGTGACATTTGCTGATTCATTCATGTCCAGAAATCAATTTAGCCCATGTTTCTGAAAGCATCCATTTACCATTCATCCCTCCTCTCATTTACTATTTCATCAGTGGATCCACGCGTCCAATCACTCTCAGTCAGTTTCCATATTGGTAACATCTCTGTTCGATGCTTAACCCTTCCAGCCCCAGGTGTCTTTCCATAATCCCATTTATCTCCATTTGTTTCCAGAGTCTATTATTAGCGTCAAACATGAATGTATAGCACATTATCTTTTTCAGGACACCCAGGGCTAAAGTGAGAAATACTTGTGAATTGCATTCAAAATTTATGATGGATCATATCAACAGAATAAGGATTTGCCAAGAAAATGCATTATGTATTTTATTAAGTGAGGTTTTAGGTGAAACTGGCAGCAGTTTCAGTATCAGTGACAAGTTAAACAACATCAAAAACATTTCTGACATTGGAGGTGAAGAGTCAACATCTGGAATCTGAATAAGACACAAAAGCATCTTAACCAATAAATAACATGATCATTATTTAGTGAACTCTCTATAACAGGGGTATTCAATTAAAATTCAAAGTGGTCCAGTCAGACAAAGTTTCCTTAGGCAAAGGTCCACATGGGGGACACACAGGATAAAAAGAAAGAATTACAACACATCTTAACAACTGAACAGCTTTATCACGTCCTTTCCTCTTTCTTTTCCTCCTCTATCCCACTTTCCCCACTTATTTCTCTGAAGTCGTATCTCACCGATGAAGAAGAAACCTGCACATCTGTGTCTTGTTGATGACACAATGTCTCAGGTCATGTAGAAGGATGTACACACACCTGAGGAAGTGGTGAACATGTTGTCAAACCAAATAGAAAGATACCAAATCATTACAGTAGCTGACCAGGCATCATAAAACAGCTGAGACACAGGTACTTTAAACCTGCATAGAAATTAAAAATTCCAGTTAAATGTTTGAAGCTGTGAAAGGTTCAGGTGTAACCGCTCAAATTTCACTGTGTAAACACTGTGGAAAAGTTCCTCTTTCTTACAAGTGCCTTCTCAGCTCTCCACTGGTTCCAGGAACAATCTTGTGGGGCTGTGAGTTTACACTACCAGGCTGAAGTGTATACTTTGTATTAAAGTGATGCTTTCCCATCAATGAACGTTTGTCCTGCAGGAAGTGGACATGACTCTGCTCTCTGATGCGCTCCCCTGGTCTGATTTCCACCAGGGAGGCATGATGCCTTATGTATGGCACCGTTAATGCATTTACCTCCTTCAAAAATTTAACTCTAACTAATCTGATGCATTATAAAACCAAGTGAAAAGAAATTGAACAAGATGAGGCTCCAAGTCTATTTTTACCTTGGAAACTGCATCTGAGAATCTCACCACAAGGTCCATTTAGCAACTGTTCTGGAGCTTTCAGATCAGAGCTGCCGGTTATCATGGAGCTGGAGAAGTTTCAATTTACATTTTCTTTGAGCATTTCAAGGATTTCTTGACCTGCTTGAAAGCTGCATTGCCAGAGCAGCTGGTGAATGGATTGTAGGGAGACTGTTTTCTCAACTGCTGTTTGTTTCCTTACTTACTTACTTCCTTACGAAAGCTTTTAAATTTTACTTTTTGTTATCCCGTCTCACAATCTGTTTCCTATCATTGTGTCTCTTTTTGTTGCATTTTGAATCTCTTCCTAGTTGATTTCTGTCTCTTTCTAGTTGTGAGTGACTTTCTAACAAGAAATGTTAACAGTTCTTTCAAAAAGGCTTTGTAATTTATCATTTAATCCCTAATTCAACTAATCAAGTTATAATTACTTTATCAAATTGATTGAACTTATTAACTGATTATATTTAAACATGGTAAAAATCTATAATTATTTCAGTGGCACAACATGGGGCTAAGAAACACCAGTCAAAGTAATTACAGGTCAAACTTTTAACCTTTGCCCCCTTCCCTAATCAGTGGATGAGGTGGTGGCGTATCAGCTCACTCATGTTTGTGTCCAGTGACGGAGGAGCTGTCACTCAGGGGCACTTTGCATATGAGCAGTGCAGCGGCATTGCTCCTCTTGTCTTGTTTTTCTGTATGAAAATTGGCATGGTGGCCCTCTCTCCTCTAATCACCATCATACACTAATGATGCCAGAGATGAGTTCAAAGCAGTCAGTGGGGGTCGTGCCGCTGCCCCCTCCCCCGCTGTGCAGACTGATATCAGCGCTCATCAAAGAGTCTGTGAGATATTTTCTGTTAATGAAAAGATAGCAATTCCTCTCATTCCCTTTTAACCGGCCCTCTGATTGTATAATTACCATGATGGCAGATATTATAATTATAAATGATGGCAGGTCATTTATGGTGGTTTTAGTTATTATAATTATGCTAAAAGTAGATCTGTTAATTACAGATACTTAGTGTGCATTCAGAATGGTAGCAAGTGGCTTCCTTAATCATAGTGCTTATATGTGATTATTCATAGTATAGTATGAATAGACAGGATGAAATGCTATACAGTTCATTGTTTGTCTCTCTTTGTCTCGCTTTCTGTCCGAAACACATCTTTTTTTTTCTTTTGCTGTTTCCTGCTGTATCACAATGTTTTTATCTCTCCTTAAAGACACAGGGACACACTAGTTTTCATTTCACTGTGTTAGAGGTTCAGTTATCTCTTGTTTAAATATATCAAATATATCTCAAATATATGTAAAAAGTTTCCATTTGTGTCAAACTTTCTATCCTGTAAAAAAACTCAAATATTTTCAACTCCAAGGGTATACATAAATGTATCCAATCAGATTTGACTGGGGCAACTAGTTAGCCCCACAATCACATAAAATAAGACCTGACTGTTGTCAGGGTCATAGTTACTAGCAGAGCAATATCATAATGTAGTAAGAGACTTGTGTTTAGATCTGAGGTTGCGTTACACTGTCATGACCACATGTCTGTCATTTTGACAGAATGGGTTGTAAAAATTCTGTCATAAGCCAGTATTACCTGTCATTTTAATGTTAATTTTTGATAATAGTGAGACATATCCTATTATATAGTGTTGAATTAAACAACCCAGATTATGCATTTATGAGAGAATGGAGAGAAAAGGTGAACAGAGACTTATTGTGTGGTGACTTTTCATGTCAACACCACATGAAGCAGGTGAATTAGTTTTTATTTCCTGCAGTGACAGCGGAGAACACTAAAACACCACGGCCATTGAGCCTAAACAGGCAAATATGAACAATTTTACAGAATAAGAAGAGACAAACTATTGACAAGAAATTAAATTGAGCTGCTGTTCTGAAGGCTCAACCCACTGCCACAATTGAAACTGCCATAACTGTAGTCTGTGCAAAATGGAAAAGGCCTGTGCGTCTGCCTGTGGGAGTGTGATGATGACGGAAAGTATTTGGATAACGTGACCCGTGGTTAAGATGTCAGTCTCCACATTTCTGTTTCTCCTGATCTACCAGTGTGAGTGGGGGAGGTGTGGGTGGAGGTGAACTGTCCTCTTCACCTCTGTATCACTATGCCTGCTAAGCTACACCCAAATCTTAACTTCCATGTCACTGTGTGTGTTTACTGTGTTTAACATGGTGACATGGGTAGAAACAGGTCCAGCGAACATGAGCAGACAGATGATCAGAAAACAACGAGGGAAAACAATTCGAACTCTGTTATAAACATCTCTCACAGTTCACAGACCAACTTTGACCTGAGGTACTTGCCACACTTGTGCACTCTCCTGGTTTTTCCTGTGTAAATAAGGTTTCTTTCTAGCATTGAAGTGTGTTTGTTTTTGGTTTAACCTTCTAATAAAATGTTAGCTAACTTGGCTAACTTGTCGGCTCACTTACAACCTGTGTCAGCAGCTACTTTGGTGAGCACAGTGTTATCATAACCAACAGAATGTTTATCATTTACGATAGTTTTCCTTTAAAGAACATGTTTACACACTTGTGTGCAGCATCTTGGTGAGCACAGTTTTGGTCTCTGTACAGGCACAGTGTTACCAAACCTGGCAGCCTCACAGTGATGGTGAGACTCAGAGCTCAGAGCACTGAGCTGCTGTTCGCCAAAAAAAAAAAAAAAAAACGGATGGAAAAAAAAAATCAGTAACAGAGGTGTTAATAGGCATAATTTTGCTCTTGATCTTTGATCAGAGCCAGGCTTAAAGCCACTGAGATCCAAGATACTGTGACACTGATCTGTGAGCTCCTACAAACCATGAGCTCACAGTCAAGTGCGGCTTTATGTGATGGGGTTGGATCTGACTGATTTTGTTAGAGAAAGACTGAAAAATGTTTTTTTTTTTTACTTATATTTGGCATTTGCCAAGAGATAGCGTACAATGAACACAGACACACAAGAGTGGAACTTGGAAAATGTATTTTTTATTTCACTGTGTCTTCTGTGGAAAGTGTGTGTGAAGAAGTGTGTTTCCCGAAATGTTGAAACATTCTTCTAAGTCTCCACCACACATTCTGTCTCTGTATTTTTATCATGTCATCCATCTCTTTCATTTTGGATGACTGTGCAAGACGGAGATGAAGCTTGATTAAAATAAACAGAGGAGAAAGTGAGAAAGAAAAAGAAAGAAGTGGGACAAAGAGGGAAAGAGAAAGACAAAGACAGACGAGACAGACTGATAACGCAGATGAGAAAAGATGAAAAGAAAACAAGAAGAGCGAGCGAGAGACAAAGAGAGAGAGAGAGAGAGAGAGAGAGAGAGAGAGAGACCAGGATGAATTCAGTGGCATTTTTCTGTGCATGCTGTTAACAGGCTTATAGCAAATGAGTGCATGGTGTATTATCTAGCTTTTATAGCCTGAAGTAAAACACAGCACACACACACATTCACAATCAAATACACAGATGTGTATGTATTACACGCATGCACCCATATACACATATAAGCATATTCTGCGTAGCCATGTAGACTTACACTCACAAGCATTTACTCCAGCAAACACATAAATATAAACACATGCTGACAGTCTCTCTTTCTCTGGAACACAAACACACACACACACACACACACACAGACTCACAGACTCACACTGTCATTAGTATGCTGTGGCACAGTGCTGTGAGGGCAGCAGAGGCAGCAGAAGAGTATGATGAATATGTTTTTGGCACAGAGCAAAGAGACGGAGGAGAGGAGGGAATTGAAAGAAGGAGCAGAGGAAGGAGAGATGGAGGAGAGAGAAAAAAGAGGAGAGGAAATGAGGGATGGTAAGAAAGCGAGAGATGTTCCTAATGACTTTAGAAACTGACAGAAAAACAGCAACCCAATTACCACTGCAGGACTGTCCTTTGTCTCTCTATCTCCCTGCGTCTCTCTCTCTTCTCTCGGCGAGCCTGTGATGACAGATCACCTTGGTCAGAGCAAAGTCGGGCTTATAGCTCTGTCTTTATATAAAAGTACAGTTGCAGCTGGTAAAAATGTCCAGCACGCTGAGGAACATGGTCATCTACTGCACTCTTTGGCACCGTCAGCTTGCTGCAAAAATATTTATGACGGCTTTCTGAGGTGTTTCCATACATGTGCAGAACATGCACTGTTTATATAACATAAAACATTAAACCAGAAAATACATATCAGGAGCTCAGTTTTAGCTACAGTACATAGTAGTCTAGTTAAAGGTACCCTGTGGAGTTTTTGACTACTAGTGACCACTATAGATTGATGTCTTTAAAGAACCCCTCTGAAAATCTGGTTTTGATCCTTGTTAACACGTCCATATGATGTTTTTTATATTATATAAGACTTATCACGAGCAGACAATGCCAAGACTGAGTATTTTCACCTTGGAACTGCGGTGAACCAATGACAGTCATGTAAAAACAGATTCAGATGTCTGTATAGACATACAGACATGTAACATGAGGAACCAATCCTGGTAATGTGCAGAGACCCAGGGTGGGCCAAAATAAACCCTAAATCTTGTCAGTACAGAGAGCGAGAGTTTGCATTAGCAAACACTGACACTAACACTGTGTCAGCCACTGCCGGTTACAAGACAACAAACAACATAAACAAATAAAGGACGCTATTTCCGCTAACCGTTCTGACACGTCATCAGAGTCTCGGTCTGACTTGATACGCGCTGCTGTTTCACCTGTCGAAGCACAAGCAGCAGTGGTGGGCAGGGCACAAGCCGAGCCACAATTTCTCAATGAGGAAATAAATGTAGATGTGCTTCCAGCCCCGGTTTTCCATTTTTTTCTCACATTTTATGTGGGAAAACCATGTTAAACAAAAAAAATAACCGTAGCAGAGGATTATTATGTAGTTTAAAACTTGTCTGTAGAGGAATTTTAAGAGTGGGTCCCTATTTTGTTTGCGTCTCATGCTTACACACAAGAAATCACGAGTGTTACTTATTCCTATTGTTTTCACACACACAAAAAAACAACAACAAAAAAAAACGTAGTAATGTGCAATGAAAAGGCAGTGAAGAAGACAGCAGAGCTAGTAAACACAGATCCAGAGAATGCAGGTTCCAAACACCTCATGTTTCCCTGTGAAGCAGCAGCAGTGGGAAATGTTTGATTAGCATTAGCAGTAACTGATGACACGGTGTAATGAGTGTGAACAGTAAACTATGAGGCTGAAATTAATGAGATAAAAGTAGAAACAGTGATGCTGGATTACATACATACATCGTTTCCAGTAAATCTCTTTACAGTATGTCTATGAAGGCAGTCTACATCCATGCTGGCCACTAATACATTGCTGAAAAAAAATACAACCACAACTGTGTCAAAAATGGAGTTTAACTTCATGAACATCTTCAGGATTATAACTTAAAACATATGGAATCTACATCTGCTAAAAATGTTTCTTGGGATTTTTTTTTTCATGGGTTCAGTAGCAATTCAACCACTGAGCATCTGAACACATAGTTATCAAGTAGCCTCAAACCACAGTTTGGGTTGGTTTAAATGTGCAGTGGCAAAAATGTTTTATAAATAACGAAGAAGTGAAAAAGTGAAGCATGTGTGGATGTTTATAGAGAAGACAAGGACACTGGGACAAAGGTCAAAACACTGCAGAAGGCACAGCTTTAATAAAAGAAAACCCAAACATGATTATTTATTTATTTATTTTTTGTGGGTAATTCGGCTTATTTTTTGCTGTGGTTTTAGTGGTAGGTTACTTGTCTGTAAAATTTTTCATTCATTCAAACATTTAAATCATTGAATCATTGAGGGTATTTTGCATGTACACATAAAACAGAGTAAATACACACAAAATAAACAAACAACAACAAATTAAATTGACCAATTTGTAGAACTGTTCAATGTCTGACAGAGACATTGAACGTAAATCTTTACAGACCATAAAGCTTTATGTGTGACGGAGCACAGTAGGTTGTGTACAGTCTACTGGAGAAGTGCAGCAGATTGTATCCAGGAAAGAAGCTGAGTGCAGAGGCTACTAATCGACCTTGAAAAAGAGATAACTTGTAACAGATGGTGAGAGCAAACTCGACGGTCAGCACAAACTAAAGCAAACACAAGTGTTTGAGCTATAGAAAGGCCTCGATCAATAGGTTCAAAAGGTTACTGAGTAAATGGAAAGGGTGAAAGTGACTACATGGGCTTAAAGGCAGGTGAGTAAATAGAGAAATCCCATATCTTGGTTGACATGTGGCAAATAAAAATTGTTGATTTTTCTGGTATTTTGTATGATTGGTGGTTGATGATATATAATCTTGCTTTGAAAGATTAAAGACATGCCTTCACTTCTCAAGACTAATATCATCTCAGGACTCAGTCAGATGCCAGTAGGAGTATAAAAGTCTGCAGTGAACTAACTGTGTTGAATCCACCTGACAGCCGATGCAAAGATGCTAAAATTCAAGATATAGTGTGTCTTTGTTTTGCCCAAGTGAAAATCCAGTAGCTGCTACATTTTCAGCGGTGCAAGCTCTGCGCAAGGGTTGCATCAGAAATCCAGGATTTTGAACCCGGTGTTCAGGTGTTTGAAATGCTTCATAAAGTCTCACATGCAAACTAAAGAGACACTGTATAGACAGGCGAAGAATTCATTGTTCAGTTACTGTTCGAGATGATGCGGGGGTGTTTAAAGCCTTGTTAAAACTGCATCGCCAGGCCTGATGTGAAACGCTGTGATGTCTCGCACCCACATGAGAAAGAGGGAGAAGAGGATATGGAGATTTTACAAATAAACATAAATCATATACAGCTCTTTATGTCTGCAAAGCTTTAAGGTGTGAATTGTCCTGCTTTCAGTGAAACAGCTTGTCCTCTTTGTCAGGTACTACTCTTACAGCTGCGTTGTAGCGGAGGAGATTGTGTGAATAAATACTGGTTGGGTTGTTCTTTATTTAAATCCAAGTAAAGCCACCAGCTAGCTAAATATATTCACACATAGATCCTCTCTATGAGCCCTGCATGTCTCCCAAAGCCAAAGATCTGAGGAGATTTGTTGTTCTAGCCTGCAGCTACACATCGATCTATCAGAAACTTCACTGGTCCAGTTAATCACCTTATTCCTAGAGAGGGAGAGAAAGGGAGACAAACAACAAACCAGAGGCGAGAAAAGGTCCTGCTTTTGTTTCAGTAATTCATTTTAATTGTTGTGCTTGAAGATGAATTAATGGCTGATATTTGCAGAAATTGAGTTTACTGTTTTTGTTTTGTTATTCTAATTGATGTAGTCATGTACAAAATTGACTCGGAGTTGACAGAGGGAGGAAAAGAGGATGAGAGGGGAGAAGGAGGGGGGAGGAAAAGCTTCACTGACAAACTTAATCACCCCAGTCTTTCTCTGAAAACAGGAAAAGTATGAATAGAAATCAAGCGGCAACCTCCGGAGCTGAAAAATGAACACAAAAACTGCAGTTCCTCAGACGGCCACTGGAGGTTGTCTCCAAAAGCAAGTCAGCCCCATAGACTCCCATGTTAAAATGCCCAAATTTACAGCAGAAATAAACATGTTTACAGCCTGGTACAAAAAACAGTATTGGTGTCTTTGGCTAATTTCCCACTTCATAACAATTGTACTGGGGATAACATTTCATATACGGCCAAGATGGTGAGGAGATGGAGCTGCTTACTTTGAGTTTCAAAAAGAGGACAGTGAGGATACAAGGGCAGGAGGAGAAGGAAGAGGAGTTAAGGAGAAAAATAAAGAGGTTTCACTGTCATTTTAATGACATGAGGAAAAGAAGAGAGAAGCAGTGAAGTAGCCAGCCCACATGTAGCTATAGCTCACCACAAAATACCATTAAACTACGTCATTTTATTTATTTTTTTAATATGTCCCTTTGTTGTCTGAAAATAATATTTTTCTCTATAAATATTACAACTATTTCTCAAAATATAGCCTTTTTTTTCTGGAATGTGTGGATCTATTTCCAAAATATTACATCTTTATCCTCATCTTGTTCAACTTTCTTCTGCTTTTTTAGTAATATTATGATTGGATTGATTGATGATTTTTGTGTGGCCCTACTACTTGTACCATCACATATCACCACCAGCCAAAACTGGTACAAATTTATGAACTCTGTCCTTTATTTATACAATGCCTAATCTGATTTTATCAGATCTGATCTGGTTTTATCTAATCTAATCTGGACTAGCGTAATCTAAATCTAGTCTAATGTAATGTAATGTAATGTAATGTAATGTAATCTAATTTAATCTAATCTAATATAATCTAGTCTGGTGCAGTCTAATCTAGTCTGCTCTCATCTGGTCTAGTCTAATCTAATATAAAACTAATCAAATAAAATGTTTTGAATGAATTGAATTAAACCATTTTAGAGTTACTATAAGCAGTTCTGTGTTTCATCATTCATCTTCACTGTCTGTGAGTGTCACTGGAGTGTTTGTCAGACAATTGAATAACCTGATGTTTGTCACTAAACATGAACAGAATCAGTCAGAGTAGAAACACACGCTGACTTTTATCAGATGTTGGTGTCAAATCTTCTGGTGTTGCAGATAATTTCATTTTCTACATCCTTTCAGACCGCAGAAACACATATTGGTAAATCCTCCAAAAAGTCTTCAAATCACAAATGCAAAATGTTCTTCATTAATCCATCACTGGCATTTGAACAATAATAAAACTGTGCTCAAAATTTTAACTGAATATGTTAACATAACTGATGGTTTCTGTGTATGTGTATTGACAGGTGTCTGACAAGCCCAAGGCAAGAGGCACAGCCCTGAGGTAAGACAAATAGCCAAAGTCTGTCTTGTAACACTGCGATTTATTTATTTTAGCAGCATATCTGTGGTAGAAAAAATGGAGCAAAGATAGGCACCGTTTGCACATATCAGCTGGTGAGATGTTGGTTTTGTACATGTTGTATTGGCTTAGAAAAGTTTAAGTAAACTCTAGACGGCCTGCATTTGCACATTTAGTTAAATATCAGCCAAATAAGCTATAAATAAATGTTTTTTGCCTCGATATTGAGGCAGCTGTGGTCAGTGTTGAATGAGTCTCTTTTTTCTGTAGCTGTTGTTGAAAGCACTCTTAAGGTGAAAGAGATTGTAGACTGTCTGAGTCCAAAGCCATTGATGTAAACCTCAGCGGAGTTGGACAAATGTGTTTTTTGACTAAAATCTAAAAGGCTAAGGACACTGGATGCTGAGGATTAAATCTTCTATTTAGAAGTGGTAATATTTGAAGGTCATTGCAAATACATTTCATGTTAAGGTTTCTGGAAGTTGTAATGGCTCTAATTTACTAGAACATCTGTGATGGCAGGCACCTACTTGATAACCTCAGTCACCTGCCTGCACTCACAGTCAACTCCGTGCCATTTAAAATTAGGCAGCAGATGTCCCCCATACTCACTTTTTGTAGGTTAGTGTCTAAATCTAAAAAAGTCTGTATGTTCATCTAGGATTGTGATTCAAAGGATGAAACATAGGATCCCATGTATCATCATGCATACAGTACATATAATACATATAATACAAACAGGACAAATGTAATGATCCAATAGCAGTGAGTAAGATTTCCTCAGGCCTCTTTTTACTAAATGTTGTCTCATTCAGCAGATTCAACGTTTGACGAGCATATGGTGAACATATGGGTGAATATCAAGGTGGTTGTGTTGTTGAAATGAAAAGCTTCGCTCTGGCTGTAATACTGAGTTTTAATTTGAATTACTTACCTTCTTCTTTATTGGATAGTTCAAGTATTTCACACTGTGTTGTTGGTTGTTTGTTAACTTGGGTTATGGTAATGTAATATACATAAGTACAGTTTGTAGGTGCTTATATTTTCGGTGAGAGTTACCATTTTAAGTGACTTTACACTTCCACTGCACTGCACTACATTTCAGAGGAATATTTTGTCATTTTTACTCCATCAGCTACAGAACAAACAAACAAACATATAGATATGACTATTTCATAAAATGATCAATTAAATGATCATAATAAATAAAATACTAGTTTAGTATCTCCACCTGAAGAGCTACAGTATTATAAATACATGTTAATGTATCAGTAATAACAATACAATAACAAGATATATACACAATACGAGAATACTACTAAGCTAGTCATTCTGCAAAATGGGTATTTCAACTTTAAAGTATATTTAGCTGATGATACTGTTGTGTACTTTTACTTAAATTATGAATGCATGATTTTTACTTGCAAAGAGGTATTTTTACGTTTTGGTATTACTACTTTTACTAATAATAAAGGATCTGCATATGTCTTTGTAAAATTCAGCAGTGCAAAGCAGCTCAGAGCTCAGCATAAGTGTCGCTAGTTTCAGACTGACAGAGTTGTTATTTTCCCCTCTAGCGCCCACATTGTTTAAATAGCAAATACACTCACTCCCGTCTCTGTGCCCATTGGTGTGTTGGCCTAAAATGACATGTCGTCAGGTGCAGTCAGTTATTTTAATCAAAAGAGTAATAAGTGCCGACATAGGCGCACAAAGTGCCTGTTACACACAGACATGTGCTGAAAATGCGTCTCAACACATTACACATTACTGGCACATTACAATACAGCCCACAGAAGGTCGGCGCATTGTTTGAGGCATATTGTGTGTTGCACAACGTTGCATTGTGTCATGGATGTCTCGTTGACATCCATGACGCATGAGGCAAGCGTTCTTTCTTATGGTAAATCTACCACAGTGTTCCCCATTGATCACGCAAATTTGTCCCACCTCAGTTCAAACGAACTGAAGATTTATTCACACTTCTCATCATGTAACATAAAAGATTTATAATGTTGTGATGTGTGCTGTTGCTTCTTTGTAGAGCTGCGCGTAGGGCACTGATTAGGTCAGCCCTCTCTTGCCCCTCAGGGCACACAGAGCCTCTGCTTGTGTGTTGGGACTGGGCTCACTGGTCAGTCACAATATGTAATCAACTCACCGCAAACAGAACTTAATGCGCAATTATAATAGCAATACACCAAGGTGCAGGCACGCCTGGCTTTTAAAGGGAATGGGAGATGGCTCTCTGGTTTATTGAATATTTCACCCAAAACCCTGCCATGAATAATTGAGAGATTAAGTTCAACCCTTTTGAACCGCGCACCTGGCACAGTGACTGTTCTTTCCACTGTTAAAATAGCCAAAGTGATATGGATACGCCTTAAATGACTTTTATGTGCTTTAGACTGTTCAAATAGAGCCTTACTGTTTGGCTGTCCTCATCAAAATCAAAGACAAAAGAGTCCCATCTGCAGCTGTGTCTGGGCTTTGCAATTAAGAAGCTTAAAATTAATACGTCACTACTGACATATTAACATGTTACATACTAACAACTGACATATTCAGTTGTTCAGCTGGTCAACTTCATTAAAACATAATTAAAATAAATTCAGTAACAAATTACAACATCTGGTGGTCAATGACAGAGCAGAAAAATATTTAAGGATTTATGAGCGAAAGCATCTTTTCCCTGCTTCTCTCATTTGAAGGTGTCAATCATTCGCGTACAGCCAGGGGATAAAGCTACTGCTGTGCATGTTGGAAGAGTCGCTTTCATTGTCTTGCTGTCAGTGTCTGAAAAATTTAACAACCCCAAGAAACAGTGAAGAATGGCATTCTGATTTTTTATTTATTTTTTTTATTTATTTAACATGAAGAACACCAAAATTCACACACAGTATTGTAATGTCAGTGCATTTAGAAAAACAGGATTAGGGCATGATTAAAAAAATATTTTCACAGATGTTTTAACCATCACTGGTGAGTCCACTGGAGGAGTGTGTGTTTGTTTTTTCATCATCTAATTTAACCTAATTATGTGGTCAGGTAGGATCTCCACCTGCTGCCACTAATTGGTAATTTGGACCAAGATAAATCTAATCAGCAGGTCACATCACATGAACAATTGTCAATAATATCTTTCATTTCTAGAGGTGATGCAGCCTGTTCCATAATATTAAACATTTCCCCATTTATCATGTTGTGCTGTGTGGGCTTCACATTATCGTCTTCTTGTTAAGCGTTAACATCTTGGGGGAGCATGTCACCTAATTAATCATTAGAAGAAATGTTGGTTGCATTTGTAACATCACAGAACATTGGAGGGAATTCATGTAAACAGCTGATTTTGGCACCGAGATCAATTTTTCATAAGTTCATTTTTTGCTTGGAATGTGTTGTAAAGCTCAGACTGGTGCATAAGAATATAAGAATCTTTTATAAATGAGGCTTGTTGTGTTCACAGACTGAGGGCATTAACATGCAAGTCTGGAGTGTGACTGTGTGTGTGTGTGTGTGTGTGTGTGTGTGTGTGAGAGAGAGAGAGAGACTGTGACTGAGTGTGTGTGTGTGTGTGTGTGTGTGTGTGTGTGTGTGTGTGTGTGTGTGAGACAGAGACAGACAGCAAGAGAGAAAGAGTGTGTGCGTGTGTCTGTGTGTGCCCCAGGCCATGTGTTACTCTGCTACCGCTAATGAGCCCATTCACTCTGCAGCCCAATCTACTGAACACCACACACACACACACGCACACATCTATAGGGACACTAGGACTGGAGATGCTGCGAGCAATCCACTGGCTATATCCCCCATGGAAACACACACACACTGTCTCTCTCTATCACCCACACTCCATAGAGACACACACATATTATATTTTTTTTAAATCCTTGCACTGACAACCTCACCCACATACAAATCGTTATTCTGCTGCCACACACACACACACATACACACACACATGCAACCACCCACCCTATCCATCCCACCGCAGTGTGTATTAGACTGAATCATTTTTATATTATTGCTCTGTAATCTTTAAAATCTTTAAACTATCTGCTTTCATCAAATAGACAATGGTGGAGAAAACTGCCTGGAGTTATATGGGTTTGTCTTTTAATTCTAATTATTTTTAGTAGTAATGGCACCAACAAAAGAAACACTAGTACTTATAGTGGAGTTTGTAATCATAGTGGGAGTAGTATCCTTATTAGTGCGAGAGATGAATGTGCTTACATTCATCATCAATAATAAAAACAGGCTGCTGATGCAAGCTTAACAGAACATTTTTAGCATAGAAGAAGAATATGGTTTAGCTAGCGTTAGAGTAAATATATTATTAGTCTATGAGGAGAATAGTTGTTGTTCTTCTGTCTTGCTGAACTCTGTGGAACCCTAAACATGTTCAGAGGGAACTCAGAGCACACTTTAGAGGCGCCATGATTATGTAAAAAGTCAAGGGAAAGATGCAAGTGGATGGAAATAGACACAAAGTTGCCCTGGGCAGCACATTTGAGGGGAACACATGACTGTGTGAGCTGAAAATGTTTCAACCTCAGTGAAAAAGTTGTGTTCGTCCTGAGGCTCAATGACTCCAGCTCATCAACACACAGAGACAAGAGGGAAAAGAGACAGGTAGAGAAGAAAAAGTGGACGCTTTTGTAATTTCTGAGATCAGCCAGAGTCTCATGCAGTGTTCACATCAGTTTGGAGAGAAACTACTCATGAGAAAGATTCCCGTGTTTATGACTTGTAAACACACATCAAGATGGCAGCTGTCAGTCTTCTTCTACTGTTTCATTATTGGAAGGTCCAGCTGTCTTAAAGTTATATTATGTAACTATTCCACATTAAAATGTCTTAAAATTACTAGTTATATATACTGTATTATATATAACTAGTCGCATATTTAAATTTATATTTATAAATTTTATTTGGTTGCCTGTCAGTGGTGTTGTATCCCCTATGCACATGTGTTGGTGTTGTGGTTGTCTGGCAGAACCTTAAAATTTACTTTCATCCAGTTTTAAGCCACATTTTTAAGATACATTTTTTTAATACTCCTGAAGGTCTGGTTCATAAGTTATCAGAGAAACACTTGAAACAAAGATCAGCTGCAGTCTCCCAACCCTTCCATGACGTCTCGTGTCCGCCGTACAGCATCAGCGAAACACTGACTTTAAATGTGAAACTGCTTTCAGTGCTTTTCATGGTTTCAATCACCGGGTGTGTTAGATTTGGAGAGGAGACCTCTGCAGATAATATGGCTCCTGGTAAAATCTCCTGAATGACTGACACTAAAGGAATCCCAACCGGGAGACAACAATTCCCATGATCCAATTTACATCAGTGACATTATTATGCATCTATTTACACATACACAACTTTTTTTTAAATACAAAATTTAATTTAATTAAATTTGAATTTAATTAAATTAAAAAAAATAAGTCAAGCTAAACCTAACTTCAACTTATTTCATTATTAAAGTCAAAATGATCAGCTGAGGAGACGTACCTGAAGCTCCGTGTTCTGCTGTTTCAGTCTTTTCCAAGCAGCCTTAAAACACCAAGGGTTGATGGGTGAAGTTTTAACCTGTTAGGACTACGACAACCATATGGTAGAGTTTATAGTATTAACACCAGAGACAAGTGTACTTGTTAATCAGTTACTAAACTTCAATATTCAATTCAATTCAATTTTATTTGTATAGCACCAAATCATAATATACATTATCTCAAAGCACTTTACAGGGTAAGGTCAAGACCTTACTTTGTTACAGAGAAAAACCCAACAGTTCCCACAAAGAGCAGCACTTGGCGACAGGGGGGAGGAAAAACTCCCTTTTAACAGGAAGAAACCTCCAACAGAACCGGGCTCAGGGTGGGCACCCATCTGCCTAGACCGGTTGGGTTTAGGAGAAGATAAAAAAGGGGGGGTGGGGGGAGGAGAGAGGAGAAAAGAGAGAGAGAGAGACCAAGAACAGCTGTGTAGGTAATGGTGTTATCAATAATAATGACAGATAACAGTGGTTAATAGTAATGATGAGTAGTGGTGGATCTGGATCCTGCTGCTCCCGAGGAAGAGAGACCTGCAGAACGAGAACAGAGAGAGGGAGAGAAAGGAGAAGCACAAACTACGGTAGAGAAAAAATACAAAGTTAATGGCATAAAGTTATCGAGAGAGAGAGAGAGAGAGAGAGAGAGAGAGAGAGAGAGCGCCCAGTGAATCATGGGAATCCCCCAGCAGTCTAGCTCTATAGCAGCATAACTAAGGGATGGGTCAGGACATACCCGAGCCAGCCCTAACTATAAGCTTTACTAAACAGGACAGTTTTAAGCCTGATCTTAAAGGTAGAGAGGGTGTCTGCCTCCTGAATACACACTGGGAGCTGGTTCCACAGGAGAGGAGCCTGATAGCTGAAGGCTCTGCCCCAATTCTACTCTTACAAACTCTGGGAACCACAAGTTGACCTGCATTTAGAGAGCGAAGTGCCCTATTGGGAAAATAGGGAAGTATAAGCTCTCCAAGGTACAATGGTGCCTGACCATTAATGGCTTTGTAGGTGAGGAGGAGGATTTTAAATTCTATCCTGGATTTTACAGGGAGCCAATGCAGAGAAGCTAACACAGGAGAGATGTGATCTCTTTTCCTAGTTCCTGTCAGTACTCGTGCTGCCGCATTTTGGATCAATTGGAGCCTTTTTACTGCATTTTTGGGACATCCTGACAATAAAGAGTTACAGTAGTCCAGTCTTGAGGTAACAAATGCATGAACTAGCGTTTCAGCATCCTTTAGACACAGAATGGGTCTGATTTTAGCAATATTGCGCAGGTGGAAGAAGGCTGTCCTAGAGACTTGCTTTATATGTGAAGTAAAGGACAAGTCCTGGTCAAAAATGACACCAAGGTTTCTGACTGTAGCACTGGAGGCCAAGGTAATGTCATCCAGAGTCAGTATATTATCACATAGTGTATCTCTGAGGTGTTTTTGGCCAATTACAATACTCTACAATAATTAAACCGCATGAACACAAACCAGCTGAAAGAGAAATCAGAAGTCTCACTTCACTTCTCCTGCAATGGGCCTCACCAGACATGAATGCGTTCACAGTCATGGTCAATACCATAAACATGTCGGCAGGTTAAATACACAGACAGGTTAAACAGTGTCAGCGCTCCCTGCCAGTCAGGTGCATCAAATGTATCAGGAATTCAAATGTGAATCATTCCTTCAAGCCCCATCACTGCCAGGGAGCATTACCCTACATATGTAGGAATGGAAACCTATTATAGCCTTCCCCACAGTACTGCCCCAGGCAAACACACACACACAGACACACA
Organism: Trachinotus anak; assembly: GCF_046630095.1. Classification (NCBI taxonomy): domain Eukaryota; kingdom Metazoa; phylum Chordata; class Actinopteri; order Carangiformes; family Carangidae; genus Trachinotus; species Trachinotus anak. Next base: position 22,693,428 of record NW_027273872.1, on the reverse strand, counting down.
CACGCGCTGGATGGTGGGACTCATCAGCAACTATGCTTTTGAAGAAGGGAAAAAGTTTAATTTCTCAGATTTGAAATTCAATACAATGATATGTTTTTTTCTGATACAGGAGATGTTCAACTATACCTTTCTAAACCGACACCAAACAAAATCATGCATCATTTAAAACGCTGCTTTTTATATCACTGTCTCAATATTGTGCATATATCCTTTCTATATATGTTCTTTGCAAAAAAAATATTTTTTGCCTCCTTATTTTGCTCACCCCCACCTTAGCAGGAGCAATGAGTCTGCATCTTTGATGCACATATGTGGTTGATGCAGGGATGCACTGTTAAAAGGAATAAACGTACATCGCACTTCCTCCGTTTTCTGCTCGCCCCAGACGTCTCCTCTCTCACTGTAGGTTCTAAAAATCAATTCATTAGCTGAGTTTAACTAAATATTTGTTTACTGTATGTTTTCCTAGTTTTTTTTTCTCATGCTGCGCCTCCCCTGAGGTTCTCTGGTGCCCCTCAGAGGGAGGCATGCCTCATACTTGGCTTAGTGTAAACATACATGCATTAACCACTACATTGGATTATAGTTTTGGATGGATGTATGGATGGTGTGTGTCTGCCTCTGGTACCATTATGCTGCAGTGCCTTGTCAGTGGGTCAAATATCTTGGATCGTTGGTAGACTGCAGTAAAGTAATTGCAATAATTTCATAAATCCTGTCAAAATGGTCCACAACATGGGTTTATACACACTCCAAGTCTGAAAAACAACCATGCATGCAAATATGCCTGCAAGCACACACACACACACACACAGGCTGCAGAATACACACATGTGAGAGGGTGTGATGGAGAGACAGACAGAGAGAGATTGTAAAGCCAGCTGTGCAGCAGGAAGCCCTGCCAAGTGGAGGGCAGAACCAGCGAGCTGAAGGCAGATGATAAGATGACAGATGAACTGAGCCCAGATGGCCTCCACACTGCACTTCACAGTGCCATAATACCATTAGATTTCTACATATTTTCACTCAGGTCTTCGGCTATTTTAAGAATCTCTATGAACCTGTTTTTCAGCATGATCCTCCTGCGTCACAGTCTGTTACAACCTGCCTCTGCCAGCTGTGGTTTACCTAAGCCGTAGCCAGTCTGGCTTAAAGCCAACATGCTGCATTGTCTTTAGAGGCTGATCAATTCACTTTTCCAGCCGAAGCGATTGGGAGGAGAAAAAACTACAGACAACTGTCTATTGTCTGTAGATTGCCCTCCTAACATTCAGTTCCTGTTGGTTAGTTAATGCTGACACAGCCCAGACTGATATAAGACCCTGGAGAGTTTCATGAGGGCACATGCATAACATCGACATATAGCATGAGTCCAAAATTTCCTAATGCAACTTTGCACACCCAATCTATTCTTCACTGGCAACAAACCAAACTCTGTACATTTCTTCATGCATAATGGAATAATTATGCATAATTGAGGGCGTGGATGTTTGAGTGACAGGTGGGTGCTGTCACAGTCCACTAGCTGTCTGCTTGGAGTCACCTCAGCTAATTCGAGTCAGTGAATATCAGTCGAGTCAGGTGTGTCCGTGGTGTTTGTGCCTTTTAACTATCAGGTCTACATCTCTGTTCATGTTATACTGAGACACACAGTAATAACGAGGCCACGCTTCCTACAGTCATCGCTCCCGCACTTCTCTGTTGTATTTTTTTACATTGTAACAGAGACTTGTAACAGAATTTGAGATTATAGTTACTCAGTGTTTCTTGATTATTCTGATCAAAAGTGGTAAGTTTCTGTTGCAACATATTTCACATTTCAAAACTGGTTCAAATCAGTATTACATAAACATAAACATACATTTTTAGGAAACAAGGTTAAACAGTAGCTATTTCCAGTAGATTCAGACCAGCACATTGCCAGTTTGGAGAGGTGGTCTGGAGCACCAGTACAGAAGCTGAGCAACTGTGCTGCTGTGGACATGGCCATCCACAAAAACATAGCCACTTAAAAAGAAAAGAAAAATGCTCTGTCCTTTTCCAATGTGCCATATTAATAAAAATATATTTTTTAAAAATGTCAAAAATCAGTTGAAGTGTGCACTATGTTTTGAGTATTGGCCATCACACAGCCCTTACCTTAATAACTACATTTCCTCAATGCTTATACTATCACATTACTATGTACAAGCGCATCTATCACGCACACTGTATTGCACTGTATTCAATGCTTTTCGAAATCATGTTAGTTGTTAGTTAGCGACCTGATAGAACCAGTTCTCTAACTCAGTTGTCAGTTATGTTCCTCAATGAACTAAAAAGTGTTTCAGCAGCCAGAGTTGGAAACAATCTACTTTAAGGTCATTTTACAGATAAGATGGCTAAACATACCTGTGTCCACAGATAAAGGTTTGTTTTTGGCGTAATGCAAAAAGACATTATTTGATTAAAGACAGTTGTCCACTTGATCTTGTTGATACTTCCAACCATGAATCCTGGCAGCGATGTAAAGTGTAGCTACTATAGCTTAGCTGCACCCTGTAAGTATGTGGGTGTCATGTGGATCTTGTGAGGCCCACCGGACACATCAAACCAGCAGATCATTTTGTCAGGGTTGTAAGGCTTTCATTTCCCCTGCCGTGCTTGTGATGGTATCACACAAATAAACAGACAGACAACAAAGCTTCTGCTGAAGCCTGAAGATCTGACAAAAGCTGTTTTGTACATCTTATCTGTTACTTATATGCAACACTGACACGGACAGACACACAAAAATTAGAATAAAGGCTCTGTGTACTATGCGAGCAATAGATTTGTATTGATATATAAGATATAGAAAAGAACAGAAAGACACCTGTGTGAAACACTGAGGACGAGATGGTCTTTAATATAGTCTGTATACACTGTTTATGTTGAGTTTCTTTACTTTGTTTTTTATGTTCTGCATTGTTACATGGGTCTGAAAAAAGATCATAAATGAGGAAACGTAAGATATTATTGGAAACACAGGAACATGTGGTTGATAATGAGAGCTGATATGGAAATACTTTACAGAAGCATGCCTGTATAAAAGAATAAATAATACATTTTAATAAATAGACCCCCTCAGATGAAAATAAAGTTTGTAATCTTGTTAACATCCATTTGGGGTTTTTTTTTCATAATACAAGACATATCATGAGCAAAATAAAATAGTGAATGACCACCACTAACACTGTTTCAGCCACTGCCAGTTACAAACTGTCAAATATCATAAACAAATAAACAACATAAACAAATAAAAGATGCTAACTACGCGAACCATTTTCATACATCTTCAAGTTGCAAATAATTTTGGTGCAGAACAGACTCCTCATCTGAGTCTGAATCTGACTGAGGCTCAAATGTGTGTGGCTTGGTCTCTCAGATGTTTCCTCTAACATTAAGCATCTTGATACGGGTTGCTCCAGTCACTGAAACCTTGTCATTACAGAGAGTGAGAGTTTTCATTAGCACAGCCACTAACACTGTGTCAGCCACTGCCAGTTACAAGCTAACAAACAACATAAAAAACTACACTTGCTATTCTGATACGTCTTCTAGTCACTGATTTTCGTGCACAATAAACTCCTCAATAAACTCATGTGTATGGTTCTGCCTGGGGTTCAAACATGGCTGAGTTTCACCAATGTCTTTTTACATAGTTTAAAATCTGTCTGTAGTGGAACTTTAAACTGTTCTGTGAATAAAGATGGATACTAACTACTGCCTTAAAGATAATTGACACACATTTTATTATGTTAAAAATAATAACTGGTTATTTATCACATGAGTCATCCATCAACATATAAAGCTATGCTAAAATGTGCACAAATTCACCCGTGGATGAAGTTTATATGTTTTAACTCATACAAAACAGCATCAAAACGTATCTTAAATGTCCAGTAAAAAGCACCAGCCTGCATTGCATTTGAATTTGGCTATGACAGTGCTATAAGATAATTTTTGACAGTTGATGGCTGATCCCTGAGGAAGAATAAAAAAAGAGGAAAGGCAAGCCGGATGTAATTCTTTCACACACATTCTCATCCCTTTTCATCTTGTTCTTCCAGCAAATGCTGTTTATGTTGCCAGAACAAAATAGGCTAGAGAGCACTCAACTGAAAATCCCATTGAGAAGAAAAGACACTCAAGCTTTCCTTTAACTTCAGACAGCACTATTTAAACAAAATACAAACATATCAGTGTGGGAAATATAGACTTGTCTCACGCTTCTAGTCAATTTTATCTTTTGGCAAATGAAGGGATGATATGAAACGCCATAAAAAGACTGCCATCAAATTTATTAAATGTTCCCCTGAATGATTTTGTCTATTATGTACAACCCATTGGAGACTTTCTCTCGTGGAGTAAAAAAGACATTTCATTTTGTAAACATCCAATAATAAGACAACAAATAAAAATATTAAATGCAGCAGACTTAAATCATTCATTTTCCTTTGCACTGCCTCAGGCTCTGGGCTCAGGATTCATTTATGGCAAAGCCGAGCACACCCAAAACCAAAAGATCTCATCCAGCATTTCCAGCAGTAACGACAGTGTCAGTAAGTGAGAGCAGCACACTTCTGAGGAGACACTCAGTTGATGTTTGTTCTCTCTTTGATTTCTTGCCAATGTCTCATCGACAATGTGGGCTAGCCCACCAGGGGAAGTGATTTGTTTCCCAGAGTTAAAATGTAGCCACTGATCAAACAATAAGGTGCTCTGGATGAAAGCATCCACCAAATGGTGTTATTTTTTTGTGGTACATTAACAAGCAGTTGGCCTGTATCTGTGATCAACTGTCTAGACTGGCTGCACCTCCACTCCTAATCAATATGGATTTAGAGGAGAATCCCAGATAATCATTATTCTCCAGTTAAAATAACAGCTGGTTTTTGTTGTAAAAGCTGCTTTTGTCTGAAAAACACTTAATGCCCAAGGCCATCACTACATTTGAGGACCTGTCCTCTGTAATATTCTTGTGAATCTTTTCTATCAGTACAACTTTGAAAATTTAAAGGGCAATTTCATTATTTTCAGACCCGTTATTGTATCCACCAGCAGTAAGTCCTCAACCAGAATTGTATGCTGGGTAGCAGGCTTTGAAACAGCATTTAGACGATTGTGTTTGGAAAATAATTTATGGTATTTCCTCTCAGGATTTTTTTTTTATGTGCAAATTGAAAATGTGCATGAAAATAGGGGATGGGACTGCTGCGTGTCTCAATAATAACACACACTTCACAATCCATCTGTCCATTCAAAATGTTGTCAGTTTTGTAGAAGAATAAAAAATGTTTCATACTGGAGTCGTGGTGGCGTCTGGTCAGTAGGATTTTAAGCAGAATAGTAATGAGTCTTCTCTCCAACAGAGAGCTGCTGCTGACTCACAGGACTTACACATCAAAAGATTCTTTCAAGGCAATAAGGGACATAAAAAACAGACCTAGACAGAAGTCCAAGATATCTCTGCTATCACCATCTGTCTGGCATCTCTACCACAGTTCTCCAGTAATCCATGCATGAACAGGCTGTTCACTGTGAAAAACTGAAACAATGTCTGTCAATCCTGATCCAAGAAACATCACATCTCAATGATTTTTAACACATTGGTTGTGAGACTTCATCCCATTTTCATATCTGAATGTTTTACTTGAGGCAGGCATCTGTTTTTGGCAAAAAGGTTCTGATAAACTCCCACTGTACACTTCCAGCTGAGCAATCCACGTAACACAACAAAGTTAGCAACCAGCATTAGCATTTAGCTGCTTGATAGTTGGTGGAGCCCAAACGCAAAGCTAAAACAAGAGTGAATATTAGGCTTAGAGACATAACTCCAAATAAATGCTAAAAGGCATCTGTTTGACAACAGTTTGCCATATTAGCTTTATTAGGTAACATAGCATTGACATTAGTTGCACTCCCCCCAAGTGGCAAGAATGAATGAATGATCAATTAATGCATGTGTGAGGTTAGGGAAAGATTGTGATTGCTGTTTTAGAAAGAAAAGAAACATTAAGCACAGGTCCCTCACAGCCCTGGCTTTGGCTCCACTCATGTATTTTGTTGCTCTGCCTGCTGTGATATACTGCCAGTTTTTGTTTGTAAGCGCGGAGACTCATCAATAAGTTCCCCAGGGCAGAATAAAGGTTATCTAATAGATGTTTCAGCAGCCCTGACATCAAACAGTAGATACAAAACTAACACCACACAGTGGTTATTTCGAAATGATGTGGATGAAAGAAATTCAAATTCTCCTCCTCAGAGAGAAAGCTGAATTTAATGAGCGATAAGTCACTTAACAGGAATCATATCTCTGACAACATTTCTTTTTTTTATTGTAATGCGGATTTACCAGCCAGCACAGCAATTAAAACCAAACTCAGACAGACAACTTCTTAATATTCTCTGTTGCTACCTTCATTGTTTAATAAAATCAGAGCCTAACTAAGTTTCTTATATTCACTCTGAACAGTTTCTGAAGCTGCTTTAATATGTTGCCAAACACACAACTCGCTGTAATTGCATGGAGGAACATCTGCTTCAAAAAAAAAAAAAACAGTGAAACACTCACACACAGCTTATATAGAAGGAGTTTAACTCGTCATTTTTCCAATATTGTTTCAACTGTGATGTTAATAGAGCAAAGTGAGGTGAAAATTTAATTGAAATTGAAGCAAAGAGAGAGGGAGAGACAAAGAGAAGAGATGAGTAATGATAGAAGAAGAAAAACAGGGCAGAGACTGCATTCATACAGTATCTGTCTCTGCATGTGTGTGTGTGTGTGTGTGTGTGAGTGTGAGTGTGTGTGTGTTGCCTGAGGAACAGTTGATGGATTTGCTGCTTGACTGCTCACACAGATTGGTGCCTGCTGTGATGGCAGCCTTGAACTGAAATTACGTGCACACTCACACACACACGCACACAAAAAGAGAACTACACATAATTGCAATTTCTTTGTGTGCAAGCGCATTTGTGTGTGTTCTTAAGTTTGGACGCGCGGGTGTGCTGCCTTTAGGAGGCCATTTCAAAGTGCTGTGGAAGGATGGAAGAACACCAGCCGAAGGCCACACGAAGCACCACAGAGGATGAGACCAGTGAACTGGTTCAAAAGGCTGTGTTTATGTGTTCGTTAATAGCAGTTTATTATCTTCTGTCAGTTGCTTTCTAATTTTCATTGAATCAGTAACAAGGTGACAGGCTTCTGCAGTTATTATCCTTTTTCTAAAGGGGTGAAATGAGATAAAAATACAACAGAGCAGGAAAACAACAGTTCATTTTTAAAACTTAGAGAGACCTTTGTTTTACATAAGAGCTTGATGACGTGTCCTGTGGTTGGAGTAAATTATGAATTATCTTGATATTGTTTTTGATAAGAGTGGATAAATGCCCTCTCCCCCGACCTTCTAAATCAAGTCCATGGATGTGTTGTCTTGACATGTGTGGTGAAGATGTTTGATTTGTTCCAAAGGACCAGATGGACAAGAATGAAATGAACATCCAACTGCACCACCTTGGGAATTTAAAAACAGGAAATTGGAATAGAGAAGAGTAAGGCCGGGGTCACAGTGGATGCATCACATATGTGTGGCAGCTATGGAACGTCTTGGTTTCCACTTTGGCGACCATGTTCACAGATTAGAGCAGACGTGTTTGCGTCGCACAATGTAGAAGTTTGGCAACTCACCTATTTTTCACGGGACATGCATCTTGCAGCAAGATTAGAAAGAGAAAAGACCTGTTGACAGTCATTTTGACATCGTACCAGCAATACAAAACTGACAACTTCCACTATTGTCTCTATGTCTGGAATGAGATATTTTATATATTTAACCATTTTAGCAGCTGCATGTGTAGACAGTGGCATTTTAGAAGCATTTCTATCAAACCTAAATAAAAAAATTGTCAAAAGTTGAAGGACAGTATAGGGAGGTTATGTGTGTTTAAATGAATAAATTCTTTTTCAAATTTAACCACTATATACAGTGGAGGGGCATCACCCAGGATAGCATCCTTCTCAGGCCAGGACACCAACCTTACACCAAAAACAAGCACAGTTTCTTCACATGAAGTTATGAGCAAAGCCAAAAAAACTTTGGAGAGCAACTCTAGGCTACACAAAATATTGCAAAATAAATTATTGTAGGGCTTACACCAGCAAAACAGCAGCTCTACTGAGACTTAACTCACTGTGCAACTCTGTATTTGTGTGAAATTGGCTCCACACCAAACATGCACCATAAACAGATTGATAGTCGTTGTTCGGCGCCCCACTTCCCACATCATGTGAATCGCAAATGCATATTTCGACTAACTCACAGGTCAGCTCATTTAAACTAGACTGGTAGCAAAGCTTCAATCTTGAAACCAAAGCCACACTTAGGAGCAAGGAAGAAAACCACGTCCCAGCAGGTGTTTTAAATAATCCTGACACTGACTGAGACCAACTGGCAGGGTGAGCCAGTAAAGATGACAGGGCGTCATATATATATATATATATATACATCATAATAGGCGCGAAGAAAATGTGTTCCCCACCACACATGAAAGTTGCATTTGTAAGTTGTTAGTTTTGTAATCATCCACCAGGCTGTCAAAGCTGAGGGAGTTAGAGAGGTTTTGAAGCAGTACAAGGAAGGACAATCCTCCTCCACTGTTTTTCTGATAGGAAGGTGAAATGATTGAATTTAGTGACTGGGTCCTTTTGGCTTCAAAATCAAAAGAAGTAACTGACTTGAGATAAATCTTTCATCTGGACCACTGCTGTTTTCCCAGTGAAGGAGAGTTGATCAGTCCAACAGCAGCAGACTGCAGTTAAAACAACTCTCACAGCCTGCTGGAAATGTTAATATTCAGGTATTTTATATTGTATAGGGAAAACAATGTGTGATTTAAACCTATGTATTGTGTATCTGAGAGTTTACAAGGTTTACTACTTCCTATGGTGAATTTGAGGGTCCTTGAAGATAAAGTAAAACATCATCTGCATAATGGTTAATTGTGTGTCCTGGAATTCCATCTTTTGTGGTTCTGGCACACAGTGCTACACTGTGGTTTCTTTAAAATACCAGATAGTGATTGAGGGAGTTGGCAACCCTGTCTGGTCCTCATTTAAGTGTAAATCTTTTGAAACTTGATGTAACCCTGTAAGTAATGACAGTATGTTTTGTTGACATCGAATGAAGCCTTTTTTTGTTTTGTTACATTTTGACATGTTGATTCTCGTTCTTTCTTCCCTTCTGTCTTTCATCCCTCCTTGTCTTCTTTTTTTCTTTTGTGTTTTTTTTTCTTTTAAGTGGTGCGTCCGGGAGCAGCAGTGAATCAGAGAGCAGCTCGGAGTCGGACACAGATGAATCGGAGAGCAGCTCCAGTGACAGCGAGTATAACCAGGCCTCCCGCACAAACACTCCAGAGGTAGGATGGCTGTGTTTCTATGTGTCCATGCATATGTTTATGTGTATTCCCTGTAACTATGTGCACAGTGAATAAAATGAAGGTGAAATGTATGAAATGGACAGCATAAGCATAACTGGACTCAATTTGTGTTCTTTTTGTGAGGAATCAAGCAAATTAAATTTTGGTAAATAAATGGAAAAAGTTCAGAAGTAGTTTATATATGTATAAACATTAAAAATATTTAAGCAGCTGTCTCAGTGTTATGTTACATTACATCATCATTTAGTGGTGCTGTGGTCCATAAGGACTTAAAATAAGTTAATTCAACCTTGACACAGTGGGAACAAGAGGTAGATGCCCTCAAGTATATATTCTAATCACAATATTAGAAAAAATTTAATTATTATTAGCTTTAATTTATGGATTGTGCCTCATGCATATTTATAACCCTAATTTGGAGACAACAAATCATTACTGAATTCATGCAAGGTTTTGTTTATGCCATCTGTCAAATCTTATTTTGCTGGATTGCCTTTTTATGAAAGGCAGAGGTAACACTGGATTTCAGAGCAGAAATCCCAGTTAGAAATTCAGAAATTCAACAATAAAAAATATTGATAATGTGTCCAGTTTTGTTTACATTTCCTAAAGAGACAGATGCAATCTTATTCTGTTGTTTATTCTTCCTGATTCTCTTCTATTCTTTTCACTATGAGTGTCTCTGCCTGTTCACAAAATGGTCTCTTCCCTCAGTCTCTGGGTGGTGTTCTGAAAGTCATAGAAATCCAACTGCAGAAAACTGTCTTGTAACATTGTTTATCACATTGGTTTCATAGCCTTTGCAGTTATACACACTGTGAAAAAGTCAGAGAAATACAATGAAAGACAGAGAAAACTATGTCGGTGGAGCAGCATATGCAACACATAGGCAGCTATACATTTCAGTAAAACAATCCACAAGACAGGAAAAGCTGTTTTAAAGATCTCACAGACTTTTTGATATTTAAAAATAATTAAATATATTAATTCATTCATTCCATTTTTTGTTGCATCAAATTCCAAATCTGTATCTGTTTGTCACTGTATTAAATTTTGTTAAGACAGGTACACCATAGAAACAAAAGGGGGTGTCGCAGAGATGTACTTCTGAAATATTCAATAACCTATAAGGGTTTGGTTTTTCTTACTTTTAGCCTGAGCCCCCCTCCACCAACAAGTGGCAGCTGGACAGCTGGTTGAACAAGGTCCAAGCTCAAACCAAACCTCTGGTTCCCCCTCAGCAAGAACATCATGGCACAGGTTGGAGACTCATAGCAAGTGTATCTAACAGAAATTAAACCAAAAATCTAAACATACTTTCGTTTGATTATAAAAACTTATTCTATTCAAATGTTCTGCTGCATAGGCTCCATCAACCAGGGCCAAGACACTTTCTCTACAGGGAGTGAAGCACCAGGAGTGGGTACGGCTGCCAAGGCCAAGCCTTGCGGATCCAATAGCACTCCTGTTCCAGCAGCACCAGCAGTGGAGCACAAGGATACGAGGGGAGCCTTCTGGTATTTATTTGGAAATTTACCAAAGTAACTTTTCAAATAACATCTTTAAAATCAATTAATGGCTCACTGACAGATGAAGGAACAAATTGTAGGCAACAACTGATAAAAACCTGTTTCTATCCATAAAAGACATGAAAGGAAAAATACTTTCTTTCTCCCCACAGCCCAGGCAGAGAGAAGGCCAAAGCCAAGCTCAGCCAGAAGACCTCAGGGGAGGGCCAGAGGTCAAAGATGAGGCTGTCGCCGGGCCTGTTGTCAGGGCCAGAGGTCACGACCCCAAGAAGGAACACCACAGGGAAGAAACAGCCCAGACGGACAGAAAGGTCAAACAGTGTGGAGGATAATCAGAACCAGACATGGAGCAGAGCAAACCAGCACAGGTAAGGAAGGAAGGAAGTGACATTTTCTTTACATCTGTAATACACTGATAGCTGCACTGCAAAAGTATGAATTATTTTTTTGTTCATTTTGAAATAAAAATGATTAGTGATGATTTCCTTAGAGCTATAATTGGTTGCTTGTTCTGCTGATTTGCCAATATTTATTGTTAGATGGACAGAATTATTGGAAAAGTATAAAGATCAATACAACATCCAGTCCATACAATTAAAATGTTGAACATAAACAAATAATCAAGCCTAAGGTGTATTTACATTGTGGGCATTGTTAGAAAGGGTAAAGAAGATGATGAAATATCTTCAAGTCAGGCTAAACTGGGCACCAAGACTAAAAATCTACAGCCATGCTAGCAGCTCTATGAGCCTCTGTGATGTTAATGTCAGCTAACATGCTCACAAATGCAGTGCTAAGATTTGGACGTATAGCAGGCACAATCGTTACCACAGTCATCATCTTAGTTGAACTAAACACTAAGTACAGCCTCTGCTGTACTTTTTATTTTTGCAGGTATTTGCTCATAAAACAACAAAAGGGAGGATTTGAAATTTTGGCCTGATGATTGTGGTAGTGTCACATGATGGCATTAAACCCCAGATGCATTTTTTGGGAGGGCTGCTTTCTCCTATCAAGAACATGATACTGTACAAAAATGATTAGGGGTGGACAGGGGGTTAGAAAAGGGGGTAGGATTATGTATATTCATTTTTGCTCAGTGGAGAGTGGGAATGTTTTTTTGTTTGTTTGTTTGTTTGTTTGTTTTAATATTTAATTTATCAAGTCCATCAGGACCAACTGAGATAGCGCTTGGAGCAGGGTCACGCATTTAGTGGCTGTAATGGGCCTAAGCTTTTAGCATCTCTTCATTCAAAAACATGGAGTGGCTGTATTTTTTCTATTATGTTAAGTTTGCCATACATCTTCTATTTTCAGATATTGCAGGAAGCATATTGCGTTTTCCCAAGTCAAGCAAATATTGATCAGACTGAGAAAGGCATTGCTTTTTTATAAAGTAAAAGATTCAGCCTCCTTCCCCAACCTAATTTTCATACACTTAAAGTTTTTTCAGTTTCATGGCCTCTCTAGAAAGCTGATTATCTAACATACAAAACTACCTGAATAATGAATTAGTTATTGCTGCAATTGCTGACTGACCTGATTTAATTTAAAGTTCAGTCTAATTTCTCAATTTGTTACAAGATCCAATAAAAATAGCATCGGTTTTCCCTAAATGAGTGGATCGTTTATTACCACACAGCCACACAGCAATATTCCTCAGCTTGGCTCTCAACATACATATTATCTACTTAAGTGTAATCTTTATATATATGTATATATATATATATATATATATATATATATATATACTATAAAAATACTAATAATGGCTCCAGAACACTGCCCTGGGGAACCCCACAAATTGTGGATGTAAGACTCATTTACATTTACCTTTTGATATCTACCTATAAAATAGAATTCATCAATCTGATGGCTTCTTCAAACCAAGGGCACCTACAGTAATGGTCTTTCTTGTGCACATGTGCATCTGACAGTAATGTTCTTATTATTGTTAATTGCTAAATTATTTTCAGTGAGCTACCTCTGTGGAAAATGCAACAAGTAAGAAGATGAAGGTGCAAATTAGCTGTTTCAAAGTCAACCTGATATACGAAAAATTTCAGCACCTTACTTCTTGTTAACTCTATTATTACTGACATGTTATTTATTAGCGGTAAAACTAATACAATTAAACCTTGTTACTTGGAGTGGTCACTTAGTGGTCAGAGCTAGCAGAAGCTCCACCATCACATCAAGCTCTTTGGCAGCTAGCCACTGAACACATCTGTTGTGAAAAATGTTCAGACTGACTATAAGCCATACCAAACTGGCTGCTCTGCTTGATGTAAGGCTAATTAGGGAAAAAACAGACTTCCCAGCTTCTTTTTTTTATTCTCTTCTTCCTCTATCACTTCTTCCCTTCCCCCTTTTCATTTTTAGGTCCCACATTCAAACAAGTTCAGCTGAATACATGCTGTTTTCAATTATTTCATGCTGTCTTCTATTTTTTCATTTTAACAGACATTTGCCCCCTGGAGCTGACCGTAGCAAACTTCTACTGTTTGTCAGAGCAAAACAGCACAACAGTGGCAGTGCCTTGCTCAAGGGTGAATCTAATTTTAATTGTGCTGCCTCTTCTTGCTGTGTTTCCTCCCACTGCAGCCCTGCAGCGCGGGAGAAGGACCTGTTGCCTCCCCCCTCCCTGGAGCATCAGAACCCCACAAGGCCGAGAAGCAAACCCCCCAGTGGGAAAACAGCCCCCAGGAAAGAACCTCGCAGTGCTACCAACTCAAACAACAACACAGTTACTCCACCAGCAGCGCTACAGCAAACCCCTGTGCCAATACCTGCTGTCAGTGTAAACCAGGTTGGTTCTTGGTGCTGGGATACATGTGTTTGTTGGGGGAATCATCAAAAACAGAATGAATAATAAGGGTAGTTTTCCAACAATCCCTCATATATCCAAATATTTGATGAAGGGAAAAATCACATACAGACAGAGTGCATGACTCATGCACCACAGGACAGTTTCCCTTCACTTAAACACATCTGGGATGCAGTTCAAGAAAAGTCCTACACATATGTAACACATTGCCCATGTATCCCGTAATGATCGTTTCATCTTACAGTTTCTGGATGATTTGTTAAAAGACATAAAACTCCCCAGAATAAAAACGGTATTATTACATGATTCTTATGGCTCAACACTGACTGGTTTTATCGAAATGTGGAAAGCGTGAGAGGGAGAGAGAGATAGACGTGAACAGAGTGAGAGACCGAACCGGATCATTGTCCGTCATTTTCACCTGTAATGAGTTAACACTCTGTGGTTTCATGAAGATTAGGTAGTTTAAAGGAAGGGGAAAGAAAGAAAGAAAGAAAGAAAGAAAGAAAGAAAGAAAGAAAGAAAGAAAGAAAGAAAGAAAAAATGGTGACACATATACAGTAAGATGTAAGTAGTAAAGGAAAGGAAAAATTGGCTAAAGAAGATTAAAATATCATGTTAAAGTATTTGACAAGACATTCAAATTCAGCTTATTCCCAGTGTAAATAAAGAGTAACTTATCACCAGGCTGTTAGTCACCGGCTTCGGATAAAAATTTACAGTGATAAGTAACTCCTTCAATATTTTTTACACATAATTTAACAATGACTCTGTAACACCAAAGATTGTCAAACAGCAGCTTATCTGTCAGAGCCTAACAAGACTAACAAACCTGACCTGTGCAGGACTTGTCTGACCCTGACACCTGCCGCCTCTTCAACAGCAGCCTGAGGTCTGAGCCCTTCATGCCTCCAAACTTTAATTCATTCTTGCAAATTCATTATTTAATGACTACTTATCAATTTCATATATTTTGCTTTTATTTTAATATAAAAAAAGCTTCTGTGTTTGACTTTAGTTAAGGTTAGAAGACAAAAAGCGTCATTACAAAATCACTGAATAGTGATGTATTGATTTTGAGATTAATTCTCAGTCATCAACAACAACCTGAGTCTATCCTTGCACCAGCTGAAATTTCCCGTTTTGCTAAAACATTTCACCTCCTCTAAATTACCTGGAAAGAAAGAGAAGTGTTCACATCAGCCTGTGCTGTGGGTGCTGTCAGGACATTTGATCTGCTGCCAGTCTTTCTGTAGCTTCACAGAACAGCTGCCTAATGTTAATGTCAACAGAACTTTCCAGAAAAAGGCTGTGAAGACTTGCACTAAAGAAAGGAAATGCTTATAGCAGCAGTGTAAATATTCATTCTACACGAGCCAGTTTCTTCCTTTCTTTTTTCCTTTTCAACAAAACACAACATGGCATTTATTGAGAATGGATTTTTGCAGATGGCAACATGCACTGGAGCGACTCCAGGAGCTTGAGAAGACTGTCGCCTCGTTCCTGCCAAGAGAATGGCTTTAGCTGCAGACCGGGAACATTAGCAGTGTTTTCTCTGCTGCATCTTGCCTCTGTAGTTGTTTTCTGGGTTTGATTCTACACGAACAGCTCTGCTCCTCACTTACTTGTTTGTTCCACAGAGTCGAGCATTTCACATTTTAAATCAAGAATTCAGCATTTGAGGGAAAACTTTGACTGGAAACAAGGCAGAGCAGGAGACGCAGCTGTATCCACACAAAGGAAATCAACTGAGCTGACTGCGGCTGGTTTTACTGGCACATGCTTTTCACACAAGCAGAATAAGTGTAAAGGTGTTACATCGATGTCGATGCACCAACAGCTTTAAGAAAGGTTGAATGTGTTTTTTTTATTGTCAACAAATCCCATGAAACAACCATTTGACCCTGTTAACAATTAATGTCTCTGTGTTCAAGGCCTGACAGACAGTGGCTCACTCGTCTGTTACACTGTGTCACATGTTTCTTGAAAACAGTGAACATGGGCATTAAAACCTGCAGAGCCCAGCTGTTGTGGGAAATTACAGGGCCTTTGAAATAGTAAAGAAAACAATATCTTTGTGACTTGTTTGTAAAGATTTATGTCTTCAGGAGGGATAGGTGTGCTGGGGATGAGTGTCAGACAGACACAGTGAGGAAGCTGGACTAACACATTGTTGGTTTTGGTCTTTTTGTTTCCATCAAGTAAAAAAATATGTAAGTAATGTCAGGAGCAAATGGGGGAAAGTTATATGGAAGTCATAAACTTGACTTGACTTGTTCAGCTTGATACTTTACTTTGCAAGAGAGTTTGCAGGGTCTGAAAGGTTACAGCACTGTTCAGAAATGTATACAGCCTTTAGCAAAGGCATCACATTCCTCCATTTTCTAAATCTGGACTGTGTTGGTGAGTGAACTCCATCTGGACTCAGACATTTTAGTCTCAGACTTCTTTGTGTTGACAATGCAGCAATCAGGGCTCAGTGAGGACACTAACTGATCCACAGTCTGGTAAAGATGCCCTTTATTTTGTGAAACTGTGCAGCTATGTCTAAGAAAGAATCCAAAGTAAGAAAAAAATACTTTTTCCACTTGCATGTGACAACCATGAGACTGTCTGTGCTTAACTGTGTGACATTCAAAATAAGATAATCAGACGTGTTTCATTTCACCTCACAGATTAGTAGAAAAAGCTGGGAACTTGTTTTACCTCATTTGCATGATATTATCACATATGGTAACATATAACATGCTGTTATACTTTCTGTGAACTGCAGGGTTTTTGTAAATGGGCAGGTGATAACAAAAGATAAAAACCTTTTTTAATGTGGTAATAATTTAATATTCTTCATATGAATGGTTTTCTCTATGAGCCTTTCCCACATTTCCATGGTGATCCTTATGGATGGTGGTGCATGTGGGTCGTTTTATTTATTTCTGTCGTAATTTTTGTCTGTACAGCAGGACAAGAGGAAACACAGAGGCCCGAGCACCAGAATCACACCCAAGTCCAGAGAATTCATCGAAACAGATTCCTCCTCCTCCTCTTCAGAATGCCAGTCGGATTCAGAGGAAGCCATCAAAATCCCCGCTCTGCCGCAGACGACACGCTCTGCAATTAACACACAGACTCTGTCCAACACGCACATACACACGCCTCTCCTCCCATGCCTTGGCTCAGCTGGCAGCATGGGCAGTCTGGGAGCATTTGGAGGGAAAGGACTGCGAGTCAAAGATGGTAGCAATGTGACCACTAATGGTAGCAGCAGTAGTAATAGTAGCATCAGCAGCAGTAATAATGGCAGCAGTAATAGCTGTAACTCCCTAAGCATTAGCAACATAAGTGGCTCATTCGGTACTTCTGTTCCTGATCCTGGAGGGTTAGGAGGGCAGTGCAAGGACCTGGAGGCCATGTCATCACCTTCCAACATGGGACACGAGGTGCCTCTCTCCCCCCTTAGGGAGTACCCGGAGGTCCAGAGTTTATGGGTGAAAATCGACCTGAGTTTGCTCAGCAGGGTGCCCAGACAGGGTCTGGGGGATAGGTCCAGGGTGGGACTCGCAGAAAGGGACGGGAGTGAGGGGAGAGACACAGAGAGACCAGGGGAGAGGACAGGTGTGGCTGAGAGAGAAAGACCGAAGCAGGAAGACAGAGAGTGGCCGGGGCTGAGAGAGAGACAGAAGTTAACTAAAGGGGAGAGACAGGAGGATGAAAATGAGCGATTAGTGCAGGACAGAGAGAGGCAAGGTGACAGGGACAGATTAACAGACAGGGACAGGCAGTCGGATAGAGAGGACAGAGAAAGATTCGGGCTCGGGGAGAGGGAAAGGACGACTGCAAGGGACAGGGAGAAGGTATGCCTAGGTCCGGGGGTCCTGGACAACCCCCCTGTGCAAGAGCAGAGTAACCCCAGGCTGGCTGGGAGGACGGAGAGAGGAGAGAATGGAGGGAAACACAGGAGACAAGCAGCTGGGAACATGATGGTCCCAACAGAGAAACACACCAGCAAGAACAAGAGGAAACACAAGGTGTGTGGAGAGTTTTTTACACTTTTAAGTCCCTTCTTCTTGGTATGTTTAGCTCCCTCACTCTCAAACCCCTGTGTTCCCCCGGCTTTCTGTATTCCCAGTCGGACCACACTGAGTCATCCACCAACGGCAATAAGAAGCTGCGATTGGACAAAGACTGTCAGCTCCTCCCACCATGCATCTCTCCAATACACAACCACAAGAACAGCTCCACAGAGTAAGTATTAAGAGTGTAGCTCCCCAAAGGACTGAGCAGGAGGAGGAGTGCACAATGCTGCAGTGAAGCATCGGGGAAATCGTGAGGTTTTGGCAACAGTTGCTCAGAATCAACAAGACAGACTCACAGAGGATTATAATGTAGGAGAGGAGGCAGATACTGTATCAATACCAATCCACCAACAGCAGCCTCAATAGTCCAGAATGCAATGCAGCGTCAATATGTTGAAATATATTTTGGATAACTAGGATATTTTCTTAAGAGCTGAATAAATGCATGAATATCTACAGTGTTCATGGTTGAAAGTCAAACTCATGGCTTCATTGTGCAAACATCCTGACACAAAGACAATGTATCATCAGTCACATCCCCTACTCTTCCCCTCATTCACTCACTGAATCTCACATCCCCGTGTAACTTGCACAAACACCAGTAGAGGTAATCAGAGAAGTTTAAAGGGAGACAGAGTATTTTTAGTGAGGTTTAAAAATTTTTAACGTGGCAATGAAGTCATTAGAGAGGCGGGTTCAATTCGCACGGTGACACAGGGATGACAGACTGTGAATTTCAGCTTTCCATGTGAATTATTAAAAACAGACTAAGCTGGCTGTTGCTATAAATAAACCTCAACTTGACAACCACAGAGGAAATATTTTCATCGCATCTTTGTGTTATGATGGAGGATACAGCAGGGGAAGGTGGAAGGGAGACGGGGTGGGGGTTGAGGGGCTGACCTAGAGCTGAACCCCTGACATTGTGTGGCAGACGCCTCAGTCTACCAGAGTGCCACCACAGCGTCTGTTTATCACCCAGGAGGCTTTTTATGGAAGCTGTAAACTGTGTGATGAGATCACCCTCCTCAGACTCATTTAGTCATTCCTAACCTGTGCCCTTTGACAGCTATTATCACCCTGTTTCAATCAGTTAGGTCATATTTTGACAACAGATAATAAGAAAAAAAGAATTATGTTAATTATTGAAACACAGTCAATAGGGAAAATTTTGTTTTACCCTTGTGATGTCCTCTCTTGTTGAGCATTTGAAAATGGGTGAAAAGTGCAGGCTTGAAATTTCAATTAGGGCCATAAATGGGCTTAAATGAGATGAAAATAAATATAGAGTATAAATGAAATATAAAATACAAATTTCTCCCATTTGGTTCCTGATTTACAGAGTAGATATGAGCTATAGCAGACAAAACAATAATTTAATTGAAAAGCCTGAAATCTTCTCTCTTGGCCCAGTAATAGTTGAGTCATTGTAAATGTACAGACATACTGTGGCCATTTTGTGCTATGGGGATGTAAATCTCTTAACTTCTAATCCCTTTAAAAGAACTATGAGAGCTCTCACGTGCTTTCCTGCACACACACACACACACACACACACACACACACACACACACACACACACACACACACCGGCATCCACTTAAGGATAGACACTCATAAGTGCATTCAAATTAGCATAGTCATACACACAAACACACCGGCACACATCAATTATGCTGTACACAGACAGGAAGGCACACACAGACACTCACATATTCGCGCACACACACACACACACACACACACACACACACACACACAACTAATTAGTCTTTGTCTCCGTGGTTTTGTATATTATCACTAATGTCGGGGCCCGCGGCGTCGTTCTGCAAGCTCAGCAACTTTTCTTACTGCATCAAACCCCCAGAGTTTCCAGGCAGAGGAAACACATAAAAATATTATCTGTTGTGTTGCAAACAATATGAGTCACAAGAGCCACAATAAGGCAGCTGAGGGAATAATCGTCGATGCTCAAGCAGGGAAGGCAGAAGTACAACAGTTTTAGAAGGAAAATATCATTCAGCAACTGAAAATGAAATCCCAACAACATAGTTAGACAATGTTAGTCCAACTTATAGAAGAATGGTTTTACATGCTGAGGGTTTGTGATGTTAGACTTTACTTACTTTATATATTTTTGAAAATATTGATAAAACATTGGGATGGCATCTTATCTCTGTCAAAACCCAATTAACCCAGAGGCAGTTAAACTAAAAGACAGAAAAAAACTACAAACAAAAAATTAAATATGAGAAAGAAGAAACATAAGGAGAGGAAATTCAAAAAGATTCCCTTTCTCCTCAGGTGATTGGAGGTACAAAAGGAGCTTTACATGAAAAAATCAACAGAAAATAATAATAATAATCTTATTTTAGTCCCAAGTCCTGAGACGTAAGAACAAGAAAAAGTCCTAACAACAGCTGAAGAGGGGGAGTAAGTGGAATTAGAGTTGGATATGAGGGTGAGGGGACAGGGTAGTTTGGAGGATCTGTTGTTGGGACCACAAAAGGCAGCTTGGTGCAGGAGAGCTTGAAAAACAAACACACAGCAGGACATTTGGTCTGAGAAGCATTGGAAAGACAATTTTAGAAGGACTTGTGTGAAAGAATACCACAACAAAATTATACTTAATGGTCAGCCTTCAACCCCTGACCCTCACAAAGTGCTCTTCACATAAAACAAAAAAACACACACACATACCGGTCTTGAGCTGTTGAGGTTAGTGCAATAATTGTTAGAGAGTGAAGCATTTAAAATCTGATGAGACCAGAATCCCTAAAGCACATGTATTTCTTTCAGCAGAGAGGCTCAAGGTGGCACTGTGAAGGACTGAAGCAATAACAATATGAATATGAATAATAACAGGACATTTTATATAATGTTTGTGGGTGTTTGATACTGTGGCTGTTGGAGTTTCTGCAATCCTCTGACAATGTTTTCTAAGTCATGATTGATAATCTGTTAGTTATCATTTGTCAGAATGCTTATTTACCTTATTTCCCTTTATTGTCAGGATTATTATCTAGATAATTAGACTAAAGATGCTAAACATACAGTAAAAAGATAATATTCAATATCGTTATCCTGAATGAAGAAATAATCACTGCTTTGTCATGTTTGTGCCTCTTTGTGTGTGTGTGTGTGTGTGTTCAGTAGCTCTCTGAACAGGAAGCAGTCTCGACGGCGCAACGAGAAGCTGCTTCCTCCCCTGCTGTCCCCGCTCTCTGATGATCCCCCACGTAAACGGACCTGCGATGGCAGCTCCTCTCTCAGCCAGGAGGGCGGAGCCTCAGGGATTCTACCCTGTTCCACGACATCCACCACCTCCTCCTCCTGCTCCTCCTCTTCTTCCTCTCACAGACACAGGAGAGGTGAAGGCAAGGTGTCATCACATGCAAGAAATGTCAGCGTAAGTGTCTTTTGCACGTTGTGTGCTCACTTGTTCTGCTGTTGACACAATCAGCCTGCAGGTCAGCTTACATACAGCACAACTCCCAGGTAGATTCTTTGCCCTGGTGAATACACTAATTATGAGCGATAGTGGAGTAGTGGAGTTATCTTCTTGAGTTGCTCACCTGACACTGTTCCAGGAATAACTCTGGAGTTAATGATGTACTGTTCTTAAAACGTATGAATCTACAGCGTGACACAGATCTCCACCGCTGTGAGTCATGCTTCCTTACCTGCAATTTGTCTGAGTTTCAGGAGCCAGAGTCGCTAAAATATCTGAGAGTGCTTTGTGTGCAGGAGCAGGTGCTGTATCAAACACAGCAGGACAGACACATAAAGCAGCACCTGCAATAAAGATGCAACAACCATGCAACTATATATTATAGAGCTATCCATCTTTACATATACTGTGTATACTGCAATATAATTTTCATTCATTAATTTTTATTATCTTCTATACTATCTATATTATCATAATGTGTATAGCTTATTTTGCATTATACTGCATTATACTTTTATTGCACGGCAATTAACACCTACAGCTCATTTTTGCATTTACATATTATATTGTTACTGATATTATCTTGTTGTTTCTTTTTTTTATTATTTTAACTTCCTGTATTATGCTGCTGGTGAGTGTGCAACTCTGCAAACTGGACAAGTTAATTGAATGGAATTGAACTGAATTGAATTGAATTAAATTTAATTTAACTGAACTGAATTGAACTGAATTGAGCTGAATTGAATTGAACAGCATCCAGTCAATTACTAAACGTAGAAGCAAGTACTGTTGTATATATGTTTAAATACACTTTCAGAGGTTTTGCTTCCTTCAGAGGAAAGAAAACTGCACATGTTGTACATTTTGAGATGCAGATTTACAAAGTGAAATATAAGCAAAGTACCTAGTATAGTAGCTACATATGGCACAAATGATTTGATGTGTGACAGAGGAATTTTTAAAGGCAGTTTCAGCACATCTCATTCTTTCAGCCTCTACTCAAAACGCTGCAGAGTGCATCACTGTGAGAGGCCCACGATGACGACTAAGTAGCTGGTTGATGAAAGCCTCACACTGTAATACTGATCAATACTATCATAACCACGGATTTCAATGCTGTCCCTACAACAGGAAATGGAGCCCCACAGCGAGAAGCCCTGTGGAGATGGTTACCATGCCAATGGACAGTCAGACTCTGAGGTGTGGTCAGAACCACTGATGGAACCTGCAGAACCTCGCAGGCCGAGACTGTCGTTCAGTGACACGTATGTAGTCATTACCACATTAATCCTGTTCATACCACTTTGGTTGTGTCGGAGGTTTACTGTGATGAGTTCCTGATGTTTGTTCATGCTTGATCTCCCCATGACGTCTGCAACATGAATTATAGACATGTTTTTTTTTTTTTCCCTAATCATCACTGTTGCTCGTAAGACCTTGCAGTCTGTATGTAATTCCCTCAATTCTTGTGTAATTCCCCCACTTCCTTTGTCAGGAGACAGTAGGTGTTTCCTCTTTACATGGAAGTGCCTGTTGTTTACTCCGCTGTATAACTGGGATGTATCTTGTTTTTTTCATCAAAAGATTTGCCAGAGTTTTCTTTACTCAACATTAATTTAATTACTGTAAACTTGGTCTCTACATTGTATTTTATATTGAGGTCGATCAGGCTGAATTTGACAGATGTGTTGCTTTATGGCACAAAACATTGCTTTTCCAATGTGAACGCTTCAGAGTTTCTAGCAGATGGAGGAGCGAGTCTAGTACTGGCGCTACCACTGGAATGAGAGAGTGGCTGCTAATTATCTCCACCGTGACCCGATCCAAAATCCAGTCGACCCCAACCAACCCTAATAGAGAGAGAACAGCAACCCTGGCAGCTGCATGATGATCCACCAATTAGCGAGCGGCCGCAGTCAGAAAGAATAACAATACATGTCATTTTCCCCTGAACTGTACAAGACACTCTTGTCTGCCACCAGACCTCTGCAGCTAATCCAAAATGCTGCCGCACGTCTGGTGTTCGACGTCCCCAGCTTCTTCCACACTACACCTGAGCCAGTTCGAGGCTGCTGTGCCGGCCTGCAGGGCAATGAAGGGAGCCAATTGTTCCCACCCCCAAGATTGTGTTGTATTTTTTAATGCATTTATCATGAGTTGTATATTTGCTTATTTTTTTCTCGTGTTATGATAGTGACACATCACATGATCAGAGCCGATACAGAGTCCATTAAGGTCCATTGGGGTATTAGATGAACTGACACACAGAGCTGAGACCTTATCCAACCTGATTATGCTGAAAATAATTTGGACCCTGCACAGCTTGGGGGTCTCAGATAGTAAGAACCAATTGACCCTAATCAATTATTATCATGTCGCTTTATCTGCCGTCTTTTTTAATATAATTCATCTCATTTTAGGGGTGATACCTCTTCACACTGTGTATTGGTGTTTTAAAAGGCAAAGTGTGGCCTATTAGTCTATGTGAGGTTCAGGAAAATTGCTGTAACTACCTCACTACTGGTCTGGTTGTGTTGAAGCCAGAAAAGATGATGCATCTTGTTACTTATTTGTCCCAAAGGGTTTCTGCATTATTCATGAAACAACATGTTTTGTTGTTGTGCTAAGGTTACATTAAGCCTGAGGTATGTATACCTAAATAGGCTACTGTATATAACACACTGCAAGCTACATGTAGGCAGTGATTATGTAAACCAATAACACGCAGGACGTGCTGGTGCAAACATGCTACGTTACTTTCTCTCTCCACTGTGCTGTTTCCAGAGTCCACAGTGCAGACTTCTACATGCAAGAGGCCAAGAGACTGAAACACAAAGCTGATGCTTTGGTAAGTCTTTCTGCAATTACTGGAAGACACACACACACACACACACATACTTATTCAGACCTCCATGCTCGGGCACATACAGGAGAAGACAGATGGATATATACACAGATAGAGATGGAAAATGATTTGAAAACACACAATGTTAACTTCTACAGTCTAGACCGCAATTATGTGTGTACTTGTTCAGACGTGTGTGTCATTGCTCATGTGTGTGCACAGTCAGTCTCTGCAGAATGAAAATCTATTTCATATCAAGGACTGTACTGTATAATTTGTGTTATTTATTGCACTATTTGTCTCTGAGGGAACATTGCATTCAAGGACTGATGATGTCTGCGAGATTATACAATATCAAAGGAATTATCTGATCCCCCCCGAACAATGAAATGAGATTTATTTAACTTGTTATTTATCTTATGTTTACGCATTGTTTCCTCAGATTTATCTGGGGATTTGCATCTTAGTGGGAGATTATTCAAAGAGAAGATTGTGCGTCTACCTCGATGCTGTTAAGATATTCCATCTCCGTGTTATTCATGTCTTCTCTGTCTTAATTTCTTCTTTGTCTCTGTCATTTTGTGTCTGTCTTTTCTTCTTTCGCCGATTTGTAGATGGACAAATTTGGTAAAGCGGTGAACTACGCGGACGGTGCCCTCTCCTTCATAGAGTGTGGAAATGCTATGGAGCGAGATCCACTAGAGGCCAAATCACCATATACCATGTACTCAGAGACTGTGGAGCTAATCAGGTATGGGCAGGCAGAAAAGTGACATTATCAAGTGAAATGAATGGGAATGTGTCTCTCTACATTCAGCTGTAAATTATAACCAATCATCAAATTAATCAGAAGTGGAGAGTCAGGTTGAATGAATATTTAAGGTAGTTTAAACTGAATGTGCCAGTAAAAGGAAAATTCTCTGAAAATTAACAAATGTGTGCACACCTGTGATGAAGTCACTAAACCTCGAGTCTGAGTCGAGTCTCAAGTCCACAGCGTTCAAGTCCAAGTCCAAGTCACCAAATAGAGTTTGAGTGGGGTCCTCATTACCTGGGTCTGAGTTGGAATCAAATGCTCCACTCAGTCAAAGAGCTGGCGTACAAATAAACATGGTCTACGTTCCCCCACAAAAGAAACAGCTGTCACCATTTCAATTATTTACTCTGTGTGACACAAACTCACAACAAATTCACTCACAAACATGCACATGCACACATTAAAATGAACAAAAAAAAGTCAGAGTCTCCAACTCCAAGTCTGAGTGCTCAAGTCCAAGCCTAACTTGAGTCATCAGCGCTCAAGTCCAGAAACAGAATTGAGGACATTGAGTACATTGTGACAGACAGTTATAGTGTATATTAAATACAATTTAGGGGTAACAATTGAATTACATGGGGTATGTTGTGGGTAGTGTGCGTGTGTGTGTATGTGTCAGTGTGTGCGCAAGGTAGGATGTTCTAATGAGATTACAACATATACAGTAATAATAATAATAATAATAATAATGATAACATTAATAATGATAAAAGTGAATATATGATGAACAATTCCATTACAATAATAATAATGAAATAGCAAAATATTATATAGTCACATATTTACGTGTACATGTATATACACAGTCCATAATAATAACAATAGTATAGTTTGTATCATTAGTATATGATATAGTGTAATTATTTATGATATTGATAGTCATGAAGATTATTATTGTATTCATGTACCTGAAAAGCAGTGTAGTTTATATACTGTATAAACTACACTGTTATATTCTTTCCTAAAAACCCAAATTAATGTGTCTCTATTTTCCTCTAATTGCTACCAATTTATATTGTTTGAGGAAATATATTTCAGGATTCATATGTAAAAGATTTACTGTTATCTGTTGTTATCTGTTGTCAGCCCGACCTCACTGACCTGCTGTAGATTTAGTCTAATAGCTTGAATAATATTCTGCTGTTGCATGAGGTTGCCTCTCTGAGTGCAGTAAATGACACATCAAAACTTGAGTGCTTGAATATAACGCAGCCCTAATTAGCATGAAGCCAGAGATATGTTCAGAAACCACTGGACTTCATTTCTTTTGGCTTTATTGTCTAAAGCCTCTCAGACCTGCAGGGCTGCTAATGAGAGCAGTGTAACTAGTGTGTGAACAGGATCTCGGCTGGCAGTGTGTGAAGTCGCAAAGTGCAACTTAAAGAGACCAAGCTGAAAATAACAAACGACTGCCACCTCTGAGAGCAGACAGGTTGACAGCAGGGTGGTGTAGAGGGAGAGAGTCTTTTAACTGAAGGGCTATGGTTCAAGCTCTGCTTGTCTGCACTCATCCATCCTGCTGAAGGGTCCTTGAGCAAGACACTGAATCGTTACCACCTGCAGGGCTGCTGATCTGTGACTCTGACCTCTAACCTCTGACAAGTGTTTTCCTACAGACATCAGTAAAGGATAAAGGTGAACCTTCTCTTGCCTGATTCACCTGTCACTGAATTTCATTTTGACTGATTATCAATCAGAGAGGGTGTAATGGGTCACTGAGGGCAGGAGGCCACAGCATTTATTTTTTTTAACATATCTCTATTGAGCAATTTGCTTCATAAACAAAAAGATATAAATCACTTGTTACTCAATTTGACAATAATAAAGTTGGAAGCTATATTACACAGGTAACTGTTAGACATTCAGGTGGTGCATAAACAAGACCAGGTCAAAACCTAGTATGTGGCTGGACCACCGATGGTCAAATCCTGATTTTATAACTATGACATCATCTGACAAAATCACCAAACACATCAGTTAAAGACCAAGACGTGCTGTGATTTCAGCTGTACTTACTTAGAAAATGATCACTCAGAGGGAAAGTTAGAAGAGACAGACTTTCTTTTTTTGTCTCTCACACAGAGCACAACCTCTAAATTAGCCATTATTTACCTCACCTCCAGAACATAACAGACTTTTATTTCTGGCAGGTCTTTATGTCTAACTCTGTTTGATATGTAGAACTCGTCATTATTGGTCATATTTTAGTACAAAACCTAATTTTCAGTCGCTCCTGTTTGTTGTGTTAAAGTTACTGTATTATGTATTCATAAAAACTCAACACTTCCTTATCGTTTCAAATTAAAGTCCTCAAGTGTTTCAGTGGACAGAAATCTTTTATTTCTTAACAGGGCTTTTATTGCTGTGCTGCAGTAAGCATATTGTCTAATTTCCAGTTGCTGGTGTTTCTATTCAGATCTGGTTCTTCTGTTTCTTTAGCAGTTACTGATGACTTCTCTCTCTCCCTCCCTGCTCTCTCTGCTCGCTGTGTCTTATATTTAGTTATTCCTCTGTCTCCTTTTGTAATAATGATAATGTAATGTAATGAAAGTAGTTTATTTGTTGTAATGGCAGCGAGGCTCAGTGTATTGGAAGTGCTCCTCCACTTCCCTGCAGTTCCTGAGCAGCAAGGAAACCAGAGCGGCTCAGTACTGTAACAGCAGGTGTAGCCCTAAGGTCCATGTACCAGGTTTATACCCAGTCTTGTATGAAATAAATGTCTCTAGAAATTGGAAACACTGCAGTCTTTAAACACCTCCCTAATAATCTTTGCACCAGAAACTCCAATTCAGTGACAAGGCATTGGGCTGACCATTGGTGGAAATATGATTACTCAGTCACTCAGTCAAGGATACTCCAGATTATAGAGCTGACTCTGGTCAAAAAGAAAGAAAACAGAAGAAGAGTAAACAAAAGAAACTGGGGAAAAAAGAGAAAAGCAACAAAGGAAGAGAGGGAGGAGAGAGAAGGCAACAAGGAGTCTTGATAATCCTCCCTCGTCAATCAGTCTGACAGACCCAGATGCCCTTTCCATGTTCACTCACTCAGAAGGTTTCGCCTTTCAAGATACTATGAAATATATAATATATATATATATATATATATATAAAGGTGTAGGATGACGATTGTCTCTTGTGATTTCAAGTTGTGAGATGCTCAACAAGAGGCTGTCAAATTCTGTCAAACAGACAATTTGCCTCTCAAGGCAAATCTCAAATTGTGAGGTCTTAATTAAGTCGTCTAGCTACATCTTAGTGGTTGTTGGGACAGTCACTTCTGGTGTGTAAGGAATTCGTTTTTATTTTTGCTGTGATGAGGGAATAGAAAAGAAAAAGTTTCTGAGAAGTACTTAGATTGATCTTTCATTCACATAAGCAAAACATATCCCCACAGCACTTTTTTGAAATACCTAATAAATAAGTAAAGGAGAAATGTATCCCCCCACAGAGTCACATAAAGCCAACTTGCTTGCCTTGCCTGGGGGCACTTCAGCAGGGTTGATGCTGGCTGTCAACGAGCTGAAGGAATTAATTACTAACTGCCCTGTCACTCTCGTATACTTTATGGTCAGAAAAAGCAGCATCTTAACCTTGATTTTCTAATTAAAATGAACCTTGAGTATATACATCTATTCACCAGCATGAGAGACATAAAGTGTGTTTATGTTTGACTCATAAATCACTGGAAATGTCAGCAGCTGAGTAATGAGCATCTCTCACAGGTATGCCATGAGGTTGAAGAACTTCACCAGCCATTCAGCTACTGTCGCTGAGAAGAAACTAGCTGTGTTATGGTATGATCCTCTTTTTACGCGTGTGTGTGTGTGTATGTATAACAATACTTTATACTCTATATATGTATACTCTTATTATAATCTTTATATTTAATTATTCACATCAACTGTTTTGGTCCTGGGGGTTTAGGATACTGACTATGTGGTTGCGATGTCCTGCAAGGGAGTTTTATTGCATGTCATACCTTCTCTCTCCTCTCATTTCCTGTCATATCTTTACTGTCAGTGTATATATATTATTATATACAGCCTGTGAACTTGAGCTAAGCTAAGCTAAACTTTTAAATTAGAAATACTCTTTAAACATTTTCAGCCTCTTGCAGAGACATATCCATATTCTTATCTGAAATCTCTCTTATTTGTGTGATGTTCACTTGCTCAACCGTTCCCAGTCAGATTCATCGCATTCTCTTTGACCGCACAAACATGTCACTAATCACTTGCCTCAGTCTGATAATATCACCTGTTCATATAATATATCCCTGTTCATTCACAAAAATGTTGCCAAAGAATGAAATGAAGAATTCAACACCATTGAGCTGTCAGAAATCAACAGAATAAAACAGCTAATTTAGTTGTGTCAGTAACTGTATTAGGACTAGGACCTGAAACAATTACAGAATATTTATTGAGGGATTGTTTTGACATAAACTTGGATGCTAAAAAACACATCTTCCTGAAGGTGATGGTAGGCGATGACCAAAAGAAAGACTGGATGCAGCTATCAGAATGAGAAACTCCTCATTTGGATGAAGCTATTATAATTCTTAAGACAAGCAAGTATTTTTCCCCTGTGGACACAGTCTGCACATTACTTAAACAAAAGGTCTGGAACAATTTCAAGTTTCACACTTATTGGTGAAGGCACAAAATTCTCGTTAATGAAGTGACAGCTCATAAAATACCCACCATGTTTTGTTTTTATCTGTAGAATCATTTAATTGAAGAATCCAGCTCCTTTTATACTGATAAACCCATAAAATCAGTGTCTCTTCTTTTTTCATACTCACAGTGATCCAAAAACATATTGGGGTGTGAATTAATGACTTTACAATTCATACGCAAAGATGTAGGTTTTTATATTTTCCTTTAATGATAGTACACATTTCTGACATCCTTTACTTCACTGAAGTTCTTCCTAATCCACCAGGACTTGTGGGGCAGGTTTGAAGTCCAGGTGCATTTTGTGCAGATGACATGAAAATAATATTGAGAATGGAGCTTTAAAGAGAATTTGTACAGAGGATTCATCTGCCTTCTAATGGTTTTGTTTCCATAGTAACCGCTGTCTGTCTCTGCTGTATCTGAGGATGTTCCATCTGAAGAAAGACCACGCTGTCAAGTACTCACGGTCGCTCATGGAGTACTTCAAGGTAGCACACACACACATACAGACACACACACACACTTGGACATGGACTTCATTTCCTTCCTCTCTCATTTTCTCCCTCTGTGGTTGAAAAACATGCAAAGCCAATTACAACCCTCAAATACATTTCATATTCATTTTCATGGTGCCTGTGCATTAATTTTGCATGACGTTATTAAAATCCATTCTTTCTCTTTGATATTAATGTATTAATTAGCTCCATCAATCATCACAGTGGATTGTTAGGGTTTAATGTGCTTGTTTTGATTAATTATGTTTAGTTTAATTAATTACTGAGGATGTCATTATCACAGTGCCACATTTGCATTGATGGGATTGGATTTCTGGAAAGCAACTGACTGGGGGTTTAGCTGTGTGTGTGTGTGCGCAGCCTGTGTACATACTGTATGTGTTGACAGGAGGAGAAGGAATAACTGAAATGTTCAGTTTAAAATAAAAAGGGCACAAAAACAGTCTGTAACATACATACCCTCACATATGACACATTAAAGTTGATTTTAAATGCCCACCACTCAATAACATTACATCCTTCAGAAGTTACACATAAGTGGCATCTTGGTGTCCCAGTGGACTAAAGCTAACATCATATTAGCATTAATAATTTAGACATTTAGCTGATGCTTTAAAATAAAAATGAATGTTTTATCAAAATAGATGTATTTAATAGCGTAAAAATATAGATATTAACCATATTGTTTAATAAGAGTATAACTTGCTGTATGATTTAAAAAAAACAAACAATTTAAGGTATGAATGACTTCCTAATTAGTTACTGAGCTTTTATGTCTTATTTCATTACCTAGTAAACAGTTCATTCAGGAATGGAAATGTAGACCCTGACAGTCGAGAGCACTTCTCAGGAGGCAGATGTAAAAGTAAAGAGTCTTTTTTTGGGAAAAAAAAATGCAAAACAAAAATTCAAACAGGAAAACAAAGTACAAAAGGTCAGGCTGAGGCAAATATCCAAACAAAAACACAGGCAAGGTCAAAAATATTGTCAGGATGAAAATAGGCAGGCAAAGAACAGAGCGCTGGAAAGCTTAGGCACCTGGCACAAAGACAAAATCTGTCAGAGAGCAAGTGGAAAGGGAACTGTATATATACTGGGGAGCTAATGAGGGAACAGGTGAGTGTGGAGGTCAGGTGATCGTACTGACAGAAAAGATGAATGAATGAAAGGATGAATGATCAGACTGAAAATCAAACCCATGACAGTAGACATCTACATCTATTCAGCAGTATTAACAGTAATGTTTATTAATATGTACTGACCCTTCACATCAATAAATACATAGATACAGAGTTCAACATTTTGTGAAATATACTTTTTTTTTTTTTTGACACCACTCCCTCATTGTCCGTTAGATAAGAAGCTACAGCTGGCAGGCCGTTAGCACATCCTAGCATAAAAACTAGCATAAAAGCCTGGTTCCGTCCAAAGGTAAAAAAGATTCTGTAAAAGAACGACTTTTCTGTGCACACTAAAGAAATGAGATATTACATGATAATTAGTGAGCTTTAGATATGCAGGTTGGAAGATTTTGTTAAATTCGGACAGAGCCAGGCAAGCTGTTGGCCCGTTTCAAGCTTTATGCTAGCAAGTCATCTCTTGCCATAGCTTCATATGTGAGAGTGGTATCCATCGTCTTATCTAACACTTAGAAATAATAATACTACTGATAATAATAATGACAATAATATTCCGAAACTATTTTAAATGTAATTTATGATTTCTGGCACATTATCGCTCTCTTTCTTCATTCTCTAGATAGTCTTTCCTGTGTTACTGGAGGCCATGAAAAACATATTATGATAAATTTGTCTTTTTGTGACCCAGAATTCAGCCAAGAGTTCCCACCAAGCACCTTCTCCCTGGAGGACCAATGGGAAGTGAGTACACATACACACACACTCACACACAAACACGCACACACATGCGTGCTGTATCAACAACCTTCATTCACACAGATAATTGAGAATTTATAATTCACTGGAGCTCTGCTACAAAATACCATGCGGCTCCTGACAGCCACTTGCTCAAACAAACCCCTCAGGAAGCAAATAAAAGGATTGATTTGTTGTAGATGTGAGGAGGAGGAACACTGGAGGGGCTGCTGAGTACAGGGTGAGAAGGAGTGATGGAGGGAGTGATGATAGATGGAGGAGGAGAGGCGTGGAGGAGCTGTGGATGTGAAGCTAATGAGTTTGGACAGCTCTGACGCTGCACAACAGCAGGACTGGAGCTCGGAGTGTGTCTGCACAGTTGTGTGTGTGTGCAACAGTGAATAAGGCACAAGTCGTTGGGTCAGCGAGGGTCAAGGCCACATCACAGACGTTACATCACTGCCAGAGCCACACACGCAGCTGTGCAAGGCGGGGGGAGCAGTTTGTACTAACATGACTAATGACACTATACAGTGAATATCAGCACTGCTACACACCCTCTCACACTCAACACTTTTTATTGCCTCAGGGCCATAAATGAAAACTCTTTTGTTGTATTTGCTATAGTTCTCGGCAAAGTGAAAGCCACAACAGAATACTGTTATTTTGTCTGAGTGGTGTCCACCATTATAAATGTGCAGCATTAACATTATTATACTGTATCGTATGATAGAGTGGTTTTACAATTTAAGGATAAAAACAATTGATAGTTAAAGCTGTTAAAGCTCTGTTAACAATGAGTCAAATGGCTATAGATTATGTGAATGGTGTCACTCATAATGACAAACCTACACAGAATAATTACCCAACTCTGCGGTTCTCCTCACATCTAAAGTTTTAGCATCTTTCAGCTCATTGTTTGGCGTTAGAGGCCCACGAGTTTACTGTGCTGGTTGAGTCTCATTGATCTCATTTCCAGCCACAGGTAATCCTGCTCTGATAAACCCACTGTACACTGCCCAGCACCTAATAGCAGGCAAAGTTAGCAACTCACCAATCAACACAAAAGTCAGATCACCACAAAAACGATTCTAAAATAATGATACTGTTGCTCTGTGTCTGCTGGATGCATGAATTGGTTATGGCTTCCTAACAAATTCACCATAACAACTATATAAGGTGATAATTTGTCAGTGTTGTGTTTACAGCCTGTTCCACTGCCCCCTAGTGGCCAAAAATGATTGCATGCAGCTTTAATGCCACATTTTCAAGAAACTCATTTCTTCCTGTCACAGACATTTTGTTGGACAATCCCTTGTCCATTTATATGCAGCACAGAACTTTAATGGACTGAAAAAACTGATAAAATATTACTTTTCCGATTTTGTTCTGTGAAGCAGCTTGACAATTATTCCACCCAAGCTAATCTCATAACACACAGTATAATATGCACTATTTAGAAAATGCAGAAGAGTCCAGAAGCTGGTTACCTTTTTCAAATGAAGACGTATTCAGCAGACACAGACAGACTTGAGTGCACACTTTCTTCTTTATATGGTATCAAGTAACTCAGAAGCCCCTCCTGCATACATAACCTCCTTGTTCAGTTCCTGTAATGTATCTAGACCTCACTGCTTCTCTCTGTGTTCCAGGGTCAATGGGACTCCATCTCCCCTCTCACTTAGCCCCTCCCCAGCCAGCAGTGGAGGGGGAGGAGCAGGAGGAGGTGGATCTG
Source organism: Trachinotus anak (assembly GCF_046630095.1). Classification (NCBI taxonomy): domain Eukaryota; kingdom Metazoa; phylum Chordata; class Actinopteri; order Carangiformes; family Carangidae; genus Trachinotus; species Trachinotus anak. The sequence goes on along the minus strand of NW_027273872.1, from coordinate 22,659,628 downwards.
GAGGTGCCACAGGCTCGCTGGGCAGCGTGGCTATTCCCCAGCGGATTCACCACATGGCTGCAAGTCACGTTAACATCACTAACAACATCCTGCGGAGCTATGAACACTGGGAGACGGCCGACAGGCTGGCCACTGATAGCCAAGGTAAGACTACAGACCCATAACATGGATTAGTGCATGGGTCAAAGTCAATGCTCTGTTGGTCACTATCACAAGTTTGTGCCATTTCCCGTGTGTATCACTGCTTGTAGTAAGCCAATGTGTCCTCCTCTATTTATGCATTTGACCGTGTAGTGTATTTCAGAAATTTAATACACTTTTGGGATGAATAGAACTTCATTGTATTCTTCACAATAAAAGCACTTTTACATCCCTTTCTTAAATGTCCCATATTGTATGTATTGTAAAGTGATACTTCTATGTCCTTATTGATTATGAAGCAGGTCTAGGTTCTATATAAATACTGTGAAAGTATCATATCGCTTAGTCCACAGAGAAATGCACACAGCCCGTATTCAGAAACTGTGCCTGAAAACAAGCCATGAGGACTTCTGTAACTTTGTGATGTCACAATGAAACAGTTACCACCCTCAGCTTCCGTCCAATGTTTTCGTTTAACTTACTTTATGACCATGTGTTGTGTTGCACAGACGCATTTACTCAAATGTAGTTCAAACAACTTCTAGCTAGCTAGCAGCTAGCAGCTACAAAAATTACACTGAGATGGGTTTTTGTATGTAAAACCACAAATATATCTTCTTGTGGATATAACAAAACACTAGGAGAGTGTAAAATATGGGACCTTTAATTAAATTACTGCTCAACCAAAGGCAGGTATCATTGTGGAGAGTGCTATAAATCATCATAAAATTTGACAGTGTTCAGTTATGAATGATGACTCATCTGACATTTCTCTAGATGCTCACAGTACCATCACAAAAACTTCCAAACTGTTGTGTGTGTCATTTCAGCACAAGCAGCAGCAGATAGAGTCAGCCTCAGTAACTGTGTCTCTCCCTCACCCTCCTGTAGATTTCTTCCAGGAGCTGGACTCGGTGATGGAGCCGCTGAGTCAGCAGAGCAGCATGACGGAGCTGGTCCGATACATCAGGCAGGGACTGCACTGGCTCCGCATAGAGGCTCACCTGTTGTAGAGACGAGACAGGAGATGAAATTAAAAATAAATTTAAAAAAAGAAAGAAAGAAAAAGAAATGGGCCTGGGAGCTAGAACTGGGACAACAAGTGAGATGAGACTCAGGATGATGCTTCAGTTCCCACTGGGATCCTACAAATGACACCAAACAACCAACGGTAATGTAATGGCATAGACTCGGTGGAATAATTGGGCTGAAATTCATCTGCAGTTTGAACTGAACAGTAACTAAGTTTGGGGATTTCATCTGTGAATCACAGAATGCAAATCAGCATATTAAAAATGTGGCTGATTCTGTTTTTTGGAGAGAATAATACATCAGAGCAGGTGGCTTAGATTCCTAAAGGAACAATAGATGTTACAAACTCCCTGTCTCCCTAAATAGAAATAAGAACCAGAGAGGAAAAAGGAAAAAGTGTTTTACTAAAACAGGATATTTTTTTTTAAAAAAGATATGTGAGAGGCTGATGCGATTAAGGTAGGAAAGGAGCTCAACAGAGGCTCATCTCCTCCAGCATTGGTCTTGAAACTTGTCTGTGATTGGGACTACAATTAAAGCCTCTGGCTGATATTGATCCAAGTGGAAAAGCACTGGTCCAATCCATTAGATCAGAACCATGCTGGTAAAGGAGAGAGGCTCAGGTACAACCACTCGAGCTGAATGCATGGAGGCTGAAGTTAGTTCTCTGCTTCTCTGTCAGTCCATCTTCAGTCTTTAGTGATGGATCCTCCAAAACAAACCCTGGCAAACAGAAGCTAGTACCTGCCTCTGTTGTGCATCTCTTTTGTAATTAAACAACTAAATTAGTCATTGGGATACAAAAAGGGTCCTGAAGAATGACTGCTGAAAAGTCACCATCTGAGGTTAACAAATCCTGAAGATTTTCATCACATCTTTTGATTACTTAACCATTAGTTAATCTGTTAATATGGAGTCTGCTATTCCTGTGCTGGATTCAGTTGCACAGGCATCTACAGGACACAATGATCATACTGGATGAAATTTAGAAGATCACACCCAGCACGTGCGTATGTGTAATGCTGTGATACAGAATAATCCAGAACAGCTGGTCTTTTGAATATTTGCATCAGTACAAGTACAGCTACAGTGATAAAGAAGAAATCACATGGCTGTCTAAACAGATACATCAGTTGTGCATCTTCTACTGTTGTCTATCTGATAAAGTAGCTCATTCCCTTAACTGAAAGAAATGAACTGAAATCTGTGACTGGTTTTTAAGACATTCTTACCAACAATAACCACTTGTGTCAACAAATCTAGCAGAAATTAAATTTGAAGGGTTATAACTTGAAGCAGGATTTGCTTCCTAATTCTGGATTATGTTAAAATTCATTGGCCTCATCTAGCTATTTTCTATACTAATAATACCTGAGTATTGATACCAATACCAAAACACTATACAAGGAAGTGTTTCTGCAGAACCATTTTTTGCATTTAAGAAAAGAGGCCAAAGTTCTCAGATATCTGAACAGAGTCATACAAGAAGAGTTTTTCATAAATAAAAAAATCTAAATTTGGCAGTTTTTTACATTGATATCAGGAACTTTGGTGCTTGACAAATTTTCAATATGGGCCAAAAAATACTGGCTTGCTACTTAGCCCTCTGGTTTAGGGCAGTGATAAAAACATTTTTAAATGTTAACATTTTTTAAATACACCTGTGAATACAGTTATCAGGATATCTTTAGTTTATCCATTTGCTATCAAGCAACTCCTACTACATGTGACCTGCATCAGTGGTGTGTTCAGAGCCTCTCAGTACAATCAAATTAAGATAACCTCAACATGAAGATGTGTCTAGCCAGAGTGAGGATTACAGGACCTGGTCAAGTCACAGTCCAGGGAGTTAACAGCCCAGCAGAACAAGCACTCAATTCACCCGCACTACAAATGAGGGCTTTTTTTTCCATCAAATAAAGCATTTGTCTGGTTCTTCTCTTACCGGTTATGGGCTTTTGTGAAATCCCACTCAGCTCTAGTTCCCATAGTAACCCACCCACTAAGGTGTCAAACACTTACAGGGGGAAAAAACTACAAGATTCAGTATGATTTGCCTCTAATTGAGCTCCCACCCATGTGGAAATCAAGTAAACAGGGTGAAAATCTCACAGCAGCTTTTCTGCCCTGATGTCAAAAAATCTGCGACTTTGTACAGCACTTACTGAGATCAAATCATCTGCTGGATATCCTGTAGTCATTTCCCAACATATGTCGTGTCGTGTTGTTAGTGTGTATATGTGTACAGCTAATTGTCAGGTCTATTTAAATCATTACCTGACTGGACAATAATGATGTTTGTGTAGCATAATGTACAGACTGTGACTCCTGAAAACAGTGTTCGTTTTTGTTTTTTAGTGTTATGTGAATGATTCAACATGAATGGATGAGGAAGTGAAACAAGAAAATAGGGTATCTATATATATGTGTATGTGAGTGTATATGAGGGTGTGTGTGTGTGTGTGTGTGTGGGTGTGTGTCCATGTGCAGGCTATGGCTGCATTTACACAGCACCAAACATAATCTGATTTTTAACTCTTTGTGGCACATGAAATCAAAAGGGGACTACACCGTTTCCTTGTGGTTTCTCTTCTGTTTTCACGTGGGCTATAAAGCCTTAAAATCTGGATTTTTTTTTTCATGGTCTCTGTAAATCCAGCTCATCAAGCATGAGTTTTTAAGTTTTGGATCATTTGACCATCGCTGAATGTGTATGGAAGACAATGCGGATGTGAAAAGTAATTTTCACTATGACAAAAAAAAAGAAACTCAAGTGCCTCTATTTGTGTCCAGTGGGAATTGCTCTATTTATTTAAGAACAAAGAATGAATCTAAATGATTTTCCATACCATATTGGTATAAATATGAGATTGTTTTTCGTAAAATCAAATGTTTCCATAAGCTTTTTACTGGCGTTTATGACGACACCAGGGTTTGGCTTTAAGAAAAATGTGTGATTTAACGTGTCAAATTTGCATCATTTGCTGTTTTTTTCTCTCGATGATTTGAAAGTATGGGTTTGTCTGAAATGCCTGAAAATTTAAAACCATCGCATGCAATAAATGATAGCTTCAGACCAAGAACTACTTGTGTCCATTTTGAAAAAGAAAAAAAAAAAAAACAATGTATTTCTTCTCGCATTGTCATTTAAAGTGTGAATGTTCTACATCACCTGAAAGTACAGAGCCGCTTTAAATGCACAACACTAAAGATAACAGTCTGATGGACGTAATAACATTCAAGAATATCACGTTGAAGGAACAGTTTGTTTATTTGCTACTTTGTTTTCTTGCTGAGAGTTAGGTGACACTGTGTGCTTGCTAAAGCTGAAGCTGTACCAGTAGCTGGTTAGCTTAGCTTAGCACAAAAACTGGAAACAAGGTAAAACAGCTGGCCTGGCTCTGTCTGAACGTAACAGAGTTGATCTACTGGCACCTCTATTACTAACTAAATAACTATTATATCTAGTCTCGGTGTGCAAAATGTCTCCTTTATGAAAGTTGAGTGCAGCGTAAGCAGAGAGGTTATTTTCAGGTAATAAGGAACATTGTTGTGTTGCTGTTGTGAGTCGTGACAGTCCTGTAAACTGAGACATGACTGGCTCCACTATGGGCACAGCTGATGCAGTCATGATGGCAGGTGGATCTCATCGTGGATATGAGAGGACAGACTGAAAAACAACACGCTGCTCTGAGCTCTCAGTTTGTGCTTGCTGACAAGGTCCTTACCTGCTAGCTAGCTGGATAGCAAATGCTAGCTGAAGCAGCTAGCACTGTGTAGCTGAATGGCATAACCTGTAGTTTTTGAATATGCTGGCAGATGGCACAGGTCTTAGGTCATAAAAAATGTGATGCTTCAATCATGTTTCAGTCCTAATTAAATATATTTGGGACTCATCCTGAAGTTTGGCCATTTTTGGCTGAGCTAAGCCCCCCTCTGGTTGTTTGATAGTGAGCTATAGAGGTGCTGGTAAGTGGACTTTTTTACTTTTGGGCAGAGCCAAGCGAGCTGTGGTCCCCAGTTTCCCATTTTTGTGCTAAGCTAAGCTTCATATTTATCACACAGACATGAGAGTATTAACACTCAGCAAGAAAATGATAAGCATTTCCAAACATGTCAAACTGTTCCTTTGAAATGGACTCTAAAATGGTTCTTCATCTGAAAGCCTGAAAATGTTAACTAGTTTGACAAAAATGCCTTTTTGAAGTTTTTTTTTATTAGTTTTTTCCTTTTTGATTTGAGGTCATGAAGCCAAATTAGTCCCAATGAGCCAATGAAGTTCCACCACAGCCAACAAACAAAACCCACAATCTGTTTCTGTTGGACCTCAGTCATTACAAGTCTGTAGTTGATCCAAAGTGTTGCTCAGTCAATTCAATGATGTTTGATGTTGTTTTGTTTTATGGTGAAACAGTGATGTTACTATATGGTTATTGTTAATTTCACACAATGGTCCTTATTTTGATTATATGCAGCGGTACAATATACATAATTATACAATAATATGCTGTAAAAAGTCTAAAGCATTGCATTGGTGACATCATGGGAAACACCTCACTATGTTACATGTCACATGATGGCTATGGTAAATGTTGAATTCATGCAACACTTCATTTATATGCAATGTCAATATGTCAGTATATTCTGAAACATTTTGGAGACAGACTGCCTCAGCATGGCCTTTTATTCTGCTGACATCTTATTAAATATCCCATTAGCTCTTGTTACATTATCACAGTTGTCAACTTGTTTATCAAAGACAGCAGTGACAGAGAATCAGCGCTGCTGTTGTGATCACAATAGAGAGCGAAACAGGCTGATTTAGTCTTTGACAACAGATGGTAACAAGCCGATAATACATTGATAATCCTTCCAGTAGTGATGAGTGTCTCTAATATTTGTTTGCATTTCACAAAATCACAGATACCTTAGGAAACTGCCAAAACTGCCTCATATAGTAAATGAACTAGCAGTATTTACAAGCATAATAGTTTTTTTTTCTCTCTCGAATTCCTATAATCTACCAGAGAGCTGCTTTAATTTTGGGTTTCTTCCATTTCATTGTCCTCAGTTGAACTGTGGGAGCCATGCGACAGTGTTAGAAACAAGCACTTGAAAGAGCTAATTTAGCAGTTAGATTGTTTGTTGACATCACTAGAAGTAGACATTAATATCCTGCTCAGTTCAAGAAAATAACTGCTAACATGTAGTATTATGTTTCCTAATTACTCAGCAGTAACCATCATAAGTCCCCTTCAAGTTATTCCTGAGTAAAATCAGCTATTGTGGGAGAATTTATATCTTCAGCTGTAACAGAAACACTACAAAGAATTTCCACAACCAACTGACTGCATGACTTATTTACTGTGCAGTACATAACGCAGGAAAAAGATGATGTTTGGGGGAAACACACACAACCATTTTTTCTGAGCTTGAGATGAAAACATCAACATCGCTGTCATGTCTGTGTGTGAAGTACAGAGCTTGAACCAGGAGGCAGTTAGCCTAGCTTAGCATAAAGACACAGAAGCACGGGGAATTTGGAATTTTTTAATTTTTTACTTAAAAGGCCATGCCATACCTTGGTTCTGTCCAAAATTCAAAAATACACATAGCACCTCAGAAGCTCACAAATTACCATGTGGTATCTTGTTTATTTAATCCATACACTAACCAAAACTACTAAGAAACAACAAAAAAGCAGTGGGTGTTATTTAGTGAGCTTTGATAGATAGATAGATAGATAGATAGATAGATAGATAGATAGATAGATAGATGACTTTATTCATCCCCGAAGGGAAATTAGGTTGTTACAGCAGTCCAGGAGCTGGATTTTGGAATTCTGGAGAGAGCCATGGTAGTTGTTTCTGCCTGAACCTATGCTAAGCTAGGCTAATCACCTCCTTGCTCTACCTGTGTGTTTTATGCACAGAGTGGTATCAGTGCTTTTATTTCTCAGAAAGAAAGCAAATAAGCATAATTAATTTCCTTTACATCATTCATGTTGTATTGTAGGTGATATAAAGTTCATGTATTAGGAAAATGTTGTAGTCAACATAACAAGCTGGAGACACAAGGGTGAAATTCCTACTAATTATCTAATCAATAGCTAATCAGCAAGTCAATCAAGAGCTTATTTGTCACTAGACACTAGACTACTGTTTTGTTTTGTTTTTTCAATTTTACAGAAAACAGGACACTTTAAAAACGCAGCAGTTAATTTGCCCTTTGAAACCTTGATGGCTCAATGTTTCATTTCATTGTTTGTAAATGCTAATTCGTCTCCCTCCTGAGACACAGATCACCAGGGGGATTCAAAATGACCCAAGTTAAATTAACCCAGAAACCATGAAAAACAAAAAACTATTGTTGATTTTTAGCACTTTTTCAGCCACTCTGCAGTGACAGTGTTCACTGACTGAAATCAGTTCAATACACAACAGATTTTTTGTCCAAACGAATCTTTAAAGTTACAACATGTAGCGGTTTTTAAACTAAGCACTTTGTCACCATCAGTGGCTGTTAGCGCTTGACTTTCTGAAAACTGAAATCATGAACCAAGTCACACCAGAGTATGACCGGTTTGCCCCTCCTTTAGCTTTATCTGTGCAACACACCAGACAGTATTCTTAGGGATGCTCTACTTTGGTTCATGTATTTAACAGAATCGAAATTCATGTGGCATTTATTGATGTTAAAATAGACAGCCCCTTTAAAGTGTTGGGTATCCCACTATGGTGAAATTTGCATATGAAGAGCCAGACATCGTAACACAGTGCCTCTGATCCAGCCCGACAAATCTGTGTCCGTGGATCTGATGTACATCACTGGCAAACGGCAACAGTGTAAAGATTTCTACAAAATGACATCTGAGGACACATCTGTCCAAACATGGATTGCATTGTATTTTTAAATGTGTTGCACAACTTCAGCTGTTTCTTCTGTTTCTATCAGTGCTATCTTTTGGCCTTTTATATGGTTCTTTTTATAATGAAGTTGTTCTATGTGATGATCAGAAGTTGTGATGCAGTTCCATTGTTTTTAAATATTTAATGTCTCTAAAATATGGATTAAAATCTGTTTGAACCAGTGATCCTTCTGCTCTCAGTCTTATTTCTGTCTTTTGAAAATAAAGCATTTCTTAGGGCTGTGTATGTCTTTTTTTTTAAAGTTTTGCACTCATAAAGACAAGCAGAGAAGTGTTTTCCTTTCATATTGCATTATGGAGTTTTTTATTAAGTAAAGGCACCAAGAGGAAGCTAAAAGAAACATCCAGTGTATAATAACAATAATATCAACACTATAATATGTGCTTTCATCTTACCTCACCATGCATGATTAATTCATTGAATATAGCATTAGAATTTAAGAGAGGAGAAAAAGGCTGTGTGTGTTGAGACGGTGAGAGAGATGGTGGAAAAGAGAGAGAGGTGGACTTCAGAGTGTGTGAGAGAAACGAGAACATGAAGACAGAGTGTTACACTTAAAACTAAAGTGTACATTTTCTGGGAGACATAAATCCCATCTAATTAAGCATTTCCCTAAATGAGTAAGGAGGTGGAAAGCCGATTTACAGACCTTGAGAGGTATTTGACTGTTTGTCTATGCATGTGTGTGTGTGTGTGTGTGTGTGTGTGTGTGTGTGTGTGTGTGTGTGTGTGTGTGTGTGTGTGTGTGTGTCCTTGGTGTAGAGCCAACACACTGACAGCTTAGATTTATAGGTTTAATTGCCACAGGTAACCATGCAGTCAAATAAGCTCTCAGAGATATGGTTCAGCATCACACACACACACACACACACACACATACAAAAGCACATGCAAAGAGAGCAAAATGTACACACACATGTTGAAGAAATAAGTGTCTATTTGCCCCAAAGAGAAATCTACAGTGGCTCTGAGAGCTCAACGCATTGCAGCTTTAAAAAAATGTGCAAATAGAGAAAACACCAAAAAAAATTGAGCTGCAAATACGCACAAACAGTTCTGTTGTGTTGTGAATATTTGCAGTGCGTTTGAGTATTTGGTTGTGAGTATTTGCAGCACCTGTGTTGTCAAATTCATGAGGATGTTTTCTGAATGTGCATGTGTTTTCTTAAGTTGCGGTGCTTGAGCTCTCAGGGCTGCCGTAGAAATCTGACCTGAGATGATTCTAAAGCTGCAGCTAAATCCACGAAAAACTCACAACAACACATATCACTGTAAGTGTTTGTAGTTCCTCCACATCCTCTCCACAGCTCATCCTAAACACACTGGGTTTACTCTTTGTGCTGTTATTGACTTTAACATGTGGACTGGTGCTGTGATCAAGACGGCCTCTGTGAGTTACCCCCGGTTGAGCCCAACACTCAGAGAGTTATAAGGTTGTAAAAGGCTCATTATCATCTCCAACATCATAAGCATTCTGCTTTAAGCCTTCAAATAAAAGCATCCATTGGTTTTGATTGAGTAGAGGAGAGCTGATTTTGACTGAACGTGAACAGACAGACATCTATCTCTCTACTTGTTTTCAGAGGCTCTTGCAACCTGACGACATCAGCTGCTGATAATCTTTCAAATGCAAGCAAATAGTTTATATTATGTCATCATCCCATCATGCCCAGTGTGAGATAGGTTGGGCTCGAGGCCCGCCACCTCAAAATACCTGCAATCCCATAACGGATAAGTGGGTAGATAATGGGATGGACAGATGGCTGACATGTTTGTAGTGTCTCATCTCAAGCATAAAATAAAAATGAATCACAGTATACTCACCAGTAATTGTCCGTTTTTCTTGTTGATGTCGGCTGCAGGTTCAGGGATTTGTGTAGCAACTACAAAGTTCTGTTTCATGATATAACAAGATGACATTGCTCAGGGCTCTTCTAATACATGAATGATAAACAAAACAGATCAATGACCACACATTAGTCATAGAAATAATTAGAAATATTGTTAGTGATGCTATAATGCTGCTGTATTTTTTTTTTTTTTTTACAGAAGCAGACACACATTTGTATTTAAAATCTTGACTTTGATGATGATAATACTTTAATCTCATTTTACAAACAGTAGCCTATTATTGTTATAATTGACATTTGACTGAAAATGCATTTTACTCCATTTTCAAAACCCCAGGTTTCCCTCACCAGCTACCACCAAAGAGATGATTACAGCCATTCAGCTTCATTAACAGAGACCCACTCTGTAAATTCATTCCCTCCGTCTCAATGTGCAGTGGCAGTTTTAATAGGTCGCCCCTCCCCTCATTCTTTGCCATGTTTAAAAGTGATTTTGTTGAAATGGGGAGCTTTCTGTTCAGCTCTGCGGCTCACAGTTCCAGAGGTGCTAACGAGGGAAGAGCTCGTCAGCTCTAATTGAATGACTCCTGATTAAACTGGTTTCACACTGACAGGCAGCATATCACATCCTGTCCGACTTCTAATCGTCTGTTTCCTCGATGCTCCACTTGCTCTGGAGATACAGATGTCTGCACCATGGGTCAGAGGAGACATGAAGGCTCAGAGGCAAAGCAAAAAAAAAAAAAAAGATAGAACATACTGGCTTACTGCAGTGGACATTAAGACGATATCCTGCTAATGAATGTGATGACATGCTGTACTGAATTTCCAACATGTTTTCACTGTTTGTTGTCAAAACAAGTGTCAGACTGGTTATGTGTCACTCAGGATGGTTTAAAGGGTCTGTGCACCTATACAGGTGTTTGCACCTGTATAGGTGCATTGTGATGAATCACCAATGTCTATATACTGATAAGAAAGATAATAAATGATGTAATGGTGAAGGTGTCCTTTCCTAACAATTGTAATAAAACCAACAGGAGAATTAGGGAGTCAGGGAAATGTCCATGAAGCTCAGTCTGCACGTGCACACACAGCCCTGAGGTCTGCATGTTGCTGCACGTTGCCTGGGAGCTCTGTCAGTGTTAATGCTCTACTGTCTTTGTGCTACAATCAAAATGTATATATCAATAAAATCAAAAATAAAATCATATGACCATGTTTATGTGAAATCTGTGACAAACCCAAAGAGAATCAGCGGACTCTCTCCACTCAGCTCTGAGGCCCTTACTCTTCTGTTTTGGTTCACTCTCACCGCTTTTATCAGCATTGTCTCCAGAAAAGCTCCAACTCCAGGTCTTTAAACTGAGCATTTAAACACCAGATTTGAAAAGAATCAAGTTTCTCTGCTTAACACATTAAACAGAGACTGACATTAACAGCAGTATTAAGTTGGATGCCACTCACTCGCTAATGATAAGATGCTAATCTCAGTTACAGTTACGCTATTAAACTGCTCTTTTTATATTTCTGTTCTGCTGATTAGACATTCAAATCATAAAGTCAATTTCTGAGTTTATGAGGTGCTGCTATACCAGTTGCTGTACTAGCTGTTTTTTTCTGAGCAATTTTTTTCAGCTTAGCTAATCGACTCTTGCCATGTCACATGAAAATGGTAGCCTATTGATTTCTTTTTTGGAAAGAAAGCAAATACAGAATTTTTCAAAATGTACATCTTTTCATGCTATATTTTAAAGTAAATAATAGCATAAGTATTAAAAAGTCACATGGTTTATTGTCTTCAATATCATGCGCAACAAATAAACCCTGCCTGTTTAATGAAAAAGTAATGAGACTATATTGTTGTCAGGGCAGACATTAATAGCATGTTTTTTTAAAGCTAAAATATAGCATAATGTTAGAATAATGTTAAAGGTAATGTATGATTTTATCTTTAATATCTGATTCGTTTATTCTGTCGGATACCTCATCTTACTGTGGACTAATGCACTGGCCTCCCAGCGCCTGTTTAAAAACCCTAAACTTGATTTCTCTCCGCCATGACAGCGTGGCACAGGTCACAATGGCTACCATGTTCCAATTATATTCAGACTGAAATGTAGAAGATGATTGTGTCTCAGTCCATTATTGTGAAATAAAGTTTCTTGAGTGTAAACCTACGATGGCTTTCCTCGCAGCTCTCTACAATGTAAAATTAGCCTGATAAAGCACTCTAAGCAGCTTAGTGGCCTCAAAAGAAGACAGCCTGGTCTACAAATTAATTTGGGTGTTGAAAATACTCTAAAACCACTTCTTCAAGACCTTGGGAGGCAAAGTACAGTGCAGTTTGTTTACTATTCCTGGATCTATTCAGACACAGTAAACACACACACACACACACACACACACACACTTGAGACAAACCCCAGTGATGATGCAGCTGAGCTAAGCAGTTTTTACACACATACCCACACTCTCCTGCTCTCTAATGTAATTGTGTACGTCGCCAACATTAACAGAAAGGCAGTGTGACCTGCCAGAATATGAGCCCATAGCAGTAAATTGATTACGGGCATATGAAACATAATGATAGACAATGTGAGTGAGACAAAGTCAGAGTGGATTGGAGAGAGAGATCAGGTAAGATGGAGTGACTAAAAGAAAGGGCAGGAGCAGAGAAACAGGGGGGGAAACAGCAGGTAAACAGTAATGTAATTGCCATTAGATCAATTTGATCGTGGTCAGAGATCCCTGCTTGTGATGATAAATATTGATTTGATAAAACCACTGAGGCAGAAATATGAGCAGACATGAATAGAGGCAGAGTAGAGGAGAGTGGTTACAGCTGCGCTGACTCACACTTTATGCTCACTTTCAAAATATGAACATGAAACTGAGGCTGATGGGGGGCTGCTGAGCTGAGTTGCCCATGGGAAAGGCACCAGCCCCTGAAATGTTCTGGGAGTGGTGAAGCAAAATGTAGTTTGTTTTTTTTTTTTTTTTTGCTTTTTTGCTTTAAGCTGCAAATACTAATATAGTGTTATTTTTACATGTGTGTAATATGAGAGGCATCGCTTGTGGAGAATTATATCTTGACTCAGCGTTTTCTTCCCTGTGTTTTAGCATCTTTCAGCCCATTGTTTTAGTTTTACAGCCTCCAACTTTTCTTTTTTTTTTTTTATTTCTCTCACTGCTTTCGTAAATAAACAAACTAAAAATCCACTATACACAACCTGCCCAACATCTAATGAAAGACATAATTAGCTACAAGCTTGTGAACATTTAGCAGCTGAAGAGAGATATTTCACTCAGTTTCTTACCAAAACACTGTTTGTATTCTCGAATTCTAGCAAATGTGTTAAGTGCATTTGCTTCTTCATACATTAGCATAGAGAATTTTTTTAAATTTGAAACTGTCTTGTAACATCCACATACGCTTGGTGACACCTTTGATTCTTTTGCTTTTGTTGATATTTTGCTATATGTGCCACCAATTGAATATTAGCAGAATAACATTAAACTGGAGACAGGATTGTGTGTTGTGTCATCCTCATGCACGATACAGACAAAATGACCTTAAAGCCACTAGTGGTAAATAAGAAACTCCATATAGTCCAGATGGGTGTAACAGTACATTAATAGACAAAATAGAGAATAGGAGAACCTAGGAGAGAGCTGGCAGAGGGTAAAAGACTAGATCATAAAGAAAATGTATGATCACAACTCTTGAATCTAGAATTGATATGTGCAAAGGACAGAGGAGAGGTGTAAATGGAATGAAATGAAATGGGGAGGAAAAATTATTAGAAAAGGTGAAAGAGGAAAGGCAGAGATGTCAAGTGCTTTCCTGGTCTTTGGGAAATGTTTCGACTTTTCATCTGTAGCATTGAGACTTCACTTCAAGCTGAGTTCTACACATCGTTCTGCTTGATTGCCCAGAAATTGAAAACTGTAAAAAAAAAAAAAAAAAAACAAACTCAAAGGCATGAGACTGAATTCATTCTTTATTTCAAAACGCAATTACAAGGCTTTTAACCGTTTGCATTTCCCAGACAGATTGACGCTGTGGAATCATGCACAAATTAGTGGATGTTCAGTTTGGTCTAAATTCTTCCAGAGCCGGAGAGCAGGCAAACACATCCTCTGCTCCGGAGGGGAAACGACAGAGAGAGGAAGGAGAGAAAACACAGAATAGACTGGCAAAGTCCCTGAGGAGCTCCCTCACTCTGCAGCTTTACACTTCTGCTTTGGGTGAGCACAAAAGGTATTGCAACAGAGCTGTGTCGAGTGTGGACAGGTGGTAAAGTGTGCAGAGTTCCTGCAGGACATACACAGGAACAGACGCAAACACACCGGAGGAGGTTGTGATCATAACTTACACACACAAAAAAAAAAAAAAAAAGCACAAAGTCAACTTTTGCTGTTTGCAAAAAATATTTTATTCAATTTTTTTTTTTTTTTTTTTTTTTTAAACAAACCAATCAAAACCAGCATAAATATATTTAGGTGTCCTTGCCAAGCTCAAGATTTGAATTACTTCTGCAGCATTTATTTTTTATTTTCCCTTCAGAAAGCAGGAGCTCAAGCTTAAGGATGCTCTGACGCAACCAAACTCAAGGCTCAAGTTCATTTTTTCATTGTCATTATCTATATGGACAGTACATAACATTGATTATAACCATTGTTTAGATGTTAATGTCACAGGACCCAGGAACAACAGCAAAGCGCTGGAATAACTTTCACAAATGCGATGAGGCCAGCCTGGAAGGAAATGAAGTTCTCTGAATGATGTTCTCTGTTTGATGACAGGCAACACTTCAAAAAGACATGTTTCCTACTTTGTTACCAATATCCTGACATATGATAGAGTCCCACTGATTACATGATTCAACTGTATTCCATTAACATGGAGCAAGTGCAGCCTACAATAAATGTTGTCAAACCAAATCCCTTTGATTCATTGCTGAACCTGGAATTCAAGCTGAAATTGCTTTCCTCTAAATTACCACGGCAAAAAAAAAAAAAAAAAAAAAAAAAAAAAAAAAAGGTTCATGCATGGGAACAGCAGTAAAATACTCTGTTTCATTTGCATTGAATTAGTATGGGTAGCTTTTACACACTTCATTTCAGGTCCACAAATTGATCTGAACTGACTGTTTACAAGGAGAGAGGCAAATAGCTGCAAGTGACATCAAGTGCAAATAGAAATGTCATTTTGTTTAACACCACAGTACAAAACTGTACAAGTCCCTTTAGCTGTCGTAGTTCAAAGTGGAGACTGCACCTGAAGCAGACTGAGCGATCAATAGTACAGTGAAGAGTTTCCAGGTTCTAAAGAGGGAAACTGGTGTCACTATTAATCAAAAGAAATAATTCCTCAGGTTTCCTCAATATTCCTTCAGATGAAAAGACTTCCTATCAAATAAGAGCTTGTAAAATGTGATGCAATAATTCTCACAGAGGAGGTAGTGAAGTCACAGCCGAACAGAGCTGTCCATCAAGACTTCATATGTCCTAATGTTTGTTTTGTAAAGTTGCCTGAGAAATGGTTCAGTAGCTCAGCTGCTCAGACGTCTGTGTGCTGTGAATTAGAGGAACAGTTCTACATTTTGGGAAATACATGATTTTTTCCTTTGAGCGTTAGATTAGAGGATCTAAATGTAAATATGAGCCAGCCCTGCGTAAAGACTGAAAGCAGCTAGTAAACAGCTAGCATGGCTCTGCCCAGAGTTTAAAGTATGCACCACCAGCACCACCAAATTCACTTCGATGATTAAATCTGGACATAATGCGGAAATGTAAAAACTGTTTTGATTTCACTGGGAGTTACATTCTGTAACAAACGCAGCAATATCCTAGAAACCGAATATATTTTCACATTTCTGTTTTGTCGTTATGCTAAGCTAACTAGCTGTTGATTCTGGCTCCACGTTTAGCGTACAGACATGAGAGATATTCATCTTCTCAGCTCACTCTTGAATAGAGAGCTAATGAGTGTATTTTCCTAAATGTCAAACCATTTTATTAACTACTGTAGATAATCCGAAATCTGACTCCCAAAATTGGAGCCATTCAAAATCAGAACCACATTTCCTCCATGCAAGTCAGTAATTACAGATCCGAAAGGCAGGTGTGAGGAGACTAGTCACTGAAAACACTGGAGGTTGTGTTTAGCTGGAGAAAGACGAACCATTCACAAGTTTCTGAACACATGTGGATGTTTCTTTCTTTGATAAAATCAAAGGGCAAAATGTTTTTTGTTTTTTTCACTTCACTCATATCTGTCTGTCAGTGAGTCCTGAACATGGAACACTAGCCTGAAGAACTGAGCTTGAAAGATTAATGCCGATACCAGAGATTACTCAATCAGGTCTGCATTATATTAAAAGAAATATTCAAGGCATTCTCCCTTTTTAGAGAAAGTTTTTCATCCATCTGTCTTCCCTTTGTACTTGTACTTGTCCCTGTCCGTCCATCTGTTGTACTTCATTCTCGTCATCACGCCTTCCCTCTGTTCGTTTTCATCCCTGCTGTGAGGTAGAGGAGCTGCAGCTTCATTCTCATCTGCAGACTCACAGTCTAGATGACGAGGAAAAGTAATAAACAGGTAGATGAATAGAGGAACAAATGCATGAGAGGAGAGTGAGCGTTTCAAAAATGAATTCAAACCTACACGAGGCAGGCCGGCCATCTTCTTCATCATCACACTGTGATCAGAGTCACTGTAGACGTTCTTGTCTTGCCCCGGGTCGTCTGCTAACATGTACAACTCTCCAGCATGGACGTCAGATACATTGACCTACGTGGAGACACAGATGGATGATAGACAAATATAATCTGTTGCTGTCATGGACAATGCCTCAGCATATTGTGCCAGACGAGATGGATGGATCCATCACACACAGCTCCCCAGTCTGAGCCTGATACAATCACAGAGAGAAGAACGAGACAGATGAGAGAGACGATTGGCATGCTGTGCAGGTATGTGATGCACCTACCTGAAATGTTTTAGGGTTAAATCCCAGCCAGAGAGTGTATCTGTAGTCCCAGGAGCGTAGAGAGTAACCCATGATCTTTATGTCTTTAAGGTCAGGGAGGTCAGAGTTCGCCTAATAGAAGAACAATCAACGTTGAAGCATCTTAAAATGAGCAGAAACGCTGTAGTAATCTGTCTGCACTGCTGTCAGATCTGCAGCTGCCAACTCATCCTGCGAGCCAGCCGATGAGCTAATGTCGCGCTGCCAAACTGCTCCGTACAAAGATTAACCTACAGCAGGTGCAGCGCTCATCTGGATTATTTTAATTCAAAGATCGTGAGCTTAAAGCTGGCAGCTCTGCTACAAACAGGAGCGGTTCAAAAAGCAACAGATATGTAAATACTCAATCAACATGACTTCAGTTTTCATGACCTTCACACTAGTTTTGACATTTTAAATGCAACGTCACAATCCATTCATTAAAAGTGTCAGTGTGGCATATTTGTATTAAAAATACATCTGCTTTGTATGATGCTTCCTGGCTGATTGAGAACCAGAGTGATTTACCCTTTAGCCAGCTCATGAAAGCTTTTTAATTGGCTTTTCTAAACACTCCATATCTGGTACCTGTGGTGTATCAGCAGGTCGAGGGTACTGGCTAAAAGATATTGCTTCCTCATCTTCTCCTCTTTCTCTGTGTCGGAAAGTGTGGGCCAGGTTGTCTCCTTCTGTGCACAGCTCCTCCTGAAAGCAAGAAAACAGTCTGAAGAGTCAAGGAAATAAATGTCAGAGTCAATTAGATCACCTCCATGTTGGTCATGTTTATGGAGGGTTTACTTCTTGATTTATTTTGTTTGGCCATGCTGTGCTGTGCAAAGATGCCTGGAAGGTCTCACTTCTGTTCTTGTGTTGCAACTTTTGGAAAATAAGACTTATCTGAAGTAAATGACAGTTTGATTGCACTGTTTTTGTGCACTTTTATAATCACAGTTTGGTTCGCCAATTACTCATTACGTACAAAAACAAGACCAAGTCTACAGACATGTTAGCAGCTCTGTGAAGCTACACTTAAGGCACACTGGTGCTTTGAGCTAAATGCCAATATGAGCATGCTAACATGTTCATTATAAAAATGTTGACAGACTGATGTTAGCAGATTCATGCATTATTCCAAAGCCAATTACCCCTCATCAGTAAACGTGTATTCACACTGGCTAAATATCTACTCAGTACTTAAATTTGGTTTTTTGATGTGTTACATATTTGTAGATGTTAATCAACCAGGGAACCCAAATAAATGAAGTGAAATTCATTTTTAAATTCGCGAAAGTGATTCTATTACATTCTATACATCATGATGTATTGAATTATATTTAAACTGGCAGCATTGGTGGCTTTGCAGCCATTTTCCAGCCGCAAGTGAAAGATAATGTAGCCGTCATCCTGTCATCTCCGACTCACTTGTTTCCCAGTCAGGTGCCATTTAGCTTAGCACATTAGCATGCTAACATTTGCCAAATAGCATAAATGGCAAAGCAGATCTGACGGGAACATCATTAGTTTTACAGGTCATTTTGTCATCAACAAAGTATTATAGTATTGGGCAAATTAAAATTTTGACATGATGGCACTAGATGATACAGTTGGCGATCACCACAGTTATTATTCATCCTGAGTGTCTGAACTAAA
Source organism: Trachinotus anak (assembly GCF_046630095.1). Taxonomy (NCBI): domain Eukaryota; kingdom Metazoa; phylum Chordata; class Actinopteri; order Carangiformes; family Carangidae; genus Trachinotus; species Trachinotus anak. Next base: position 22,641,010 of record NW_027273872.1, on the reverse strand, counting down.
TTTCATGACAATTCAATAACTGTATAAAACTAAGAACATTAAACCTCAAGGGATTACAAAAGTCATTGGGATTCATCAGTTTCATGGCAATCCATCCAACAGTTGAGATGTTTCACCAAAGTGGTGAACAAACTGAGCGACTCTCCTCCCCGCAGCCATACTGCTAATAAATGCAACAGAGCATGGTTTGCTACAGTGTTCCTTGACAAAAAAGCAGCTAAGTCCCTCCTCCCAGTAGACTACTCTGATTCAATAAATGATTTCATTTTCATCTCTCAATACCTGGAAAGAAACATCAGCACAAGGTTCAGGTGCTCTGAGGCCGGCCATGTAGGAGACTGTAGGAAAAACATCCACCAACTCCACCACGTTTCTTATAACTTTGTCATCTGGAAGGAAGAAGGATCAGCCAGTTAGAGAAAATTATTTAACACCCCAGAGCAAAATAGTCAAGATATCCACTAAATTTTACTAGACACCCTGCACTGAAATTTCATCATCATTGCACCATTTGCATTTGAAGCAAAAACTGTCTGGAGGCTAAATATCAAAGTGTATCCTTGACTAAATACTTCTGAATTTCTCAATGTATATCAAAGACTTCATTAAAGTCAAGATGGCATATTAATATATGTTCTAAAAAGGTTTATGTGAGCAATTAAAAGCAAAAATTTTAAATCAAAATTGAGTTCCCTTTGACTTGACATTCATGGTGCTTTTAAAAAGGAGAGATGTATCAGTGGTAATTTGTTGTAAGTGAAGAGTCTTACTCTTAAAGCTGTACTCTGATTGGGTTAAGACATCAATAAAGGGGAAAGTAGACTCTCCCAGCCAATCACTCATTGTGGTGACGCCAGGGACGTAAAAGATAAGAGGGACCCGTGTTGTCACATCAAAATTTGAGTATTTAGCCCATTCACCGTGTTCTCCTAATGACCAACCTGCAACAAGAGGGAGAAAGAGATGAAAAATGTTGTTTCAAAAAGACGACGGCAGATGGAAGAAATAAAGAGAACTGAATCTATGAACCTATATCACAAATAACATTTAAGATACAGACAGGTTTGAGGTAATCTATTTTACTTATGTTTTTCTCAGTCATCTTATGTTTGAAAATTATGGTATGTGATTGAGCTTTACTGGGTATGTACCAAACAGTAATGAAGATGATTCACTCCAGCATCCTCCACTGAAGGAGACATTAAAAGAAATTGAGTTTCCAAGTCACAAAGTTTATTAAAAAAAAAATTAAAAAAAGAAGAAGAAGAAAAATAGCTGGTTTTTACAGCAAAATTGTGAGAGGAGGTGAAGACACAATATGCTGTTACAACATTGCCACCTTGTGGTGGAACACAAGAACAGCAAAAAGCAGTTACTTCTCAAACCCCCATAAACGCTATTACTAGAAACTGACATTAGAGGTATTCAGTTTACCAAAAACTGTCTTGTCAGCCTTGTAACTACAACTCAAAACACCAATACTGTACCAACCTCAGCCATTCCCAGTTTATCCAGGAGCATGTGTCTACTCACCATGATCTGAGGTGAACACCACCATCGTGTTGTCAGACAGCCCAAGCTCGTCAAGAGTACTGAGCAGCCGCCCAACCTGAGCGTCCATGTAAGATACAGCAGCATAGTAGTACTGACGGATACGCAGCTGGAAGACAACAGTACAGAAAACTGTTTGACTCCTTGTTTCTAGGAGTAGGAACAAGAGGAGACATGCTATAAATTGATTAATGTGCAGTCAGTTCATGCCTGGAAGTCTTTGGGAATTGGTCCATAAGGAAAGCTAATGTTTAATTTTTGGACATCCTCTCTCTTTCTCACGTCCATCCAGGGGTTGTAGGCCACAGGAGGAAGCAATGTGGGGACATCGGGGTCAGGGGCCAAGGTCATTTGCTCTATGGGATACAGGCTCAGGTACTCCTGTAAATGTACCAGCAACACATTTCAAAGCAGTGTTAAATAAAGGCAGGTATAAATGCGTACACTAAACAAATAAATAAATAACAGGTGGATTTGCATCATAATGAAACAGAAATGCTTTATAGGACCAAATATTGCTGTGCAAATTAATCAAATCACCCATTTATAAATTATCGATATTTAATTAACAAGAATTAAAAAGGTACAATTCAGCAAATATGATGATTATAGAAAATTCATTTGGCTTGAATTTTCAATAAATTCAAAGGGGATAAGTGATAAGATTCCTCTGGCCCTCTGAGCAATGTAGATGTTCTGATGTTATATTGATTTACTTTCATCATTCCAGAAACCGCATCTTTTTAAGCTTTGCCCTGTAGACTGGGCTTCTCCAGACGATATGGGGTAAATCCCCCTGCAGCATAGATCACATGCCAACAGAGGCGCTGGCTTGACCTTTTGCCTTTTTTCATCTCTCAAATTACACTATGTGGGAAACCTCCCTGGCACGCTGACATTCGTCTCTGCTCCGTCACTCTCCGCTCTCACTCAACTTCCACTTCATCATCCTCTCTTCTACCTTCGTGCTGAATTGCATCTCCCATATGTCTAGATCAGCTCTCATTTATTTCACTTCAGACACAGTATGTACATCTCACTTCTCGCTTTCAGAGGTTCCTTTCCATTAGTCCAAGATTTCACCAGATGAGGCTGCACATCAAGTCTACACATCTGCGGAACATCTGCAGCTAATATCAATACTGGTTTTCAGAATACAAATATGATGATTTAACTGTTTAACCACATGTTACATCCCAAACAGTGTACAGAGGGTGTACAGGCGTTGATATTCAGTCATGTACCTGTGGTATCCTGAAGGGTATGTGTGGTTTGTGAAAGCCCACAGCTAAGAAGAAAGGAACGTCGTCATTGGCCGAACTCTTCAGTAACCTCACTGCCTCGTCTGTGCTCTCCATGTCAGGGAGCGTTCCCCCAGGCTGCTCGGTCACATTCACTGCACACAGTAAGTTGGCGTGGAGTTTACCATCATCTCCTTTACACATCTGGAAACAAAGTTTTCATACAAATTATTTAAAGTCACGTTTTATACACAGTTCCTACTGAGATTCTATTTCAGGGTTTGCTGGCTGGTCTGGTAAACTGATGCCACAAAGAAGTTCACAGCGAGTTTGTGCAGCTGTTTCTCCACAGACCTGAAAAGCACAGGATGATTTGGAACTGCTTTCAGATATATTCCTGTCAAAATTATAGAAAGAGAAATGATTCCAACGTTAATGGTCACTGACTGGTCCATTCACTAGTAGACGGACTGTGCTCCCTGGCACTAAAATAACTTTTTGGCCACTTGGGGGCAGCACAAACAAGTTGTAAATACAGCATTGACAAATCACCTTTTAAAAGCGGCAATTTGTAAGAACTGTCAAATTCATACTCCAAACAAATAGGGAGCAGCATGTTACCCGAAAGTTGGGCTGTCCACTCCTGTCGTAATAAGGAAATGCACTCTTTGGTCCCTCCTCCCCACTAACCTTCCCCAGTGCCTTAGTCAATTAGTCCATAGAGTCTTTACTGGCCCTCTCCGTGTGCCTGTCATACGGGGTGCGCATAACAGCGACCTGAGTGTGTGTTCCAGGGCTGGGCTCAACGGCAACTCACAACCAAAGTTTTCAACTCTCACCCTCATGTTGAGCTAACATTAACTTGGATAAATCTAATCCCAGCATACAGAGTAGTTGCTGACATGTTACCAAACTTGCATGAATTGGGGAATAATGCTTTCTGCACAGGTTGACCTTTCGTTCTCATTATGTAGCTGTCAGGTTGCTGTCTTCAATTATTGTCAGGCAGACAATGACGATTTCACACCCAGTCTGCCCAGTCAGCAAGACAGGGAAGGTGTAGTTGGGGTCAGGGGTAGTGGACGAGCCACAAGAAGTCGAGGAACACGGGGGAGAGCAGCAGCTTCAAAATCTGAGCTCAAGGAAAGAGTGGAGGAAAGTAGCAGCGAGATGACAGCTGCAACACAGGTTTACAGCCTGCTAGTTACTACTTCTTCATCCTCTCACATTGGACGAGGGCAGACTGGACACTACAGTAACTCGATATCGCCTCTTGAGGTACTAAGTGGTATTACAGGATGGGTGGGGGCTAGCTGGTTAGCATGCTAACTTCAGTTGATGTCTCTTCACAATACATATGACATAATTTCAAAACTGTTATTTCTTCACATTTTGTAGATAATTTTAGTTAACTTTTAAACATTTTAATCTAAAACAGTTATTATTGCCCCTTTAAGTTGATAGCATACTTGTTCACAAACAGTTGCGTATGTGTACATCCAATAGTTACAGAGAAATATTAGTATTCATTTGGAATCGTGTTCAGGCCACATAGCAAACATATGTATACTATTCACTGTTTGCTTTTTGTTTGCTACCAACTCCTGAGGGAAATATCTGGAACTTCAGTGGCTAAATGCTCCACTATGCTCAGCTTTGCCTGCCATTGGATGCAGAGCAGATAGTGCACAGTTTGTTTAACAGGCCTGTCTACTGCACCCAAAAACAACAAAGTGGTGAGAGTGAACCGAAACACTATGTTTGACAGACCCGACCACTGAACGATGAGCTGAAAGTTGCTGTAAGGCTCAGCAAGGCCAAGGGTGCTGCAGATTCTGGTGATAACTATCTGTGGTTTCCTCACTACAAGTGACCCCTTTCACATTGTACCCGTGTTTTCATGGGTCATCTGATACACTGTTAGCTGCTTAAAGAGTATTGTTGACTGACTTAGATTCCCACAGTCTAATAATTGTTCTGATATTGACAAGGGATAAATTGTACTGGGGGGGAAATAAAGGACAGTTGCACTCTGCAGGACAGTTTTTATCTCTGCCTGTCACAACATGAGGGAACCAGATGAGGCTTTTTAAGTTATTTATTATAAACCTCATTAATATTGTTGTCTGAGGTCATTGGTAAACCATACATGCACAAACTGAAATACCGTTATGTTTATTTATTCTTTGTAATGCAACTTCGTGCTAATTCTTAAAGCAACTCTGCTGTTGTGGCAAGGTTTTAAAAAGTTCTGTACTGTTCTGAAGTGTAAATTATTACATACATATGTATTTTTCCCCTTTCCCCTCAGTATTCATACAGCGCATTGGCAATAATCAATCTGATTATGGTCATGTGATTGTGTCATAATAAGTGGGAAGAGTGGGTTGCTACAGAGCTCCATTCAAACTACATGTATTTAACCACAATTCATTTGGATGAAGTTTTACCCTTTTACCCCGAGAGAGAATCACAAACTGGTAGCTTTAATGAAGACTGTCCCTCAAATGTCCAGTGATGGACGATCAAACGCTGAGATCACCAGCGATAAAGATGGAGCAGCTGGTGAGGACTGTGACGCCGCTGCCGAGACCTTGGACAGCTTCTCATTCAAAGATTCAAAGAGCTTAGTGTTAAACATCAGTGGAGCTACTTACAATGTTGGACCTTCAGCAACTAGCAACCTACTTCACTGACCCTGACAGAGCCCAGCTGAGAAATCAAACGGTGTTACTTAGAAACATTAAAAGCGATGAATCATATATTTTTATTTTTCTGAAAATGTGAGTGATTGACTAGAAAAGCGCTTTATAAATGCAGTCCATTTATCATTTACATCTTTTCTTGTAACCGTCTGCAGTAAACAGGGCAAAGTTGAAATCACATGTAAAACTCAAGGTGGTACATAATACTAGTTCTAGACTTTTAATACGACCATTAAAAACAACAACTAGCAAATGTTTTAGATGCGCCAAGAAGCCCAGCAGGATTTTAGATTTAGCAAATATTTGAGAGACGTTCAGTGCTGAAAAGGAATTTGGCTTAATACAGAAATGTCACAAAATCTTAAAGTCAGGCTTTGTTGAACAAAAATTATGGTTCTTCATCCTGTTCTGAAGATCTGTCTTTTTAATTTAATCATAACACATTGTTGCAGAAATACAAACCCCATTTCCAGAAAAGTTGGGACACTAAAAATGCAATAAAAACTAAAATCTGTAATTTGATCATTCACTTGAACATTTATTTAACAGGCAGAAGGACAAAGAAAAGATTTTCAGTGTTTTCACTGACAAACTTAATGACTTAATTGTTAAACATAAACAAAATTAGAAATTGATGCCTGAAACATACTACAAAAAAAGTAGGAAGAGAGGCAGGTTTACCACTGGGTCACATTCCCTTTAATAAATAAAATTAGACTTTTTAATCATTTGGGAAATGAAGAAACTAATTGTTGCAGTTTTGCAGGTGGAATTTCTGCCCATTCTTGCTGTGTACAAGACTTGAGCTGCTCAACAGTCAGTGGTCACCGTCTGATTCTCGTCTTTATGATGCGCAGGACATTTCCAATAGGAGACAGATCTGGTCTGCGGGCGAGCCAGTCAAGCACACGGACACATGTCTACGAAGCCACGCTTCTGTAATTTGTACAGAATGAGGTCTGGCATTGTCCTGCTGAAATATACATGGAGTTCATGGGAAAAGACGTTGTCTTTACGGGAACACATGTCTGTCTAAAATTCCAATGCAAGTCGCCGCATCAGCGGTGCCTTCACATATATACAGATCCCTCATACCATGGGCACTGATGCACCCCCACACCATCACAGATGCTGGTTTCTGCACCTTTCGTTGATAACAGTCTGGATGGTCTTTTTCATCTTTGGCATATAGAGTCCAACGCCCATTTTTCCCAAAAACAAGCTGAAACATTGACTCCTCTGACCACAGAACACGTTTCGGTCCATCTCAGATGAGCTTGGGCTCAGAGAACTCGCAGCTGTTCCTGCACAAATTGATGTATAGCTTCCTCTTTGCATAACAGTTTCAGGGAGCATTTCTTGATGCAGCGGTGGACTGCGTTAAGCGACAATGATTTCCCAAAGTAGCCCATGTGGCTATGTCCATCACGGTAGCATAACGGTTTCTATTGCAATACGGCCTAAGGGCTTGAAGGTCACGCACATTCAGCAGCGGTTTCTGCCCTTGGGCTTTTACGCACAGAGATTTCTCCAGACTCCCTGAATCTTTTCACAATGTTATTAATTGTAGATGGTGACAGACCTAAATCCTTTGCTATCTTGCTCTGAGAAACATTGTTTTTAAATTGACAGATAATTCTCTTACGAAGTTCAGCACAAAGTGGTGAACCACGATCCATCTTTGCCTGCAAAGACTGAGCCTTTGGTGGATGCTCCTTTAATGGCCAATCCTGATACCCACACCTGTTACCAGTTAACCTACTAATTGAGGAAGCCTCCAGAATGTTCCCTGTATAACCTTTTCAGTCCTACTTTGCCTCTGTCCCAACTTTTTTGGAGTGTGTTGCAGGCATCAATTTCTAAATGTGTTTATGTTTAACAAATAAAATTAAGTTTGTCAGTAAAAACACTGAAAATATTTTCTTTGTCCTTTTGCCTGTTAAATAAAGGTTCTTAGTTACTTAACTAAGATTTTAGTTTTTATTGCATTTTTAGAAAGTGTCCCAACTTTTCTGGAAACGGGGTTTGTATTTACCAGTCATGCTAATTGAGATAATATAAGGAAAAGTATAAGGAAATTTTGTTTGGCTGAAAACAACAAACATCTCATCGGTTGCCAAGTAGGCCTGCATCACTTCTTGCTTCTTTCATGTGTATTACAGTAAGTCAGACACATAACTTGACTTAATAACAGACGCATGTAACAGATACTGTTTCCTCTTCATACCTTTTCTTTCTCAAATCTGAAGGATGCTGGGTGGTAAGCAGGAATGGACCAGCTGTACGGGTAGTCATCCGTGTGGTTAGAGGCAATGCCTAAAGAAATAAAATACAACACTATTGTTACTACTGTACAACTACATACACACAAAATGTCAAGACATTTTCTCAGTACACAATAAAATCATCTAGATTTGATTCTTCCCAGAAACAAAGATCAGGCTCATCATTGACAGCTGAAGACAGCTTACTGCAGTTTCAGTGATGACCATTTGGCAGTTCGGAATCGGAATCGCCTTTATTGTCATTATACATAGTACAACGAAATTTGAGCGCTGCTCCCTTGGTGCAAAACAATGCTAATTAAATAAAATAAATAAGAACCTAAAGAGAACACAAGAATTTAAAAAAATAGAGGAGGTATAAAAAGGCAAGTGATATGTACATGTGTAAACTGTGCTTTATCTCTCAACTTTTACAAAAAAAAATGGATATTATTTATCCTACCTGGATGAAATACTTTGCCCACAGACATGGTGAAGTACCCTCTAGATTTAAAGTACTGCGGCAGGGTCGTGTAGTTTCCAGAATGGACTCTCCAGTACGAGTTGAAGTCATAGAGCCTGGTGGTGTCTGGTCTGCGACTAGTTAACATGGACGTACGACTGGGAGCACACACAGCTTGCTGGGATTAAAAAAAAAATACACATACCAAGATTTCACTGAGGCTGCATAATCCAGTTAGTTTCACATCCACATTGACTGAACCGCTTTGAGAGTTTCACACAGTAAACACTTCCCCCACCGACTGACCTGTGCATATGCATTGAGGAAGACTTGGCTTTTGGAAGCCAGCTGGTCAATGTTTGGTGATTTTACCACAGAGTCACCGTAGCAGCCCAGTGATGTCCGCAAATCATCCGCCATGATGAAGAGGACATTTCTCCTCTCTGAAAACAAACGACCACAATTCATATGATTCACTGCTTTCCCAGGCAGCAAAATAAATCCAGCCCATAATGGATTTATTGGGCCACATGCTTTTTTTTCTTCTGGCCCAGTATGAAGGTTTTGTGGCTGTCGGACAACACCAGAGGCCAACACCTGGAATCTGCCCAGATGTGGAGGCATGTAGGCCAGACTCAGGCCGAGGACCAAGGCATGTGTTGGGCCAGAAGTTTCATTATCTGGGTTACTGCTTTTAAATGAACCTCTTCAGCAGTGAGTTCTGGCAGCGTCTCCCTGTTGCTGGTGAGGACGAGGGTAAAATAATATGTGAAAACACAGTTGTCAAACACTCAACAGGAGGAAGTGCAATGCGCATCAAATATAAGGTTTAGTGACACTGGGAAGAGAAAAAAGATGAACAGAAACTGTCAGGTTTCACTTCAACTATTCAAAAACTCAACGCAAAAAAGGAAAGCTCACAGACAAGGTACCATTCAGTGAGTGAGCTAAACTAAGTGAGCCAGGAAACTCTGGATACAGCCACTCAACAAACAGAATAATGAGCACTCACTACCGCCGATGTGACTTACTGAGATTTATCACTGACCGAGCAGCTCGGCCGGAAGTGGGCGAGAGAGCCAAAGCCTCCACATTGACGGATATTTTTAAATGTGCACAAACTGTACCTGCTCTCCCGCCAGCAGCGGGGGTCAGAGCGTGAAGAGCCAGCAGGAGAAGCCGCAGTCGGGCACACATGTGCATCTTGGTCTCACGACAACGACTGAAGACACCGTGTCCCTGAGCTTTCCCTCCGGGGCCGCGGCCTTCTTCCCACCGCTCGCTATCAAAACAAACCAGCGTGTCGCTGCCGTCTTTAAATAACTTCCTGATTATCACGTCGCTCGACTACTGTGTTTTCATTGGTCTCTTTAACTGTTGCCCCGCCCCCGCCGCTAATCATATTAGTTAAATGATGTGTCAATCATTTTTAATGCGTGTTCCTGCCCGAGGCCAGTGCAATGGTGATAGTATTGACCAGTGGACTGGAAAACCAGGTGTACTGATCTAATATGTGTTGTCCCCGATACCTCTGCCTGGAGCACCTGTGTTTCTTTAAATGTCATAATATACTGTATTACATAAGTACATTTAGCTCGAATTGCACATCAGGTCAAAACAAAGACACACTGAGGCATAAACACAAGCACGTTTCATGATTATTGCAGAGAGACCTGGAAACACCTGCTTCAAGGGAGCAGAAGGCAGCTGTAAATGAGTTTTAGTTCGGCGTGTGTAGCTTTTATTTTGAAAGATTTGACGAGGGTTTATTGGGTTATTGTCACTAACTTTACGCTGCTGTAGCTGAGAGACGGAAGCTGAAGAGAGGTGTCACTCCGCACCTAGTTGCTTCAACAAATATCGCAACATAAATCCTATGCAAAAATCCCAGTTGTAAGATCTCTGTAATGACCTTTCCTTCAGTCGATATTGTCAAATTTTCAGAAAAAAATCGCATGGTTCTATGTTGAGGAACATTAAGGTGATTATAAAAGAACATTTTAAAAATGTATAAATGTCTACAATGGAGAATGCGCAGGGCCCACATTTGATGACTGGACTTAAATCCGACAGCGAGTGAGACATCATCTTACACATACACGATCTTTGGTCAGAAACGCTACTTTGAAAACATGGCGGACGTCGCGGTTAAACGTGACACGGACAGTGTTGAAACTGATGAATTATCTCAGAGAGTAAAGAGGGCGAAGGCTGGCGATGAGGACGGTGGAGGAGAAGCGGGAGAGGAACCTGAAGCAGAGAATATCCTGTCTGGGTTTAAAACATCCAACATCTTGAGTGATTCTGCCCGGGAGAAAAACATCTTTATCCATGGAAAGGTAAAGTTAGCTAACTTTGCTGTTATAAAGTATTGAGCTCAGGTATTTAGCTAAGTCTAACAATGGTTAGCTGGTCAAAGGCAATAGTGGGGAGAGGAGAAAATTGTTTTATTGTTGTATCCATTCAAATGAAATGAATAAATCGTAAAAGAAAAATATTCTCTTCCGGTTTGGCATTTCAAAATAAGAGTTTGCTAGTCCGCGTTAGTGCTGTAATGTAAAGATTGATTTTATACAAATAAGTGCCACAAGGGTAGGATCACCAGAGGACAGTCGTGCGTTTATTTATGTCTCATTGTCAGCCAGGCAGAACTGAAACTGTTGAACATGTCATCTTCAGTTAGCGGATCAGGATGCTGTGGTCATTCTGGAGAAGACTCCCATCAGAGAAGACATCCTGGCTGAGGTCTTCAGTGGTTCCAGCCTGAAGCTGGAGATGAGAAACGACATCTACAGCACTTATCGGCTACAGGCTCCCCCTCACCTCAATGGTATGGCCCCAAATGAATAAAGAAGATTCTGTCAATCCAGCAGCCGCTTGGGCCGGCTGGGGGAAAGTTAGATAACCTGTGTGTTTCTGTTTTGCAGAGATAAAGACCACAGTTGTGTGTCCAGCCACAGAGAAGCATGTAAAGAAATACCAGCGTCAGGAGAGTTTTCTGGTGGAGGAGACAGGGAAGGACTATCAGTCCATCACTCTGCCCTACATTCAGAAGCAGAGTTTCAGCGTGCAGGTCAGTGTCCTGACATCACCCCCTCTGATACAGTATCCACTTTTAAATGTACAGCATTAACAGCGTTTATTCCACAATCTGTCAGTGGGTATACAACATCCTGGAGAAGAAGGCAGAGGCTGAGAGGATAGTTTATGAAGATCCAGACCCGAAGGCTGGCTTTGTCCTCCTCCCTGATTTCAAATGGGACCAAAAACAGGTGAGAGATCAGGAACATTGACCACAGCAGAAATCAGATAGCATTCTTCTCCACTTTGTCACTGAGAGATCTCTTTTAACTTTCCTTTTACTTTCCCTGCATAAAGGCTAAGCAGTGCTGCAGCCTTGTATTACTGCTGTCTGTTTTTGTTGTAATAAAACGTGATAAAATGTCACGTGGCAATAAAAGACGACTGACAGTCTGACCACATCAGAAGTTTAATACTTAAGAAATGTAAAAACCTATAACAGGAGCTATTTAAAACTGAAAATGTCTCTTTTAATTGCCATTCTCTCTTACCTAAACAAAGTGAGAATGAGATAGAAGAGGATTACTGGGAGCTGTACTTTTAGATTCTTAGGCCACTTGACTAAACAGTTTCACAATGTCCGCCTTCCTCTTGCAGGTAGATGATTTGTACCTGATTGCCATAGTACATCAGAGGGACATCAGGAGTCTGAGAGACCTGACGTCAGAGCATATACCACTGCTGCAGAACATCTTCCAGAAAGGAAAGGTGAGGATACAGTAAACCCTGGGTTTGTTTTAGAGACTCTTGTTGGAGAAAAAAGTCCAAAACATGTCCTCGTCCTCCCTCAGCTACCATTAAAGTGACCTGTGATCATGTATCCATAGTGATACATGATAGAAAAAGATTGATAATGTCTGTGTAATTGTGACTTAGGAGGCCATCCTGCAGCGCTACAACCTGCCAGCCAGTCGGCTGAGAGTCTACCTGCACTACCAGCCGTCCTACTACCACCTCCACGTCCACTTCACTAAGCTGGGCTACGAAGCTCCGGGCTGTGGTGTGGAGCGCGCCCACCTCCTCGCAGACGTCATCCAGAACCTCCAGTCTGACCCGGACTACTACAAAAACCGGACACTGTACTTCCCCCTGAGGGCTGACGACGGACTGCTCAGCAAGTTCAAGGAGGCAGGAAGACTGTAACGTAGCGCCTTCACTAGATTTCCATCCAAAACTGTGTGTTTTTTACAGTGTCAGACCAAATCCAAGCATCTTTTTGTTTTGGTCAACAAATGTTTTTTCCCTCTTTCAACAGCGACAGCACTAGTCAGTTAGCTATACCCTCCTATCAGTACCTAGTTGTTTAGTTATGAAAGAGATTTTTCTATCAGTGTCATCAGATGAAATTTGTAATGTTCATGAACATGCTGTCTAATTGTTGGAGAATTTCAAACCTCTGCTAATTAATAATCACACATAATTTTGTACATGACTTGCAACCACTTTTATAAGAAATGAGTAAATGCGACTTGAGTCAAATCAGTGGACAAGGGATTTTTCAGTCTATGTTTAATGTTGTCTAATGGTTTTTTACATGTTTGTACATGTTAACTGAATGTTGCTGAATGAATTAAAGAGTAATGATGTTTTTTGCTACTCAGCCTGTTAATGTTGTGTAATGTTGTGTTTTAATGTTTGAGATGGAACAACTGCATAGGACAGAATGAAATCAGTGTCTACAGTAGACAGATAGGAAGCACTTTGACCTTTTATATGTCAGTTCACCATCACCTCTCGCTGTAAAGTGACATAATGTGATTTAAGGCAAGTGAGACTGTTTGTTTAGCTCCATTCAAACACAGAAGCAATTCCCACTATCAATTTTCATATTGAAACTTATTTGAAGATACAGAAAATGCACAGATTAACTCACAACACTAGATGGCAGTGTTAATCCTAAAACGATCAAACTTTTTTTTTTTTTTTTTTTACTGTAAATAAACATAAACTCCAATGTCTGGTAATAAGTAGACAGCAAACAGAAACCTCTTTCTGCTGTCAAAGAGACAAAGAGCAGATGGTAGTTGTATCCCATATTTTTGCAGGTCATGTAAACACACAGGTATCATTTTGTACAAAACGATGTTTAACCTGGGTCAGAGCTGAGGTACCATGTTTAGTTTGAGTGATACCATAAATGCCAGAGGTTCACAAATACACATGTACAAAAAAAAACCCTCCCTCATCCTATAAAGTTCACGGTACAGTCTAAGAAACAAATCCCACTGTGAGACAGTCAGTGCTGCTTTTAGTAGTTTGGACATTTAACTGTGAGAGTAAAGTGTTGTTGTTTTTTTCAGTTCTTACGATGATTACACATAATTAAAGTGTTTGTTAAGTATTTGACAATATTTTCTTATCTCATCTGAAGTTGGTTGGGCGTCGCTCTGAGTTGTGTTTATGGTGCGTTCGGGTCTCCCTCGTAAAATTTAACTATCTTTCCAATATTATTAAACACTAAGCATTTTCAATTTTTTTGAGGTACAGTATCTGTGGGTTTTGGAAAAAACAGAAAATTCTTATATGATTAATGGATTTATATGATGGATTTGTGACACTTTCCAAATATTGTTTCATTAAAAATGGCAAATTGTCTTATAAGTCGAATAATCATTATATTTATTTGCCTGTGTCATTTAAAAAAGTTTACACCTTGCAAATGGCGCTAAAACATTTTAGCAGAATTGTAAATGGGAAATGTATCACAACACAAGTGGATCAGAAATAAACAGCAGAGTTGCTAAAATTGCCTTTTAACATCACAGCTGTAGTTTAGTGTCCAGCAACCTGCTCATAAATAACCGTGATGTTAGGATATACAGTATTTGACAAGACGAAACATATTACACAAACTTTAAATATTCTGGTCCATAAGAGGTTATTTTATGATGAGGTATCTGGAGTGTAAACCTGAATTTATAGTTTACATAGTTTTATGCTAACATGAACCTGTTGTTATTTGCCTTGGGGGCTAAAGCCTTAAGCGAGACAGGGACGAAAAAGTATGGTCTTTTCCCCACGGTTGTTGCTGTTTACTTTGTAATGCTCTGCAATGGTTTATGCTTCATTTTCCCCCCTACATCAGCGACTACGATTTCGTCCGAGCCGCGCCTGAACGCAGCACCGCAGGGCAGCGGACGCCCAGGCAGGACTAACAAATAATCCAATCATTAGTCCGCGAGCAGCGCCGATGTCTTGGTTTCAGTCTCTGAGGGATGACTTCACTCTGAGGCCGTTTGAGTTTCAGCCGACACCGTAAGTACCCGCGTCCCCGCCGCTGTACAAACCAAGCGCACTCCATCCCTGTGAGACATCAACTTTAGCTTTGTTGTGAGCAGAGATTAGTTGCTGGTGCTCCGGGGGGGAATTATGATGTTTGTGTGCTGATCGATACGTGTGTTCGATACAGTGTCCTGCAGTGCTTTGCTCTGATTTGTGCATCGACTGAGGCAGCTGAGGCAGGAAAAGTGTGAGCTCTGTTTGGACCAGGATCTGCAGGCAGCATGATGAGGCGGTGTGAGGGCGTCTGAAGTTTTAGTTCAACAATATCTATGACTTTCTGTCTGAGACTTGATGTGTATTTATTCATTTGTTCTGTTTGTAAAACGTTGAGTGCTTTGGAAGTCTGGGTTCAGGTCTTTTGATCTTAAGACTAAACTTTGCCAAGAAACTAATCAGCTCTACTCCTAGACAAACATTGTTTTTGGGGGGTGTTTTTTTTTCCATTGCATAATTCATTCCCAGAGAAATTAATTCAAGCCAGTTTGGAGGTTACTACATTTATTATGATTTCTCCTGGATGAATTTGGGTCATTGCGAAGTACTTCAGGTTAAAATCATTTGTGTAAACTGGTTTAAACTGGCTAATCTGTCAACAGCTCACTACAAATTCATTCCCTAATAGGTAAATACTGAAAAGCCCAATTGTGCAGGAGCTCTTGTGCAAATTCTCCCTATTTTTTATTTTAATTTTCAGAATTGAATTTGAAGTCATGCTCTTTACAGACAGCCGTTCTCCACTCAGCTGTAATGCCGTCAAGATCTTTGAGATCATACAGTAACACTCACTCCCACTGTGACACTGTGTGTATGAGCTCAGTGTTCGGTGGCAGGTCAAGGGCGGTCCAGATTAAACAGTTAGCGTTCACTGTGTGTGAACCACCGTAATCCTGAGCACAGACACTCAATGATCCAGAACAGAGTCGCGTTGTCTGTCAGTGAGTGAGAATGAAAGACTATTGATCTGCCGCTCTGATCCTCATGAGGATGAACTGTAGAGCGATGTAGACCTCTGATTAAAGTGCTTCTCAGCGCTGTAAGTGACAATAAACCAAACCAAAAGTGCACTTTAAAACCTCCACAACCCTGACGAATTAATATGTGAGACCAGTCATTCCCTGTAAATCGAGTTAGTGTTACCACACTGGATGAGGATACAAGGGTTTAAGGGCATCAGTGCTGGTAATCTGACTGAGGAGCTTGATGAATATGCCTGTGTGTGTGTGTGTGTGTGTGTGTGTGTGTGTGTGTGTGTGTGTGTGTGTGTGTGTGTGTGTGTGAGAGAGTGAGACATGTCAACTGTCACAGCCATGCTGATCAGATCATCTGTCAGTGGGTCGCTGAACAAACGCTCAGAGGTTTTAAAGAGACGTCCTGTTTACTGTTCCTCTCTGTGAGGAAATCCTATCACAATGATTCACTGATACGTAATTAGACAATCAGACCTGCTGCTGCTGCTGCTGCGTCCTGCTCAGTGTGTTCTGAGTGGTCTCTGCTGACTTGTGTGTGTGTGTTGTGTTTGTTGTTTGGTTGTTTTTCCTGTGCAGCCTGAATGAAAGTTGTGTCTCGCCACTGAAGCAATCACATGCTGATTAGCTTTTCCTCACTTCAGCTGCCATCATGTACATTCAAGTAAAAATGTGTCAAAAACCTGTCTCTAAAAACTCAGTATATCAGTAGATTCTGTTGAAAATAATGATAAAAACAATGGAAACTTTAATTATTCAGTCCTATATAATTTCCTTCAGTATTAAAGGAGCACGCCGCTGATTCCAAACTTAAAGGTCAGCATACGTGTCATAGCTAATACCACTCAACCTATGAAAACTACAATGTCTTGTGTGGCTTTTCACCAACAATGATGTTGTTGGTTGCATTATGGGAAATGTAGGATCTAGTGTTTCTGGAGATGGGCTCATAGTAGCAACTAAAAATCAGGATATCTCAGGCTCTGCTGGCTTAATTTTGACTGTTCTTTTTAAAATGTGTCTCTGGTGAGTCCACCAACGTGTAGAAGAGCCGCACTAACCTGCTGGAGGACTCCTCAATGAGGTGATGACATGCTAAGTTTAGGTGTTTTCAGTTTGGACCTTGATGGTGCAACACAGCTTTTAAACTTTTCAGTTTTGGACAACTTCACCACTCAGACATTCTGTACATTGGCGTCAGGAAAAGTAAACGTCTTTATCTAACGGTTTGGTAACATTTCTTCTGTTCAATGAAACTGTCTGCAGAAAATAAAACATTTCTCAGAGTAATCACAAAGCACTGTAAACAGTCTGTGAGACACATGCTCAAATGTGTCCGTCGTAAAGGCGTCTGTTGACATGAAAAGGAGACGGGGTTTATATTTGTAGTGTAATATAACTACGCCTTTGGTTTCATGCGAGAATAGAGGTGATGAGGAAGTTTAATTTCTGCAAATAGAAGACAACAACAACACTGACATTTGGATTTTGGCTTGCAAAAATTTTAATTTGTAACTTCCTGTGTGTGTGTGGAAGAATTACCAGAGAAGCTCTGGTTCATCGCAGCTCCAGCTGATGATTTAGTTTGATAAGTTTAGCATTTTTATTTAGAAACCTGCAACATTAATACATTCATGCTTCATCTGTGATCAAAGATACAGAGTAGAGAATATGCTGGCGGGGAGATGAAAGCTGCAGTCGTAGTTGATTTAAAATTAACTTGACACGACCCAGAGAGTCAAGTAGACAAGAATCTGTTTTCATCCCTGTCGTCCTTTTGGTCATTGTGTCCCTCTACAGTTCGTATGGTGCAAATTGTTTTCAATGCAAAACAGAGAAAGAAAAGTATTTGTTGTGATATCTGGGAATGCTTTGCCGTCTTTTGCACATCAGACTTTGAGCAGCTGTGCTTTGTTCCTGCAGCCTTTCAAACAAAATGAACTCTGTAACTCTTAACTGTAACTCATACTCTTGTTTAGGAATTTGTCAGGTTGAACACATCTGCAGACATTCATTGCCCAATTCAAGCTTAAAATCAAGCTGGCTGACCTGAAACACCTTGTCAGAATGTGACGCCACAATCTGTGAAACTCAGCAAATGCAGCAGTGTTGCAGCCTCCACCTGGTCTGCAACATCACAGTCTTAACAAATGTCAGACTCGAGCAATGAGATGCATCATCTGTTATTAGCTTGTCAACCTTTCAGTTAAACTCTTTGAATCAACTGCTCATGTGCCTCCTGTTGCTTCAACACACAGGGTTGAAGAACGCTGTTTTGTTTTTATCGCCCCATAAACCTCTGCTGGGACCTGAGATGGAGAGAAAGAAGGGATGTTTTCAGCTTTTTAGAGGAGTGTGTGTGTGTGTTTGTGTGTGTGCGTATGTCAGACACACACACACCACCCAATGCGGCAGACTTAGGGCAGGAGTATGATTACAGGGCTATTTACATTACAACATAGAGCAACAGAGAAAGGGGGCGAGAGATTGGCAAAAAGAGAGCGAGAAGATGGTTTCCAGATGTGAGGTGGAATTCAGAGCTACAGAGCGACTTTCCTCCTCCTCCTCGTCCTCCTCCTCCTCCTCCTCCTTCTCTGTGCAGAGACAGAGGAATCTGGATCAGCCTGTGCATGTTGCAATGGAGAGAAGAGGAGACAGAGGGAAACCACAAAAGAGAGGAGAAGGAAAGGGCGTTGCTCTGCAGGGGTGAGAGAGAGGAACTTGAGCCGACAGAGGGAAAAGAGGAGTGGAAATGAGGAAGAGGATGGAAAGAATAAAGAAAGAGGAGGAGAGGGAAGAAAAGCAGGGCCTCTTGGTTGACCACAAGTCCAGAAATCTCAATCGAATTTCAGCTCGGTGGAGGCTGTTCTAGTGCTGGTGAGCAACAAATCCACCAAAATTTGAACACTTTGCTGAGCTCTTTTCCAAAACACCATATTTTATTCCCCAAATGTTTGTAGCTTTCAGGAAGGTTTTACCTGAGGTTGTTTCTGGTGTCCAGTGTTTCCCACAGGTTGAGAATTTACTTGCGGTGGTTGGTGACTGACGTGCATGCAATACAGAGACAGTTTAGAGGGGAAGAGTGTAACCCAGATTATTAAATGTAGCTACAGTTTACAGGTGTCCCCTAAACACCTCACATGCAGACTATCGGTAGACGCTACAGTTTACCGAGGTCCCCTAAACGCTTCACATGTAGGATATTGGTAGAGGCTAGATAGACAGAGAAAAGTCTCTAGTTCCCACTCATTTACTGCAGCTCACACAACTCATACAGTTTAGTTTGAAAAGAGTGAAATAAGGTGGTCTAATGTAAGATTTACCTGAGATGAAACTGTAAGTAGAGCCTCTGTATGGAAAAGAGGTGATGGTAAGACATATAAAAAGAAGTGGCCTCTCATTCGTTTCAAGAAGAGCATCCTGTTGCAGAGGCTTCCTGCAAAATAAACATCATCTAACAACGCAATGCACTGGCCAATCCAAATGGTCAAATTTGAAACATCAACAGCTTACGTCTAATGTCTTTCCTCACAACTGTCCATATGGAAGATAAATGACTCCAGAGCCGAGGTCTAATCAACCTGAGTAACTGAAAACACCTGTGTTTTACAACATTTCAGTCACCTGACTTTACACTTAAATCACATGACTGATTGATGAATTGACATTTTAGGTGAAAACAAGTTAGCCAAAATGTTTGGGGACTAAAGAGTGGTGTGTAACAGCGGAGTCGTGCAACTTATTTCATTTTGATGGACTGAAACTGGCACAGGTCTTCACCTTACTGTGTGTGTTTACTCAGAGTTAGAAACTGTCACCCTCTTCATCTCCTGCAGTCTCTCTCTCTCTCTCTCTCTCTCTCTCTCTCTCTCTCTCTCTCTCTCTCTCTCTCTCTCTCTCTCTCTCTCTCTCTCTCTCTCTCTCTCTCTCAGTGGGTCCAGACTCAGAGCCGTTTCAGGAAATACCAACATCCCCTTTTTTTTTTTTTTTTTTTTTTTTTTTTTTTTTTTTTTTTCTTCGAAGGGAAGCTGACCGACATTCCTCTTGGCTCTATAAACAGAAAGCTGTATGATTGATACATGCATACAAACATATATACAAACACACACTCAAGTACGTATACACACATCATGGAGAATTCTTCATATACTTGGATCAGAATTGAGAAATAAACACACAAACACGCAGACATCAGATCGCTGTATTTTGAAAAACTCCTCCTGTTGATTTTCGGGAGGTAAAAGTGAGCAGCCAGGTGTTTCATACACTGAAACGGAGGAGGTCATAAATCTCCCTCCACAGGGGTGTATTTAGATTCCTCCGCGAAATACTCTGAGCTGAGTTCATTTAACCACTTAAAAAGAGGAGCTGCATGCCTGGATTGGTTGTGCTGTGGCTGGTAACCTGAAAACAGACAGACCCCACATGCATGATTAAAGCTGCACTAATCAAAAATGTTTTATTAACAATGGATCAAATCACCGCATGCAATGTGAAAGGGGTCGCTAATGGTGACAGACCTACAGATGACTATTACCCAACCCTGCAGTTCCCCTCAGCTGTACACGACCCTTTGGCATCCTTCAGCTCATTGTTTAGGTTTTATGGCCCGCAGCCTGAATGTTTGGGTTCACTCTCACCGCTCTCACCACTGTTATTTTCCACCTCTGTACACTACCTGCCCAGCACCCAGTGACAGACAAAAAGTTAGCAACTAACTCATGAACAGGCGAAGCATTTACCCAGATAGTAAAATAAATCTGGCCCATACTTGGGCCTCATGCTTGTTTTCTTCTGGCCCAGTATATGCCTGGTTCCACGGCTCGAATCTGGCCCATATACAACATGATTGTAAGACGCTACCTCCACATGTGGACCAATTCTGGCGAACACACAGAAAATCTTCCAGCTGTAAGTCAGTAGCGGAGGATAATAGCCAGACTCTGCCCAGATGTGGAAATATATGGGCCAGACGCGGGCCGAGGACCCAGGCATATATTTGGCCACAAGTGTCATTTTGCTATCAGGGTAAAGAGTCAGATTTTTCCTTCAGGAGGAAAAAAGAGTCAGTGTTGGACTCGAGGTGACCACTGTTACCTGCTATAACAATTTACTCAATATTTAAGTTGTTGGTTGTCCAGTCCCTTAATGATTAATCTGCCAGTCATTTGAGCACTTGTTATCTGCCTCACTTGGTCGGGTTGATGCATATTCAATATACTTGTGTCAGTAATTTCAGTGTTTGAACCTTTAGCATCTATGTGTCTGGCTGGTAAAAAATGGGAGGGTTAGGGTTAGAAAATGGGAGGAGGTACTTTCTGGGTTTCTTCAGCGAACTAATCAAATAGCACTTCAGTTATGTCGTACTGAGCTACAGTTTATGATGCCTTCTACATAAGAGAAAGTGCAGATCCTGAGGTTTTGCACCTGTATTTATACAACATGCTAAAAATGAGCTAAAATAAGATTCTTCATCCAGTGTGAGGGATGTTTTTGGAGTTCTGCACACAAAATGTAAAACTCATTATATTACCCTTAAACTAGTCTGCTTTCAGTAGCACTTCATCAGTCTGGTGCATTGCTCAATCAAACCTGAGCGTCTCTGCCTCCACTGTCTAGCAGCCGAGCGCCAACTCATCCCTTCTAATTGGTTTAACCTAGTTTTATGTGAGAGAAACCAGATTGATGTGTTGTGTTTTACATTTTTTCATTTTGAAGCCTTTTGTTTTCAGAATATTCATGTTTTCTCATAAGTTTCACTTTTCAACTCTATGTCAGTCTAAAAATCAATGCATATTACAGCACAGAAAAATCCTCCCTCCTGCAGCATCAAGAGACAGTGCTGTAACAAATGAAACTTCTTCCTCCACCGAAATGAGCCCATGTAGATTTATGTGCCTGGTTTGTTAAATTTCCTGAGGGTCTGAATCCTTCTGGAGAAGACGAAAAGATTCAGGATGGGAAGTCTCAGGATCCTGGTTCCTGGTATTAATCTCATGTAAAGCCGAGGCAGCAGTGAATGTATCGGTGGAAACACTGATTAACACATACATTAAAATGGTGGAAATCCTCTGTCAACACTACTTCAGCCTGAGAGGGTCATTCTTGATGGTTTATTGGCAGTCATGTGGTGGACACTTCAATAGTGTGTGTGTGTGTGTGAGTGAAGGAATTTCTCAATCCCAGCATACCAACACTGATCTTAGTGACGGTGTGTTTGTGTATTATGCTGTTAAGTGGAGCTGCTGAGCCCTGGAAGTGATACAGACTGACTGTCTTTGTTTACACTGACACACACATACATGCTGAGGACAGATTATATCAATTTCAACATGTTAGGAATGAAAAATGAATCACAGCCTACGTTCAGTCCGGGCATGTAGGAATTGAGAAATCCATTCCACTGCCATCGCTCTTCTGTGAATGGTCTGATGATTAATGTGATTTGGATGTTTTTGTCATTTTCTTGGGCCAATTCTGATGCAGCTGCCTCAGTACTACGATGATATTTTCTGTATCTGTGTAACAGGATTCAGCTCAGAGGTCCTTTTTGGATGAGGAAGCATTTTTCCAATAAGCAAATCTTTCAACTTTCACGTGAAATCTCACTACTGTGATTCTTGGACTGTTGAGACATGTAAAGAGACATGACCTGCTGTCGCTCATAGTCTAAAAAGTCTGGTTTCTTTTAACTGTAATGATCCTATAGTGATCATTTGAGTAAACTGTTGAGTAATGTGTATGTCTGGGAGGATCTAGCAGCAGGGAATCTCAGGATCAACCCTGTTGCCTCACAGCCATACACACATTAGCATTTGGAGCTGTAGTTAGTTAAGCTCCCTATTTAGCGTGATTGGCTGTGACAAGCTGTTGCGCGCCCGCTAGGCATTGAGTCAGAATGATTAACATGAGTTTTTGTGTAACCATTTGATGGACCGTGATCTGCAGGAGTTGACCAATTCAGTGTCAATTTTTAGAGCTTAATATGATTTATGCCGTGGCAAAACCTGATATAAAATAGGCACTTTTAATATACAGCATTTCCTCTTTTATTCAGCTTCAGTATTTGCTGGTAGTCATGACACATACTGTTCATGCTTTGCAGATGTGTTTAAAATCCATCATAAAGGTCCCATCACGAACATCTGTCAGCTCAGAAAATTGATGCTGTCATCACTAAGTGCTGTATATTGATTAATCTAAAGAATGCAAATCCATTATGTGAAAGGACAGGACAGTGTAGCAGTGTACCATATACTCAGTGGATCCATAGTACTTCCACAGTCTAATGTGTCTCTGTATGGGTGATAACCTCATGCACTTTAAAGGAATATTTCAACATTTTGGGAAATGCACTTGATCACTTTCTTGTAAAGTGTGAGATGAGAAGATTGATGTCACTTTCATGTCTATATGTGAACATTTAAATATGAAGTTCAAACCAACAGGCAGTTAGTTCAGCATAAAGCCACACACCAATAGTCCAGGATGTAACTCCCCGTAACAACACATCCTTTCTTTTTTTTTTTTTTTTTTACATTTCTGTTTATGTAGGAGCATATACTTTTTTCTCACAGCATTTTGTTACCATAACCATTTGATTTTTTTTTTTTTTTTAGATGTACTCCTACTACTGGTGTGGACATTAAACACTGATGTTTTAATCAAATTAAAGAAATTGAAAAAAAAAATCATGTTTCTCAAAAAAAATCTTTACAACTTTAAGCTGTTTTGTCATTTGGCTTTAAATTGGCTTAAACTGTCAAAGAACAGCTGAACAGAATCTGTCAGTAAATCTTGTATTTTTATTTTTATTTTTTTTGGGGGGGGGGCTTTTTGTGCCTTTATGATAGATCAGTGGAGACTGACAGGAAAGGGGGTAGAGAGAGGGGAATGACATGCAGGAAAGAGTGGGACCGATCGGGAGTCGAGCCGGTGACTGCCTGCTAAGAGCGTCTTGCGCTCACATGGTACGCGCCCTAACCACTCGGCTACCGGGCCGCCCCAGTAAATCTTGTATATTTGAGACCTGCTTCAGGTCCAGCAACAGCTCCATTTAAACATCTGTCTTAATATATCCAGCTAAACTAGCAAAATATTATAGTTGGTCTCCAGGTCCAGTAAATTAACCTGAATGACCTGACATTGTAGATTAGTCTTCAAACTTAAGTGCAGCCTTGTATGGAAATAAACTGTTAAAATAAAATAAAAAAGTCTGAGAAAATAAAACTCACAGGTTAAATAATCACAGGAAGTGATGTTACTGTCAAGTTAGTAGCCACATTATGCTAGCTGCTAGTCAGGAATAGCTAGCTCTTGCTCACTTGATAGCTAGCTACAAGTTGACATTGTTTAAACACCTAATACTTAATATTTCAGTACAAATGATCTCCTCTTAAAAGTATACACCAGAGTGTTGTGGCAAAATAAATAATAAATAAATTGGAATTTGTCAGTTAATAAAGGAATTCATTTTGAAACAATTACACAGAAGAGGGAGAAAGAAAAGAAGGAAGAGGAGAGAAAAGAGTGGAGGATAAGGTCATGGGGGGGAGTCTCTTGTTCCTCCCTCACTCCTCCCTCTTTATTTTCCTCCCTCCAGCCCTCCCTCTGCAGCATTACCAGTCGTGGTGACTGGGGGGAGAGGAGCGAGGCATGCAGCAGCCACTCAGTCATTTAGTCAATTGTTTTCCCTCTAGCTGACGACCGTAGGACTTGTGCTATACTTCTTCTTGAAGACAGGATTCTGTGGAAAAAGTCTTTTTCCTGTTTTAGAAGACACATAAAATCCTAATTCATTTGAGGAGGACATTCCTGTTTTTCTAACTTTCGTCCTATAATTTTGAGCTTCTTTTGTGATATGCTCAACCGGCTATAATCCAACTTTGGCTGCTGTTGTATGTGACTACTGGAGTGGTAGAAATTGGCTTGCTGTCCTGCATCTGCTGCTAAATTTTGGAGAAATTTCTGTCCAATATTTGACATTAGTGGAGCTCAGTTAGAGCTCAGGAGGGGGAGGAACCTCACAGGATGGTCTGACTTGGAAGAGAGACTGATCTTTTCTGTTTTTTGCATCTTCTCCGCTGCAAAGAGAGAGAAGTCATTGGTTTTCAGGAAGGAAAGGGAGACTGATGTGGAGGACAACCACAAGGTGTTGGATTTGAGGGTTTCATATTCCACTGACCAGGGGAAATCATCATTTATTTTGCAAAGAGTGAGAAGGACAGCTCTTTGTTTGTGCTTCACCTCAGTGTTACAGCATGGCTGGGATGTATGGATGCTTCAAGGGAAGGAAGTAAGTTTCACTCATAAAAAAAAAAAAAAAAAAAAAAAAAAAAAATGTGAACATTGCAAAACCTTGTATTGACATCACCTGACAACACAATATTGCTCATCCATGTTGCTTCATCAAACTATCCATTCATAACATGAACATCATCTCCAAACCTCTGTGTCAGAGGATGCGGGTGTGATTTGTCTCTTTAGAGGAACATGTCACTTTCAGTATGTAACAACATCTAATAGAGCCCACCGTAATACTTATAATACAACATATGGCATGAATTGTTAACAGTTAGACTCTGTGCTACTGGAACTACTTTTTTTCACAACTGGCTTCTGAAAAATCTTGTTGCCTTCAGATACTGACAGAAATAACAAATCTTTCTTGCACTGATTTTGATTTGCATGTTGGGTGTTTTCCCAGAGTTGTCAGTGTCTTTTGTTGCAGCAGTCCAATCAAACTTTTGTTTCTCTTTGTTTAGTGAGACAATTGATGGCTTGTAGTTGGCAGTAACAGTCAGCTGTATGACTCAGAGCTGATTGACTGAGGAGACTTATTTTACACTGGGAGTGACTGATTCTTCAGAAAATCTTGATAGTTTTTTTTTTTTTTTTTTTTTTTTTTTTCAGTCTTACACGGAGAATTAAGTGGATAAGCACAATTTCCTGTAAATTTCTCTGGCACAGGATCAAGCCATATTGTTGCTCAACTGATTGTTTCATACTTGATAGCTGTGGATTTATGAGACTTTCTCCCATTTAAATTTGAGTGGATGTTTTCTGCTCCTGCTGACGGAAGTCCTTAGTGATTTTAATGCTTTGAATTAGCTAAATATAGGACTCTGGGCTTGGCAGTGCAATTGGACTCACAGAGGGTTAGGATAATGAGTGCTCTTAGCTTTTTGACTTCAGTAAAGTATCGTTTTTTTGTACCGAAGCTGAATAGATGTGGTGTTGGATGCACTGATACCCCCATCCACTTTCTTTGTCTTTGTCCTTTCAGTGTCATGACATGGCAACAATACAAGCTTTTATGGCCCACTCAGCAGAGTTGACCAAGACAAACATTTTGTTTGTGTGTGTGTGTGTGTGTGTGTGTGTGTGTGTGTGTGTGTATGTGTTTGTGTGTTTGTGAGACACAGAGAAAGAAAGTGAATCAGAAGGAGAGGGGATGGGTTACAAGGCAGCTACACACACGTTAAAATAAAGAACCATGACTTTGTTATCCTGGAAAACCAAGATTAACTTCTCACCACAAACTGGGAATATGCAGAAACTGCTGATATAAAAGAGTTGCCCGAGACAAACTTAAGGCTGATGGTGCCTTAAAATTGAACTCATAAAGTCAGATATGCTTGATTTAAGTGATTTAAGTCCTAAAAAACACGGATGCTATATTTCCTCTTTATATTTTCAAAAATTGTGAATGATTTTCTTTCTTTGTTTATTTCAATTTCATGTTGAGAATTGACAAACAAATAACCAACGACAAATTTAACTTCAATGGTCAGTGATATTTTAATCAGACACAGTCATACATGACCACATTGTTCAAAAGAACCCTTCGCTTGAGCATGGTGAACACAAAACTGCTTTTACACTCTCTATCACGTAAAAATTTCAGACATGTTAGAAATTACTATTTGCCACACCCCCCACCCTCATTTTAAGACAGTAACTTCTGAGACAGGGGGCAGCAGGCCTGTAAAAAAAGAAAGGAAAAAAAACCCTTGGATTTCAAAGTAGCAATCAAAATCCCACATACTGTCTAAATTGCAATGATAAATTTATTTACGATGCTTCAGTGCTAGACCTTCATCAGGCAAATTACTGTATATAACAAGTGAAAACAAAATGTTCTTCAAAATCAAAACAAGGAAATGTAAATCTAATCCAGACTTTTAAAACCAGTCAGATGGAGACAGACTTGTCAGCCAACTTGCAGTTGCTGTTTATTTTACTAGCTCGCTGGCTAAAAACTCAAAGTCTGCTTTTGTGTCCTGCGTTAAATCAGGAACCCACTACTGACGAATTTTGAGAATGCAAACGGTGACTAAAGATGCAGAGTTTAGCGATAGCTACAAGTTTTTTATGCTTGAATATTTTGCTCCATAGAAAGCAGAGCAGACACAGTTTTTACCCTCAGTACTAGTGTTGATTTAGTTGTAAAAGTCAAGCAGGTTTAGATTCAACCAAACGCTGGTGAAGGACTCCTTAGTGTAAGTAGTGTAAGCTGAGGACAAGTGTGTGTTCGCACTTCCTCACAGGCCCCATCTTTCCCAATGTTTCCCTGGTCCAACAGTCATTATGTAACCAGAGTAGTTTGAGTTTGTTCAGCAGGAATGGTGATGCAGCTGTAAATGAATGTAGACCTTGCACAGTGACTGATGAGAGTGTTTGGTCAGTTTCTGTCTCGAGTCCATGTAAGGCTTGTTGCTAAGAGCACAGCCCCATTTCAGACAGGAGGGGACTGGAGATGGAGGAGAGAATGAGGCAGAGGAAGGAGAGCTGGAAGACGAGACAAACCCAAAACCCAAAAGAATGGCTTCTAAATTGTGACCAAACCACAGGGATTCAAGGGTTTTTGGAGCTATTTAGACAACAATGCTATTTTCAACAGCATTTTAAAATTTGAAGCTTGGTGTAATTCTTTTCCATAGTTCATTTAGATTCCTGTCCAGTTTAGGAATAAAGAAAAGGGCTAATGATCACAGTTGTTATTTTATGTGGGGGAACTTGGGCAAGATCATAGTTACATCTGCACCTAAAGTTCATCTGTTTGACAAAATAAAGACCAGAAGACACCCATACTTTTATCATTCCAGCACGTCCAGTGGTTTCAACAGCTAACAAGAATTTGAGGGATGACAAGATGTAGCAATGTTTATTTACAACAGATTTTCTCTAGATTGTGGGATTTTCTCTGAATTTTCTCTGACTACTTTATACCCTCATTGTGTCACAACACTTAGTAGTTATAAGACCCTGGCTGTAGCCAATTACTCACTGTTGTCTTACAGTGTTCCTGCTGGATTACTACTCTACTAGTCAGATTACTGCAGTCGGACATGCTGGACTAAGAAGCTAAGCTTTCTTTTCTTACTTATCTGGGAACTCTGAGTTAGTTTGCAACAGGACGTCTGATGTTTTGTTTCAGGCACTGTATCACTGTTGTTGCATGCAAACACACCACTCTCTGTCACAGCATGGAGTTTGTTTTGTTTCCTACTTTTCTTCCTTTAACTGCAGATTTATATAATCTATGTAGACTCAGCACATATTGGACTCAGGTCAAAACACATTTTATACCTGTAAAATTCCACAGGTTGTCATTTTACTGAACCTGGAGGACATGTAAGATATGATATTGACTACATTTTGTTTTTAAATCTTAGTACATCATATTGTCAGTATTCTCTGTAAAATATAAACTAAGGGCACTGCAATATTAACTGGCTATTCCTATCTGATTACTGAGGCAACTGTAGGCACTTTCACACTGTGATTCAAACAAGCACGGATATGCTGCATCATACTGTATGTTAAAGGTTGTTGTAGTTCACTGGCGCCTTATGATGCTTGATAGGATTAAATTATGACTGGAATTTCAAGGTTCATGCATTGGGGCAAAATAAGTTGGATTTTTAATGTTGGATGTTTCCCATATACAGGCAATTCAGAATATGTGCAGAGCATTGAGGTTGAAAGTACATTACTGCCCTGTCATCATAGCATATTTATTGACAGTATTTAGAAATGAAGAAGCTTGCTGGACATATCTTAGCCTGGAAACATGACACATGGAATTCCAATGAGAAACAATAACTAGCAGCGGTGACAGTGCTAATTGAAACGATAGAAGCTCTACAGGTAATGAGAAAAAACTAATCTGGCAGCACAGGTCGAAACACAGAAGTCCCCCTCAAACAAGTGACGTCAACATATTGAAAAGTTAATGTTTATGTGAAATTTCAGCTGATTGTCTGTCTCTCAAGTTAAAAGCATAGAGTTTCCTTTTGCTTCAGCACTGGATCTTTTTAGAGGAGCTATTTGTAAGTTTTGCTATTGCTGCATAGCCAATGTTAGCATTATCAGCTTCAGCCATTGTTGCGTTTAACTTCTTCAGGGCAGCCTGGACACTACAGTGACTCGGTATATGGGAAAGTGACAAGTCAGTCAGGCTGGACCAGGGCTAGCTGGTTAGCATGCTAACTTAAGTTCAAGAACAGAGATGAAAGGAACAGAAGCAAAACAAGAGGGTTGCTTTCCACTACTAGAGACAGCTCTTGGTGAGTAAACGAATGAAGCGTGATGCTGAACTCACAATGTTTGTTTTAGACTAGTAGCTGTTAATGCTAACTTTGGCTATGTAGCAAAGGCAAAACTTCCAAATTACTTCTTTAAATAAATTCAACTCGTACTGCATAGCACTGTTAATGTCTCAAATCAGTTTTTTATTTTAAGGCATAGGGAACTTAGAATGACAGTGGCATTTTTTAGAGTTCAGGACTGAAATTTTATGAATAATTTCCTTCTTAGTCACTGTCTCCTCCTGACCAAGCAGGCGTTGAATGGCTGAATGGGTCAAGAGGAAATACCACAGTTGTAAAGGCCGTGTTCCCAGTTAGGTATGTGTGCCTCATGATAATGAGACAGGAGGTAAAAGGAATGAAGGAACAACGGGGGCAGAGGGACTGAAGAAATGTTGCTGTGTAGTTGTGTTATCTGGCTACATTCTTCATATATTTCTCATATCCTTTTATGGCTTTTTGGTTCAAAGTGAGCTCCTTCAAGTAATGGAGATGGGTTAGACAATAACAAAAACTCATGGAAAAGCTTTTTAACAACAGAGAAAGATGTTTATCCTGGGAAGACGGTGCCTTTTTTATGTGCTGCTCCCCATTAATGTTTTATTAAATAACATGTCACAAGATAGCAGAAGGAAACAGCGAGAGTGGACCTTGTACAGTGTTCAATAGTGTATCACAGAATCAACCATATCCAGGAAGCGCTGCATGAAAATTACTGGCAAAGACTGATGCTCTGGTACGTTGGTCTGTTAAAGGACATTTTAGAGCTTTCACTTTCTTGGTGAGAGTTATATTAGAGGATTAATTCCACTGTCATGTCTCTATGCTAACTATGAACCTGGAACCAGCAGGCAGTAAGCTTAGGTTAGTATAAAGACTGAACTGATGAAAAAAATCAGTGGCCTGGTCCGGCCCGGAAATCATTTCAGCATCTAACTCCCTGTGAAACCACAACTTGTCATTTTTACATATCAGTGTTTGTATTAATGAAACAAACAAGATATTAATCAGTGAGCAATATAGGTGTTTTATTGGTAGTTTTTTTTTCCTCTGGACAGAGCCCAGTTAACTGTTTCCCTTTCACTGTTTGCTTCTATTCAAAATTACAATTTAAGTTTGAATGTGAAAAAAGACAAATCTTCTTCAAACTGTGATGACCTGATTGATTTGATTTACACTATAAGTGCAACAGACTGTTTCAAGTGGTTTCCTTTTGAGGTCCAGCTGCAGGTACTTGTAACATTCGCCATCAGCTTGACCTACTGCATGCACTATTGACCTATCAGTGAACTAAGCTGATAAATAAAGACTGAGGCTGACACTAGCAAAGCCCTGCTGATCAGATAATCATAACACCAAAGTGTAATATATTAGAAATTATTATTAGAAATATTTTAGCTTCTTAACCATAACTGGAAAAATTACCAACAAAGCTGCCTTACTCTACAACAACAACAAACCTGAGGACTCATCTAGCTTGCCACCCAAGAGAGGCAGCAACATCAACTGCTGGCACTGTTTTCTGAGATCTAATGACAAAAGTGGAGCCACATCATAAAATTTCCAGTCACAACACAATCTCAAGACACATAATGCAGTTGTATGACATCATGGAGGAAAATATATAGGCTACACTGAAGGGTAAGACTCTCTCAGGCCACTGATGGATGGTCATGCATTACGCTATATGGGTTGTGTTTAAATTAATTTGAACAAATTATGTGATAGTTCGAATTCACTCAAGCTTGATTTTTTTTTAAAGTATAGTAAATAGGCAGGATTCCCCCCATAAGTAATTTGCTGTCCTCTGTCAGTAGTCATTTGTCATTTTTAGAAAAATGAGTTTAAAGTTGTATTTATAACATTTTTCTGCTTGAACACTGACGTCAGAAAGCATGCACTTTATATAAACCAAAATAACAAATCAACTTCTAATGATAAATCCTTAGTTTTATGTAAAAAGTCCTGAAATGCATCTTGGTTATCCAGCAACTTTTTAGCTGTTCACAGGAAAGCTTTGGTCCATCTCTGATTAGATTAGATAATTATGCTACATTTAAAGAAAAGGGACTGGCTAATCAATATTTTGCTGTGTCAAAGCCAATGCCCTCAGTCTGATAATCTTTAATATGAAGGTTATAACAGGGGAGAGATCTCAAGAGATTGAAGATGAGATTCAGTCAATGCCATTAGCCTTAGCTTGAACCTAAAATATTATTTCCTCTATAACATATCTGGGTTATTCCAGCAGGTTCACTGAACATCAGATTGTTTTACACATAAGATAGTAGCGTGCCAAAAATGGTGAAATGCACACCTCCTCAAATTGCATTTGGTAGCCTCTGTACTTTATGCTGTGTACACATTTAGAAGTTGACATGCATGTTGCTCGTGTCTGTTTATACAACATGCCCATCTACAGCTATATCTGTACACAGTGGTTCATCTCGGTCAGCCAAGTTTATCATTTCAGCTGCCTGGAAGAAGCCTTCTCCTCCCTCCCTGTTCTTTCTTGATTCATTTCTGCATCTCCCTCTGTCTCTCTGTGGAAATTAAAGGCTTGTGGTTCGTCATAGACCCACTAACATCATATTACAGAGGCCAATTCATCTGCATTTCCTCTGTTCAGCCTCTCATCTGTTCCTGCTATGCAGGGGCTCAAGTTCAGGACTTGTTTTTGTGTCTCAAATACAGTATTGGGAATATCCTAGTCTAGTCCAGAGCATCTAAAACTGGTCTTTTTAGGTTTCCCATATGGATCCCACATTGTGATATGTTGATGGTGAAGTAAGAGACTAATAAAGTTTCCAGGTCAGTACATCCAATGTGCCAAAACACTGAAGTCTCACCATGATCATCACCTCAAACATCCCAATCTTTTCAGATCGTGTTGTTGTCAAGGCGTAATTTGCCAAAATGAAGAACACATGCATATCATCTAAAGCCGACTGTGATAGCCTGTGAGTGAGCAGCTCTACTCCAGGGGCTGGAATGTACGACAGAAAACAGAATTTCATTCATAAACAGTGGAAGCTCGTTCTGCTTCAACTGCTTTCACATGACTGAGGTTTAGCTTTGCTTTGTGTACAACCACACAGCTAAGGGGTTTGTTCTGTTCGAGCCCAATGGAAAATCGTTAGTGTGATTTAATCATGTTCTCTAAGGGAGAAGGCATTACAAGATTTTCTTGAACTTGATGCAGTTGTGGCCACCGACAATCTCCAGCCATAGGTGCTGGATTTCGTAGGTGTTTCACTGAGCAGTGTATGTCTCTTAAGAGCTGCTGCACATAGGACATTTGTCCTTTGCTAAGCTCTTAGCTGTCTCTGCTGTTGATTCTTTGTAAGTCTCTTACTTTGTCGTCCCTAATTGTTGGAGTAATGTAATCAGGTCCATATTAGTCCAGTTTAGTGCTGGTGGTACAAAAGGATTAGGACTGAAGTGGGGTGGATTTGTGTTGTAAAAGCTAGTCCAATAAGGGACCTACTACTGAATGCTGTTAGTAGATTGGATTTAGTTTTTGAAGTAAGGATCCATGCCATTGGAGGATATTCAGAGTTGTCGCAGTCAGACATCATGTCAGATACCTGCCCGTCGGTGTTGATAAGAGCCAGTTAGTCACCAACATAAGCCTGTGGTGCAACGAGTCTGGTAACACTGCTTTCATTCAGGGATTAAGGCTGGACTAGATTGGATTTGCTCTACGTCAGGACAGGAACCCCATGGACAAAGTTGTGTTTATTTCAACCTATCATTCTTAGCATTTATACTGTTTTCTCCCCTGCTAACCAGAGCTGTTTATAGACACTGGTGGTTTTCACTGTTTATACCTGGATCCTGTTCAGTCCAGTGATGATGGCTCTGTGTTGTCTGCATTTGGACTCTGTTCTGTCTACATCAGCTGGACAAGACTTAATTTACAGCAGATGGTGGCACTGAGGTGTGTGTGTGTGTGTGTGTGTGTGTGTGTGTGTGTGTGTGGGTGTGTGTGTGGGTGTGTGTGAGTGTGTGTGTGTGTGGGTGTGTGTGTGTGTGGGTGTGTGTTCAATTGTTTCTAAGCTTCATTTCAGCACAGATTTAAGGTCATGGACAAATATGGACATGTTTATCTTCACTGTGTGTGTGTCAGTGTGCGTGCTTACTGTATGTGGGTGTTAATGAGGTTATTTCACCTGTCTAATAAAGGCAGACCCCCTGCTGGTCTGAATACCTCTACTCGTTAATCCATTGTTACATAATGAGACTGATACACACATGCAAACACACAGAGACACGTTCTCTCTCATGCACACACACAAACTCGTCGGCTTCCAAATAAAGCTAATGATGTGCCTGAGAGTGTTTACGCTGCATGGAGTGCAACGCTGCACAAGGATTAGCATCTGAAATCAGATGAAGTTGATAAACAGGTGCCAGAAAACTGTCTTGGAACAATGTGAGATGGAAAATGAACATGATGTGAAAGTGGTCTGAAAGAAAACCATTGTCACGACTGTCAGGCAAAAACAAGTAATTAATGATCCAAGATGACTGCTGTGGTTTTGCATTTCATTGAATAACAAGTTCAGATCTATAAAATGATGTAACCTGCTCTTGTATATGAGAATTCAGAGTAAAGTGGGAGCTAACAGCTTGTTAAATGTTATGCTGTGCCTCTGAAATATAGTTTCACTGTTACAAGAAGTGGCTCGTCATAGATTTATAAGGTTCTTCACACCCTCACACACCCTTTACTGAGTCAGACTGTAATATTATGTTACAGTTCTTGTTTCAGTTTATCCAATATATTTGGTTAACACAGCTAAAATTCATAATGTCTATATGAGTGCTTCTATATGCTCGTTTATATTTATGAGGAGGATAGACTATTGGAAACACCAGGTGCAATGTAAATACCTGGATAGTACATCAATTTCAAGATATCACTTTTCCCATAATTGTGAAATAGCAAAGAGCTGATTTGGAACCAGCCTGATTGTTAACTGTATCAATAATGTATGATCCTGGTTCTGCCATCAATGATCCAGTCACACCTCTGCTGATTGTACGATAGTGCTGAAATATGATGCTGCAGTCTTTGTACAATAATTTCGTTTTTGCTGTCGGGTGGGTTGCACTTATCACAATATAATGTAGTCGAATAAACAACTATTTACTGCAGCCTCTGGTAGCATATACAGCAAATCCACAGATCCCTCACATAAATCAGTACCTGCACAAAGACTGGATTTCATGCAGGACTGTTGTATTTTTATATTGCACAAGTGTCCCCCATAAACTGGTATCTCATTGCATTTCTTTCCTTCACCTTTCAAATTTGCTACTAAGCTAATTTTAAAGTATAATCTCAAATTAACAATTTGCTCGATGTAAGTCAGATCGCAGCAGATGTTTTGTTTCAGTGTCCACTGATTGTGGTTTGACTTAATAGCATGTAAGATACAATGTTAATCATCTGTCATGTAAAAACCTGCTGAAGATTACATTGTAAATAACAAAAAAAAATTTGAACTGATTACAAAGGCTGAAATCATGAATGAGTAGCAGATCAGGCCTCCTGTGACATTACTGTCCTTATTAACTTTACTATTCGGAAACCACATTAACTCTATATGTAAAAAAAATACCCCAAACTGTCACAGTTAATGCAGAAATTAGTTGGAATGTATGAAGGTCATTTTATCAGTATCAAGCTCTGCTTGCTTTTTTTTTCTTTTTTTTTTCTTAATTTCATTGATTTTTGCTAAGCTTTTTTTCAGATCATTTGTTTGCTTATTTACAGTAATATGTGTCAGTGTGAAAATATTTTCACTAAGATCTTTTTACTATCTTTGGTTGAAAACCTCAGCACTGCTCTACACTGGAAGGCCTCTGTGTTTACTCTAAGTCTGTTTCCCCCTTTGTGCGTCTCCTCTCGCTAATATTCCTCTGTTTATCTAACTGAGTCTTCTTTCCTTTCATGCTGCTCTTTCCCACAACCCCTCTCTCTGACCCCTTCCCTTCTTCTGTCTTGTATTTGTCCCTGTCTTCTGTTTTCTCACTATCTTCTCTCTCACTCCCCCTTGTTTTTTATTAGTATGTCCCTTATTCATCCTCTCATCTATAATTCTCTTCTTCTCCTCTCTTGCTCTCTCTATAAATCAGTCTTTCTGCCTGTCGTTCTGTTTTACCTCCTGACCTCTCCATTCTTCACCTTCACTTGGTCATCCCTCCATCCTTCTCATAGATGAAGTGGAGGATGTCACCATAGGGAGCCGGCTTTGGAAGTGGGCCCAGGTCAGTCATGTTGACCCTCTGACCTTGAACCTGACACTTGCCCAGGACACTAAAAGAAAAAAAAAATCTTTGACATCTTCCATTTGTTGTAGCTCATCTGTACATACCCTTTATGGTGAGTTGCACTTTGCATCACATGAAAGTTGAAACTGACCATTGGATTAACTAAATGAAATAGTTTAACATTTTGGGAAACATATATTTTCTTTCTTGTTGAGTATTAGGGCCTGAAAATGAGGAAACATTTCATATCTGTGCTTTAAGTATGGAGCTAGAGTCGGAAGGTGATTAGCTTACTTTTGCCTAGCTTAGCTAACATAAATAGTTATAGGCTAGCACATAGAGTAACCATTTGTAAAACAACAACTTGTTGTTTTTATGTTCCTGTAAATGGACGGAATAAAAAAACAGGGTGCCATATGTTAATTAGGGATCTTTCGAGCTGTGTGTTAGCATATTTTTGTTTTAATTTGGAGAGAGCCAGGTTAGCTGTGTCCCTTGCTAACAGTCTTCATGCTATGCTAACCACTTCAGCTCCATACTTAACTCACAGACATAGATAAGTATCAATGTTTTCATCAAATGCTCAAAAAACAGGCATACTTCTCAAAATGTGAAACTAGTCATTGAAGTCGTTACAATAAATGTATCAGTTGTAATATTTCCAGTGATTAATGAAACATTTCTTGCAGATGTGTTATTGTAGCACTTCTCAACAAAAGTGCATTTTATAGTGCTAACGCCTCATTTTTATCTGGTTATTGTGGTAAGTTGAGTTTCCCGCTACAGTAGACCAGTGGTGGTGTTACTGGGTGTTCAGACTGGTTTCCCTTCACGTCATTGTTTTCTGAGTTCATATCGTAGACAATATGTCATACAAATGTCTCTGTATTTGTTTGTCCGTATGTCTGTATCTGTTTCCGAGACACAGACTTCAACGTGTGTGTGTGTGTGTGTGTGTGTGTGTGTGTGTGTGTGTGTGTGTGCGTGTGTGCACTGAGCTCATGACTGTAGTGTCCTGTGGCAACACACAGGAAATTAGTGCTGCACTATCAGATCATAACAACAACAACAGTAACAACAACAGCATCAGCACGTCTCGGTTTATGGCCACGTGATGTTACAAATATTGAAAAATGTCAGTTACAAATCACTTTACTTTGACGGTGATGGTGGTTCTCATGACTTACACAGGGGTGCAGATAATGGTAACAGCTAATGATTGTGTAATGGTTATACTGGCGTAAGCCCCTCAGCACGTCAACAAACTCTGGAATGTTCCATCTGTTTCTATAATACAAACTCACTGTAAACACAGATGACAAGAAGCTCTGCAGCCGCTTCCTTAATAGAGAGAAAAAGCCTGTTCACACTTACAACAAACATGCAAAACATGGCAGCCCCATAAACTCTCTAAAAGGGAATTGGAGAAACCACAATTTCTCCACCATATTAAAACACATTGTATTTTAGTGTTTTGCCAAAACAATCCCAACTCAAGGGCCACTTACTCGCTTTTCTTGGAGATATCCACCGAATCACACAGTCGACATAAATGGGTGGAGTTGATCAGTTGCCATGGAGACAGGTCTTTTGATAAACAAGATAACAGCTGTTATGATTTTATTCACAGTACTTTAAGGACTTTTCATCTGTGTTGGCTCGCAGTAAAGTTTTACTCCATCCCAGGCTCATCAGTTATGTAACATGTGATGCATTACATTATATTAATTTCAATATTATTACTAGATCTCAGTGATTTTACATGACAGTTTTATTATTAGCTTCTCTGCTCTGAGAAAGTGTCTTTGCTCTGGATTACAGATGGAAAAAAGGATCTTTTTTCAGAGAATTAGACAGGAAAATTGATACCACTCTCTTCTTTATGTGAAGCTTGAGCCAGCGGGCACTTAGTTTAGCATGAGTTAGCATAAGACTCAAAGCAGGGAAAAATGACAAATCTGGCCGACCAAACACATCCAAAGCTTGGTTATTAACACACTGCATTTCTTGTTTAATTTGGGCACAAACACTAATTGAAAATAACAAGTTGTAATTTTACAAGTAGTTAGTCAAATGCTGTCATTTTTACCATATCACATAGCTCCCTGTAAGAACATAACTTGTGGTTTTTACACTCTGGTTTTTGTACATATTAAACAACAACATGCATTGTGTTAATTATTGAGATTATTGCGAGGTTTAACTTTTAACCTGGCATTTAACCTTTGGACAGAGCCAGGCTAGCTGTCTCCCCCTGCTCCCATGCTAAGATAAGCTAATTATCTCCTATGCCTCTAACGTCATATTTAACAGATTCATCTTAGAATCTAAATCTCTACAAGAAACAAATAAATGTCTTTTCTAAAATGTCAAACTAATCCTTTAAGGCTAGGATACTTTGGTTATGGACAATTTTACAGACAACAGAATTCAGAACTGAATTTATCACTTATTTATCACTTTAAATCATAGTTACATCCAATCAACACATCTGTAACACTGTTCTCTTCTGTACTGTGTTTGTTTTAATAGTTAATTTGTTTTTATTTTTGTGTCATGCAAAACATTTAGTCTATTGCACTGCTATATATCAAAATTAAGAATATAACATCTTTCAGTCACACCAAACGCAACCAAAATCAAAACATCAGTTATAACACTACATGTACTTTCATTTTTCCCATAGGCTATTTAGTGCTCTACTTGTCCTTTATAGATTTTCCATGGTCCATTAGATTTTGAAACCTCTATTTTCCTGTGAAGCCAATCTGTTATTGAATTTTGAAAAACAGCTTTTTGTTTTGCTGCCCTCGCTGTCCTTTTGACCTGTTTCCATTGATGTGGCATTGCACATCTGTATGGCCCTGTAGCCATCACATCACATCACATCAGATGTTTGGGAAGCTCAGTGGTTTGAAGCTTATAGTTATCTGTTATAATGAAATGTTCCTTATGATGTTTGGCCTGAGTAAACATTCCCTCCTCTGCTCTCCTCTCTCCAAACCCTGTTCTCATGACCTCCACAGATTCTGTGAAAAAGACTGCACCAAATTAAAGGTGCCATAGCAACAGTTTTCCTGCGATATCAATTTACTGAAAACCATATCAGAAATGACTCAGCTTCCTGCCAAACTGTACAGGAAATTGTGTGCATACAGTGCATAACTAATTAGATTTGAGACTAGAATAGGGAGTCATGTAAAACTTGGTGAATTAATGGCCCCTCTGTATGAGAGAGTAGCTAACTGGTTCAGCATGCTGGGGCTGAACTCTCACATGACCTCAAACTTCCTGTCTGCTGGAGAAGGTTCAATAATAGTCCTGCGAAATAAAATGAAGTGACTGATTAAAAATTAAAAATGAAACTGGAGGTTTGCTGATATTGCTCACATTGATTTCTCATCATTTTGAAACTTACCTGATGGTGTGATCTGATCATCTCGTACAGTAAAGGGTGACCAAGCAGCCAGAATCTAGTGCGCTCCGTGCTGCTGCACAACGAGAGACTGGTTTGTAACGCTACTTCATGTGTGTTTGAGTTTGTGTTAGAGGTTGCTGGGCATCTGCTGGTGAGGATGGCAGAACACTGGAAACATAGCTGAGATGCCTGCGTTGAGACTGTTTGGACTGTAGTGAAGGATCGGACTGGAGATTGGATTTGGATCAGACTGAAGTGTAACATAACAGCTTGGGTTGGAGCAGAAGTTTAAATAACATATTGAAGTTCATATCAACAATTTAAGATACACCACATATGTTCAGCTTTTAAGGAGTGAAGAAATAAATTAAAGCATTTGTCCGCCAGGTTTTGAAATTAGTTTGCAGTAGTAGCTTGTTACAGGCAACAATGTAATCCTTTTAATGATTCGTCTGTCTGTTCAGTCCTTTGTGATTTCAGATTTCTCATTCATTCATGTCAAGGTACTTTTACTAGCAGTCAGGACACTCCAAAACAGGACTGTAATCACATTGTAATCCAGTGAGCCTGATCACATTGCAAGTGGTCAGGCTGGCATATGAGCGGTATAAGGAGATAGAGGAGGATTAAGATAAATACAGCACCAACAGACACAAAATAGATCATTTCAGCCCACTGGAACAGCTGATGATTCAATATTATCATTTATCAAGTTCCAGTGGAATCATGATGATATGATCATGTGTTTTTGTTTTTACCTGATTCTGTTGTCCAAATATGATAAGAAAACTTTATGGTTGGGAATTTAAAGTTTATTCAATTCTCTCAAATCAATTTTCTAATAACAAATTAATGATCTGTGTGTTATTGTCAGAAAGAATTGAGCATCCTGCCTCACCTTAACTTATCAATGAACTGCTATATTATTATTATTTTTTATTATTATCAATAAATGATAATGCAGAAGTGTTTTAAAGAACAGTTATGCTCATCATGGGTCTCTCTGTGTCTCCCTCACAGCAGTGACAGTGCTGCCATGGAATCAGGTCCTCCAGATGTGATGGCCAATCAGGAGCCTCCTGAGGTCCAGGAAGAGTGCTCAGGTAAGACTTTTATTCATTGTTCATTTTATGTTTCATTGAGTGGCTAATTTCAGGCATTATTATGTATTCAGACTGCCTGTCTTCACTGAAATCACATGATAACTTACATGTTTTTAACCTTTTGCTTTAATGTGTATGTAATTGACTACTAATTTGAGATTATTGAATTACATTTTTAGGACAGACACACATCCTCTTACACACTGCCCAACACTTTGTCCGTACATTCACTAAGGCTGTGACAAATGTGACCACAGCTATGAACATGAGCTCATTGAGTTTATAGAGTTTAAATTTCCAGTGACCAGTGATCTATCAGCTTGTGATGCACAGACAAGTATGTGTATTAAATATTTCAGCCCTATCATATATGAAATTCTTATACATACAAACAGACACAGATCAAGTATAAAACTGTACAAATGCAAATACTAGTATTTGCTCCCTCTTTGCTTTTATGTTGGCAGCTCCAAATAGAAATCCTTTTGGAGAGCATGGAGTACTCTCTTCATCCACCCAACAAGTTTGTGATGCCGTAAACAAAAAGACACTGAAGTGTATGAGGTGTATTTTTGTTTTAAGTGTTTACTGCATTGGGTATGGGGGCCCAAAGGTGACTTGGGAAGAAAAATGGATAAAATTTTCCCAAACTTAAACAAAATTTTGATTGATTTCTTTATTTTAAATTAATCTTTGTCATTTATTTATTTGATGTCACTTTTGAGCGCCCACACGTCAGGAAGACATATTTGGTGTATAAACTCTGCATATGGTATATACTCAGAAATTGCAGGATAAAGAGAAGAAACTATATTATTGTCACAATGAGGTGGGTACCAGTACATCGGAGTCTACAAAATATCAGCAGGGAGATTTTACACACACACACACACACACACACGCACACACACACACACACAGCAGAGAAGATGAGGCCAAGCTTATCAACCTAGACCTCCTTACTGGTGCTGGCAGGAAATAAAAGAACAGAGAAAGCTATCATCATCTCCAACTCATACACACACACACACACACACACACACACACGTACACACACACACACACACGTACATACACTGTCTATACAGATAGACAGCAGCAAATATGCTGCTGATATGATGGGGACAAGGAAGATGTGCACTGGGGGAGGTCAGAGAGATGTCTGTGTGGAATTTTAACTAAAGTGATGTTGAGATTATTGCAAACCCAATATGAATCATATGTCTATAGTCCAACAAAGTGGGAACAGTCCTTCATGCCTTTAGTCAGAAACTAGGTCATCCTCTGACTCTGGCTTTTAAGTGTAAATCTATTATGTGTGGTTTGTTAGGTCTGGTGAGTCACTTCTCTTTGGTTTCTGTGGTAGAGGTGATCGTCATGTGTGACTCCACAGATCATGGAGTTTGCCACTCATGTCCTTCTTAATCAGTTAGTGTTAGCCCAGTGATGGTGCTAGACAGACAGCTGAGCTCTGATTGGTGCCTGGTAGAATGTGCTGTGTTTTAATTGGATCAGCAGTTTGAGAGGCCTGCAGTCTTTAAACGGAAAAGTTCCAAGTTTAGGTCTTCCTCCTTCTCCCTTTCATTCAGTTTATTGTCATTTTAAAACATCTGAAATCTAGGTTTCAAATCTGAAGCAATTTTCTTCTTAATTAATGATAAATAAGTGTTTTCAAGGTTGAAAAACACAATTGTAGGCATTATTTATTCAAAATGAAAGGAAAATGACTGTAATATACTGTAAATCCATTAAATCACTAATAGCAAAGAGTGTTGACTTGTTAAAAATGTTTTATTAAATGATGACACAGATCAGACGTTGACTGCATGTGTGTGTGTTATCAGTCAGCTGCTGGGAAACACCCACTCATAGGCCTGTCAGGTCAGTGCTCTTCCCACAAATATGTCCAAAAACTGTTTTATCCTCTTGTGAAACATCGTGATAGCTGTGCTATCATTAAGTTTTATAATTATAGTTTATATTTCTGTTACACAAAATTTCAAAACACAGCTAATCTGCTTCATCAGACCTGTGTTGATGTGCTTTAATCCGATTTGACTGACAACACAAGCAAACAGCCGTACAACTGTCACCAGATTCCTGTTCAAATACTGCTTAAGCCCTCTCTACTTAAATCACTGAGGGGAGCATGAATACTGAAATATCTCATGTGAATATAGTATCATCGCCCTGCGCTCCATAGTGCATAGAAAATTAAATCCATTACTTCTGGGGACTTTCTTAACTTGTCAAATGGAAAAAATGTGCTCCTCTTAGGCAAGAAGCTCACAAATCTGAGTCTACCACAGTGAGTTCATTCCACCTCTCCTGACAATGACCATGTGCCAACTTCTCCACGATGTAGAAACAATTTTAAGTCCCCTCTGCTGCTCCTTTTTCTCATGTTGTCCACATTGTTTCCCTGTCAAAGGTCACCATCTTCTTATTGTGTCAACTGAGGTCAGTTCCCTCTAATGTTGACCTTAGACTGCCTTCATATTCCCATGAGGCTATTCTGAGTATGTGTGTGTGTGCTCATGTTTGTGATTGAAAGAATGTATGTTGGGAAATTACAGTATCTGTTACAATCACCACAGTGCTACACTGACCTTCCATTGAAGCACTGGCCTTTTTCAACTCTCTATGAGTGCAGACCTTTAGCTTAATAGTGTATTGTGCCTAAAATAGCACAATAAATGGCACTGACTGCTGGTGTTTCCCACTGAATTTTTTTTTTTTTCATCTTGGCAGTGCAGAGGCCTCTGAAGTGTCAGCAAAAGCATGTTGGATGCTCCTCAAGTAAATAGAACAGTTCACTTAGTGGTGTCACACAAACGAGTGGAGCATTTGTAGCCTGAAGTTCTTCATAAAAACTGGATGAAAATCAAATTATTTAAAACGTGTGTGATGGCAACTCATCAAAATAGCATATGTGCTATATTTATTCATACATGCAGAAAAGACAGCTTGTGGCTTGTAGCTATATTTGTGATGTCTATTAGAATTTGCAGTAGCCCCTTACATGCATGTTTGATGTATGTATGTATGTATGTAATAATAATATGAATAAATTCAAGTTAATGTGACAGGGGCCTCATACTATAGGACCCCACATTTGTAAATTGTAAAATAAATCAGCCTAATCATTTTTTGTGTGTTGTCTTCTTCAGCATATGACCTAGAAATTTTAAGCGTCTTGGCCTCAGTACCAGGTTTGGATTCCAGACATTTTTTAAGCTGTGATTTAGCTCCAACCAGAAAGTATATTTTTAGAAAAAAGAAGGAATGCTCAAGGATCCCCTGCTGGGAGAAGGACAAAAATTACACAGCTTGTATAAAAAGAATGCGTCTCTTTTTTTTAAGTCTCTTCTAAAGCTATTTTACAGCCCAGGGATGTGGATTCTCAAAATAGTTACATGTGTTGTTTTTCTTGCAGCTCTTCCTTTGTTCACAGTTCCTTTTGGTGTGTTTCCCTCTATGTTGTGTCTTAACACTGTACAGTCTCTGGGGGTTAATGTATCCGTACACTGAGATAGTATATCCAATACAGTATATAGTCTGTGATGAGCAACTTCTGTCTGTTTTGTAGTGTTTATTTTTAATCCTTGGTCAGGTCAAAAGGTCGTGGAGTCTAGTTATTACGGCTTCATTAGAAGCCACACTAATGAGACCCTGTAGAGGGTCTCACAAAGGATGAAGACAAAAAGTACCAAAACTGATGCAAATGGACCAGAGATATCATAATTTTTAATCCAGACGTTCTTTCTCCTTGTCAAAACCCATTACCCACAACACAACCATCAGTGATTCAGTTCAAGAATCAGGTGTGTTGTGCTAGTAGCAGCTAATGTAGCCCTAAGCTTCAAGCAGAGATGAGGAATGGGCTACAGAGTTCTGCTCAATTCTTTCTAACCACCACCAGACTTTTTTTTTTACTGTTCAACCATGTGTTCTTCAGCCCCAACTGATGCTGACTCAAGTGACATAACTTTAGGTAATTTAGACAGACTTCCATGTGTAAAATCTGAGGACTTAACCTTTAAGAGCCAAAGACCAGGCAAGCTTAAGTTCAGCCTTACAGAGCTGCAAGCCCAGCTGTGGACCCTGAAAGTACTGTTGAATGTGCGGGCAGAGAGGGGACCAGTGGGCATTTCAAGCTCTGGATGAATACCTTGCTGACTGAAAGCAATGAAAGCAGTTTGTGGCTGTTTAAGGGGTTATAAAAGAGTTGTTGAGTTTTTCCACTGCGGCGCTAATGGACGTGCACTCACTGGGGGGGAGGTTTTACGAGCACAAGTGTGTGTGTGTTTGTCTGTTTTTATGTTTGTGCACACACTTTAGTCTGTGTGTGGTTTCTCCTACCTGGGCCTTTACCGCCATCACAGGGCTAATTACTGAAACTAGAGTTCATATGAGGGCAGTGCATAAAGATGCTGTGTGTGTAATTTTCTCATTAACATATCACTCAGTTAGTTGTAATGCTTCACTGTAGTGCTGTCAAGAAGATGAAACTGTGATCAGGGTTTAACCAGTTTCTTTCATCTTATTTCTCTCTGTGTCTTCTCTCATCTGTCTTCTCAGGAAAGAAAAAGTCCAAGTTCCAGACCTTTAAGAAATTCTTTGCCAGGAAGAAGAGAAAGGAGCCGTCAACTGCTGGAGCCGACGCCGCGCTTAAAGCCAGCCAATCGAGCGACAATGTCAGCAAAACGTCAGAGAATAATACACTCACTCGATCGGAGAAGGATAAGGGCTCTGGGTAAGATTAGACTCACACACATACAAATAGAAATACACACAGGAGACTGTGACTCATTATTATTCAAACCTTAAAGGTCCCATACTTCACATTTTCTTTTGATTTAAGTTTTATTAAACATAAGAAGATATATTTGTGGTTTTAAGAACCAAAAATCATCTCAGTGTAGTTTGACATCTCCT
Source organism: Trachinotus anak (assembly GCF_046630095.1). Classification (NCBI taxonomy): domain Eukaryota; kingdom Metazoa; phylum Chordata; class Actinopteri; order Carangiformes; family Carangidae; genus Trachinotus; species Trachinotus anak. Next base: position 22,596,128 of record NW_027273872.1, on the reverse strand, counting down.
CTCTCAGGCTTTTCCCTGAAGCTCTAGCAGGTCGGTGAACCAATCAGAAGAGAGGCTTGGAGCCATGCTTTTGATTGGCTGACTGTTTTCTGAGTGGTCAAATGAAAATACAGCAGATTTCAGTTGAACACTCAGAGAAACCAAATCCTGCAAGGTTGAACACTGGGTCCAGGTGGGTGGGGTTTGGAGCATGAGAGCGATGACTGCTTTGTTGTGAGATCACAAAGTTACAGAAGTCCTGATGGCTCAATTTAAGACACAGTTTCTGAATATGTCTACATTTTGTCTGTGGATTGAGTACAATACTTTCACAGTATTAATATAAAACCTAAACGTGCTTTCTAATCAAAAAATATGGGACCTTTAACACAGGTTCATAAACATACTACTAGTGCTCATCAACAGGTCTAAAATCTGTTTCTGTAAAAAAGCCTCAAGTGCTTCCATGTGGTTTATTGGAGAAATGGATTGTTTAATGTTTTTAAGTTCTGCATCCTGTATCTGAACAGCCAAAACACCCAGAAACAAAAAAGTTCCTCTCTCCATGTAGGTAAATATCTCCTCTTGTGTTAAAAGGGCAGAGATAGTTTAATAAAAAGGAAGATCTTGTTTTAACATTCATCTCCTGTTCTGCCAAACTCACCTCAGTGAAGGCTCATGACTTCCTGTTTTCCTAACAAGTGGTGCAGGGTCCATTCCTGTGGACAGTCCTGGTTTCCTCTGTTTTTCAGAGCTGTGCCACTTCCTGCCGTGTCTACTCTTGACCCCTCCTCGGTGTCACAGGATTTATCCACTCCAGTGTTACTGAAGCCATTCTGTTTCCTCCTTATGATAATTAGTAGAAAACAAAACACAAAGGAAAAGAAACGTATCACTTTAATTGAAATTACTTCTTTGGATTAAAGAAATTTAAACCCACTTCATTGTTAGTTTATAGTATTTATTTTAAACCAGTTTTAAACCATCACTTCTCTTTATTTTGTTTACTTTGTTTTAGAAGCTGTGAAAAACCACTTTCTGATTTGTTTATTTCTTCCTCTTCCTGTTTCCCAAAGGTCAAAGATCAGCCTGGGCAGCAAGGCCTTGTCACATGACTCTGTCTTTGTTTCTGACTCATCGGAGGCCAACGAGGCTCTGGGGGCATCTCAGGACAGCATTCACGGGAAAGTGAAATCACTACAGGTGAACACACATAAAAAAGCATGTCTGGTTGAGCCCTGGTGTGTGAGTATCTTCCTCAAGAAAGGTAGTAAATCCCTCTGATGCCCGGGATGCGTACTGACCCTGACCTCCCCTGTTGAGGCAGGAAGGAGAAAAAGGATTTGACTGCAGGGGTTAATAAGGAATAATAAACGAATAAAGAAGCACAGTCTGTGTGTGTGGACGAGAGGATGTCTTTGACCCCATGCTGCTCTCAGCTGTCATGAACAGTATTGATCAATACAGGAGTTGACACAAAGACAGAGTGGCACCAGCTGATCTCCTGTATATTTAGTTAGTGTGATTCCACCTCGGGGATGTCAGTGTAGCATAACATAGGCCTGCACTTAGCGAGAACTACATTGTAGAGCCACTCTCCAGTGTAATGCCTTATGATGTGGTCAATGTGACAGTTGAGACGGGCTGAGCTGATGTGTGTTACAAAGAGAAGTGGCGACTGCAGCGTCTGTTGAAGCATAATGAAACCACTGGATGACGATAAGAAAAGCAGACAGACTGAACAAACGTCTGTCACACCAGTGGTGTAAAACGGGAAGACAAGAGACCCAGACGGATAGACTGACCTCCAGTTAAACTGCTCCTCTAATCTACCTAAAGGGGAGTGAGAGTTATACAACATCTTAAGGGAATTTGCTGAAAAGGAAAAGTTTCTCCTGTAGAGAGAAAGTTTTTGGTTTGGCAGAGATGAGAGAGAATATATGTGACAGACACGGGTACAGTGTTTAATAAGTAGTGCAGATATAAACCAAAAACAGCACAGACATATAGCCTATATAGAAGTTAAGGCTTTGACAGTAAAGCTAATACATTTATTTGCATAAACTGAATTTACCGTGGAAAGCAATCTAATGGAGATTTCCTGACCTTAATCTTCCCTCTGAGCTGGGCTGCCTGTTTGATAAGCTGAATGAGGTTGCTCCAGAGCCAAATATAAACACATTATGTAAGGATCAATATGTTGCAGGGTGCATGGTTGTTAAAATCTGATGAACAGTCCAACACTGTGATGTGTGTATTGGTCACTCACTGAAGATAAGGAGAGATTTTGTGGATGGTCCAAACAGGCTCCTGGACCCTACCCAGCGACTTTACATCCTGGAACAGTGGAGATTTCACATACATGTAATAAAGAGAGAATATAAACCAGGAAATGATTTTTGAATCTTTTCAAAATTAAAGTAGTTCAATACCGAAAATATGATGCTGTTGTTAGTTTGATGGCTATTTTTTAAAATCTTTTGTCACATTGTTAGCACATTTAAAAGTTGTGAATCGCGTCATTAAGTCAGAAGCGAGTCTTATGTGAAATTTATGTGCAATTATAACAAAAACATATGTCTATGACAGGACATTTTGTACTGTGTAAGACTCATTTTAAGCCAAATTTAGCTAAAATAACTAAATTTAAAGGCAATTTTTGCTTCTTGGCACAACTGCGAACAGTGAAATAAGCTATTCCTGTGCCCTTATTTGAGTTGGAGCTCCTCTGTTTGTCATTCTTTAAGAGTTACGGTAACTACATGGACGTATTAACACTGAACACTGTACTGGTCTGTGTATTTTTTTTTTTTCTAATCAAGGTCTAGTGTTCAGCACGGCTACAGAAAAGCTGTATTGTCCTGTGTTTGCTTTGCACCTGAGTCAGTGAGTCCTTGAGTGACTGTTACAGGGCAACACGTAACAGGCAGATAACAACTCTGTTAGTTTGAGTTTCTGTGATACCCACCCCACACACAGACACACACACACACTCACACACTGGCTAAAATAAACACTTTCTCCAGTGACTGCTGGCTAACTGTCCTCACAAGTCATTCTGTGTTAATCATACATAATCTAAACAGAAATGCACGCTCAGACACACCTTTTACTTTTTTTTATAAAGCTGTAGTTTATTAAACAGGATGGTCAGATTTGGCTCCATCTTTATCTACACACACAAATCCTTGAAAACACCTTAACCCTAAAGTGTTTGTTGCAGGTTTTTGATTCTTAGACAGAGGAAATACACACAGTACATACAAACACAAGTTACCTGCATGTGTTCCAGCTCCAGTTGAAGCAGGCCATCAGACTGGGCTCTCCTCCATCCCTGATGTGCGTGAAGAGGACCGAGGATGCCGGGACCATGTCTGAGGATGACGGTCTACCCTGCAGTCCACCTGAATACACCACACTTCACACAGTCATGGTAACACATGTCACTGAGTAACGTCCGGCTGAACGCTGCAGACTGCACTGCTTCCACACTCATCCCTATAATTCTCTCTCCATCTCTCAGAATCAGGCTCAGAGGAACAGTTCGATCAGTCTGGAGGGAATAGACAGTGATGATGACCAGGTAAACACAGACACACACACACACACACACAAACAAGGAGTTCTCTTCTGATTTAGCACTGCACTCCTAAAACACTGTTTGACTCAAGATGGACAGTTTTAAAAAAGCAAGTATCAGTATATCTTTTTTATTCCATACATCCTTCTTCCTTGTCAAAACTTGGATCATTTTCCATGATGCAACTCTGCCCCTGACCGTTTTTTCTCAGAGATTTGGATGCTTTGTGCTAGTTGCAGCTAATGTAGCCTTGAGCTGTTCGCCTCAAGCAAAGTTGAGGAGCAGGCTGCAGAGATCTGGTGAGCTCACTTCTTTCTACACCGCCAGATTTATTTAATTTTCAACCTCATAGTCTTCAGCCTGAGTCAACATTGACTCAGATGACATCTAGCTGACGTGTTAGCAAATACATTTTCAGCATACAAAGAGAGAAGTTATCATGTTATAAAGATTTTATTGGCTTTTTGACAATAGTAGTAATAGATACAGGAAACATGAGGAGAGAGACAGGGATACAACGTGTCAGCTTTTGTTTAATTGTCTATAAGAAAAGAAAATATTTGATTGGTGCAGCTTTAAAGTTTCATCTACAGGTGATTGTCTGAACCTCCTTCTGTCAGGGTTAGAAATCAGCCTCATCCAGTTATGCATATTTTTTTCTGTCTATAAACAGTTTTATACTTTGACATGGTTTGTCTAAAGTCCAGGAAGAGGTCGAGCACAAAAGTAGCTCATGACAGGAAATCCAGCCTTTCATTCAGAAATTCCTGCTACTAAGAATTTAATAAGTGGTACAATGGACAAATTTACTAACAACATAACTCCCACATTTCAATGCTAAATGACTGTTCTTAGGTTCAAGACTCAATCCACAACTATTATGGGAGGGTCAACAAATAACCTCCCGTAGCATCGTGGGTGAATTCCCCATCAGCAGCCAAACAGAGATTCTAGTGATCTCATGGTTTGATACGTTATTTATAAAGGTCAGGAGGAAGGACCTTTGAGTGTGGAGCTTTGTGTGACTGTGTCATTTGCCTCAGGTGATCAATACAATGGTAAAAACATCTCATGATCCATTCTAATCACTGAAACACTACCAAAAGCCCAAGTCATGACCTCGTCCTCCATTTCCCCCTCCTCTCTCTCCACTTTTATCATTGTCTAAGCCCCATTCTTTATAACTCTCTCCAGTCTCCTGACCTGCTGTGTGAGTGTTTGTGGTTCAGCCCATGTGACTTAAAATGTCCCACATGCTCCTTAACAACACTGTCAGTTAAAACAATTCACTAAAATGAGTTTGGATGGACAGAAATTAGTGCCAGTTCGTGATAAGACAAATGCCCTAAAAACCTCAAGTATCCATTTAGCCTCGCTGGATATGATGTGGGCTAAAAGCACAGTCAGCAAAGTATGACAAATGAGCATTTAATAATAGTGCAGTTTTAGCAATTTCAGAAGGATTTTAAGCACTCATTTCCCACTGCAGGGAACCACAAATGGCCAGCTACAAAGACGTGCATGCAAAAACCTGAAAATATCCCTTTTAAACTGCATTCCACACACAGGAATGTGGTCAAGGAGGACTGCAGTGACTTATGAATTGCAGTCACAGTGGCAGTTTCTGGAGCTTTTCCATCCACTGGGATCTTATGACAGACTTCTTGGAGACACAGACTGTTTTTTTTTGAGATTTGAGATTTTATTCTGAAATTGAAGTTGATTTCACTGCAGCACTTATAGTTTTCAGCAAGAGAGCATGTCCATATCAGCCTAAAATCACCCAGGGTATCTGAGTGTGGGACAGCCTGTCTTCATATTTACTGTAAACAGAAAGAGTACAGGCTTTGCCATTTTTCAGCATATAGTTCACTGCTCATTTCTTCAGTTTGTGGCTCAAGAATGAAAAATTCAACATCATAAGAATAGCATTTCATCTTATGGCTGTCTCAACAATAGAGATTTGTCAAGTTGAAGATGCACTAATCATATCTTTTTATGTTAGCAATTGATCAAATGACTGTGTGTAATGTGAAAGGAATTACTTAAGGTAACAAACCTTGGGAATTATCACCCTACTCTGCAGTTCCACTTTGCTCTAAGGAGCATTTTAGCATCTTTCAGCTTATTGTTTTGTTTTTCTGCTGTGCAACTTCACTGTTTTGCTTCACTCTCATCAGCATCTTTACAGTTTTCACAATAAAAAAAGCTGTGATAAACCCTCTGTATGCTACCATAGCAAATGCTGACAAAGCAGCTATCTGGTGAACGTAGCATTAAGTTTATAGCCACTAAGAGCTGCCTATTTTTCTCAGAACACGGTGGAGACCAACACAGAGCTAAAAGGAGACTGAATATTGGACTTAGATTCATCAGGCCCAGAAACATGAGTCTAAATGAATGCTAATATTACTGCATGTCTGCTAAATGTGTCAATAAGCAACTGTTTGCTAACACGGTGGTCATGTCATTTTTAAAGGGGAACACTGTGAAAGTGTTGTGTATATGGTTTGTTTCTAAAAACGCATGCAGGAAATATGATTTTTTTAATTAAGTCAAGATGAATTTGTGAGACAAAAGATGAAGAATGTGAAAGAAACAGTTCTTCAAACACAACCTGAAACTTGAATAGACGTGTCCTTCTACAGATAGTGTAATTAAAAGTTTTCTTAAATCACATAGGTCAGATTTCCATCTGAGGGTTTAACTTTCTTCTTCAGCTCTGATTCATATCACAGCAACACCAACCTCACAAACACAAACACATACTGTCATTGTAGCGCAGTAAATAGCTGTCATGTGCTTAATGCGTGATGCTTGAAGATGGACCTGTGTGTGTGTGTGTGTGTGTGTGTGTGTGTGTGTGTGTGTGTGTGTGTGTGTGTGTGTGTGTGTCTTCACCCTCACGGTTGTTTTCTGACCTTTTTTCCTCTTTTCTCTCACTGTAATACTGTACGTGTTATTCCAGTGATCTAGTGTGTGTGTGTGTGTGTGTGCATTCCACTGGTTTCTCTGGCAGTCAGCATGTCTGATGTAGTACTAACTTTCAGAATCTACCTCAGTTTGCCTCTCTCTCTCTCTCTTTCTCTTTCTCTTTCTCTCGCTTGCTCTCGCTCTCTCACACACACACACACACACATACATCATCACAATTTCCATAAATAAACGCACCTAAATGTCAACAAAGAAGAACTGTGCTCATATTCCTCTGGATGATACATATTCTCTCAGTCCAGGTGTGAGTCAGACAATCGAGTGATGTGAGTCTTAAAGGGCCAGTTCACCTAAAAAGATATTTTCATATTTTCCAGCTGATCTCTGTTGCTATTTAGTCATTTTGATATCAAAGTTTACACATCTCCAGTTTCTGCCACAAACCCAAAACCATGGAGCTGATTTGAGCAAAGAGTGGTGCTTGAAACATTGAATTTAAAAACATGAATTTAGTTCCCTGAAACTGTCATTGCAATCCTTTAGTCAGCCCGAGTGTGTGTAGACGGATCAAACTGGGAAGAGTTTGGATGAGAAGAGGTTGAAATAAGTCAAAATGTGAAAATTGTGAGAGCAGAGAGAGGGATACATCTCCAGTCATGACAGAGTAAGTGTTGGTCCTGCAGATAAGGACAGCTAATATTTATACAGCTGGACTTCCCTTCTCTCACTCTCTCGCTGCTGGTCTTGTTTTATTTCCTCTGGTTTCTTTATCAGCTGCTTTCATCATTTAAGTGAAAATCCCCTTTCTAACACACTCAATACACTCTTTTCTTTCCAGCCCCAACGCTGGGCTGTTTGGTTTCATAAAGCTGGGAACAAAACTAAGAGTGATGATTCAAATCTGTAATGTGAGCAGCTGTGTCTGGAGCTGCTCCACTGGGAAACGATGGGAGACAGACTTTGAGGATACAGTGGCACATGGATATAATTTCCTCAGGACATGGGTGGACAAATCCTGGTTTTTGTCAGTGGAGCTTCTCCAGAGGTGTCTCCAGATGATGACACATATTTGAGTACCGGGTGTTTGGAGTCAAGCTGTAGCAGGGGGTTAATTTACCTGTATGCACAAATGCTTGATTTCCTCTGTGAAGAAGTTGTTTGTGAAACTTTTTAGTGAAACCTTCTGTCCGTGTTTGTTTCTGTGTCTTCCAGCTGTCCTGTGCAGCCTCCAGTAGAGCAATGAGCCCCCTGGTGGTTCCCGGGGACTTCAGTCAGCCAGCCAGTCCCTTTGCCTGTCTGGACAACTCTGCTGCCAAACACAAGCTGGGCCTGAGACACAAGGCCTGCAACAGGAGGAAACCTGCCAGTGTAAGAAACTCACATGCATGCAAATACACTAACACAAGCACGTACACTCATACACCAAAGACATATCCTTTAGAGGACCATCTCACTTTATTACAACATGGGTTTTATTGTAATGGTTTCAATCAGTTATTAGAAACTCTGAGATGTTTTGACATCACTGCAACAGCTGGGGAGAGAAAAACAAGCTGTCAGACAATCGGACGAGTTGGGACAAAAACCGGCAGTTTAACAAATTAAATGAACCATTTCATTTGGAAGTAAAACCAAAAGTGAGCAAACCTGAACTGCCAGTAACAGTCCTCTATTCAAGAGAACATAATGTGTGTGCACAGCCACAGTAAGTACTGGTGGTCAATGTTGAACTAAGAAGTCAGTCTGTGGACTGTTGAGTCAGTCTGGGCGGTGATTTTGATGTTTCCCTTGGCTCTGGCTAACCTGCACTTGTGTACAGCCTGATTGACTGTAAATTACTACAGTTTCTTGCCTGCTTCATTTTAGCAATGTTGACACGTTACTATAACTCAGCAATTTACATGATGAGTACAAAGTTATTATTACCAGTGGAAACAATAGCAAACTCAATCACATAAAACCCAGGTTGTATAAAAAGGGAAGTTTCATGTTTTGCTCTGTTGCTGCTGCAGATATTGTCACTGATAGTACCTGCTGCAGCAACAGATCAGTTTTCCCACAAAAGTCACAACGTTTTATCAAAGGTTTTACCCATTTTTACACATTTATAAATCCAATGAATGGATGCGTCAATTTCATGTGTCCTCTTCAGTCTGAGGCGCATCCGAACGCCTCCATACATGTGGTAAAGTGTTTAGAATAAGATCCAGTTTAGCAGGTTCCAAGATACTCGTTGGAAATAATGTGGTAATGACCTTTTGCCCAATCAGAAGGATAGGGTAGGGTCAGAGGATAAGATCAGTCAAAGAACCACAGAACTTCATCTGCGTGGTAAATAATAATGTTGACTTAAATTATGTTGCTTTTCAAAATTCTATAGTACAATAACACAACAGTCTCCAACCAGCATCAAACAGAGGAGAAAAGAAAAGCAAGCAACAAATATATCAACTCCACACAAACAAACAAAAAAAAGAAAGAAAATGAAATGTCAGCAAACCTGCCTGTGTGCACGCAGAGGCTGGAGCTGAAAACAGAGGGAGACTCTGTGGTGGACGAGATGGTGAACACCTCCATAACAGAAACTTCAGAGGAGCAAGAACAAGAGCTGACAGAAGGTCAGGAGGTTTTTATCAATTTCAAATCAAATGTATGGACGTCTCTGGCTGGGGTGTGTGTTTGGTATTTGATATGACAAGAATAACTTTTTGATAACTAATTAGATTTTTCAGATTTGAAGATGTACAATGACTGCCAAATTTGTCATAAAAATAAAAAAGTCTATTGACAAATAATATTCAATTTACTCCTCAGCAAATTTGACTTTTCATCTATTTGGCAGTCAATCTGCAATCTAAACTTGAAATTTTGATTTTACTAGTGCACCATTTCCTGATTTTACTTTTGTTTTATTGTTATTCTATTTATTTTCATTTTATTTTTTAATAAAAATAAAAAGGAAATGGCCTTTTTCATGCTCATTGGTTAATTGAGAGATTTCAAAAATTACAAAAAGAAATTTCAGTTACACTACAGACTATCTAAAGTCAATTATCTTAAATCATTTCATTTTAAATAGGCAGCCACAGGCTTCCATATACTTGCTGCCACTGTGATATCAGGTTGATCTCTGAGACCTTTGTTTCTGCCTGTCATCCAGTTGAAAGACCAAAAGAGGAGAGGGAAGAGGAAGACGAGAAAGAAGAAGAGGGGGAGGAAGAGGACAAAGAGCAACCACAGCATTCCAGACAATCCCTGTTGAGAGATAAGGAGGAGCAGGAGGAGGGAGAGGATGAGTCGGAAGCAGAACAGGATGTTTCTCACAACCCGGACATTTCCTCTCCTCCTGAGCCAAGTCTCTCAGAGGAGGAAGCCCCAGAGGCCCAGACCCTGCCCTCCTCCGAGCCCAGCCCCAGAGCCTCCTCTCTGGACAGTCCCAGGTGATTAGACATGATTTTCTCCTTGTTCCCTCCTCCTCGCAGTATGGCTTGTTTTTGTTTTCTTCTCCTGGCAATCTGACCTCTTTGATTTCTGCTTCTAGAGTCACTCCAGAGCCCCCTGCTGGTCCCAGAGAGTATCTACTGGACCCTCCAGGTATTGCCTATGGAGCAGAGGAGAACAGCGTTGAAAGCGAATTGGCACTGAGAGCAGAAGAAGACGGAGTGCAGGAAAACAGGGAGGAGGAGAGCTCATTCTTACAGGAGGTACTGAGTTCATTGAAAACTCCTCTCGCATCTTCCTCAGTGGGCGTGGACACTGAGGGTGTCGTCCTGGAGGTGGAGGAGGAGACAAAGGAAGAAGAAGAAGAAGAAGAAGAAGAAGAAGAAGAAGAAGAAGCAGAAGCAGAGATAGAAGATGGGGAGGAGGTGAAGGAGGAGGAGGAGGCAGAAGTGGATGAGCATGTTGGTTATCAGACTGCTCCCTCCGCCTCTCTGGTGGGTCATACCACTGAGGAAGAGGAGGTCGAGTCCACTCCTTCCTGTCAAGAAGAAGCACTTCCCATTGAAGAGGAGGAAAAAAGTGAAGACGAGGAAGAGGCAGAGGATGAAGAAGAACTGGTTGTGGAACGATTCAGTCAACATAGTGTATGTATTTCCTTTTAATTTCCAGTATTGTGATTTAAATAGCTTTATAAACAATCTGCATTAAAACTCTTGCATTTAATTTATGTAGAACACAGTGGATCTCATGCAAGAACCTTTGACTTATTCAGTTGTCAGTGCAGAGCAGTATCATGACAGAAAAAAGGTTTGATATCAACTTAGATGCCAAAAAACATCTTTGGCAGAGCAGAGTGGGACAGATTCAAAGGGATGTGAAAGATTTCATGACATGGGATTTTACAGTGTCAGGTGCAGTGGAGGATCATCTCCTCAACAGCACTTTGCTTTAAGATCCTGAGGCTGAGAATTTTCCTACTAACTACTAAAGTTCTCATGATGCCAAAATACTCATGTATTAAAATCCAAAAACTTGCACCTCTTAGCAAACTATGATTTACACTACACTGATACCACATATTGATTTTATAAGTACAATTTCATAATGAAGCATTTTGACCTTCAAATCAAAACAATAGGTTAAAAGAGGCTCAAACACTGCAGAGTCAGGAGATGATTTTGTGTGGGTTTGTCACTGCCTGCAAAAGCTTTCACACTGTTCACATTATCCAACAAGTCCTCCATGTTTCAAGAGCAAATATATTGTTTTCCATTGTTTTGCATTTTAGAATGACACATAGAGGAGTTTTCTGATCTGATGCCCTCATTTCCAGGATGACATCATTTGTCGTAGTTTTGCTTTCCAAAACTGTTACCAATCAGAAAGAAGAAATATAATTTGTTTTATGATGAGACGCTTCAGTTAAAGTTTAATTAGGTTTAGGCACAAAAACGACTCTTATAAGCCTAGGGAAAAATTGTGGTTTGGGTTGAAAAGACAAGGTTTGTTGTCATGGTTACAATATTAATGTGATTAGGTTTAGGGAACAGGTGTGGTCACTCTTTATAAAGAAACCAGAGACGAATCCATCCACCCCAACATCCTTCTTATGCAAACTTTACCTTCTATTACCACTAGAGGGCTTTGTCACGTGAATGTAAACAGACGTTCCTTGAAATGACTCATGCTGTCGTTCTTCTCGGGAAGACAGTCTCCATATTAAACACAGTCATTTGACCCTTTAACCCACTGTTAATAATTTATTACAGTGGGCTGTAAGTTCCTGTGCAGCTCTGCAGAAGTTGATGGGAACTGGGTGATAATTCTCTTTAGATTCATAACTACAAGTGACCCATTTCACATGCAACTAGTCATGTAATCCATTGTTAATATAAAAATATAAATTATAGCTGCTTTAAATCTAACAAGTGTTTCCTCCTCTGTGGAGAAATTCAGATTATCTGTACATGACTCATAAGAGACATCAAGATCATTCATGAATTTTGTTCATATCTTAAAATAATTTGTTTATGCCACTGAGGAGCAAATATGTTTGTACATCTTATTCTTCCACAAGGCCCAAGGTGTGTGCAGCTCTTTCTTATTTTCCTCTCTCCTTTGTGTTCCAGCAAGAAGAAGAAGCAGAGGAAGAGGAGGCAGAGGAGGTCGAACCTGAGGAGCTAAATGATATGCTTATGAGAAAAACTGACATCCATGAACAGGAGGAAAGACAAGAGGAAGAGAGTGAGGAGGCGATAGAGCTGGAGAAGGAGCCTGAGGTGGAGGAGGAGGGACGGGAGAAGAGAGAAGAGGATGAGGAGGAGCTGGAGGTGAAGGAAGTGAGCAGGAGACTGGAGGAGGCAGAGGAGGCAACTGAAGAGGACAGGGAGGACGCGGAGGAGGTGATGGAGACCTTCCATGATGCAGTGGATGAAGAAGTGGGCATCACCATGTCATTGCAGGAGGCAGATGAGGGTGTGGATGCTGTGGCTGGAGATGATGTCACTGTGTTCACCACAAAACACGCAAGTGATGATGAAACCCCTGCAGACCTGGGGGATCAAGTACTCGCCGAAGTGCAGGACGGGCAAGAAAACTGTGAGGTAGCGGAGGAAGATGAAGAGATCAAACACTTCCAAGAGGAAGACGAGGAAGCAAACCAACCTGATGTGGATGAAGCTGAAAAAGAAAATGTAGAAATATCCTGTTTAGACACTAAACAAGTGGAAAAAGATCAAACTGAAGCCACAGAACAAGCTACTGCTTCTTCCAAGCTGCCTTCTTTGTCTCTTCCAGAGCCACATCATGAGACCCAATCACAAGAGAGTGGGCCTGTCTCTCCCAGTAAGACCAGCACCACCACTGTCCACATAAATCTAGTCTCTCCCAGCTCAGAGAAAGTCACATCTTTCTTCCAACAGTCCCCAGCTGCTGCTGACCTAGAAGAAAATGTCACTGAGGCACCTTCTCAAGAACAACATGCAGCATCCACCGATGAAGGACGAGCTGACGCCATGGAGGAAGAAGAGGAAAACAATCAGTCCACCCTGGAAGAAGAAGCCACACCTCTGACCGCCGTGGAAGAAACGGTCAAGCAGCCATCCAATAGCTCAGATCAGAGTAAAGTCCGCTTCACCATTGCTCCCGCCTGGCAGAGATCGCAAAGTTTGTCCCCTCCCTCCTCTCCACCTCCCTGTGTCTCCTCTTCGCCATCTGCCATCACAGCGCTCGGAGGTGAGGAGGCGGAAGCTACAACCAAGAAGGATCCTGCTGTGAAAGCAGAACCAGCGAGTTCGCCTAAGGTTGAGCTGGTGTTGAGTCCTGGTAGAGCAAGGAATGCAGGGAGCACTGCTGCCAAACCACAGAGCAATGCATCACCGTCTCCATCCTCCGTCAAACCTCAGACCTCAGCTGCTGCAAACACAGAAGGTAGAGACAGTACACATGATGGTTTTATATGTTTGGGTGCTTGTCTTGTTGTCTTTTCCAGGGTCGATTCAGCTGTCATGGTTTTCACTGTGACCCACATCTTCTGTTTTCCAGTCACATGAGGTGAAATGTTTGTTTGACTTAAAAATAAAATCAAACCACAGACCAACTTTTCCACTTCCCACCTACAGAGAGCTCCGTCGTGGTGGAGGGAAACCCCGACAATCCTTTCGGGGTGCGGCTGAGGAAGACGTCAGCTCTTCACCGCTTCAGCTCGGAGGAGGAAAACACAGAGGTGTGTTGACTGTGTTGTTGTTGTAGTTGACTGCATGTTTCTGAGTGGGGTTTCTCATGTTTTGTGGTCATCCTTTACTTTGGGAACTGAAATTACTACAACTACAGCTTGCTTGGCGTTGATCTTTGAGTCTTCAGGCAGATGAGTCAGATGGTTAGCATCAAAAACTGTGCCGCACACATTTGATAGTTTATCAGAACCCCTTTCCAAAAGTCCTCCATCCATGAGCAGGACCTAAACACACAGCTGTGGGTACCTGGAACAAGCCCGCATCTTAAACTGTTCTCATCTACTCCTGAAAAGAGGTTTGCTGCAGGTCAGCTGGAGCTTATGAAGTTCTCTAGACTGTAGAGGCCTGTACCAAGTGGCAACCCACTGTGACGTTACCTGTTGGTTTCTGAGCTGTTGTTTTGATGCCTTGAGTTTGTAATTTGACCATTCCCATCTTGGTTTTTTGAAATCAGAAGAAACCATATTTGGGCGAGAGGTTGGAGCTGAGGAGGAGTGAGGGGTGGATCTGACCTGCTCTGTCCTCTATCCTGATTGTCAGACAGGTCAACGTGTGTGGTACAGTCTGTCAGTCACACAGTAATAATGCATACCCTGCTTTATGGTCTATTTTAATTAAAAAAATGAACATCATGTTGTATTGAAGAAGAATTGAAACTAGAGACTGAGACCATAAACCCATTAGGAAAAACATTTACTGAGGTAATAAGTCAAGTGAGGATTAGAGAGACATGTGAGAGACATTTTCACATAGACTTCAACACAATCTGACTTCTTTTTGCAACCAGTGGAGTCGCCCCCTGGTGGTCATTAGATAGAACGCAGGTTTAAGGCTCTTCTATATTGGCTTCACTTTTCAGACCCAGAGTCTACATCTATCTTTATATACACTCTATGGACTGTACCTGATGCATATCAATCAGCTACTGCCAATACATTTGTGTTATTTGTGTTGCTAGTTCCTCTTCACATTTGTATTGGGAGAAGACTAAATGTCTACAGTCATTAAAATAAGGCAAATATACCTGATTTAAAGAGAGAGTTGTAAAGCAGAGTCAATGAAGGAGGCAGAGGGGTTATTCTTTATTTATTACCTAAAATAATAATAATAATAGTAATCTGATTTTCTCCTACTCAGTCTCCCATCGAGTCTCCAGTTCAGCCAACCAGCTGTAAAGCTGAGCCACCGCAGCCAATCAGCGTCAAGCCCACTGTAAGTCAGCCAATCAGTAACAAGCCTGCCCTCCCCAAGAAACCGGATATACATGGAGAGAGTGGAGGAAAAACCAAGCGTATCTCAGGTGTGTATACACACATAAACACACTTACTGATTTGCAGCTTTCTTACATATACAGTAAGGTGCTCAGTAGTCGTAATGGTCCAAAGCTTGGGTTAAATCAGTCTTTGAAAAGGAGTAAACGGTGCCTGATTCAGCCCCTGGTGTGACAGTGTATCTGCTGTGTTATTGATCCAGAGCCCCCTGCAGCTCGTGGTGTTTCTGGTGGATCTCATTCTCCCAGCTGGATCTCTGTGGCCAAACAGAAACAGAAGATCTACAAGGAAAACTCACTGGATGAGATTACTGTAAAGAAGGTAATCTGTGTGTGTGTGTGTGTGTGTGTGTGTGTGTGTGTGTGTCTGTCTGTCTGTCTGTCTGTCTGTCTGTCTGTCTGTCTGTCTGTCTGTCTGTCTGTCTGTCTGTCTGTCTGTCTGTCTCTGTCTCTGTCTCTGTCTCTGTCTCTGTGGTCATGCATGTCTTCATGTGGACACAAACCTGTGAGGTGACTGAGGTTAAAAAAAAAAAAACAAAAAAAAAAACACAGGTGTTGTGTGCAAATGTTCAGTTTAGTTGTTGCATTACTGTAATATTTTTTCATATTATGCAAATAAGATGTCACTGTGATCAATATAATGAATAAGCGAAGCATTGCTGCAAAGTTTAGTTCACAGAGGAACAATTGTGTCACACTCATTATACAGTTAAATAGTTTGCATTTTCTCTGTGAACAGCTTGTTAGCTACAGGCCAGTATACTTCACAGCTGTCATGATGGCAGGCCAAAGAAAAACGCCAGTGTTTAGATTTGTGTTTCCATCAGGAAATGCACTTAGATGATTGTGTACACAGTTTTTTTCCCTGCTTCCATATATGTTCAGTACATCACCACACATTTCCAGCCACTCGTTAATCCAGACATCAGTCTTTATCAAGAATCTGTGTAAGTGACTGCCCTGTGTTATCAGGAGGACCAAGAGAGGAAGTCTTCACTGCCGATGTACGTCAGCTCAGCTGCGAGCAGGGAGCAGAGCAACAAAACAGCTGAGTCCACCAGCAAAGGTCAGAACACACACACACACACACACACACACACACACACACACACACAGACACACACACATGCAAGTACACGCAGGGGTCATTTAAAACTGCAAAATAAACTGGATTCACTTTCAAGAGACACATCAGTTGCAGCGTGGGAGAATTTCAGCTGGCTTTATTTTGGTTGGTCTCCTCAAAGAGCTGAATACACATCAGGGAAATGTCAGTGTTTTTAAATTAACCACTTAACTTGTTGTTTGTTCAAACTTGTTGCATGGAAATTGGTTTTGACTGATCCAACGCTGCCCTCATCTGTTCAATCTCAGCTACTGCAACCAACCAACCCCGTAATATTTACAGGAATTCACACAGTTGATTTGTTGATTACACATCACAGCCAATATAACTGATCAGGCCAACAATTTGTCAGAGATACAGGTGTTTTTTAATTGATGAAAAAGGTAATTTAATACAAAGATAATACAAATTATGGATCTGAGAATAGTAAAATGCTCCAGGTTCAGAATAAAGAGGGAGAACAAGTGATGAATTGTGCTGTTTTACATAATGTGACTGTTCTTCACCTCACTGTGTAATCAGTGTGATTGCTTCTTATTCTCCTGAGCCTCTTTTGCTCAACTGTGACTCAAACTGATTATGCCACACACATAATGTTAAATCAATAATTTGATACAGGTTCCTGCATATTTATCACATTTGCATAAAACTGCATATTTATTGAGCTAAAACTCCTTTTTAAACACTTGTGGTGTGCATCTCCTCCTACAGCTTTAATCATGTAAAAATCTTTGTAGATGTCTGCTATGATTTTTCTATGTAATTTATTATACTTTTTGATTAATTTTTTATAACTCCATAGACATCCATTATATTTCTATCTCAGCCACTGAATACAGTACAGTCTCCATTCATATTTTAAAATATTCATTATTGCACACTGATCACCTGTGCATTAGGTTAATATGATAATATGTACCGTTAATGTTATTATGTTATTATGACTTATGTAATGGTTGAAAGTCCATCGAGGCCCATTCAGGCCCATTGTGTATATATACAGTAACTCATTACCTATACACATTACAAACGAGTTATATAACATAATGCATTAAAGCCTTACGCAGTGTTTTCAAGCCTCCGTTTCATCGACATGTTTCATTTACAACTCTGCAGATTAATTTAGGACAATGTCAGTTTGCATCAACGCTCACAGCAACCACACACATTTCTTTCAGGGAACACTTCTCTAGCTTGTTTGTGTTTGATGTGTGTGTGTGTTTCTTTTTTTTCTTCCAGTGAGTTCGTTGGAGCTCAATAAGCCTTCGGCATCTGTAGAAAAGGAGGCAAGAAGAGCTCTCTCTCCTCCAACTCCAGTGCCACCTCAACCTTCAAAAACCCCGTCGCTGCCCTGTCCAGTCCCTCCAAAGCCCCAAGTTCCACCTGCCACCTCAAAACCTCCACTCCACCCCAACCCAGACCAAAGATCCCTGTCACCCCCTACACCAGTTCCCGTTCCCCAAAAGTCTCCCCCTTTCACAAGCCCGCCGTCTCTCTCCAAAACAACCACCCCTTCACCTTCCTCCAAGATGCCCCAGCCCCAGAGTACGACATCCACCTCCACGCCTTTTTCATCGAGAACCGCTCCAGAAAAACCTGGTTCAAGAGCTCCAGGTCTTTCTGGACAGACGCCGTCCTCCCAGCGAGGGCTGCCCACCCCTGCTTTGTCCCAGGACGAGCCTCCATGGATGGCACTAGCCAAGAAGAAGGCCAAAGCCTGGAGCGAGATGCCCCAGATCGTCCAGTGACAGGGCAAGTTAGTTTGTGTACAGGAGCCTGAGCGGGCTCAGAAAAAGACTCTAGAGGGTCACATCTGAAAGGGGGGTGAAGTGGGCCGAGAGTCTGGATGTACCAGAATGCATTTGCACACGAAGAGTTGTTGTTTTCTGTTGTTTTCTTATTGTCCTGGCTTCAGGCTTCAGCTAAAGACAGGCTCTGTTAAACCCATCTTTCTCTATGTCCTGATGTTGTACGGCCATGTTTTGTAAATGACAGGGTAGGACCCATAAAATTAACGCGTCTCACTTGAAGTGGATCCACAACAATCTAAGTATGTAACAAGGTGCCTGAATGAGAGAAAATACATGTAGTCTCACAGCAGTAAATATTATTTTTGATTCCAGCTAATATCACTAAACATTTCAGGGAAGGAAGAAGAACACTTTATTTTATTAAGAGGATACTTTATTCACAGAAGAACAAGACGAAGTAGATGTCAGATTGAGCGATTCATTTGTTCTGTCTGAAGAATGAGTGGACAGGGTGCTGTTTCTCTGTGACTCTCCATGTGTTTCTGTGTGCGTGTGTGTTTATTTTAAGATGATGATACGTGCCCACATTTTGAGGAATGTGAAAAATCTTCATGTCCAGAGAGTAAAATGGGACAACATCCAAGTTAAGCTGGAGAAAAATGCGCTGAACTAACTGCTGCTGGTCATGAGCTCTGGTCACGGTTCCTCTGTGTTTCAGGTTCTTTAGACAAATATATTTCTTATAACATGATCCACAGATACTAAACTAACGATGTTTGTTGTGTTAGCGAGTGCTGAGTGTGTCCAGTGTAAATTATATTTTTAATTTTTTCTTTTGATATTTTGAATCATAACTCCAGATTATCTGTTGGTGTCCTACAGAAATCTAAAATCTCCAAAATGTCAGCTGTTCAGGAATTAACAGAAACTATCATTACACTGACCGTTGTGTCTTTTTAGTATTTTTTTACTGCATCATCATGTTGGCAGCATGTTGTGGGTTATTAAACGTTTCCCAATTACAACCAAGCATGTAAATAAATCAATATACATAATTAGCTACTAGGAGATTGGTTTGCTGTAGGATGCGAAGCATCACTAAAGGAGAAGTGTCACAGTTGAAAGTTTCCTTTGTATCAATTAATTATCTATCTCACAGTAACTATATATGTTTTATGCATTTTGTTTTATTTTGTATTGCCTTTTGAGAATTTGTCTTGTACATAAAATGTGCAGTAAAGAACAAATTAAATCACCTTTGTCTGTGTTTTTATTTGTCATCGGTCTGAATGCCCATACACAGTTTCAGAAATGGAAAAGGATTTTTCTTACAGCCTAACAGTGGAGTCATCCACTGCACAATACATCACTGTGCCTAACCTCCTGATGATGGAGTTTTCTATGCCACTTCAGCAGGGCCATAGCTGCCAGTGAGGACATGGAGGTGAAGTCCTTTGTATGTTTTCTTGGAATTTGTGGGTTTTATGAACCTCCAATGAGTTTTCATTGTATAATTAATTACTAACAGTCTTATAAGGGATTAAATTTGTCTTAAAATAAAAAATAAATTCATAAAAAATTTAATTATTAGATGATGTACGAAGCATTTGAAGTATAAAACTTCAATTTCCAAATGCCTTTAAAGGGATACCAATTTATTATTGTTTTTGCATAAAGATGAGGGTTACAGATTTAAAAAGGAAAAGTCGAAGCAGCAGCAGAGATGTCCTGACTTAGAGTCTCTTGCACAGGTCAAGCTCCAAAAGCCCTGGAGCCTATATTTCCAATAATGCACCAACTGTTCACTGGGCCGTTCCATGACCAGTGAATGCAACATCTGTGGAAACTGATGACATCATCATCAGGGTCATTCCCTCAGGTTTAAATGTCTGACTGTCCGAGAGAAAGACTCAACCCAGCTTTTCCCAAAGAGATAAACCTACCAAAACTTTCAAAGCCCATTCATTAACACATTATGTCTTTGCTGTGTAAAGTGTAAAAGCAACAAGCTGTGGTTTGAGTTTTGAGTTTCGTGTTTCTTAAGCAAAGTTAAGATATGAGAGTGGAATCAATCTAATTCTCAGCAAGAAGGCAAAGAAGCACATTCCCTAAAATGTTGCTGTTTTAACAACGACAAAATGACAACAAAGACATAACAATTGATGTTTTTCAGGCTTCAAAACTTGTCACTGCTTGCAGCTGAATAAGTGAAAATCAACAAACTAATCAACCTAAAACATACTAATGAGAACTCTCTGGTTACTTTTAACCAGAATTTACATCTGTGTGATTCATTCATTAAAACTCATTTCATAATGCAATAAATGATACTTACTTATCAGTTTAAACTGATGAAGTTTACCTGTGTCTTGAACATTTACTGTACAGTCTTGGAATGTATGCACGTGTGCATGTGTCTGTTTGTGTGTGTGCTTTTTGTTTGTGCGCATGTGACTTTTTTCTTATGTGGAAACAAAATTTGAGCCAAATGTTTGTGTGCGTTCCTGTACAGTGACTGTTTGCATGTGCATGATTGATGGTCTCTCTCTCTCTCTCTCTCTCTCTCTGTGTGAGTGTGTGTGTGTACAGGAAGCTGTAATCAGTGAGAGGGCTGCTTAAACCAGATGTCTTTTCTGGGTGAGTTAGGTAACACCGCTGCTGCCCTACTTCTGATACACACACTATCACACACACATGCGGCTCCAAAGTGGACCAGCCAAGATGTACAATGTGTGTGTCCATGCCAAGTATCCATGGCGATGACTGCTGGGTGCTGACCTTCTCATTTACAGGTTATATAACCAACCAACTTGGCAAAAATCAGAAGCACAGAGGTGAGAAGGAGAGGAGAGGAGAGGAGAGGAGAGGAGGTTATTAATGTCAAAATCAATAAGTGATCACATATGTGCATAAACGTGAAAGTTAATAATCTTCTTGCTGAACAAATCTTGGCGGTGTTCAAAGTAATTACAGTCCTCATAATTCTGTGTTGAAATCATTTTAAAACTCAATCACTCCCGTGTCTGACAATGTTTCTATGACACATTGTAGTTTATTCTGCATCAGTTATTATTACTTCTATGTCCAGAGTGATGAATATAAAACTTTATAACCACAAAATAGGTTTAATTCTCCTATGCACACTTATATGAGACAGACTCAATAAAAACAGCTAAGATGTTTTATCTATTGGTGTCACGTTACATCATCTTTTAAAGGTCAGTGATTAATTGTTTGCTACACTACAGCAGAATTAATCTAAAGTGCACCACTGTAATCCAGACTGAAATATCTCCACAACTGTTGGACTGATTTACGTGAAATTTACTCCAGATATTCACTTTGATGATCCCCTGACTTTTTCTTGGCCCAGTGGTGACTGGAGAAGTGGATATACTCTTAACTCATGTCTAAATCTTTATTAAAGTGGCCCGTTCAGCGAAGGATGAATAAATACATAGAAACAGTGACATGTTAGACTACTCTTGCATAGTTAATTTTTAAAAATGGGCCAGTAGTATTTGCACATTAGCTTCTGCTGTTTGACTTCATTGGCCACAGAGCAGATTTAGATTTTGCAATCATTACTGGCCCACAGACTATAGGATGAGACAACTACATAATTATGTATTCTGACACCTGACAGTGTAAATTAGAGTTGCAAATATTACTGGTCCTACACAGGCCTGATGCATGAATATAAGATATATTCAACATGAGGTAAACATAGGGTTTCAGTCCCATTTATAATGACACAGCTGATTTTCAAAATAAAATATTTCAAAACTAAATTTGTCAATTCTCAATACATCTCCACAAACCAACTTCAGGGAGGCAAATCTTGCCCATGTGCTGGTGACAGATTACTGATTACTACTTTTAAGACCAGAGCATTTGAAGAAATGGTTCTCCTCAAAATGAAGATTCAGTCATAATCTGTTCAAGTTATCATCTCAAAGCCAAATCAACCTCTGTCTGTGGTGAGTTATAAACCAACAGGGCAGGAAGGCAGCAGGCATTTTTTTTCCTCAGGGTGGCAAAGAGGCATGATCCACCCTACTCTGTATCTGATTGGCTGACCCTGATATTCTAACCCTAACCAATCATCACTCTTCATGCCTAAAACTAACCAAACCAATGAAGGCAACGACTAGCCTAGGAAAAAAAAAAAAGCTTTCAGCGCACCAATGAATGATGCATATCAGAGGGGATTTAACTGGGTTCATGCAATGCCGACTGAATAATAAGTGGATATATGCCGTGTATCTGTATAGTATAGTTCTCCACATAGTTCCACTGGAGCTGGGGTGTCCTTCTCTATTTTCCTCTGAGAGCATCCCATTCCTAAAAACCTTGACTTTTGGTGCACTTCCCTGTACAATCTCCCTGCACTTATTAAATAGATGATACATAGTGGTACTGAATACCTACAAGAAGGTTGGATTTGGATACTACTAAGCGTCTGCCAAATGAGTAAATGTAAATGTAAATATCTGCATAGACTATAATTTGTTCAGTATTTTGCTTTAATACATTAAAAACTAATGAAACTCCCATGAGCCTCAGCTAGTGCTAATTAGCGAATGTTAGCATATTAACACACTCAAAAAAATGGCATTCATATTAGACCAAATCTATTGAAAACAGTTCATTGATAAATGTCTGTGACTAACCCCTGTAACTTACAGGACGTCATGAGAGCCATTGTTTAATCTAAAAATGTTGATTAGTGCAGCTTTAAGCCTAACCTGATGCAAAGAGAATGTACAGAAAAGTAACCAAAAGAAATGTTTACAGGCAAAGCAAAACTGTCTCATTTGCTAAAGTTGTCTCGGCCTCTCTGATAGTGAAGACAAGCTAAAACTCATCAGCAAAACAGAAAGTGCTCTTGGTTTGGTCACACCAGCCTGACCTCACCGCCCTCTGTACAAACTGGAGTGACCCTGCACTGGGTGAGGTCAGATTCCCAAACTGTTGTTTCCAGTGACATTATAGCTGAGCATTTGATAATGAGAAAGGCTACTGTCACCACCATGACAGTGAATTTCAATTAACACGACAATGGCAAAACTGGCTGGTTTAGACCTGCAGGGAAGCTAACCTGTCATGCAACTGGTGAACAAGGTTTCCAGTCAGATATGTAAGACCTGTGCGGTCACTGAGGACGCTATCATCAGCTAAAAACAGAAATAAATACAAGAAACTTATTTTGGTGCATAACAATTAACATGGAAACAAGAGAAAATATATAAAAAGATAAAGCAAAATAAATTACTGCAAGTCAATTATGGAAATAAAATCCCTAAATTAAAACAAATCAAACAAAAAATGTATCAAATACAACTGTTGTTCTAATTTAGGCATTTTAAATCTTCCACAGAGTAAACTTAAATGACACACAGTTCTCTGAGTTCCTTGACGTATCTTGCACCTGATATTATTATAAGTATTATTGGATATATTCTAATATTTTAACATTTAAAATATTTTAAATTTTATATCAAATTTCAATATGATTATTTGATTTAATTATCAAATTAAAATAATGTTATGAAGTTTTATGGATTTGACCAAATTTATGTTATTTCTAAAGTTAAAACAGTTCATCTTAAGGGGACCAGCCTAGTTCAAAGTAGTGGACCAATTGACAGATTAATATCACCATCCAAAGAGCCATAGCACTACTGTAGCTAATTAAAATGTTAAACCCATGATTAACACTTGTGATATGGCACATTTACAGAATTGTCAGGACTTTTTAAGTTGTGGAGAATGGACATGTTGCCGTCCTTCCTCGTGATGCTTAACACATATCATGTGTTAAGCATCGGGTCTCAATTTATACTGGTCTGTGGTGATTTTCCAACAACCTGTCTGGCTACACTTGAGTGAGTCCTGTCCATGGTGAGCAGTAAAAAATATACATAAACAGAATAGACCGTAGACATCAAGTAGAGGTTTTGATGGTGGAAATTTACAGTATGCAATATGTTGGTCTCATTAAAGCTTCTGTGCCTCTATATTTAGAGATACTAGGATTGGCATAAGTAGGGCCTCAAACCTCCAGGACTCCTTATGTGACTGCAGTGAGCTAAACTTGCTAATCTGCAGCGCAATTAAACTGAAAAGCAACAAAAAAAGAGTGGATGCATCATGCATCATGACATTTGCCCTCCATTGCTCATTCTCTAATAGTTTTTGTTTTGCTTTCTGTCTCCTTTTAAGTCCCTAACTCTGACTGACTGACCTACATTGCTTGCATAAACTGCCCGTCCTCCTGTCCGTCCAGCTCCCCCTCCCTCTCACTCTGTATACCTCCGTCACTCAGCAGAACATTAACAGTCTGTATATTTATACTGTGAGTTCACAGCTCTAACATATTAGAGACGTATGCTTACGTGAAGACAAGCTGTCACTGTCTCTGGTTTAAAATCCTCTCTCTCTCTCTCTCTCTCTATCTCTCTCTCTCTCTACAACCAGATGCAAGATTTCTTTCTGTGTGTATCATGAACTTGTTTTCTCTCTCTCATAGTGTCAGTTTTGTTCTTTTCAAGTTTTTTAGCTTCTCGCTCTTGTTTGTTCTTGTTGTTTATCCCCACATATGTGCACACACAAACCACCACCCTTCCCTTCCTCCTTCTCCTCAAGCTATTCTGCTTGAATCTGTGTCCCTTGATGGTTTGGGCTTTCCCCCAAAGGCCCCCTACTTCAGAGGAATGTTTTCTTGACCTAAATTAGTTTTTTTTTGTTTTGTTTTTTTGCACTCGTGCAGACTGAACGTATCAACCATAGGTTCAGGCTACAACTTCTTTACACAGGCATACGTTCCACTGACGGCTGACCTAACAACCTGAAATGGTGTCAAAGAGAATTTCCACTATAACTGTCTGGATTTACTTATGAAACAACAGCTGTGGTCATTGCCAATTTGTGAATATAAAGTATGAGCCACTGTTGCATTTATGTGACTCACCTCAATCCGCTTGAAATGTTACACTCCTCCTATCTCCATCTCTGCCGCTACATTATTTATCCTCTTAAATCCCACCGTCCCACTGGCAGGACAGTCAATACCAGTTCATACTGAATAAGGTCAAACCCACACGACTTTATTTTGAATTTATATGTTTCTGAAGATACTAAACAAACATTATCAGGATGAATTTTGCAGAAATGAGTGCGTAGCTTCAATGAAGAGTTAGACCAATCTGATCTGAATTTAGATGTGATGCTGCCCAATGAAATTATTTTTCCTAAACCACTTAAGGGGAAATTACAGTGAAGAAAACTGCCAGAGCTCAAATAAGGTCTAAGTCACTCCTGAGTAAAACTCCAGATTAAACTATAACCAAGATCAGAATTGTCCAGGAGTAACAAATCAAATACGAAAAGATCAGTCATCTGTTTTCATAAATAGCCTCAGTGACCTGGTTAAAATTTACTAGAAATTAGTTGTAAATTGGCAAATGAGATAAAATATTAATACAGTTTTACTTTGACATTTGAGAAATACAGTTAATCACGCTGCTGCTTAAAGTTAGACGAGAAGATTGGTACTGCTCCATCAAAAGTAAGCTACATGTAAAGCTAGAGCCAACAGATAGTTAGCTTAGCTTAGCTCAGTTTATTTTATCTTAGCTTAGCTTAGCTTAGCTTAGCTTAGCTTAGCTTAGCTTAGTTTACCGTAGGGACTGTGTTTTTTGTACAGCTGAAACAAACATCTTTCCTTCGGACAGAGCCAGACTAGCTGTTCACTCCTGCTGCATGCTAAGCTACAGGAACTAGCTGCTACAACAGGAATCCAAGAACAAGTTGTTGTTTTATAAGCAGTTCTGTACTATTTAATGCTCGCTAAGATAGGTACTCAACTCTTGTCTCTTGCTCCATACTTATGTTATGTAATATATAATATTTATATAAATACGTGTGTGTTATATAATATATAATACAAATTTTACTAGCATGAAAATCACCAGCAATGGAGAAAGGTCATCTTGCTTTACTCTCTTAGGTTGTTGTTTTTCCAAAGATTAGACAGAGGAGCTGCATGATTCATATTGTGAATTATTGAACACAAACTCAGTGATGTAAGCGGTAATCTGAAGCGGTGCTCTCTAAGAAACACACCCAACCCTGAAGAGCACAAACAAAGGAGATGTCAGACTCTTGTCCAGTCCATTGTGTTCAAAATCCCATGCAGGATCAAGGACACAAACCTTTTGGTTTATTCACAAGCTGTAGCTTCAGACTGTACTTTGCAAAGGTAATGCATACTAAAGTTTTACTATCAAAAACAGACATGTACAGAAAACATCAGAGAGATGTCAAGACATACATTCATCTTGTGCGAATTGACCCGGACACATTTAGAGGCCGTGGATTTCTACAGGAGTACAACCACATTTGAAAGAATCAGGCAATGTAACTGAAGTCTGTGCAAATATTTGAAAATATGGGGAGTGCTTGGTGAAGCTTGGTGAGGATTTTGAGAGGCCAGATAGTTAGCAAAGCAAGAGTGTTAAATCAGAGAAGGTTTAGCCAGGGCGAGAGACCAGTGCTGTAAATGAGATGTGTTTTCGTTACCTCACTTGAAGCCTAAAAAGGTAATTGACTTTGTTTCTAAGAAGCTGTTCAATTTGCCAAGAAAGATTCAAGCACTCCTTCAAATAATTCAAATATTTGGGATCAGTATCAAACATGTCACAAAGAGATCTTTGCAGTTTGAGTTAAGTGGCATAATCTCTCATAAATGCGAGGTGTTGATGATGAAGCATTTGAACATGGGCACAAATTTGAACAAAACGTACATATTTTGGAGCACTGATGGGACACTGATTATATATTTCTGTAGACTAAATGTCACTTTAAATACAGATTAAACAACAATAACAGGAAAATAATAAAAGTAGGAAGTATTACTATTGTGTCTCTCTTTGTGGAAGTGGTCGAGGAGGGTACCAGAGGTAGTTACACTTCTTCAAAAGGTCAATGGTTGAATTCTGAAAGGTCAAGATATCGACAGACAACAGAGCCTAACCCTACTGTTGTTGCATAGCTGGATGACAAAAGATCAAAGAGTTTCAACTATTTCTACAACTGCATTGTTATTTGTTGTAGTCACTGGACAAACCGGAGGTTTTGAAATTATAAACCATGCCAGTGTGTTAGGATGATCACAGTTATCATGAGTTTTGAATGCTACAGAATATCAAAATGTCACCATTAAGCTGTAAAAGCAGGGTAGACACATCCTGACCTTTAAGGATTCAGTGGCTGACACTGAGACAAATGCCAATATATTCATATTCCAACTGGTCTGTAGCTTATAACCTGTGCTGTTTTCTAAATAACACCTTTTCCTCTAAGAGCCTCCTTAGTCCAAGGCTGTGGAATCTCATCAGTGACAAAAACACTCTTTGATACTCATGTATTTAGAAATCACAAAAATGAGTGGCAATTTGGGTTGCGCTAATTAGTGTTGTTATAAATCAACCAAAGTTTGGAGTGGATGAAGCTAAGAATATACATTTTTTTCAATGTGCAAAAAAATTGGCATTATTACAAACATGCAATTAATTTTAATCATCTTATAAAATCTTGTTCGGAGAAATCCTATACACCCTGTCAGTCTAATCAAAACATGCCAAAAGCCAGTTATGAAAACTGATAGGGCCAACCACTCTCATGTCTGTATGCTAAACATGAAGCTAGAGCCAGCAGCAGGTTAGTTAAGGTTTGCATAAAGAGAGGAAGCAGGGGTCTCAATATTTCAGTTCCATAATTAACATGTTGCATCTTGTTTGTTTGATCCATACAAAAACTAATTGCAAAAATGACAAATTTTGGTTTTATGGGGGTTATGTGTTAAGCTGAGCTAAGCTAAGCTAACTAGCTGCAAGTTACCACTCTCATGTCTGTGCACAGGTGTTAGAGCTGGGAGTTGATTGGCTGTGTATAAAAACAGGAAGCAGGGGGATCTGCCAGCCTGGCTCCTTTCAAAGTTCTTCCAAAGCTTTAGCACTCTTAAAGTGCGTTAATTAACATGTTATATCACATTTGGTTAACCTTACACAAAGCAAAATGTAAAAGCAACAAGTTGTTGTGCTGGGCTAACTGTTACCAGGCTGTAGCTTTGTATTTAACATACAGACAGGAAGTGGTATCAATCAGCTCCTCTAACTCTCGCCAAGAAAGTAATGTATTTCTCAAAATGTCAAACTATTCTTTAGTCAAAACAGCTTTTAGGACTGGCCTGTTTTCATATTATGGATCTTTTGCTGGGATTTTTTTCATTGATTTAATTGTTTTTATGCCAAAAACTGAAGTAAGAATCAAACAGGGTTATGGGGTAAAGTATTTAACACTGAGGAAGCTCAGCTGTTAAGTGTTTGTGGATAATGTGTTCGTGTGGTACCATGTGAAGAAAGTCAAATACTGTCATTTACAACAGACAAATTCAAAGGGATGACTGATGCTGTTGGGGGTGTGTGATACTACTCAACATCTTGGACCACTTTAGTGATCAGGGTGGGCTCTGTTTCAAATGAAAGCAATTTTGTTGTGATAGTAAAATGACAATAAAGTTCTTGAAACAAATGCAGATGTTATTTAGAGATCCCCAGGTTATCGCACACTACGTTACTCCAGTTGCCGCTGCAGTTTATACATCTAAGTGAAAATGGAAGAAGTCAAACTTAAGGCACTAAAACTGCTGCCACAAATATATAGTAATTCACAGATGTCAGTTTTAAGCCAAAACAGCCAAAAATCTGGTCTCATGCTCCAACTTTATACTGAACTCTTTCAAATTAC